>NC_066856.1:3510825-4110825 GCF_001640805.2 Lates calcarifer | reverse complement strand
ACTTTCTAGAACTTCAAACAACATCATATTGGAGATGTGTTTTTCCCCCAGCACTTCTCTCTCAGCCAGCCCCAGCCTGAGGGGAAACCAGTGTGGTCTCTCAGTGGACAGAGTCAAATCCATCCAATTCAAATGGCTGTGAAATTGGGTTGGAAATGAGCTTGCATGTTGAACGAGGCGAAGTAAAAATCGAGGCGGCGTTGAGCAGCGTGTTCGATGGGGCTTAACGATAGGCTGCTCTTATGGAATCCAGCACTTTGGAGAGAGTTGCTTATAAAGAGAGAGTTTGATAACGGAGGAAAAAAGAGGCCATGGCTCATTACACAAAGGCCATGCAGTAATGCATAATCACCCTTGACATTAAAGTTTGCCCACTCTGCAATAGGTAACTAGTTTTACATTCATACAAGAAGTTATTATGTAAGAGTTACATTTTTGGATGAAAACTCTTCATGTGTGGATTACATCAGATGATCCATGAAAGCCCCTTAGTAAAAAAAAATAGGATTGATAATTCTACAGAACATTTCCAGCATCTTGATTTTGAATATCTTCCTTTTCAACAATTAAATAAATCAGTAACAAAGAAAGAAACAACTTTAAACCATGTATTGTGTAGCCCTATCAGCCATCACTGTTTCCCCTTCTCAATTGCATTGCTTCTACGTTCCACTCATTCCCAGCATGCACTAGGTGGTTTCCATTACCCCATTAAGCCTTGTTGGAGAGATAAGGCTGTGAGCGAGTTCTCCTGAGCTCTCAAACACACACACACATAGGTTACAAGCTCTCCCCACAGAGCCCTCGCTGTTGTCATGAAGAGCATAAACATTCACATTTGGCCTCCCCTGGCTAGTTTTGTCATTGTGTGTGTGTGTGTGTGTGTGTGTGTGTGTGTGTGTGTGTGTGTGTTCATCCTGTGTCATCCTGTGTGGTCTCTTTTTCTGTCTCTCTCTAACCTTAAAGCAGTTTTTTATCCTCTTTACTGCTCCTCCTGATCCCATGTTCTGAAGTTCTGGTTTAGGTGCAGAGGGACACTTTTAAAGAGAGAATGCAAAATATAAACTGTAGGAAAACACATTTTAATGACCAAAACACTAACGGAAAAAAAACATGTTATTTTAGGGTGAGAGGATTACATTTGGAGGGTCTGTAAAGGCTTCAGAAAAATGGTTGCAAGTGAAACATCCCAACTCTGGGCATCAGAAACTCCCTGAACTGACTAATTTAGCAAGATTTGGTGGCTGGCTAAGCACATTAGCTGATAAAAACACTGTGGGGTGTCTGGGTGGCAGTGAGAAGAAGAGGGACGCTAAGCAGCTAGACAGGCCGGTCAGGCTCATTGGTTGGCATGGAGCTGGAATCTCTGGGGTCGGCTGCACAGAGAGGGACCCTGAACAAACTGCTGTCCAACATGGGCAATGCCACTGGTCAGCTAGAGAGGCACATTCAGTGGCATGGTGGAGGAGGATGAGTGTTCAAAGCCTAGGCTGCGGTGCTGGACTCCTTTTGTTTAAACTTGATGCTTTTATCTTATATAGGCTGCATTAGCCCTAATTTTACATTTACCTTTACGACACCTTGCACTCTACCGCTATTTGCACAACATCCTCTTGCACATTACCTTTGCACATTTCATAGTAAACTGAATATGGATGCTGAATCCATCTCTTATCCATGTAAAGCACTGTAGCCAATAAAAGAGACTTTTTAAACTTCAGGGGAAAACAAACTGGTTGACCTTGGCATATTGTTGGGATAATTGTTATTGCTGGGATAATACCACAGAAGCTGCTTTGCAAAAGAGTGCCCTAACATATATATGAGAGAAAGAGGACTTAAGGGAGAAAGAGGGAATTAAGGGAATTAAGCTAACATAAACAGTTAGATGAATATTTAAATGAAGCTAAATCATACAGCATGACAAATAAGTTTGTTCTGGGAAAGCAGGATGTTGCTGGTGGAAAGACACAGCACTTAGCAGCATGACATTCCTTCAGACAATTTACTTGTGTTTGTTTGTGTGTGTGTGTATGCTTGAGTTGGGCCCCTGCGGCTGTGTGAGGATGTGTGTGTGTCTGCATCTGTGTGGCTCCCCACTGGTGACTCATGGGAATAAGTGGCAGTGGGCTGCTGAAGGGCCACTGAGAAATAAACGGTAAGATATGCTCATAGACGGGAAGAGTCGAGGAGACGGAGGATGGTAATTGCCAGTGTGCGGAGGAAGATGGACATTAACAAGAGGAAGGCCTCGTCATTAAGACTTTGAATGTGTGGGGTAGTTTAAGAAAAGAAGGGAGAGGGACAAACTGCTAAGACAGGATGGGGGGTTGGGAGAGGTTATAAACCACCACCAAAAGTTTCTCTAAATGAGTTTGAGTGTCAAAGAAAAAGAATTTCCTCCCTGGTCATGATGATGAAAACTCACAGAGGAGTGTTATTAAGGAGAGGAACATTGGAGAGGAAGTAGTAGCCATGGGGACAGGGGGAGGGACATGATAAGCAGTGTTGGTGAGGGACCCAAAGGAGTCAATATATACAGCAATTCAGCCAGTACCCAACTGATGCAATTATAGGGTACCATTACTCGGAGTAGTCAGGCCTGAGGTGAGCAACGTAAATTTCAGAGGAAGCCAGACCTTAAAGTGAGAGGCAAAGGGACTGAAGGTGCCTTTAGGTTGGCAGATAAGATTTATAGCTGGGGAGGTGAAGTTGAATTTAAAGTTAGGTGAGGAAATATAGCATCCCAACCAACACATTTCCTCCTCCTGTCTGTGTTGTGTCTCTGTGTAAATCACCAAGAGCAGTACCATTGCTGTCAAGGTTGAGGATTCAATTCCAACTGGGACATCATATGGTAGATATATTTGATTAAATATATTTTAACTTTTTCTCAGATGCACTTGCCAAATAGCATAATGGGTTTTCCCAAAACACGCATAATGAGACCATTTCAAGGAGGCAGACGCTGGCGGCAGCTTTCCAGGTTAAAAAGCAACATGTCTGAAATGATATTTTACTATGCTTACATCACACCACTCCTACATCCCTGGGACTGTGACAAAAAGACAATGAGGCCAGTCAAGTAGGATATGTTATAGCTGATCAGAAGCTGTGAAGAGTGGGCCTGGCTAGAGAAAGTTCTGAAAATGGAGCTGGCTAGAGGCTTCAGGGTTTGTAGGTCCAGATCCCACATGGAAGTGTAAGATCTAGGCCGTAAAGCTAGTGGTGCTGAACTGAAAGTCCAGCTGAACTGTTCATTGACAAAGAGCCCCATATTGAGTATTATTCTAAGGTAAGGACTGCCTCTGTGACCCAGCTTCTCTCCTGGCAGCTTTTCCTTCAAATGACTGTTCTAAATGGATGTATGTTATTTGCCCGATGGTTAAAAACATAGATGTATATACCCAAGATTCTCTTCAATCCATTGGACAGTCTAATGAAATTAGAAATGTTTATAAGACATTAAAGGGAAAAAAAAGTCCACCAACTGTTATAAAAATAAAAATGGCCCAGTCAAAAGCCACGTGTCAGATCCTATTGAAAATGATTTTGCAGCAGGTTTTCGTGATTGTAGTTGGCTAACCTCGGCAGGAGTGAGACAGCGGTGCTCTGTGACACTTAAACTGCACACTGATTAACTGATGGATGACTGAGGAGATGGAGCTGACTGATACAGATGAGAGCTGTAATGGCTCTGACAGAGAGCCCAGGAAGCCAGCCACCAAAGAAAACACAAGCTCCTGGTGGCTGTGGTTTGCAAGATTACAGTCACAAGCTGTTCACATCTCTCCAAGTATTAGGGAGGTTTCTTTATTGTGCCAACACATGCTTCAAGAAGCATGGTGACCTGCTGACCTGTGAAACATAAAAACATACCACACTGGATGAATGCACCGCTTTTGACCTCAACTGCATGTTTTGCTGTTTATTTCAGCAACTTTGTATTTTCACCTTTGAAAACCTTCACAAACACCAGCCATGTTTGCTGAATAAACTGCTATGGGGAGCAAGTTGAGGACAAAATGTTAGTAGCAAAAGAGAGAGAAGTATTAGCCTCACATGTGAACTTTTTCATCTCTGAAATCTTTCCTTTCATTATCTAGAGTTCTCTAGGCCAACGTTTCTCCAAACAGTGTCCAAATAGAGTTTAGAAGTTCCACCCAGTCATTGATGGAAAAAGGGAAAAAAACTGGTCAAACAGTAATGTTCCATATGCCTCTTCCTTCAGGAGAGCTCCTGACACTTGGTAAGGAGGTGACCACTTTGAGTTGCCATCTCCATCAATGCAGCATTTTAAAGCGTTCAGTGCCCACTTGACACCAGGCCCCACCAGTCATATATTCTCTTAGCTGTGGCAGCTTATGATGCACAGTCACTCACTATATTTTCAGGAAAGGTCAGTGTACCTATTTGAGGGGAAATGCATGGTCAGGTAGAAGCAGTTGTGTGCAGACTCCATTAACTGAGTGAGACCTGTAGGACAGCTAAAGTGGGATTTCAGTGGAGGCTGTTCACCTTGACCGTACAGTGCCTTGTATTCCCAAAGGAGCTGGAATGCTGAATCCACAGAGTAAGAGTTTCTACCTCTGCCTTGTCTGCTAAAATGACCTGTCATATATTCCCAGTGGTTGCTTGTTGCTTACAGCTACAGATTTAACGCAGAGACGAGGTTAGGAGTCGAAACTCACATTTTAATTACAGTGTGTCTACGCCTTTCTCCAGAGTTGCACTGGTAAGCAGAAACCAATCTGTCTCCTAAGTTAACTGGGAGGAGAACAGCAGTACAATGCACTGTACAAACAATATAACAATGCACAGTCATTCAAACTGAACCAGAAAAGAAGACATCACTGAAAATCAATCTTTTAATATCAAATACTCACCCCCTGTAGGGCTGCTAAGTGGTTCTGAAAAGTTTAGAGCTTGCAAACTTTTCATACCTGTTATAATGGATTCAATTACAAAAAATTGTAAAGATCCATATCCATAGAAACGTCTCAGACCTCTCCACAATGAATCCATATATTCAGTTTTTTTCAAACTATCATCTTTTCACCAGTCTCTTCACTAACATGCTACGTCCTGCGTAACTATAAGGAACTGACATGGAGCAGAAGAAGTGTATTGAGCTGTAAGTGTTCCATATACTGCAACAAGTGGATCAACAGCTGAGAAGCGTAATATACTTTTAATCTAGCTTGTATGGCCATATGGACATTTGATATATTCCTTGTTTCACCAGGACTCTTACTTCTACAATGACATTTTTTCCAACTGAGGAACCAAGCTACAAAGCACTGAGAGCAACTTTTCATGGTTATAGGTGGTGTGTATTTGTTAAAACTGTATTTTTCTGAGAATTCTTTTAACATTAAGACAGACAGAAGTGAGGAATGAAAGAAAAAGGGAAAACCAGGCAAAGAGAGCAAGGCAGATGAGGCTTATTTGAATGTTACAATTTACCTCCATACTAAAGACTGATGTCACCTGAATATCCAATGGTTTTGTCTTTCAAAATCAAGTGCCAATTTTCAGAAATCTGACTTATATACGCTTCTCAGATAATCTCCTATCCTGTGCTTGTGTATTCACTGAACTGCAGAGGTTGGAGGGTAATTCATTAATTACACGAAGTCCACACACACTACTAATCCCATGAGATTAAGACTAAAGAACAAGGGGGAGAGAGAGCTAATTCAAAGCCAGGTTCTTTACATAATGAGTTGGAAATAGGAAAGCTTTCATTCTGCCTCCAGACACCAACACACTCAAGTTTCAGATGATCCGTGCTGTTTGCAAAAATAAACCAGAGAGAATCAGATTTCTCAGTAGCAGGTGCAATACATCCAACACCTGAAGATGTAGGTGGTATATACACAAACAAGACTCTCCAGACAATACACAGGATTTCTGCTGTAATGGCTGCAAGAGAAAAAAAAACACAACAGGACCAAGCAAGGCTGTCTAAAAAGGGGTTTGAGCAGCAGCCACCTTGAAATACAAAACAGACCTGAGAGGCATGAAGAGGAAAGTTTGGCAGGAGTGTGAGATTAGAGAGCTGTGTGAGAGTTTGCACATACAGTACGTACACGCCTCTCTGCATGAACAAGCATAAAATTGTGCTTGTGTGAATATGAATGTGTGCGTATGTGTGTGAGAGAGAGAGAGAGACAGAGAGAGACAGAGTGCAAGAGACCAAAAAAAGAGCATTGATCCAACTCCAGGTGAGAGACTGTGAGTGGTAGAAGAGTGTGAGAGCCATTCGGAGTGGGGTGCAGCACCACCAGCCCCCCACCAGCTTTAATTAACTGGCAGGACATCAAATCTACACCACCACAGAGAGTGTGTGTGTGTAACAGTAATAAAATGAAGGGGAAGCAAAGAAACAGCAGTTTGCTCCTTTCTGCAACTCAAGCAGACTGGGAACTAATAGAGTGTCATCTTTGTACATGGTTGCACAGAAAATTGACACTGCCTGGGACTCTCATTAATTTCAGTATCTGCAACAGTTAAGATGCTTTATCAGCAACGGCTGGTCTTATGGTTCAGCTCTGAGGCCTGTAACCCAGACACTCCCTGTCATATACCAGTATAGTGCTCAGCTGGAAAATGCAGACAGGTCTTGGAGATCAGGTCTGAGAGAAGCAAAGTAGACTGTTAATTGAAACTCAAGTATGAACCAAAGTGACTGTAGTGGAAAGCTGCAAACTCAAATTTATGTAACATTATGAATTGTGTGCAAGTTGAGGGAACATTGTACCTCTGTCACAGGTGTCAAGGAGACAGAACAGACATAAATGAAGTTCAACTATCCTCCACTGTGTTCCTGTATATGGGGAAAACCAGCTCCACCCAGCAGATAACACATTTGTGTCTTTGCCACTTTTGGAGTCACACTTGAAGAACTACTGGTCTGTAGTCTCAAATTAAGTCTGATCTGAACATACCCTGTGTGTGCATGTCATGCTTCCCTGGCATCAATTATGAGAAGCACAGCAGGGAGATTCTTCCTGGCCATAGGTTCTCCCCCTTTCTCTATTTTATAAGCCTGTCTTCCTCTTTCTCATGCCTTACACACACGTTTACAACAAAACACAATTAACAGCAAAATACTCTATACAAGGAACTACTTGTCCTCACACATGCACACAAACACATGCAAGACACGCGGACAAAAAGCCAATTTGCTTAATCAGGAGTTGGAGGAGAAAAAGAGGGATAGAGAGAAAAATAAGATGAAGAGCGATAGTGCTGAGGCAAATTTTAACAGCAGTAACAAAGAGTTTAAATGTCTTTGATCTAGCAGGGAATCAATATATCATGGCCAAACTTGTAAGGAGGAGAAAACCAGCTACAAAGAATGAACAGAGGCAGATCAAGTCATCATAGGAAGCAGCAGAATGAAATATTTTTTCTTTTGTTTTCTTCGTATAGATTTAAGACATTTACACAGATTAGCCACAACATTAAAACAACGTGCTTAGTATTGTGTAGGTCCCCCATGTGCTGCAAAAACAGCTCTGACCGGTTGGGGCATGGACAGAGGTTCTCCGGGGGTGTTCTGTGGTGTCTGACACAGGTGCTCAGATTGTCTGCTTCCACATGACAAAACAACCTACATTATCTAAGAGAGCGTTTGTGGTCCTCTAGCCTGTTACTGTTTAGCAGTACCTGCACAACACTGTTCTCACTCACCTGAATCTAAATAAGGCCATATGGGGAAAGAGGGAAATGAAAAGTAATAAAACCCTCCAGACTGCTGATCAAAATGCTTCTGCAAAGGACAATATAAAAGTTTTTTTCTTTCTTAACTTTAGCAAGGATGGGTGGTGCTGTGCATCAATGCTTTTTGCCAGTTTCGTGCGTCACATTTAACAAATCAAGTAAACACATTACACAGAGAGAGGAAACAAGCCTGTGTTTGGCAATATGCTCATTATGGTCACAGACCACTGAGACAGTCTGTTAAATTGGTTTCCTGTGATGTAATGTATGAAATACGTAAACATACACATAAAACCAAACTTTACTTGAAAGGGACAAATGTAAAACAAGTACACGACAACATAAATTTCCACATCAAGTGTCCTCTACAAATTTAGGCTGTCTTTTTGCTGGTCCCAAGTCAGCTTCATCTGGATGTACATGCTTTGGGCCAGTCATGGAAGAGAACAACAAAGGGGTCATCTCTCTGGGCATTGGCATAGTGACTGTTGCCATGCCAGCAATGAGCTGCTCCCTTGCCAAGCTCAGTAGTGTCCATGGTCCTTGCTTTGATAGTGTGGTGAGTGTGTGTCTGTGTGTCAGCCATCAAGATATGAGTTTTGTTTTGTTTTTTTCTTACCATGAAAGTCTGTGTCTTTGGTGTTCATTCATTCTAAAGTATATCCTGCATTTAAAATAAGTGGCAGTAGACTAAATGTGTGTGTGTGTGTGTGTGTGTGTGTGTGTGTGTGTGCGCGCGTGCGCATGTGTGTGGATGGCTTCTAGTCAGAGTCCATTACAAATGAGCTGAAAGGGCATGAAGAAGTTCCCACCAGTGCTAAATGTCACTAGGTTAAGGCAAGAAGTCTCCTCCTCCTCCCTCCTCCTCCTCCTCCTCAGTTATTCCTGTCAGCAGTGTCTCCATTCCACCCTGTCTCCTGGAAATGATGTATCTATACAACTAAACTGAATCCATGTCATTCACTTGCACAGTTTTGATCAATAGGCTATCTCAAGTAGCTTCCACGTTAACAAACCAGCCATTTCCAGACAAAAAGAACACTTCATGGTTCATTTGTGTGAACACAAATAGAAAACGACTCACTGTTACATTACAAAGCAGCAGAGTAATAGGGAGTAGGTTAGGATGGGTGGGTGATGTTTGAATGGAATCCTGTAGAAACATGAAAAGTGTGAGTGTGGTATTACATGTCAGAAACACAAACGCCAGGGTTTCTTTTCAAGAGACACAGTTGCAAGGCTCAGCAGAGCTACTAGACACTGCCAACAACCATCAGCACCTCCTGTCTTCTTTATTTGCTGGGAGGGAAGGGGAAAAAAATCACAGAAACCAAGAATGCCATCATCACCCTGCAGGAGGGAGGAAGGGAGGGAGGGCAATAATGGAGAACGAGAGAAGACAGAGAGGGAGAGAAAGATGAGAGGGAGAAAATGAGAGTGATAGAGGCTTGAGATGGGAGGAATAGAGAGAGGAGTGTGCTAGTGAGAGCCAAGATGTGAAGGCAGGCTTTTACCCAATGGGTAGTGACAGCTATCAAAATGTGTCAGTGTGTGAATGTGTGTGCGCGGGCGGGAATGTTTGAGTGGCGTATAACATGCCATTAACAAGATTTGTTCAACAACACATACAAAGCCACAGACTGTACAGTACTGTGCAGACATTTAAGTGTGTGATTGCATTCTCATACAGATGGTGGGTGTCACACAGTGTCAGTCCCCCACTGTTATTCTGTTTTGATGTAGGATCCCCCTGGCTGCAGAAAACAGTTTCAATTACCCAAAGAGCTTGAGGTGGCGCAGACTTCACACTGCATAAAATCAGATAAATAAATTGAGGTTTATGAGTTTCTTTGGTCTCCACAGTGAGTTTTGGACTCAGAATGTCTAAATCCTACTTCAGAGAATTCATTAGTATTGGATAAAGTGGGCAGGGTGAATCACCCGAGACTGGATGTTGTTTCAGATACTTTGTGGCTCACCAAGAAAATTTTATACTAAATCAATACATTGGATTTTTACTCAGAGAATTGATTTCTTACCCACCTTCTTCTGTATTCCATATAAAATGTTATACTATTTGATGTTGTTTTGAGGGTAATTCCATCTCTGCTTCAACTCTGGCCCATTCAAACATCACTCATTATATTTTCATTTGGACCTTTTTGTAATGATACAGCACTTGGTACACTGTGGTAATTGCATGGGATCTTTTCTCCACCTTGAAGAGGCCAGCAGAGGCTAAATGGGCTTTGAGGAAACACCAGAATCAGTTTTCTAATGTTTGAAACATAGTTGAAAAGCAGCTTCTCTGGAGACAACTGAGAATACATTTCTTGGCAATTCATAATGTCAGGAGGAAAGTAAGGAGGCTTGGTAGTGCCAAGCTCAGCCCACAAAGTCCAGCCACTGCTTTCTCTCCACACACACACACACACACACACACACACACACACAACAAACAAACTGCCCCAGGGTTTGACTGGTGGATGGCTCAGAATCTGGACAATGGCAGCAGGTGTCTGTTGGCCAGAGCCACTCGGCCAC
This sequence comes from Lates calcarifer, assembly GCF_001640805.2. Classification (NCBI taxonomy): domain Eukaryota; kingdom Metazoa; phylum Chordata; class Actinopteri; family Centropomidae; genus Lates; species Lates calcarifer. Next base: position 4,100,553 of record NC_066856.1, on the reverse strand, counting down.
CCCCATTACCGTCAGACACAATGTCTGTGTGTATGTATACAAGCGGGTGCACATGGCCATGTGTTTTTCTTAAAAGGTTCAAGAGATTATAGAGTTGCTACTGTACTTTGGGTTTATCTCTCCCATCTCCACGACAACACCCCAGGCACCAAGATTTGCCTGCCGCTGCAAACACACATCTGCTGCAAGCAGACGGAAACGGCAACAATCATTTTGCCACCACAGTTTGCTCCACACTGTAGTGGCCATTTAAAATGATCAAAGTGTAGTGAATTAGCCCCAGACAGCACTATTCTGATGTATTATACATAAAGCCTGCAGGCCTTCATTGAAACAGGTGAGAACCCAGTCCAGCTGTTACTGCAAGATGGTGAACTGTTTCACATTCTGAATGACCATCTGCCCGACCTTGATATGCATTTGAATTGAATTCCATTAATACCCGCAAGGGCTGTCTTTAATGTAATTACAGTTATAACACTTGGTATGAATTGCAAGTACTCATAAGATGCCAAGAACAGCTCCAGGGGTAGTGAGGTATTTATTTATTAGTTAAGTATGTATAGGCTGTGTGAACACTGTTTTCTTCCTCTAGCTTTTATTTTGTTTTCTAAAGTAGAATAAAAAAAATAAAGGTACAGCGTCTGCCCAGAGCAGGACAGATGATTCAGCAGTTCGCTATTCACCACAAGTTCATGTGCTTCCCAATTAACTTTACTGTATATAAAGAAATTAATAACAGCATAACATATATTTTTAAAGCATAGATTATGACATTTTCTTGCTATTCTCACAGTTTCCTTTGTAGCATGATGTATTTCAGAGAACCTCTGAAATCTGCAGTGGTAACAAATACAGGCACGATCCACTGACCCCAGAGAACTGAAAATAATGCATAAATAATTTTGTGCAAATGTTTGTGCACTTCACCACAGCTGACATATTTAAAAGTACTATTCCTACTGGGATAACTATGTTAAAATGTATGCAAAAGCAATACTACATTGAGTTTTTTCGTCTACTAAATTACATATGTTCTTCTCTCAAGAGAAAGGGGCAAAGATTAACTGCCCCCAGGTGTTCAACAGAAAAGACAGCAGGACACCACAAGTCCTTGACTCAAAATTTATGTCACAGGGAATGAAATACACAGAAGGTACAGCACACAGGGATTCAGGGATTCAGAGATCAAAGCCAGATGCACAATTGTCTGTTTCAAAGAATAAGACACTTATGTCCAACAGCATCCTGCCTCTCATGGGCAGTGGCCATTCTTCTTAATAAACCTAGCTTGAAAAATAATCTAATAGGAGTAAGACAAATGTGAATACAACTTTGGGCTCTAATAATAAATCACAAGACATTGTTCATTTTTCTCCAGCTGCCTCCACACCCTCTCACTGACCACAGTCAGCTGTACTGAGCCAGCTGTTTACCTTCGACCTTCAGGACTCTCCGCTCTCCCACCACAGTCACTCCTAGAGCACTTTGATCATGTGCCAACCTGCCATTTGCCAAGCTGCCAAGCATACCGCCGGAGGCCCACCACCTCCTGCCCTTGGGTCATGGAGTGATGCAGAGATACAAGCCCCTGACGGGTGTCCTGTTACTGGCGTGAATTCATGAGGACAGCTTGGAGGCTCAGTGGAGCTCTAGTCCATTAGTAAAGTCCCAAGTCAGGGATGCATGTGGGCCACCAGTATCATATAATCAGCACCATCACCTTGCCACTGTGGTCCTCAACACACATCAAAAAACACACATCATGACAAACTTGAAATAACACAGGATGCAGCAACACACACATACATGCACGATGATGTCTCCTTCCATATCTGTCTCATTCTGACAAGACCCCCAGTGGGACTGAGTTGGAGGGTGAAGGAGAGACAGAGGAGAGCACATTAATGATGAGATGACATTATGATGAAGGAGTAAATGGAGCTAGAGGGCAGACAGAGATTGACAGTTGATGTCTCGTCTAAAATCTGAGACAGATTACCTGACAAACTTTCAACAGTGCGTAAAGAAACTTTTTCTACTGAGCATTCAGGGATGCATTTTACTCTTCGAAACTTGATATTGTTTCTCTGCAATATTACCCCAAACTCTGCTGACTGGCTTAAACCACACAGCATATGTTGCCTAGCAACCTCTGATTATTTAACACTGAGAGTCAGCGGGCTTCAGTGGCACAACAGTTTTAGACGGGGAGCTCTGGAAACAGTGCTCCACTCAGGACCACAAATAACAAGTAAGGAAATTAAGGCTAGACAGCTAGCAGCTCCAGCACTCTGGAATAAAGCTACATGCTGTTATTAAATGTTTTATCAGAACCCAAATTGCTTTTATCCACTTTTTAATTTCAACAGGCTATACAAGGAATTTATGACACTGATGTTAATATGTGACTAGGAGGGATTATGCTGAGAAAGCAACTCCATGTCTTTCTCATCTTTTTGAATAAGTTAGCTTTTCTAGACAATCATGCTTTGTACATGTATAAAATGTTTTTCTGAAATGGCATCTCTCAAGAAATATCCATGTCCTTTTAGACCAAAACATTTTACAAACTGTCAACAAATTACACAATGAACAAATCCAATTCACAAATAAAATATGTTTTATAGATTATAACACCTCTGAAATAATTTTAATACATGTACTGTATTTGGGAAATTTTGCATGGGCTATTGCAGCAGCCATTGCAGTGGACACCATGTTCTTTTCACAGTTAAATAAACAAAAGCAAAAGAATAAATTCAGGTCAAGTTGAACAATGAGTGTGACAAGAAGGTAAACATAGTTTGGCTTCCCTCCCTCTCTCCCTCAACCTGAATCTTCTGGGGAATTCCATGACATTTTCAATCTGTTGAATTATTTCTCTACAAACACGGGTCACAACTTCTTGCATTCATCTTTGACTTTCTCTCTGAGCATGTTGTTTGCTTAGTTAGAATTCAACATTTTAACAAAGGGCAATGAGTGAGCTTAAGCTCAGTGGTAAAAATTCAAACTGTGACCCAATATGGAAATAACAGCTACACTGTGGGAGACTTCTGTTTGTCTAACATGACTAAATCTTTCTGCTGCAAGTATTACAGCTTTTTTACAAGTTGTCCCTCTGGTGCTGCCATCCCTTCTACTCTCCAACCATCCAAAAACACATACACACACATACACACGCACAGTAATGCAATTAGCTCACATCTTCCTAGCACCTGTCTGATCACTGGAAAGATCCAACAGATGGAAACACTGCAGAGAACACGTGAGTTTGCGATTATAGCGCACAAGCACTGAACGTGTAGTGACAGACTGGTATCCAACAGATGCATGGCAACACACACACACACACACACACACATGCAGTTTAGCTCAAAGTCAACAGTCAGGCAGAAGAAGCCAGATGCTGTCTTATTAAACCCTCACACTGTACAACACAGGCACTGTGGGGGCTGAATGCTGAGCGGTACTTGCTGCCTTTTTAAAAGCCTTAAAAAAAAACAAAAACAAAAAAACAGCAAATTGAATAGGGAACAGGATGGAAGCAAATGACAGAGACAGACAGGCTAATGCAAAGAAGCACAGGAATAAAGCCAGCTGAATGAGAGACAGACATGGAGGGGGGGTTGCAAAAGGGAGATAAATGTTACATCTGTTCAAGGAAACACAGAGGTGGGGAGAAAGTGACAGTCACACAGGGACAGACAGACATAAGTGGGAGGAACAGGCAAAGATGGGAGTATTTTTGCAATTCCACTGGGGGAAGCCAAATGTGGAAGTGTAACAGCTTTTAATTCTAAATATTTGCTCTGCATATTTGTGCATTACCACTGCCTACAGCAGACTCAACAGAGTGATGAAAGCCTCACTTCCTGTCTCAGCCTGATCTGATTAGGTGGAAAATTTATTCAAAGTGACAATTTTGTCTCTCTCTGAGGGACAATATGTAAACACTTAAGCACAGATGAGAAAAAACTACAGCTTATTGTATTCACACTGTAAAAGCACTTTGAGTGATCATAATAATCAGGTTTTATGTTTTTCCATAAACAAATGTTGATTACTAAGCTATTTTAAGAGACACTGGATGTGATTTAGAGTAGTACAGCACAACAAAAAACATTACATTTTTAAAATTCAGTTTCTCCAAAATGTTTGAGGTGAAAAATGTTTTCTAAAAACTTTCTTTATCAGGACAAAATAGAAAATGAACCCAAAAATAGCAACAGCTTCATTTGGGTTATTTAAAAGTGAACTGGCCTCAACCTTAGAAAACAGAGGAATGTTCCTCTGTGAGTGAATTCAGCACCAAGGACAGAGGCAGTCAGTGTAGAGAAATTATGAACTGGCTGCAATGATCCATTCAGCCTGAAAAGAGAAAGTTTACACCACATTATCACACAGCCGGTCACAACTGTGGTAAAAGCTCATTCTTGGCACTGACACCATGTCCATAAAATAACACTTAACCTGGACAAGGTCAATTCAATCGCCATCTCTACCACTTGGTAAAGACTGGGCTCCACTGTGTACAATGGCATGTTTGGGTGCCTTTCTACACTCAGAACTTCATTATGTCATTAGGCCTGAAATCTAGGGCTGTTTAATAACACAATCTCTCTGCACAATCACCCTGTTGGACAACAGCACTTGGGTTACGTAGTTGACACACGTAGGGCCAAAAAAAAAAAAAAAACCACCCACATAAACACATTAGGAACATAGAACGACTGTGAGAAGAGACAGGTGGCCACACAGGATGATGAAACTATGGCCAAGAAAGGTCACTCAACATTTGCAAATGGTCAGATTTCTAAAGCTGCATAAATAGTGGAATGACATCTATTGCAAACTATACAGGCCACCTGATGATGGGAAACACAACCATCCCAAAATACAAAAAAGACTGCACTCACAAACTGCAATGACTGGCACCCAATTACACAAATACATTTCCTGTGGTATCAACCCCTGTTCAGAGAGGAGCTCAAAAAGAAGCAAGGACAAGTGCAATTTCATATTTTATAGTGAAATAAATGATGCCAGTCAGAACAGTGGAAAAAACAGGTTTCAAAAGCTAATGAAAGTGATTGACTCTGTATACAGATATATACAGAATGCATTGGAAAGAGTAACTTTACACAAGGTTCCACCACTACTGCCATATAGTCTGCAGAGTCTTACAGAGTCTACATGAGCAAAAGACATCCTGTGGAGTTGTAAACAAATAATGTTTAGATTCAGTGGTACTCACCATAATTACATTTTATAATTTATAATTATATCATAATTATGATATGATGACCAATATTGATCAAAATGAAAAATTCTATTATGATAATATTTTTGGCCATAGCTCTACCTTCAATGACTCTGAATTGTTCAGCTGATGATAAACCATCCTCTTCAAACTTTGCAAAGACACTCACACTGACTGAGGATCTGAATATGAAGCTAACCGACTACCTACAAAGCAGGGGAAGACTATAAAAAGATAACAAAGTGCTTCAAGCTTGAAATTTCCTATGTCTGAAATTGTCATTAAGAAATGGCAGTTAAGGGGAACTGTAGAAGTCAAAACAAGATACATATTCAGATAAAAGAGCAGATCTGGGCAGAAAGGCAAAGCAAAACCTTCATATGACCACAAAGGATCTGAAGTTTAGATGTCAGGAGTGGTGGTGCACCATTTTGCTGCTAATATGTACTACTGCTAATCTACTAAAAGTCATGGCTAGAAGGCATTGTCGGGCATTCCAAATACAATAGTAGAATAGCAAAAGCTGCAGTGCAATTAGTTACACAACCCACACCTTGTAAAACTAAAACTTTAATGCAGCACCAGCCAGACACAGAGATGTTGGGTAGAAGATAATGCTAGAAAAAGAGACCAAATGCAGGTGATTTTTAATCTGAGCACCTCTATATATATTCCTGTTTAACCTTACATGTTATTGTGGCAATAAGTTCCCAGTCAAAGTAAAACTAGTTATAAAATCGTCTCTGTCAGACAAGCCCAGTAATGGCATAGCATTCACAAGCATCAATAACTCAGTGTTCTCCCTGCACTTGGCAATGAATGATCACCCTGTCTCTGGATGGTAGCCATGTCAAAATATTTGTTGAGATACTAATACGAGTCCACATTTCATTCAATTATCTGTCTCTGGTAAATTGACTGTATTGAGCCAGATTCAATTACATGCACTCACGGCAAATGTTAGTGCTTAAGCAATGATGTCATATAGAAACAGGGCTGAGGTTCAAAGGTGTGGAAAATGCCAGACAAACATGCAAGTCAATGTCATGCCACAGATCTTTAAACAAACCCACTGTATTCTTTATTAGACTTTGATCTCAGAGGGTGTATATGGTTAAATATAATTAATAGTTAAATATAAACACATACAGTACGCGCAGGACTGAGAGGCTTATTCAGTAACAATAGATGGATGGATACTGACACTGTGACATGTGCTACATTAAGTGTTAACTAAACCATATAACAAACACTCTTTTTTAAAATCTTTTTCCTTTTTCTATTTGTCATGAAAGACAGAGGGTACCACCTACGCTGATCACCTAAAAACAGAAGTTTAAATTAGCTGGTGACTCAGTGAACCTCTACAATCCCTCTGTGGTTTTGATGGCAGTCTTGTGTGGAGCTGCTGGCAATGAGACACGTCTCATTATGTGGAAAATCACACCGGCACAGCCAATGTCATGCCAGGCAATAAGACAGTCGCGTCGTCTTTCAATGCAATTTAAACGTCTGCGAGACAATTCGAAACAACAGTGGCACTTCAGAGATCACGAACGGAGTGGAGCAAATTGGACAGCTGGCTTTTCAAGTCTGTATCGAATGCTCTGTAAAGTTTTAATGTGCCCATGGGGGGTGGGAGAAGCAATACAGAAAAATACATCATAACATGCCGGCTACCTTCTTGTCCATACGCTCATAATCCCCCTATGCAGACACAGATACACAAACATAAAAGCAGTTCATACACACTGCACACACTTTTCTGTTTATTAAAATACTCCTTCTATCAATTAACCATTGATCTTGATATCTCTTCACCTCGCCTTCAAGTGAGAGAATGGGTGGTAAAACAGCTTTTATGACTGAAATTGCCAGTCATTAAAAACCAAGAGCAAACTTTATCCCAGCACTTAGAGCAAATCAAAAACCATCATTAGAGAACACGGCCATCCTGCAAATAAAGCTGGCTTCAACTAGCACGCCAACCCAAAACTGTATCCTGACCAAGATCTGAACGAGGAAAAACCAACAGGAGATTTGCCAGCGCCTAAATGATTCATCAGTTGTGAAATATTAAGGAGCTGTAAATCAGGGTGGAGAGGAGAGGGAGGAGTAGACCTGTAACTTAAACTGTGCTGATGAGCCCTTGGCTAATTAAGAACAGAAGGAGAGAGAGAGGAAAGAGGAGAGAGTGATACTGACCGACAGACGGACAAAATATGAAGAGGAGGAGCGAGAGAGAAGAGGTTGACATTTAAGTAAAGGATAATGAGGTGCAGAGGAGCGTAAGGAAAAGCAGTGAAAAAGAAAAACTGTAAAGAAAATAAAGGTAAGGAAATGATGCACTAAAAAACTGAAGTTACTCCCAACTAGTTTAGGATAAATATTGAAGAAAGAGGCTGAACAGGACGTCATTATTTTTGCTGCATCTCTGGTGTTTTCACACTTGTAACAGATTACATATCAGTCAAACAGAGTAGCCTGTGTTCTACTATCTTATCTTGGGTTTTCTTTTCTGTTAGTATAGCATACAAAATGTCTGTGTTTTCTTGAACTCACTCTAACTATTAAATCATTTGGAAAGAGCAAGCAGGAATAAAAAATGAATTCATTCATCAGCTCTTAATTGCACTATAAAAGCTCGTTAAAACTCTGAAATTGAGCCATCCACCATTCCTGCTGCACTCTCTCCTGCCCACGTCCCTTCTTCCACAGAGGTTCGAGTTTTCATTTAACAAGGTGGAAAGAACCCATAGGAGTGTCCACTTTGCACAGTGACAGTGTGCCAATAGCCAGTCACAGCCCATAGAGCCCCTGCTAACTCCACAACCACGACCTCAACCAGATCCAGAGGAAACAGCCGGCTGCTCTGCCACTAATGGGGTAGGAAATGAGAGCTATCAGACCAGAGAAGAGCTGGGAACTTAGCAGAGTGCAGCTCATCTCTGGTGATTAGATCTCACACGAGAGAAGAGCTGAGAGCTGAAGAGAACAAGAGGAGAAGGCTCAAGCTGCACTGCTACACAGGCCTCAGCATTGAACACACCAATTTTATAAAATCAATTCTAAGAGAACAGTTACAAACAAGGGACAAGTCAGTGTCTAATGCTCATTGCTGCATGCTAAGGACTATTAAATATTATAGAGGCTTCACTTAGCAGTTCTTCTTCAGAAAAAATCAACAGTCTACTTTCTCAGGTAACAGACAAGCCCGCTCCTGGTTGATGGTGTCCTCAGCAGTAGAAAATGTACGCTCTGTCAAGCACAGGGCAACTTTGTGCTTTTAAATTCATTCTGTGCACGTTTTGAAAATATTGCATTGCGCATTATTGCCATCAATGTTGCTAAAGTGGAGACACACTTTTGACCTCGGTCTCAATTTTTAACCACTTCGACACACACACACACACACACACACTGTAGTTCATGAACCCCATCTGTGGGGGTATTTTTCCTGCATGCCTCTACCACATGTAACGTTACAGCCAATCACCGGCAGCATTTTCAGATCTTGATCATGTGATTAACTCCTGGGTACCGAAACTTGGCACCGAAAGACAAGGCATCTTTCAATACCGGGTAGAATCAAAGCATTTCGGTTAATGCCTTAAAAGAACCAAAGTTCGGTACCCAGCCCTAACTGAGACACATCACTTTCTCCATCATCTCCCTCCAATCACACACAGTGTTGATGCAACACACCCAGAGTTAGACCTGCTCAAAGGCTACAGAGCCATATCATAATCAATAATTCCTTGTCTGCTGAACTGATGTGCAGTTGAAGGTTTAGCTTTTTTAATTTTCTCTTGCTATTTTGCTGGATCACCCTGTGCACAGAATGTGTGATCAGATTGTAAGGATACTGGTCATGGTCAGCACCACTGTCTATCTCAGTGTGTTTCTGGAATACAATTGGCTTGTTTATTAAAAGATTGTCTCACTTGGGGGAGACACATTTAAAGAGCTTTCTGTGGTGCAATATTCAAGAGACTGTCTTCTAATGGAAAAACTGGGAGAACAAATTGTAGGCTACATTTATTGCTGAGAGCTTGCATTCAGATGTAAATGGAACATGTTTATTCAGTGTGTTTATTCAACTGATTAGATACTGATGAAATTTCCATGACATGAAGAGCAAATCATAACTGCACCCATTCTTAATACTGAAATACCTTTATCTTCAAAATACAGCATTTTCAGCAGCTATCGAATGTGTTTCTTTTCTAAGCTGTCTAACAATGAATCAGTTCTGTATTGTGGGTTGCCTGGTCCAGTTTTGTGCAATTTGTGAGGACCTTGTCTGCCTTTAACAAATCTTAGTCAGACAAAGTGAGGATTCATGTACGAACAATAACTTAATGGCTTATGCATCAGTCTCAAATATGTTAAGCTGCTGACTGTCATAAAACAGATGAAATGAAAGATTTGTTCTTTCTGAAGAATAACTTTGAGACAGCTCCAGCAACTCTGAATCACATTTTCCATCACTTTGACATTTTTATTTTCCACTCTTCGCATAGAATAGACACAGATTAATGTGCATTTCTTCTTCTTAAGATATACTGTTTGTATTTGTGCGCCTCCAAGTCTGTCTGCATTTGTCTGGGTCTGTTTAGTCGTTTAGTCATTACCAGTGTATCAGCAAAGCACAGCATTGTGAATAGTCCTAAGATGAGTCTGGGATGAGAAAACACCCATATTTGGATAATAAGATAAGATAAGATAATCCTTTATTAGTCCCACAATGGGGAAATTTACAATGAGCTGTATCATAAAAAATTTCATAGCAACTGTTGTCTGACAATACAAATAGAGGCTGCTACTTCTTCATACATACCCCACTAATCTACCAGGAAGAAGATATTTCAGTTAAATTTAAACTTTTAGAAATGACTGGCCTGTTAGCAAATCAACCTTGTTAAACTAAAACTCGCCATGTGCAGTGAGAAGCAATTTCTGTTCCTGTGCCCTCCGCTCTCATCTTCCTGATGGCTTATTAACAGGGTTTCAGGGTGACAGCCAGGAAAGATGTGACTGCATCGTTATTCAACAAGGACGAGATGAGAGATAGAGCAGCAGGCGCTGGGACACAGTGTGACCCAAAGCCTAACTCTCAGAACCAATGTCAACCAGATCGCATACACTTACACACATCTATGGGGCCTGAACCCCAAGTAAGAAAAACACCTCACTCATTCCTGGCCCAATTACCTGTCAAAAATCTGTAGACTCAATAAATCTGTGTGGGACAAACAAAGAAAAAATTAAACATTAAACATTTTAGTTTGATCACTAAAATGTTAAGGCTCATACATTTACCACCCAAAGAACACCGTCAAACACTTGCAAACACATATTAACTATTTACACGCCATCTCTTTTCTACAGACCATATTTTCTGCCCTTGTCTTCGTCCTTGCTTCTGTTCCCTGTGGATCTTATTAAAGTTCGGCAAACATCACAACAGCTGGAGAAGACAACGGTGGGGGGTGGGGTGTGAAACCCAAAAAAAGATGGACTGATAACACCTAACGAAGACAATACTTTGATACTGCAGTTTGTCTACACACTATTTAAATGTATTAACTGAGTTTGGATTCAATAGGTCATCAACAATGCCAGAGTGTTATTTATTAAAACCACATCTTAATTAAAACAAACTGTTGGAAGAGATGAGTAAAATCCAATGATTTCCATCTAATATAAGGCTAGTCACAACTTGTGCAGGGCAGCACAGTTCAGTTTCCCAATCCTCTTAAACAAAAGTCAGCATCCAGTTAAATAACAAGCTGATAATAAACACATGATATATAACTATATAACGACTATGTCAATAGACAAACAACACTTGATACGTCATGTGTTGGTCTGCTGCTGACTGATTCTGTATCCATGGATTAAAAAGGGCCAGATATAGAGCTGGTCGTGACTCATGGTATCAGTCTGTGGTTATTACGAAGGTATGAACATCACAGCAGGCTGCTGGTGACAGACAGATAGACAGACCATTTGACTGAATGGCAGACTGAAAGGTTGAGCTGTCTGTCATTCAGATTTGGTCATTTGTGTGAATTTGTGCATTCAGTACATACACTCACAACATGCTATCACACAGAGTGCATGCATGTGATAGAAGGTGAATTTGTATGTATTTCAGACATTAAAAGAAAGAAAACAGATGAGAAACAAACAAGAGACAGTCATGAACTCACAGCTACCATGGGGTGGTCAAAAAACCTTATTCCTGTTGCCTAGTGAGGCTGTCCAGTGCCATTGATGGATGACCCCTGGCACACAAACCCTCGCCCTCTGAGCTGCACTATGGAGCCATTACGCTGAGATCTATTGGAAAACTGGCATTAAGAATGAATGGAGTGGCTCTGCGTCCTATCAATTAAGCGGGGTGTCTACTGAGGTCTGGTGGCAGCTGTATTAAATGCAAGCCAATCAGAGAGTCAGTCTCACGTGTGTGCACACCAATACGCAGCAATACACCAATACACGCAGTTATGAGATGAAACACACACATACCACACAAACACACACTTCCTGTCTGTCTTTGACTGACCTGAATCCCAGCCCGGTTCACAGCCCGGTTCAGCCAAGCAAAGCCAAACTCATTTCAAAGAGTTTGGTCACATGGTTTGACAAGATTCAGTTTATTTTTCCTGTCTCAACACTTCATGTGTTTAGGAGCCAAATGCAGCTATGATAACTATAACTGTAAAACGCCATTCCTCATTACCTGCACGCTATGAGACATTGTCAAGGCATAACACAACCATAATTTGCAGGTTGTATTGTATTGAGCAAATTTCTTTTTATAAATTCAGACAACATTTATGTTCATCTTAAGAAAAGTGTATTATTCAGAAAAGCTGGGATTCTGATATGCACCGTAGTTATAAAAGCTCTGTAATGATTTCTAAAACTTTTTATGAATAGAGGATATAACAGTTGTATATAAATCAGCAGTGCTCTAGGGTCCAGTGATTTCTGACATAGATATGAAAACATTTCAACAAAAACTTTTTTATCATGTCTTCTTTGGTATAAACAGAATATTTTAGAAACCTGCTCTTATGATAATCAAATCAATACCTTTCATCTGGGGTTACATTTTTAATTAATAAACCAAGTGGCCTAATAATGCTGTATACTAAAACGCACAGATCAAGTATACAGCCTGTGAGACAGTAATTAGGTCTATGTAACACCATGTGGCTAAAGAATCTGTGCTTGTGCTCGATAATCTCTGATCAGTGTCTGCAGATACAGACACTGATCCTTCATGCAATGTAAAAGTCAGCATGTGAGCACCAGGGAACCAAGCCAGTGTCCAGTATCTGGCGCACATTATCAAAATGCAACCATGCAAAACAGGGCTACAGTGTAAACATACAATCAGCCCATCTTACACTGAGTCAGGACTACAGCTGGACCCAGGAGCTATCCAAGCCAGACGGGGCCCCACCAGAAGCCTCTGACTAAAATGGTGAGATTAAACCCTACTGAATAGGCCCTTATCTTGCCAGTGCACAATGCAATCTCATTTCCTCTGTTCCGAGATACATCAGATAACATCATTACCATGGCTGTAACCATGAATTAAAAACTGTCCTGATTACTATTGCACAATCATCGACCCTCAGTGCAACAACCAGGCAAAATGCATTATCCACTGAATTGGCACATCAGCTAGTGTTTCTGCTAACACAACCTATTATGGTGACCTTTCTGCCAGCGGCAGCTTTGATTGAGGACTGCCAGGCTTCAAAGGGAAAATCTCACAACGAAAGGCCCATCAATTTCACCTGACTTGCTTTTGCTGCAGCTGTGTGGCAGATTTTATTTGGTCATGTAGATGCAAGAGATGTAAGTGGGAAGAGTCAAGAGTTAGATTAATGTTTTGTCGGATTTGATGTAATGTCAGACCCATAATACAGGTACAACAACAAAAAAGAAAATAACTTATCAACCTCCTTGATGAGAGAGGTGGAAGTGGGAATGATCTTTAAAGTATGCATTTTAGTTATGAATAGATTTTCTACAGAGAGTCATTCAAAAACACACAGGTTTTATTGTGCAATTTCTTTTGTTACTATTTTTATATGATTTAGTCTTCAAAAGAAGGACACACACAAGATAGCAACTACACAGAATAATACACCTCAAATTAATTACTACCATGTAAGTAATGGGCAGAATGTGCTAAAAGAAAACAAGGCAGAGAGTGATAATAACCATTGAATTGGCTGGAAATAAAGAGGAGGAATATAAGGGAGCTTCAAAGGGTGTTCAGATGAAGAGAGAGAGTGAGTGAAAGGGCAGATAGATAACCTATTGTCAGCAGACAGAGGGTGCAATAAAATGTGGCCTATCAGCTGCTTGTTGCTTCATTTACAACATCACAGCATCCATTATCATTAATTAAACTGGTGGCCTGGCGGCTCTCTCTCTCTCTCTCACACACACACACACACACTGCATTTAGTCAATAAATGAATCGTTCCAGGCAAAACAATGAACTAATTGGAACCAGTCAGGAGTTTACATTAGGAGACATAAGTCAAAAGAAATGGAAGAGAACAAGAAAGCCTGCAAAAGAAAAAGGGGGAATCTTTCTAGAGAAAAGGAAAAAAGCAAGAAAGATTGAAAATCACACTGGGGGAGAGAAGAGGAGGAGACCAGTGGAAAGAGAACTGAGAAAAGGGTGGGAAAGAGCAAGGGCAGGCAGAAGTGTGACAGAAGGGAGGGGAGAGAGGGAGGAGAGAAAATAGCTTTATATGAAGGACAGAAACCAGGGAGATAACAAAGGAGCTAGAAATCAAGGCAGAGTGTGAAGAAGGAAGAAGCCTGTAGGAAAGAGGTAAGGAGTCAAGGAGAGGCAGAAACACAGAGTGACCAGTAGAAATGAAAAAAAGATTGAGGGAGGACAGCATGAAAAAGTAGAGGGAGGATTTTACAAGGTCCACCTCCCATTGAGCTCATCAGTGAGGATGAGCCACCCAGAGGCTCCTAAATAATATCCAAGAAAACCCACAGCAGATGGAGAATGCTCTTTCATTCTAACCTTTATTCATCCAGACAACGGTGTCTAAATGTGCCTGCTTCTTTCCAGCAGCAACCTGCTTCACATTCACACTATCACACATTCACATCTGTTTGCTGTCACGTACAAACACACTATTCTACTTTTGGCCACCGAGCAGACACTGGAACAGTTGTGTGTTAAAGATGTGAACGAGAATTAAAGTGAGCAAGAAAGATTAGGCTGGATTGCAATAGAGAGAACGAGAGAGAGAGAGCACAGGAAGGGACATAAATTCAGATCAATTGAATAATGAAGGAGTGTTAATGGCCTTCCTAATTATAACCAGGCCTGCCATTAGCAGATGCTGGCTGACGATCTGCTACAGCTGGATAAATGCTGGCTCTACAAGACCCAGAGGCTGACAGTGGCTTTACACACACATGTGCATGTACACAGATCTACCAAACATGCAAGTATCCACCGGTGAATGGGCTGCTATTAGCACTGTCTGCAAATAGGAGTGTCAAAAGGCACTCCCTCTCCCACTCCATCTTTTATGTTCATGTCATGTGTGGGTGTGCATACTATGATCACATCTCAACACAGTCCCCAGAGTGCATGGGGCCTCAGGTGCCATGATCCTAACGTTATTACCACCATGTCAACATGGTGCCTCACCATTACACTGCTTAACCAGACCACAGTAAGCCAACCGAAGGTCAACAGTCACGTACACAGTGTGTGTGTGTGTGTGTGCATGTTCTGATCCCCTTTTCTTGCACCATCTCTGTGTCTGCTCTGTCTCTGTCTTTTGTTACACTAACACTCAAACCAAGATGGATGAGTTGGTTTCTGCTGGGACACCACACACAGCAGTAGTACTGATGGTCACATTAACCTTGGTCTTCCTCTGAAAAAGCTTAAGGTGTCCTACTCCTCTGCCTTCTTTGCTCTCACACTCTTTGTAGAGTTAAACTTGGCAGAGAACTGGCCTTTATTTGAGAGGAAGAACAGATTAGTGGGAGGGGAGGGAGGAAAAAAGGTGGGGAAGCATTTATAATGTTAGGTAGGTGCTGGAGCACATGAAGGGGTGTGACCATGAAACCACAACACAACCACAGGTAAATCTGTGTGTATTATTGTGATTTATGTTGTAAGCTAATTAAAAATTCTGAAAAAAGTTACATCCTTGACACTAGTGTTTACTCATTGCTCATATAATGACATGCAGAAGATTTAAGTGCAAGAGTCAAGGCTGTGGAAAGTCTTAATTAAAGACTCCATTCATGGCTTGACCTATTAGATGGACTGATCATTTTTGATGGACTGCTTAAAGGAATGCGGATGTAATGCAATGTGTGTGGTTTCTGTCTAAGCTTGCATAGAAGTGGGAGCATGTTTGTGTGTGGATGTACATGGTATTCAAACACTGTTGTATGCACTTGGTGTTCCTCAAGTGTATGTGTGTACCTGTGGCCGATTATGTATGCTCCAGTCACCTTGACGTGTGACACGACTGACCTCTCACGTGGTCCAGCAGGCAGGGGGATCGATCAAGTGTTTCCCCTCTGCTCTCTGAAGCCTAATGCTAGCTGAGCAAGAGCATGAGAGCCGGATTAGCACAGTGCTAGACATTCTCCCATCAGCTGTAAACTCAGGAGGGCAGGTTAGGCACACACACACACACACACACACACAACTGCTCCATGAAAATCTTTTAGTCCATAGGAAGTTTAAGTGTCTCTACTGCCAACTACAGAGGCTAAATTAAGTCCATGAAAACCAACCTTGTGAATATATACTGAACATAAACTTGAAGGACTCAGAAACGGAAATTAAATCATCAGGAATTTTCACCAATAAGTTTGGCCATAAATCTTATATACTCATAATGCATATATCAACCATTTCTCAACCAAGTTCAAAAGTGTTATTATTGATGATTTAAAGTACCTTAAGTTATGTTAATGTTTACACAAAATGGAGGGGTTATTTTGTGGGTTTGGGGACTAATAATATAAATTTTAAACAGCAAATTTTCTGATAGAATTCTGTACTATGAATTGGATCTCTTTCATTTGCTGTTAACATGACTTTACTGTGTCTCCAGCATTCAGGAAGTTACTGTACTTTGCCAACTGTATACACTGAATTGAATGGTATGACTGCATCATTCTGTGGTAGACTACATTCGTGCTTATGGACTTAAAATTTACTTTCAAACAGACTGAGTATTCTAATCACAGCTCATATATAATCTGATTAGACTTTACCATAAAGTAGACAGCAGCAAAATGATATTTTCCACAGTTACTTACATCAATCCAACTATGTTGCTTTGGAATTAAAATCTGTATAAGCATAATCAATTGTTTGCAACCTCTGTCAAACAACTGTTATCATCTTTACGGGCATGCTCCTCCAGCTCCTGTTTGGCAGCACAGAGTGGGCATATGGATGAATAATACTGGCCAGCAAACTTTTTTTTAATACTGCAGTTAAAAAACTCTTTTGATGGGTCATCAAGATGTTCTTCAGTAGCGGCAGCGTGTTAGCAGCACACCATGAGTCGGACAAAAATAAAAACTGCTCTGATGTCTGACAGCACTTTTAGAATTTATGGCAAACCAAGCAATTTGTCATAAAATGTCCTCAAAAACTTTTAGTCAGGGTGGCTTTTATTGCTCCTGCCATTGCATTTGCTTTATCACAGACGACTCAGCCTGTGATATTCAGTCTTATTACTGAGGGTCAAAGCCCATGGGTCCATATAAATGAGAATGGGGACAAGGAGTCATTTTTCTGGACGTATCTCCGCTAGGCTTTACGCATATTTTTACACTCACTTTATGTAGGAGGTAAAGACAGATAGTCATTACTCCTCCTTACAATTTACAACACCAACTTACAGAAAATGTAACTCTGTCCTGTGTTACAGAATGAGCAGTCCAGCGGAGACAATAGTGATGTATGGGAGATAAAATTATGCTGATTTCCTTACTACACTGCTGATTAAAGTAAAATAAATGACATGCATCCAAAACCAAAAGCAACACGTCAGTAGTCGAACACTTTCAAACCAAACCTTATCAGATACAGAACATAATTATTAAGTATGTATTGTATATAGAGCACAGCAGAAAAATTTTAAGCACCTCATCCATGACTAAACACCATCAGGGAGACGTTGATTCATTCTGCAGAACAACAATGGCCCCAAACTCAAAGAAAGAGTCATAAAGAACTATCTTCAGCAACAGGAAGAGCAAGTTCTGCCAGAGATGTTATGACCACTTCACAGTACTGATTTCAGCATCATCAAGTCAGTCCGGGATTATATGAAGAGAGTGAGATAGCCTAAATCCACACAAGAACTGTGTCATACTAAATATCCTCTTTGGTGCACTGCCTGAAGACAAATGATAAATAAAAAAAATTCAAGGAATTATCTTTAATTAACTTTTACTGCCTAAAACTTTTGCACAGAAAAAACACAGTGTACGGAGAACAGCAAAAAAAACCTCTATACCATGTACAGAGTACAAGTTTTAGTGGTTTGAAGCACCACCTGATCCTTTAAAGTTAGTAAAAACAAATGGCAACTGGTTTACTGGTTTGTACCAACTTCTCTACAAGTCCAGTTGTTTGGGAAAGCCAGGCTTTAACGACTGCCACAGGACTCAGTGGACGGGGATGGAATTATCTGTCAAAGTGACAGTGTGTTCATTCCAAATGAGGTGTGTGAGATGATGTGTGTGAGCAACACAATAAACATCATCACTCTAGACTGGGGCCCAGTGACATGTAGCCAGAGTGTGTATAATTTTTCCTACTAGAGTGAAGAGCGTGTGTGTGTGTGTATATGTTAGGTTAAAGTCTGGTCTAAAACAGATTAACGAGTGACCAGGTGACAGTGTGTGACCTGCACGTGTAAGAAGAGCAGGCAGCCAGCAGTGTGTGTGTGTGTGTGTGTGTGTGAGGAAGAGAGAGAGAGAGAAAGACAGAGAGAGAGTTGATTAGTTCATGTTTGATTAGGTGTTTTCCATAAAATCTGCTGAAATGAGTAAAATCTTTTTTAGATGGAGAAGAAAAAACATTTCATCTTAATGACAATACAGTAAAGAAGCAGTTACAACACTTTCCCTTAATGGAGCTAATGTCCTATGAAGACAACATTTTATTTTAATTAAGCTAATACATTATTTACACAAAATGCAGAGAAGCACAACCCTTTTTTATGAATATGGGGTTGGATGATTTTCAGAGAAAAGAAAACAACAGGGGAGAAATGAAATAAGAGAGATTAGATTTTTAGCAAAAGCCACATCAAATGGGATTTCTGTGGAAAGGAACACCCATCTTTTCTGCCTACAGCAAAAGGGTTTCAACAGACTGAAAAAACTTTTCAAAAGCGCACTCTCAATTGCCCTTTCAGACTGCCAATGTGCAGAATTGCCTCGTGGAGATTTAATATTGTGTAATTCAGTTTGTAACGGAAATTAGGCCACTGTAGATCATCAAGCAAGACAGAACATAAGGGTTAGAAAAAAATATATGAAATTCTCCATCAGAAGGAGAAACAAAGGAGGAAAGATAATAGAGATTATGAAAAACAACATCAGAGATGTATTAAAGAATGCAGGAGAAAGGTATGGAAGCACATGGCATTCACTGAGGACATAGTTTTATGACTTCTGTAACTCATACATGTGGTATTTCCTAAATATGGGTAAACTATGTCATAATTCCAAAAAGTTGTTTACTTGTATTTTCATCAGTGAATGAAAAAGAAATATAGGCAGGAAAGAGTAGACAGGAAGTGGTGGAATCAGAACCAATGAAAAGAAAAAAAACATCTGAAGAACTAGTATTCATAAATAAAACTGTGTGATATGGACCAAAAATGTGAATAGCAATATCTCTGTATTCTCTACAGAGTGGGCTAAATATTCAGTTTTAAGTCAAAGGCACATGTGAGATGTCACAAACTCTTTTATTAAAAAGTGATCAAAATAAAATGCAAAGACAGGGTTTCCTTCCCTATTCAAAAACATACAACTGCAAAACATGTAAATGAAAAAATATATAAAATGAATAGCCTAAATCAAAAATAGGCTTCTCATTGAACGCTCCAATACAATAACAGAGCGACTGTAAACAATTACAGGTTTTCATCTCCTGCTTAACACAATACACAGCTGTGAAAATAACAATAAAAATTTAAACAGAACAAAAATACCAACAAGCACACTTCCTCTGGCAAAGTAGTTTTTTACTGAGGTAGACAGTTCAGTATCAGACAAAGCATTTCCTCATTTGTAGCCCTGTACATCTTTTACAAGTTTTGTACAAGGGAAACTGGCCCATCAATAGCAGGCTTCAGGGATGCCCTGTGGCAGGTTACAGTGTTAACACTGCAACTGAAAACCCTTTTGGAGGGGAAACTGGTGGCTGATGCCAAAATATACTTTGTCAGGTGGCTTAGTGCTGGAAAAATATTTCATGTTCCTTTCACCATCTGAGAGGATCTGTATCACTCTCTACGCTAACTGATTGCAAGTAGCTTGACAGTTAATTTCCAATTGCCTCCCTATGGGTCAGTGCATCGCTGGTTGCTATGCTCTGCTTGAAGAAGCTTGCCAGTGACGATGACTTCTTTGGTGCCACTGCTGCTTTTAGTTCTGCAGGCTCATGTACAGTGGGCACAGCTGGGTCAGGCTGACAGCTGCCCTGATCAGACAGCAGAGACTCCACCTCTAAGACAGCCCTGTGTTTCACTGCATCAGTCTTTTCATTTGGAATGTATTTGGCCCTGAGCCGTGGATCCACAAGTTAGGATGTGTCCAACAGGTCACTCCTGGCTGTGTTGACAGGTCTGACATATGAGAGGGTGACACACCACTCACCTGACAGAGCATCAGGGAAATCCTGAAAGGGTTTCAGTGCCTTCTGGACGACCTCCAGGATCTCTATGTCCTGTCACATGGGGACAGGATGTCAGCAGACTTTCGTGAGTACTCTCTCCTGCTGCAGAAACCTCTCGATCATTTGCTGCCTTGATCCCCAGTGTGTGGCTGACTCTGTGATGAGCTGGTGAACCAGAAGACCCAGCTGAATCTGAGCTTCAGTCAGCTCTCCTGTGTTTTTTTCCCAGCTATAAGAGAAGCTGCTGACAATTCTCTTACACAGAGGAGTGTTGTCATCCATGCCATGTCCCGTCAGAGTCAGATATCAGAAAAAGAAGTTTTCATCTCCAAGTATTTAATAAAATGTACGGTCAAACTCACACGCACTAGTCCATGTCTGCTCGAAATGAGTCACTTTTGCAGGCTCCTCTTTAAGGTTCCGTCTGACCTCAGAACACATTTCTAGTAATGTGTTTTGTTTCAAAGTAAAAGACTTTTCAGGCTGTGAGGGCTTTACAGCTGGACTGTGCAGATAATGTGAGATAGGAGACACACTTGTGAAGTCACAGCAACTTTGACCTTTGACCTGTGGCCACTAAAATCTCATCAGTTCATTTTTGAGTCCAAGTGAACGTTTGTACAAAATGTCAAGAACTTTCCTCAAGGCATTACTGAGATATCATGTACACAAGAGCAGCACAGACTGACAGTATACCCTAAAAGTTTCTTCTCCTAATTACAGGGTCTGTAGGCAACAGAGCGTTTCTGTCATGGAGCACCTCACAGAAAGAGAGATAGAAAGAGAGAAAGAGCTAGACACTAATTAAGTGATATTACATTCAATGATATTATAGTTATAGAAAAAACAGATACTGCAGGTGTGATGGTGACAGAAAGATGGGGGAAGAAGAAGATAAAGAGAGAGAAGAGTAAGAGTTCAGAGCAGACCATCATGCATTCAAGGGGGCAGCAGGAAGAGCGAATCAAGAAAGGAGACAATTATTTGTGAACAACAGGAGTACATATATATATATATATATATATATACACACACACACACACACACACGTATTTTAAACAAAAAAAATGTAATACAGAAACCTATGACAGCAGCTCTACTGTGTTGACAACCTGCATACAGTAAACCTAAATCATTTTAGCACCTACAGATAATTTTTTGCGTTTTATCTACAGCAGGTATCTGGGTGTGTATGCATACATTGTTTACACCAAAAACACACTGATGTGCGTGGACTGAGCCTCATAAGATAAACATCCATCACTAAACATTACATTTCCAACAAGATCCCTAACATAGTATACTGACCTCAGCAGCTCTTTGGTGAAACACTGTTTGGTACGAATAATAAACCACAAGACCTTTATTTTTATATTACATCATGTAGAGAAACCAGTTTGCTTTCATCTTCTAGCCAACTGCTCCTGGCCCATTTCCCCTGTGTAGTTTATTTGACTGGCTCTGTAGACAATGGATTAGATGCCTGTCCAGGTCCATTCATCATCCCGGGGTTGTGACACAGCTCTCAGAGGTACATGGAGAGTAAGCATCACTGCTAATGCTGTATTCAAGAGGTGGCTCAACTTTGTTGTGTATTAACAGATGTGAGATGTCAATCAATACTCTCTTTATCAGAGTAAAGGCACAAAATGCCAGCAGTCCATTTGTCAAGTTGTTAGCAAAGAAAAAATAAACAATAGCAGAGGTGTAAATGTAACAATGACTCCACCTCCAAATCCCACTTTCTGCTGTGTTATATGCCAATTTATAATAATTTAATCGCTATTATGTTTGTTAGGCTTCAAAGGAGACAATAAGGAGTCTCCAACTACCTTCTTAGTCAAGAACGAGAATGGCTTCTCATTTTCTACTGTAGGCTAAAGACTCTCTTCTCATCTTAGTCCATGATGATTATTATTGGGACCTTTCACTCTTAATTTACTCATTTCAGCTTGCAACGTGGATGATATTCAGTCTGAGTGCAACAGAGACATTTAAATAAAAATAATATGAAAAGTCAACAATCATGCAGCCCTTTGAGTCTATACTTAGACACAGAGGTGCCTTGAGGTAAACACTAATGTCAGTACACATGCTCACAAACACAATGCTAAAATACTGAAGTTTAACAATGTTTACTATGGTCATCATCTTAGTTAAGTCCATTAGCTAATACTTGCAACATACTGCCCTTTTAGCTCCATAAGATGGGACCACTTGTATGGGACCACTTCAGTGGGTACCAAAACAAGAAAGTAAAGAATACTGAATTAACAACTGTGTTGATGTGTTTTTATACAAATTAGAAATTATTTGATAGTTATATTTATTTTTTTGATATTCATATCAGAACATTATGATTTAAGAGGTTAAATTATTAGCCTCTGTCCCTTTCTTACCTAAACTACATTTCCCAGGAAGCTTTGCTTGTTTATTGTGTAACCAGTCAATGGCTAGGCTGCTAGGGTTGGACTCATAATGTTGGACATGATTTAGAGGACCTGTCTCCGAGGCGACCATTATCTCGATCCCGCAGACTGGTGAGGTTGTCACAGTGACTGAGGAGCCCCTCCATTATGGGACAGGCAAGCGCAGGCACTCAGATCAGTTCACTCTCTGTCCAAACTTGCCATTTTTCATTTCTCTTTAACTATCATTAATTCTTTTTATGTATATTTATGTAGCACAATTTTCAGAGGCAAACATCTAATATGAAAAGGTTTCATTTGTACTTCATGAAGGAATACACTGACTAAAAAGATCAACTGACTTATGTCAAGATTCCAATAGGAAACGTCATGTTTTAAGTTTAAAAAAATGTCAAGCAATGTTTCTCCTTTTTTCCTGGTCTTCTCCGTGAAACATAATTATCCCTCAGACAGGGCCAATATGATTAACTATAGAGATGGAGACAAGAGATAAAGGACCAAAAAGCATAGCAAAGGAGGAGGGGTGAAGAAAAAGGAGAGAGTGGAAAAAAGAGGAAAAAGAAGAGAGGGGAGGTGAGAGGAGGAGTACAGAGACTGGGAAAGGAGGGAAGATGAGGAGAGAAAAAGAGAGGGAGCAGAGGATTAAAAATGGATGGGGGAAGTCAGCCTTGTGTAACGGTGAGACACACTGAAGTTGGGCAGGGGGGTTGGGCTGGGGGCAATTAAGAGAAACCATAGCTATCGACCTCATTAGACTAGTTGATGGGGGAGGTAGAGGGGTGGAAGCACTGAAACAACAGAGGGAAGTGGAAATGACAGAAGAGAGGCGAAGTCAGCAGAGGTGTAGGAGATGGAGTGAAACTCCACTCCATTTCCTACACCTCTTACAGTATCATGTAGTTTGTGAGTGTCATTGGTCAGCTTGTATCTTTCCCTTCCTCTTCTTCTGTCATTACACAGACGTGTCTAAATCTGTCTTATTGGATTAATTTATTTCTCCTGTCCTTACTCCTTCCTTCCTGCTCTCTTCCAATCTTCACTTCTGTGCTCTTCACTTCTTCACTTCTCCTTCATTGTCTATGCTTTAAAAATGTATATTGGCTTTAGAAAGTATTCACACACCCTTCACTTTTGGGCACTTTATTGCATTGTAGATTGCCATTTCATCCATCGATCTACACTAAATAACATGTAAGCACAGTGACGACATGTTTTCAACATAAATGTATTTAAAAATTTGTAAAAATCAAAACTTTTCTAAATTTCTTAATTACAAAAATATTCAGACTTTTGCTGTGGCACCCCAAATTGTGGTTAGATGCATCCTATTTGATTCAATTATCCTTGAGATATGTCAAGAACACCTGTGGCAAATTATACTGATGGGACATCCCACAATTCACAAAAACCAAGCTATTAAATGCATGAAACTCTCTGTAGACCACTACAATAAAAATGTGGCTAGACACTGATCAGGGCAAGGTTATAACACCATTTCCTAAACTTTGAGTGTTCAGTCTCTATGATAATTGTGAAATAGAAGAAGGTTCCTAGTGTTGGTTGTCCTGTCAAACTAAATAACAGGGCAAGAGGGGCCTTGGTCAGGGAGGTGACCAAGAACTCTTACAGAGCTTCAGAAGTCTTCTGGAGAGATACAAAAATGTGCAGCATTCCATCAGTCAGGCATAGAGTGGCCAGACGGAACCCACTTTGAGTAAATTACTGCCACTTGCAGTTTGCTGAACAGAATTTCTCTCATGAGACCAGACTGAATCCTCTGGACAGAATTCCAAACACTATGTCTGGCTAACACCAGGCACTTCTCAACACCTGGCTAATACCATCCCCATGGTAGCATGGTGGTGGCAGCATCATGCTATGGGGATTCCTCTCAGCAAGAGAGAGACTGGTCAAGACTGTGGGAAGGATGAATGCAGCCAAACACAGAGAGGTCCTTGAAGAAAACCTGAGACACAATATGAAACACAACCAAGACATGAAGCATAGTCCCTGACTGTCCTTGAGTGGCTCAGCCAAAGCCCAGACTTAAACCCCATGAACCATCTGTGGAGAGACCTGATAAGTTCAAAAAGCAGTTCAAAAATGCTTCCCATCCAGTCCTCCAGAGGAGGATCTGCCACGAAGAGTGGGATAAGCTGCCCAAATCCAGATTTGCAAAGCTTGTACAGGCTTACCCAAGAAGACTCAAGGCTGTAATTGCTGCCACACAAGCTTCTAGAGAGTACTGACTTGAGGGTCTGAATATTTTTGTAAATGAGAGATTTCAGTTAAACAAATTTGTAAATAACTTGTAAAGACATGTTTTCACTGTCATTACAGGTTATTGAGTCTGGATTGATGGTAAAAATAAATGCATGGTCTGAACACTTTCTGAAGCCACTGTATGTCATTCCACTCTTTCACTGTGTTCTCAATCATCTCTCTGTGCCTTCGTCTTTCTTGCATCTGTGAAGATCAGAGGATATCTTTGTTTCTCATCTCTCTCCACTTGACATCTACAAGAACCACAGTGGGAAGACAAGTCTTGAACAACTTTTAACTTTTTCTGACTCTTTTTTTTTTCTGTACTGGAAGACAGTTCTTTGACAGGACTCATGTTGCATGACCTCCTGAGAGTGTAGAAATCCAGTGGGGACTGAGAGGGAACCATAACGTTGACAAGAAAACACAAGATTTCTGATAAAACCACTGTAGAGGTTTTGCTACAACTAATTTAGTTATAATTCAAAAGTACCTTTGCATATGAATGCATATGTCATTCTTCATAAAATGTGCATATTTTATATCATCTATACACAAAGGTACTTTTTATGTAAACCTAGATTGGTTAAAGAAAAACCTCTGCAAAAATGAGGAAATATCTTTTGAAAGAATGATGTTCCATCTCCTCCAGTAGAGCTCCAGAGACTTGTAGAATCTATGTCAGGGCACACTGAAGCTGTTCTGGTGTCTCAACATCTAACTAAGAGACTTTCTTTCTTTTTTCTTTATTTTGTGTGTGTGTTCTCTCTCTTCACTAATGGCTTGTTAGCCTTTCCTAAGCCCTCAAAAGTGACCTTGTTTCTAGTGTCAAACAACACCAGGAAAGAAACTATGAAGTGGGGGAGACTTAGTGTGAAGGAGGGGAAGGACAGTAAAGCAATTAAGGAGATGGTGTCATTTGAGACAAGCTGACGTACTTTATACAGTACTGACACAAAAGGCAGCCATGGCCTGACTACAATTACAGAGTAATGCATGGGGCAGAGGTGTAACTTATAGCCACCTTACATGGACTCATGACTCAACAGTAGTAGTGGTGGTGTTTACTGTAAGAGCACAACAGGAGAAGAACAATATATGTTTGGCAATACAGTGGAAAACACACACTGAGTTCTTGCAAAAGGGAGTACTCAAGTGCCACAAGTCTCTGAAGCTCTGGAGGAGACAGAACAGCATTCTTAACATCAAAATATACTAATTTAACATCACTTTAAAAATCCAAACATGCTCAATAACAAATCTTCCATATAGAATTTTGTTTGGCAGCCAAACCAAGGGACTTTTCAAATCAAGTAGTAAGAAATTTCAGCTACATAAGCCTAAAAAGACAGATTTTCAGCTGAATATTCTTTAAACTCTGAGACAGCAACACATGTTGCTGACATGTTGGGGAGTTACGCAGACCAGACATAAAAATACACAGAAATGTCAAAGCCATTGAAAGACTCATCTTTTCTGTAAGAACTGAAAAAGATGATGCTTTGCTGAAATGCCAGATTCAGAGGATGGCACAGAGCATTAACAGATCTCGTTTCACACACAATTAGAACAAGGAGTGGCTTCACTCTCTCCTCCTTTCATGCTTCATAAAGTACACACATATTGGTATGCAAACACCCTCACCAGCATTTAAATACAGCCATTACCAAATGCACACACACACAGCTGGTCAAACAGACACATTCACATATTCACACATACAGGCACACAGTGATTTCAGCTCATTAGTTATCAGGGATACTGAAGTAATTGCCCTGTAGCCAGGTTCATGACTGGGTGAATCATTTCAGGTCATAGTATCACCACCATGTATGTGTATAGCAGAGTCCTACACAGTATGTGTGTTTGGACTGTGCGATGATCATCATCTCAACTTCACATACTGAATACAGAGTGTTTAAACATCTTTTCTAGGTTGTTAAAAATCATTTGGGAAATGTGGGTAATCACTGACTGAAGTAAAAGTGGACAAGGTCAGCTGAGGAAAAGTGTGCACATCAGGTAATTCTTAAAATTCCTAACATTTCACAGATGGATAATATGAGTCTCTGAGTATTTGAGGACTATTTTCCTTTAATATTTCCCCCTGCCAACCGAACCATATCCCTGAAAATCCCCTTCCCCTGTGTCTAATGCTCTGCAGTCTCCTTAGCCTCCCTACAGTCCTAATAAAGAAGAAATATTAAAAAGAGTTCACTGCCTGCTCTCCATTAAAAAACTGAAACCTGAGGGCAAAGACAGAGCAGGGAGACCCTCCTTAGCCTATGTGCAATATGAGCCATAAGTTGCAGAGGCCAGCTACACCTAGCTGTCTGGAGTGAATAATGCATGTGGATGGGGCCCTGGGGCAAGCTGTGGTTCTCATCTGTGGTCACTGCGTTGGGGCCAGAGGCTTAGTGGCAAGCGGCGCTAGGATTTCATCTGGCATCAAGGGTTATCTGTTGATCTGAAGTCAGCGGGTGAGCTGACCAGCACTAGGGTTTCACCTGGCGCCAGGGGGTTATCTCACTGACATGGAGTCAGATTCAAGCATGACGGTGTGGAGTGTCCCCGGATTTAGGATAAGTGGTTTTGAATGCAGGTGGAATTCCCTTAGGAAATCAACAGGGAAGTCCAGAGTGAGCAAATTTCAAAGCAGGCAAGAAGATGCTAATACAGATACCCACCATTTCTTTTGTTATCTCACTGTCACATTGTGAATCCTGCTTGCAGTGCTGTGGCTAAGGCTACTGGAGATGACAACCAAGACGTTTTTGCTTATTGGTTACAGTAATGATTCGTGGTATTTGTGGCAGCAGTAATAGCAATAGCAATCGTCCTGGTAATGAAAATGGTGACAGAAATGATCATGGTGATGATAACATGAATGAGTTAAAACATATGCAGATCAATAGCCGCATCAGTGCTTCACTTTTGTTTGCACCATAGATTATAGATTGCTGTTTTAATAACTGCAAGGCATCTCTAGTCATGTGACTGTGTATATATTTTGTCTGCCTCATTAGACACATTGTACATATAATTCTATAGCTGTCTCAGGAAAAAATAATGAATGACTCCCCATCCATTGTATAACAAATACTCTTCCATTTATTTTTTAGTTAAGACAGATGGATAAAATACAATTTAACAAGATGCCAACTGGATACAATAATAAGTATGTGTATTAGAGTAGATTAGAGTGGACATATTCAATAGCAGTGTTTTGCCAGGGTTTGCCAGTTTTTTGAGCCGCCAACACAGAAGTGTAGATCTTTATGAAATCTAAAGCAAACTACAGCAAATTCGTGTAAAACAAAAATGTACTGTAGTCCTGTTTTTTCTTTTTGCTAGTGCACAGTAGTCATGCTTTTTGTCCCCCTCCTTCTTTCTATTAGTTTCTACTCTGTCCATCAACTGCTCTTTCCATTCCCTCCCTCCTCTCTCTGAATAGCGCTACATTAAGCCCTAATAGCATTGGAAAAGACATACTACCCAATAACTTGGGTCTGCACAAGTGCCATTTATCTCTCCCCTGCCTCTTAAGTGCTCAAATAAATATAACTGCAACAACATTAAACATGATTGGCTTGGTATTCAAAGTCTAAGCATGGGTGGAAGAAGTAGTCAGTGTTTAATCATCGTCGACAGTTGTTTTGTTATGGTTTTGTGCATTTCGAGTGTCTTCCCGACCTAATATTTGACAGTGCTTTGCGGCAGCCACGCTGAGTGAATAATACTGTCACCATCAACCGATGAGGTTATGTATGCAAACATGGCCATTTCAGCAGATGAAAATGAAATGGAGTTACTGATGTATACGCAGAAACACACAAATGCACAGACGTGCATTCCCTCTCACACAACCACGCACAGAAAGAAAAGCACACACGTATCTTTCACACACTTGCACACACATACATACACACAGGTACAAACTCAGTGAACACAAATACTCAAAAACACATACAAAATTGAGGTTGCTGAAGCATAGTAATACTGTGCATGTTCAACATCATTAGTTGTGCTGGGTTATTAAACATCCCTCTAACAGCCTTTCATAACAATATATCAACACCATCAATCAACACAGCAAACATAAGACACTGGCTCTCAGTGGGGTTCAAAGCAACATCACCCACCCAGCAGTTTAAGGTAATTGTTTCTGCTTGCTTTTCTCAAGTGATCTGATGGACTAAAGAGAAAGAAAAAAGAACATTTTTAGTAGAAAAGTAGAAATGGTTGCAATAAATTTCGTCAGGGAATGGTTCAAGCATGTATTCTTGTAAGTATATTTACTGTATGATTTATTTACTTCAGACTCTGAAAATGAAAAATGAGGAAATCTGAAAGCTGTATCATCAGTGACATTTAAACCTCTCGCTCTGTTTGCAACTTAATTTTTCTTTTAAATCAAGTTGCAAGTCCAAGCTGAGTGAATTACTTGATTTGTAGCATAATAGAATTTCAAAAAAAGAGAAACTATCTCACGCTATCTAACATGTCATTTCTTTTTTCTTTTTTATTACTAAAGAGCTCCAGTATTTGTTGGTGAAGGTAAAATGGTAAATGATATTGAAGCTGGTACATCTAAAACTCTACATCTCCTCAGGACTTCAGAGGGAACGGTGCTGGTGCTCCATGGTCAGCATAAACTTTGAACTCACCAAACCTGGATGTTCAAAGGCCCCTTTCAACAGACACTTCTTTTTTTGATCAACGTTTTTATTCTTATTCCATGGATAAGATAAAAGATACGATTAAAAATGTATCACCACTGCACCTCCAGTTACCTGTGCACTTGTGAGCCTACAAAACATCAGCTTTAAGCTCCTTTACTTTAACATCCTGCAGCATGAAAAAATTTACACAGAGCAACTTGAGGGGCTTAAACTTCAAACAAATTTCTCTTTACAGAGACAACCTGAGTATCAGGAACTCGTACACGTTCTGGAGAAACAGTAAACAAGAACACTTGAAGGACGATCCCGTCCCCTCATTGGGCTCAACAATAGAGAGCAGGCAGCAAAGACAAATTTGAAGCTGGGTAGGAGGTATTTCTCAATGCACCTAAATTACAGAAATTCAGAAAGCCAAGGTCTGGTGCATTTTAGGTGAAAAAGTTGCAGTGTGAATAATACTGTTATCAATAAAAGGTGCATATACAACAGAATCCAAAAATCGCTTTTCCACCTACTACATTGCATTTGATCCACAGAAATCCAAAAGCCCAAGGCAAAAGTCAAATATTAATTTTCTTCTCTTTGTTAACTGCTGTTTAAATAGATACAAATCTCAATCAATCAGATTTTCTCTTTTTTTAAACAGTACCCAAACAGTGGTTCCCATCACCAAAGCCCCTTAACAGCTCCAATTACCATGTCAAAAAACAGCAACCATGTACTTTGTGTCAGTAAAAGTGACACTTCTACAATGGCTTTGAAGAGCTCCTAGGGTAAACAGTGTGAATACTGCAGGTACTTCTTAAACACCTACAGGTCCAAGAAGTTTTGGAAAAAGTCTTTGCAGAAGTAAAATCACTTTTAACAGCCACATTAAAAAAGGATTCTGTCAGGGGGAACAGCAGGAGATGGCCTGATACACTGCTCAATGCGGAAGCCAAGAACGTACTGGTTTGAAAACTCTGCTCTCTCTGCTAATCTGAAAAACATTACAGGGAGCATTTGCTGCCTGTTCTGTAGGTCTATAACAAGAAAGACAAGAGAGTTAAGACAGGGTGTCTTAACTTGCTGCTTCTTTTGCATTTTAATGTTTCTGACGGGCAGACAGCTGGGTCGATGCTGGATGTCAGACTTTCGTGCCCAACCTCACCAATTCCCCAATAAGCAGGAAAAGATGTACAGAAGAAGGGAGGAAATGGAGAAAGGACAAAAACTGAATTTTAGAGGACACAAGCGAAAGAGGCTATATAGTGAGAAAGCAAGAGAGTGAATGAGTAGGTGATCTGACCATTCAGACTGGGCTGGACCCAAAAGAAAGAGGGAAATGAGTGACAGTGCCGAGCTAATGTTTCAGACTATTTCCTCTGCTTGTGCCACTGGGGAATGAAGGTCTGCTGTAATTCTAACTGAAATTAAACTAATACACCAGCAAATAAGTCAGGCCCACAATAGTAATGGACATGTACTGTATGCAGCAACAAACAACATTAGTGCCCTCCAGAAGTGAAACAACAGAGAGAGGGTAAATGTTCAATGCATTAGCATCCACTATGAAGACTAATGGTGAGTGACAAATGAGAGTGGTGCAGAAGAATACTGCTTCAATGAGTGCCTTCGATTTTATACTCAAGAGTAAAAGCAATGGGTAAAGGTGGGTTAGAGAAACCAAAGCACATATAATTAATAACGAACACATATAATTGTGTGTGTGACGTTTGGGTCTGTCTAAGCACCAGAGGCTCCTCCTGCTGTGAATTTACCCGTACCACCAGAATTAGATATATTACATAACATCATTAGAACTTACCTAATATGAAGATGCACAAAATGTATCCCCAATATTTTAAAGTTAATGAGCACAAGACCAGAATTGTATAAATATTTTACTTTGGATTTGTTATTTTATGCTTTAGGTAATGATACAGTAGCCCATGTCTGGCTGTGGCCACGTGATTCTACTGGAAAACTTAACAATCCTTACAAGCTCTTTCAATCAGATCTGTAAAATAAATGCTGAATCGTATTTCCAATATACTCTGGGTCTTTCTGAATATATGAGCAATTGTAAGAAACAATAGTCAAGAAGAACACTTGTGGTACACTAAACACTAGATGTCCATAATAAAACCACCACTAAAATCATCACCACCACCCTTTCTTTTACAGCCTGGAAAAGTACAAAGCTGACACATTCTGCATACAGTCCTTGTACTGAAAGGTCATTCAGCCTATCTGGGACTAAAAATATTGTTTTCAATTACCCAAATCAAAAGATAAGATAAAGTTAGGTCTGCTTTGATCTTTAAACAGTTTCAGAGAGATGCAACACAGCATAGTATGGTCAAAACAAGTCTGCATACATACAGACAAATATGTACATCTCCCAACCTCTTCTCTGCGTGTTTGTGTATCTGCAAATGTGACAATGAGAAAGATAGAGAGACTAGAAAATTTGAGGGCTCGACAGAGGGGAATCCTTGGCCTGTGAATCAGGCTTCTGCTTTACATCAGCCAGTGGTTTGTCATACACACACACACACACACACACACACACACAGTCATCAAGGAGGTCTCAAATAAACAATGATGTAGGCATGCTGTCAAAATTGCAGGATGAACATTTACTTAGGCACACACACACACACACACACACACACACAAAGTCCTCATGGAAGCCATTTCCTAAGTCAGCAGGAGATCACAGTAACATCACAGTTAGTGAAACATCTCAGTTACAGATCAGTGGTATAGGACTCACATCTACTTTAAACACACAATACTTTCAATCTAGCTTTAGATGCACATAACACACATACTGTAGTAGAAACTGTGTGTCTGTGCATAGATACAGAATCAACACACAAAATGATGAATATTCTTTGTATGCACATAATACACACCTGAAAGCCCACATAACACATACCTTATAATTTCCATAGCTCATTATAAATTGTCGCTTGTGTTTAATATGACATATTACTCTGTTTACCATTCTTATTCTGTCTCAGTGCCATTTCTTCTCTGCGCTCAGCAGTGTGAAGAAGCAATAGCAACTGAGAAAGCTGGGCCATTTGAGCATTTGTACCCTGGAGGAGAATGAAACACATCTGATAGATATTAGGCCTGGCACTCCATGGTAGAGGTTGATTGACAGGCCCTGATGGGCTGATGCCACACAGGCAAATGAAGTAATAAAGCTATAAGAATGGACCCGCTCTACCTATTCCCCCTATTACTGTCTCTAACACGGCTCTGTGTATCACTCTTGATGAGTGCCATTAGGTGAGTCCACCTTGCACCATGGCAGGACCCATAAGTCTCCACAGATTTTATGTAACAGTTGCTAAAGCATAGCCTAAAGGTGCGCACTCGAAACACTACTATATGCACTCTCCTGCCAATAAGTCATCATACAGAATGATTCATTCATCTGAAAATGGGTAAAACTCATTTTCAAAGGTGATGGATACATCTCTATTCAGTAACCCATCCCTGATGTATCTGTCCTATAATTAAACCAGATTCTGTAGGTAACAGATATAGCACTGTACCTGTCTATACTAAAAGCAGCCGTGTTTGGTCGTGTTTAACTAGTGCTGAGATGATTAGTTATTTTTGTCAATACACAAAAATTTACCTAAACTGGCTATAAGCAAATCAGAAATAAGTATTTTCCACTACAAAGTATGGCAAGGTTGTACATTAGTCAACAATGTAGGGTAAGGTTAGGTGTTGAAATGTTACTAAGGTTATTGTTGCAGTTTTGATGACGTATCAGGACAAAGGATCCAGGTTTCTGTATCCAGGTCAGCAGGTATCAAATATGTACAGTACCACTGAGAAACAAAAGATATCTGTAATCACTACATGTACAGAAAGATAACACACATAATACCATTTTACCAGTTTTATGACTTGGCTGCACTTATTGTATAAGAAGCTTCCAGAGTGGCAGAGTTAGGTGTGTGCTGCGTAGGCTAACAAGACCATAAGGGAAGGAGGCAGACTCAATGCACCTATTAACACAGTATAACAGCATCCATCTATCACCTTGTCTGTCATTTATGGTGTATGGCTGGTTGTCAGTCTCAAATCTGATATTTCTTGTCTGTGTGTAGGTGTGTGACAAGGAGACTCAGTGAATGATCTGATGTTTAACATCACAAATTACTGTTTTATGACTTTATGTCCTCTATAAACCTTCTCTAGCATACCTGCAGTGCAAACCACCTCTATCACATCTAGCATTATGTATGCTGTATTTCAACACTGACTATGAACAATGATTTGACAAATTGTATCATTTTAAGACCTAAGTTATTATAAAGTATGATAGAAAACCAGCAGAGATGACATTTTTTTCAGTGTTTCCCATGAGTATGTAACAACAATTCCTGACAATATAATTAATTCAATTACATTATTCTGGTTAATTTAAGATTTTTCTAAAATCTGAGTCATAAAATCTTCTCATGTCTACTATAAGCTAAGTAGCTTCCTATCTTCTTCCTAGGTTTGATGGTGATGACTGAAACCCCCCCAAAAAAGGACAAAACACACAAAAGCAGCCTCCAGCAGCACAGTCCACTGTATAATGCCCCCTAAAAATTGCAATCATGTACAGATACTTTTTAGAGCTACCATTGCTGCCTACAGTAGCCAAGACACAAGTTTTTCACAAGAAAACTAAATTCAGTAATTCTAAAGATGTTTCAAGACCAGAAAATACCATGTTATTTCACGTGGATTACTAAAGTGGCAAAGAGTAAAGATGTACAGGCTGATGACGACAGAGTAAAACACTCCAGTTCTGTCACAAGTATTTACAGTGGCTTGAGAAAGTATTCAATCACTTTTTACACATTTAACTGAGTAGTAGATTTAATTGTAAATAGATAAAATTGCAGTCACTTAATAACCCATAATGATAAAGCAAAAACATGTTTTGCAAACTTACTAATAAACAAAAATTGAAATTCTCTCAAAGCTTTCCACACTTGGATTTTGTCCGTTTATTCCATACTTCCTGGCAAAGTCTCATTAAGTTCTCTCTGATTGGACAGGAAGCATATGTTAACTACCATCATCAGGTCTCTCCACAGATGTTCTATAGGGTCCATGGCTGAGCTCACCCCAGTCTCAGGTCTTGTTCAACTGGGGCAGGTGTAGTCTCTCTGTTAGGGTGACCATTGGTTCTTGGTAACCCAACTTCTTGACATATCTCAAGGATAATTGAAAGCAAACAGGATGCAGATTTCAGTTTTAAACTTAATAAACTGTTAGTAAGATTAAGACTACAAATAACATAGACTATTTAGAAAAAGTATGATCCTACAGCATTCGTTTTGAAATAAATGTGTCAGCTCGGAATATTAAAAAATGATTTTGAGCTGATGTTGGCTCTAATGTCAAAACTTGAAATGTTGTTGCTGCACTTGCATTGTCAGGGAAAACAGAGACTCCAATTACAAGCACAATACTTTATTTTAAACTTGACAAAACCAAACTGAGCCCTTCAAATCTTGTACATGTAAGGTTGTGTGTGTGTGTGTGTGTGTGTGTGTGTGTGTGTGTGTGTGTGTACGCGTGTGCGTGTGTATGTGAGAGCATAATGAGGCATACACGCAAGTGGACAGGATACCCTTATTCATATTACAGTAGAGGTTTCCACATACATATACACACTTTCCACTGAGACTTTTCCACAACAGTTCCCCTCTTCCTCTCTTCCTCTCTCTCTCTCTCTGTCCCTCTCATACACACATAGAACTTCAAGAGGGAGAGACAGAGAGAAAAATTTACATACTGTACACATGCATATTCAGATTAGCCTGGAGTGGCAAGAAACAGATTCTAAGAGTAATAGAAGTGCAAGATCTGCTTTGAACCTCTGTACTGATACTTCTCTGTCAGATGACTACATACACAGCAGCATGCAGTATCCTAGACAAATCTAGACTAAAACAGAAAGACAGTAGAAGGAGGACAGGAGAGAGAGATGAAAGAGAGATAAAGGCAAGAAGAGAGAAGGATAGACATCCTGTACGGTGCATACAGTGAAATTACAATTAGAGAAGAAACGTTGGTACAGTAGGAGGTGTTATGTACGTGGTATGTGTCTAAGTGTGTGCAGAGACACCACAACATCAGAAGGGATTCCCAACAACATGGAAAAAAAGGCAAGTGGTAGTTATGGTTAAGGTTAGAATGAGTCTCGAGGAAATGAATGTAGGTCAGTGTAATGTCCTCTGACATCATGGAGACACGACTGTGTGTGTGTGTGTTTCTGTGTTTCTGTGTGTGTGTGTGTGTTTTAGCCTGAGGGTCTGGGGTCATCAAGTAATGACAAGGGCTCCAGTATCTATCAGCTCTCCCTTCTTGGCAAATCAATATGCCCTTAAGATTAATGTTTTCTAATTATAGGAGCAACACACAAACATGTATTGACAGACACCTAGATGTACACACACATATGAAAACAAACACACATGCACACAAAGGCAAGAATAGACAAATGCATACAGTACACACATCCATCATAATATTTTTGGTCTTTTCTAATATTCTAATATAACATCTCCAGATATATAAGAAAATATACCATAAATGTAAAGGTTCAAAGAAATTACAACAGAGGATGATGCTAACAAATTCAAAATGTTGAACTACCAAAGAAGGATCAACATATTGGTAAAATAATAGGTTGAGTAAACTAAACTACAGCACAAACTGAATTCCTCTGGGTGAAATATGAGGTTTTGTTGTGAATGAGTTCTGAAACGGTACAAAGATGAAAAACAATTGAAAGCAACTTCCTTCTGTGAGATGGTCAACACACTCTGCAAGTTCAAAACAAGTCAATGTCCATTTGCATGCTGATGTAGGGTTGCAGAAAACACAGAGAGAGGGAGAGAGAGTGTCACAGCCTAACACAGAGAGAGAAAGAGAAGGAGTTTAAGGCCCTGGGGTAATGGACTAAACCTATCCACATATTTCAAGATAACCATTTTTAGAAAGCAAATTTATACTGAACTCGCACTTGTACATACACAGACACCTCTGAGACTTACTTAAGTCGAGCCTCATTCATTCCAGTACAATGTCTTCCCTGCATTCATTCAGCAACAACAGTTTCCAACTGCAGGAAAGGTATCGTCAAAGCTGCTGCTGTGTTTATGTGTTTGTGTGTGTGTGTGTGTGTGTGTGTGCGTGCGCATGAATGTGATGCCACCACTTCTAAGCCAAGGTAAAATTCTAATATATGGCTGGACTGTGTATGGGGAGTGAGCTACTGCCAGGCTGCTGATAGCGTTGTCGTCGTCTTAACACCTGCATCTTCCACTTTAGGTGGCAATTATGCACATCCTCACAATGGGCAAACAGCTGGCATCAGAGTGCATGTGTGAGATGTAAGCAGATTAAATCTTAAGAGTAGCAGTGTCCCTCTTCACATGTAAGCAACATGTTAGACTGAAAATGCTTTCTACG
The DNA here is from genome assembly GCF_001640805.2 of Lates calcarifer. Lineage (NCBI taxonomy): Eukaryota > Metazoa > Chordata > Actinopteri > Centropomidae > Lates > Lates calcarifer. Next base: position 4,063,464 of record NC_066856.1, on the reverse strand, counting down.
GAAAAAAAGGAAAACTGAATTTGGAATCTAACTTTCCCTTTCCACACCATTTACCCAAGTACGAAGCAGAATGTCTCATGTTTATCACACAGGTATTTTTCAGGCATATTTAAGCAAGATGCAACAAGCATAGAGTGAAACTGACTATGTTTCACTCAGCATATATTAAGCATATAAGAGTTTAACATTTAACACCAAATCAGATCAGCACAGCTGGATCATAGCACTGGTGTGAGTCAGACTTGAATGAAAAACTAATAAAAAACATTATTTAGGAAGTCTTTGCTGTGACTAATGGAATACAGCACACCAAATCCAATTCACTCCATGGTGTTCACACATATTATTAAAGGGTTCGGGAAAGGCCTGGGACCAAGTAATAATCCATACTGTCACAGTGTGTATCCAAAGGCCCAGACCAGCGACCAGAACACTGCTGAACTTATAAGCTGGGACTCAACACTAAGCGAGAGATTTGTAACTGCTGATTTCCATCATAACAAGATTATCACTCTATTCAAATAAGCCACTTCCCAGGGCAAGATTAAAGTGACTGATTAAATTGAATTAAATCTGGATCCCCAGATTCAACTTAATAGGGTGAAAGGCCACTGCTACATAGATATTAACTATCATTTCACTCCAAGAAACTCACACACACACACACACACAGACACATCATTACTTCACATTACCTAGAGCATGTGTTATTGTAGATGCCCATATTGATTTGAATGGTGCAATGGTTCTGCTGTGTCTTTGGCACTTTACTGTGTGTGTAGAGTGTGTCTGCAAGCATGTAGAACAGCCTGATACAGGCACATTGGTTGACTAATGAGGTGGACACACAATGCTGCACAATCACACTTTGACATGTCGTGATTCATTATTTGGGCGTCATCAAAAAATGAGGAAAACACAAACCCTAACACAGATACATGCAAACACTCACTGTGAGCTGAGTACACAGATGCAAACACTGAAAAAGTAGAACTGGAGTGAGTGAGTGACAACATGGTATATTATATTTTACATTTACATTTATATTACATGGTAACACTAGGGTTTCCACGGTTACCTATGTTTTCTATAACTTTCCACCCCAAGTTGTTTATAGACATGAAACCCATTTGGTTCATTCAGATAAGATAAGATCTTATCTTCAAGCATCAGAGGTTGCGCCCACATTCATCAAATAAAAAACTCCAATTTGTACAACACTAGTCATCAATGCTTCATCAGATGCTGCAATTATAAACTGACATTGTCTGCTCTGTGCAGGCACAGAATAGAGTCACATCATAGAAAAGAAGAGTCTAATCATGTGACAGGAAGAGAGTTGACCAACAAGACAATTATGGAGGACTTGGTGTCAAAGCCTATTTCATTGTCTGTTTGGCAAGACATTGGATTTTTTGCCAAAAAGTAACCTGATAAAATTTCTCTAATCAGACATTGAGCTGACATATGTCTTTTCTTGTAAAATGATACCAGTGTTGTCATGAGTGGGGAAATGTCCACACCGTATTTTATACAGAGCATATTAATGTACACATCATGCACTGGTGATGCTGTTGGTCTAAATCCTGCTTCCTAGTTGTCACCCTAACTCTCTCTCCTCTCTCTCTCTCTGTCTCCTTTCTATCTCCTCTATCCGTCCTCTATTCCCCTATGCAAGTTCATGTCATTACGCTGTTCATTTGTGCTGAAACAAAACAAAAAGCTCTTCATCTCTGCTTTATAAATGGATGCCTCTCCCTTCAGTTCAAAAACATAATGCAACTTCTTGTTGTGTGGGCGACAGCTGATAGCATTAGTTGTGTTTGTGACTGCATGTTATGTGCTCTTAGCTGGAGGTGGGATCATCCACGGCAGTCATCAGCATAGAGTGTTAACCTCTCCTCAGAGGCTGCAGGTCTCTAAGTGCTTTGCTTAGCTACCGCTGCTAGGCAATCAAGAGTCCCCCTAGACGCACAGGACAGCCTGCTCCTCTGGGCTCACTGCATTATCACAGCACAATGCTGTAACGACACTCACATTGTCAGATAGACACCCGATAGTCCTCAAGAACCCCACTCACACACCCAATACAGTCTTTTCATAATGCCTGGGGGTGTTATCAGTTCACAGTCACACAAACTGGACTAATGCTTATGTCTGCAACTGGGGTAGTGATTTCCCAGACTTTTTTTTCAGGATTTCAAGGTTTGTGTTTAAAAGCTTTGCTTGTTGTGCCTGTGCAACAGTTCTCTTATCTACAAAACTGCTTGTTATGTATGAGATACAGACACACAAAAACTTGAGTACTACTTATAAGACGGAGAATACTAATTTTGATACAGTTGAGATAAAGTAAAGAGCAAGGCATTGTTGACACAGCTGTCATTGTCTCTGTGCCCTATAGTTATACTGTATATATGCAATCTAATCCTTATTTCCTTATTTTCTCCTGCACTGATCATCTAAGTGGTCTGTGTGGCTCCTTTTCAGCCAAGGGAACAACAACGTAGACTGCATGGTCCAATAAGAGGTAGGCGCTCTGGGCATTCAGAGCTTCTGTAACAGATGGCAGATAAAGGGGGTGTGTGGTGCACCTGGCTCCCTGAACTCAAAAAGCACAACTGCTCAATGATGTTACTGGAGTGTGATGTCTTGACCACTGGACAGTTAGCTTAAAAACATCTTTAATTTGACATTTCAGTTTAAAGGCTCCATCTGTCTGTCCCTCCCTCTGGACCTCTGTCTGCATATTTGCCAAATGGCCAAATTCTTTGCACACCAGTATAATGTTTGATGCATCTAGAAAATCATCACAGTTGACTGATGAGTGCAATTTCTCCATGTTCTTTTTAGTGTTAGTAAACGAAGGGTACCAAGAATACCAAAGCCACAGCAAATACACATGTACATGTCTATTATACGCACTGATTGTTTGAATGATTTCAATTTTAACCAATTTAGCAGTCACTGCAAGTATATCACCTGTCTGAGAGTGTTTCCTCAAAAGTTCATTAAGCTCTGTTTTGTCAGGGTGTATTTTACAAAGCAGAGTTGACACTGCTTATTTCGGTGTCTAGCTAAATACTTGATATTTAAAATATTTATATAGAACACAAATGTAATTTCAATGCAGTTCTTTCACACCATAAAGTCTTAGTGACAAGGGCAAAGATCAAAAACTGTAAATCTGAAAAGAAAATCAAAGAATCCTGCACACTGTCCATCGCTTCAACTCACTGTAATGAAGTGAGTTTCAAGTGATAAATTGATAGTGATAGATAATTCACTTTTTAGTGCATTATTCTTTTGCACTAAAAAAATAATCCCCCCCCCAAAAATAAAAAAATAGATAATAATAATAATACAACACATGGACTTCAGGAGCATAGTTTAGCAAGGTTATCCTGAAAATAAAAGACACAGAATCTTCTATATTCAAAGGATTTCTGTCACTTGTCTTAACTCTGCTGTTACAGAAGGGATTTGTCAAGAAACCATCGATTGAAATAGAATTCAAACTCCAACATCTTAACACTGACAAATGTGACATTCTTGAATTGATCCAGTTCATGATGGTTGTCTTCATTGCCCCTTGATGCAGACAACTTGTATCAGAACACAATCTGTCACACTGTTACAGCCTGATGGCAAGCAATGTTCTTTCTTCCCTGGTGGAAGGGCAGAGAGGAACAGAAAGACAAAGGTCATGAGAAAGTTAAAGACAATGAGTACCGATGAAATAGAAGGGAGGGAGAGCTGCAGATAGTGAGACTAAGCAACTACAGCCAAGAAGAAAAAGGAAAGGCAAGCAAAAGAGAGAGACAAATAGTGATACACAATCAGACAGACTGTGGAGAGAAAGATAAGAAACAAGGAGAGAGAATGAGTTTGAGAGAAAATGAGTGAGATTCAAGAGACAGACAGAGGGGTGTAAAGTGCAAGTGTAAGGGAAAAAAGGGTAACCCAGTTAAAACAGATAGCTGCTTTATTCACTCCCTTCCCAAGCTAACATTTTCTTCTGTCTTTCAAACAGAAGGAATACATCTATGCTCTCTTTTAATCCCTTCCTAGTCATGACCATATTTCCCTGTGAACCAAAAGCCACAGTAAAACTGCAAATTTGTGCAAGCCAAGGGATTTAAAGCCTTACAAGCAACACCAAACTGGGGAAGTAGCTCTTTCTGTGGCAAAAATCTCTACATGGTGAGTGTGTGTGCGTATTTGTGCACGTTTCCTATTGCAGTTTACCTGGAGAGCATGATTGATTAAGCTGGTGAGCAATCGGAGTCGGACAATTGAGCGTGAGAGCGAGAAGGGAGATCTATCATCGTGAAGGCTCATGCCTAAGCTTGGCACTAGATAAATGGGCTCGGATGAAGCCTGTGTGTGTATGTGTGTTATGCATTCATGCATGTGTGTGCGTTCTCTGTGTGTATGTATGTGTGGGTCATGGCTACACAATCCCACCATTCAAAGTAAAACACACACACACATGCGCACTCATTTCTTAGGTTGCTCTTTGAGATCAAGGGAAAGGCTATTCTTTTGTTTTTCCTCTATGCCTTTGCAAGAGGAGGGAGGAGAGAGGGAGGGGAGGAAGGAGGCAAAGGGGACAAGAGGAGGTGGCATAATGTTTCCTCCTTGTGTGCATTATGGATGAGGTGTGTCCATGGTGTTCGATCAGCGGCTCTCCGATGGCTTAAAGGTGGCCCGCTGGGGTTACCTAAGACTCTGTGTCTGTGTCTTTGTGTGCTTGAGTGTGTGTGACTATGACTGAGAAAGAGGAGTCACCAGGGTCACACCCACCGACACACACAACACAACAAACACCCTGGACAGAATTTTTCAGTCATTCACTATCTTTAATTGAGTACAAATCAATGAGGATTTTACTAGTGACAAAAAGCTTAGTGTCTGCAGAAAGACAGAAACATTTTTTTATGTCCATAAAGGTATCATTTCAGTCAATTAAGTCATGATCTGCAATAACAGCTGCAAATCATTTACTTTTACTCACAAGTTACAATAAATCCATTCTTACATGCAGTAGACTAGAGTGTAAAGCGTTGAAGAGGAATGCCAAAATGGACACCCAATCAAAAGAGTGTCCCTTGGTTACTGAGACAGCATGATGAGGGCCTCTCTAACGCCATGGCAACAAGACAAACAAAAGTTCCCAGTCACAGAGAAGGTTGTCTAATGTGTAGGTGCAGTGTATGTATGTTTGCTGATACACTCTGAAGTATTGTCAGCTGAGCTCAATCACACTGCCACAGAAGATAACAGCTTTTAAAACTCTTCAATCCTCTCAGCACTCATGACTTCCTTACTAGAACATTCACAATGCTTGCTTACAGAGCTACTGTCTGCATAAAACACAATGCTGCAGGGTTTTCATAGGTCAGTTCAGGAGTCAGTTCAGAGACTAGAAGGCTCTGAGAGGGTGTAAGCCTCCACTGAAACTAAATTACTTTCCTAGTTGCCATAGTACACATTCACCACTTGACTAGTTGCAGCCAAAAACTGTAAACCATGGCGACAGAAAATACCTCTGCTTATGTTACATTGTCATGGAATAAGGATGATGATATAATTGTACACTCTGGAGATGCTCTGATGATATAATTAATCAATAGACTTGGCAGAGGGAACATCACTTGATTCACGTCGTTGATTTTATTCAAAGTAAATAAATCCATGCAGGACATGAGAATTCATTTTTCGTAGTGCAAAGGCCCATCTGTCAAAACAAATCCTGAAAACGTCCCTTGAAAACGACACAACGTCCCTTGGACCATGATTTAATCAAGAATATTCCTTTTTTTAATCCTTTATTATTCAATAGTAGGTTGTCTATGCAGTTTTTCCCAGTGAAGTCCAGTATCTAGTCATATAGTTTTAACAACACATTCTCATATAGGAGCTGCTCTGTATGATCGCTAGAGCAACTGGGAATTCTAATCCACTACTACTGTTTGGGCCAACAGAGCAGATGCTCAAGCTGGCAGCCACCAGGAATGATGCCATTAACTTGTCTTCAAGTACATCAAACTTATGTCTTTGTTATAGGAAGCTGCAGGAAAACGATGATCATATAATGCTAATGAGAAAGGTTCGCTCAAGAGCATGACAAAGGCAACAAAGAACTAGACCCCCATCTTCTCCAGAGGAGCTGTTGGGTCTGAATATGATGTGTGATAAACTGATGGAAACACCAAGCACACTGAAGTGACTCTATATGGATAAGTAAAGTTTAAAAGAAATATAGTTGCATCAAACATTCAACAAGGAGTCTACAGGGCTTTGGGCAGGGCTATGCCGCTATGTTAAGTACAATATCTATGAGGTATAATCAGATTCATCCTTGCATGAAAAACACTGGGTGCACTTTTCCATATTATATCCATATGCATTGTGTGTTCTCTGAACTCCAGCACTATATTATGGATATGTGATCACATTAGTCATTGTTTTGAGAATGGTAATTACATGAGTCATGTTGCTACTAAAACCATAACCTACAGTGGTATAAGATTTTAGTTAATATAATTACTTCTCTTTTGTCTGAGATGGGACAGCATAATCAACATAAAGCAGTGCATACGCCAACAGGAGCTTTACAGCTAACAGCCCCACACTGGCACAAAAGCCTTGCAGGCATTAAATGTTGTTGCTTCCAAAGCCTTTAACTATGTGTTGTTAGCGTGGTGGACTCTAGTTAACATGGCCAGTGAGACAGAAATGACAACACCTCTGTAATTCTATATACAGGGTCCTGGCTTTTTACGAGGTACTTTTGTATAGCAGATTGCTGGTGTATGTGTGTGTCCACATCTCCAGTATAAACAGTGGAAAGTGAAATGTGCAGAGTGGAGAGCTGGATTGGCAAAGCACTCCTCAGAAGTATCAGAGAGAGGAGACAGCTGGCGCCATCTCTGTGTTTCTCTTTTACTCTCTCTCACCACCAGCAACACTTTCAGATTACATGAGAAACTTACTCTCTGACAATCACCGTGTCCCTCTCATTCTCTCACTTTGTTTCTCCCATGTCTCACCCACTGGTACTTCTTCACTTTTCAGAGCTGTGCTGTTTTCCTGCCACTTAGTCATCTTGCCCTCTTTTTTCCCCTCAGTTTGTTTCAAGCCCTTTCCTCCTCCCTCCTTTTCCTCCATCTGCCTCTTTCTCTCCCTCCCCCCTGTTCCCTGCCCCTGCTGTTCTGGTGTCTGTCTACAGGTGGAAAATGTCCAGCAGATGCTTTGGCCATAGCCCAGGGAGTTGCTGACTTTATTACCATGGCAGCTCTTTATCGCCATGGAAGCCGTCTATCGTTGCAGAGACCAGGGTCCTGTTACCTGGTCCTGGTCCAGCTGGCATGTGTGTAGACATAAATACACTCTTGCCATTGGAGAGAATTCTACAAGGGTTTCCCCATGTACTTTCCTCTAAAGTACATCTTACTGTGAATGTTAACTTTGGGTCAGGTCTGTTGAAAACAAAAACCTAACCACAGCTACACGTGAGCTTTCTTTAATACAAAGTGGGACCAGTTCAAAAGTGCCATACTGTATTTTCTGCACTTCCACTGTCATCACAACAAGAAACATGGCACTAACAAGCTGCAAGAGACACAAGATACAAAATGGACTTATCAGTAAACAGTAGTAAGGTCATTCACACATAACGGTTCACACATAAACACGAGCTGGTGGGTGCCAAATGTTCTGCACACACCACACAAACAGATACTGAGAAACAAGTCCATATTATAGTGACAAAACCATTCAAACATCTAAAAACTGCACATACACACTTTCCTAAATACATTCACTCATGAGTGCCCTCCATAGTACATTCCCAATACAGGAATAACACAACAACTAAAATGGCATTTACTCTCCTGACCCAACAACGTCCTTCTCCAAACATAAAATACACACACACTGACCTTTTTTTTTATACATTCCATTTCTATGACTACATCAGCTCTCACTTTTATGTATTGTAAACACACACACTTTCCTTCCCCAGCAGGCAGACACTATGCTGTCTTTACACACCAGAGGATCATCTCCACATTCATCTCCCGTACAAGTCAACAGGATAAAAACAAATGTACATACACTTGCATACATCCACACAACCACCACTCAACACGTTTTTTTTCCCCTACCGTCTTTCCGGTAAAGGTCGATCTCCACCTTCCTCTCCTCCGACCCCAGCAGGGCCTGTGCCATCTGGGCAATAGCCAGTCGTTTGGTGTCTGGTCCGTACAGGAAGTTGCACGTGCACGGCTTCTGCATGATCTCAGCACGCGAGTAACCACACATGTGGCAGAAGCCATCGTTGCAGAAGATGATGGCACAGTTCTCCACTCTTGCATTGGCGATGACAAACTTACGACCTGTGGGTGGAGTGAGAAAATTTTATTTTTACTTCAGCTTTCTCCAGGACAGCAACACCACCTATCCAATTAATGGCACAGAAGTGTGACTGAAGAACAATGAACAAATTACTGCATGTGAGATGTTCTGCATATACCTAGTTTAAGCGTGCATGAGTATTTTTTTTAAAAAAAAACCTTCATGAGCATTTCCTCCACCGGAGTCGCCCTGTTGAGCACTGCTCATTAGGGACAACGAAAATCACGTGCGCACTTAGCTACTATAGCAGTCTTGCTAACAAATGCACACTTTCAAACATAATATAATATGCAAAGGAAGTGTAAAGTTATTCACCCTCAATCACATTGCAAAATCAAAACTTTGACAAACTGTGCCATTTGCAACCAGGTGCTGAACAATAAAAAACAAATATGACAATTCCGGTTTGGAGGACATATTTTCACCTGCTTGACGCTGTCTTGTCCTTGTCAGTTATTTAGGGCCTAATGATGGTATGTCACCTTCAAAATAAGAGGGTCACTTTCAAAATAAAATGGAAGTAATGCACAATACATCTTTATGGGAAAATACTGTAAGTATGGAGTCAATAAAAACTAAAAACAATACATTCTAATGTATAGCAGGACAAAAATATAAGTCATCCATATTTTGAGCAGAGGACACTGCTCACTGCTTGTATTCATTGTAATGTTATGAAGCAATTTTACTGTTGATGGCCTGTTGTGTCTTTAAGTGTATGATGTTATGGCTCTTTCCTCTGACAGTTTATCTTAATGCCAACTCAAAGGTGTATGTGTGCCCATATCTTTGCATGTGTGTGTTTATAAGTGTGGTCAAAAGTGTAAACCACAGATGTGACCTTGGTTAGCTCTGACTCCCACAAAGCACTGATGTGTGTCTCTCTCTAAACCACTTACTGTAGAAGGAGCCATTTAGTTCAGTGGCCTCTGCTCAATGTCAAAAGATGATCTTAATGCACTCAGAGAGCTGTTGTTATGCCTGAACACACACACACACACACACACACAGACAGACATACTTGCACATACTTCTCTACCCTGCACGCTGCCTCTTTGCTTTCAATGAATTGTGAATCCACTGCAAGTCCCAGGTTTGTGTGAGTTGAATCTCATGTGTTTCTTATGGAAACACATACAAACATAAATGTGTGGACATAAGGTCTGTGTGCTGATTTGACTGTGCTTGTGCTGCATCAGGGTGAGTGTGTGTCAGGCTGATAGATGGCCTCCACTAAAGAGTTTTAAGCTTCTGAAGAGCTCCTGTTACTTTCACTACTGGGCCCCACTGTGAGGGATACTGCACTCATAAATAGTCATACGAATGGTTAGAGCTAAGGAGGAAAGGCTGGACAAAGGATGAATACATTGACTGGGTAGAGAGAGTTTGGGGAGGAAGAATTACAGAAAAAAACAGGAGATAAATTGAGGAAGGGGATGGATAGAGGACAGGAATACAGTGAAAGAGAAGCAAGATAATGAATGGAGGTAGATTTGGAGAAATAGATATGGTGAAGAGGGAAAGAGGAGCAGTGATATGTCCAGAGATGGAAGAATCTGACCACATTTCTCAGCAGTTGGGTTGCATCAAATAAATGGACTGGAGACTGTTGTGAAAAAAAACAGTCACTTTTTTCTCCCAGGCTTCATCGGAACATTTCACTCTGTGGCTGTGAATTCAGTTCAGTTCAGTTCAATTAAAAACTTCACTTATCCCTGTGAGGAAAAACTTCTGAAGCAGCTTGCCAACCAGATCAACACATTCACAAAAAATAGATTCCCTGTAAATCACAGCTAATAATTTTACATAAGGAGGCTATGAGCTTAAAAACTAAATATGGAATTGGTAATGAATACATAGAGAAAATAAATATGAATATCTGAGACAAAAATAGACAAATTAATTAATCTGTATAAAGGCATAAAAGTGACCTATGCAATACTGAGAGAATGGATAGCAGAAAGGGTAGATACTTATAGTCACAAGTACCTTTATAGGTTAGTCATTACAAAGTTTACAGCTTCATATGTTAAAAAGAGCTGGCTGATTCACCTATAATATTATCTATTATCAACAATAAGTAATACATTGAATGGGGAAAAAAAAAGTTTCCATGTCAGAGAGTTGCAGTTTTGTCCTATGGATAACCCAGACATTCACAGCACAGCTACTCTTAATGCTCAGCTCTACAAAAAGCAACCAATGTTAGCTACAGGCCATTAGCATTAGTGTTACTATTCTGTGCATACAGTATCTGCAAAGTTTGATGCACACAGAATAAACAGTGGCTGGAAAGCTGTAGCAAAATGATTAAGAAATGTAAATAAACAGTCACAAACAGATGGGAACAATCATATTGAGTCAACTCTCCTATTTTGGTAATGCAGGAGAGTTTATTCATAGCATATCTGGACCTACTATGCAGCAATAAGTATCTTATTCTATGCATTGATGAATCTAAAAGTACAGGATAAGATATGATTTCAAGTGCAAGCTGAATGCAAACTTTGGCCATGGCTACACTTCAGTCATTGCAATGTATCCTGCAAACCACAATCGTGTTTGGAGCCTGGTTACATGAGAGGCTCCATCCCACATGTAGTCGTCTCTCATCCTCCAGCAGGAATCTAAGAGTGCTATGCCACTTACATAGTTCAGAAAAGGCAACTTTTGTGCCAACAAACTTCAACTCCCTATTCCTATTCTAAAGTGGCAACACCACTGTGTTAATGTTTTCTGCAGGGTGGAGGATAGATGGATCATAATTCAGGATTCTTGAGTAGCGCTCTGTCTGGTTCTGTCTGCTAAAGTTTTCAACAAAGATAACGGTCACTCAGAGAGTTTCCAAACACATTTGAAGGCCACTAACAAGGCCACATTTCAAGCAAGACATGTCCATTATAATGAGAACAAACTCTTTAAGGCAAAGGAAACAATTTTTCAGTACAAACTTGCATATGGGAGGTGTTCATCAGAGGAGGTTTTTTTTTTTTAGAGTCTTGGATAAAGGACAGAGTCATTAACATTTTTTAGGTGACATAAATAACTTTAATTCAGCAACAAGGTTATTGTTGCAGTGAACAAGCCAAGCAGGTCCTTAATGCACCCTGGGTCTCAAACAGCCTGACACTTTATGTAATTTCCATTCCATGTTGGGAGATCTTCACAAAGGCTGCTGGTGATAAATCTTCCTCAAGGACTCCAGCTGCGAAAAAGGAACAGTACCTTATTGCAGCAGTGAACTCTCAGAGGTTTAATTCCTATAATTGCTAATTGCTCAGTTTCTCAGATGTTGCAGACCTTGCACCTAAAACACAGGGCCAGCTCCTGGGAAAATGGATTTAAAATGTTGGTGAATGGTAAAGGATGTCCAGTGTATTTTTCCACTGTTTGTAATGTTTAGAAGTTTGTTTTGGCATCAAAAACCAGTAAGAACCAGATGACACTGGAATGACTGAACTAACAGCCTGAGTCTTGATTTGATAAATCAAAGACTTGTAATTGATCACAATTGATTTAGGTGCATTTACTTGTCAAATGTGCTGTGGTTCTGAGTACATTCATCCTATAAATCTAGACTAGAAAATGAATCTAGGTGCCAGATGAAAATATAATATACACAATACACATGCAATAACTCAGGGTGACAACTCTTATAGAGGCCCACATCAGAATCAAATTGAATGATGCCAAAAATCCATTGAGTAGTATGAGCACTATGCAATGCATCATCATAAATCCATAGGACCAGTAGGAATAAATAGGATTGATAAGGATTGTTGATTCACCAACAATCCAGTCTCTACAATCTGTCAGAATGTGTTAATATATGTATAAATCATCATTATTAAAACCTTAAAAACTGCTAAGACCCTTTGAATGAACTTTCACATACAGTAGACACAGGTGAGAAGTGGCTAACCATGAGCCATGAAGGGCCAGTGCTCTGCAGGTTTTCATTCCAAATGAAGACTTAGCTCTTCTTCAAGAAGAGGGAAATAATCCATCAGTGAAATCACCTGCTAAGGTGACTGGTTGGAAATTAAAACCTGCTGACTGTTGACTCTTCATGCCACATGGTTGGTCACCACTGCAGTACAGCAAGACTGTGACTGAAATTACTCACTTATTCCTTCATTCACAATTCTCTTTATAAAAGACAGTCAGTGATTTATCTCTATTATCAGAAGTAAATTAAGATTTTTGACACTTAAAAATCATTATATTGTATCATTGCTGACAGATGTAGTGTTGCATAACTGTAATTTTTGCATCTATAAAATGTGATGCACCACATTGTTGAACTGTTAAAGGAAAGTTTTTCACATATCATGGACACTCTCCACTGAACATCAGTGAATTTATTCATTCAGAGTTAGATTTTGGCCACAGCTATGTTGTACATTCAGCAATTATGATTCAGCTACATTGGTCATCCAAACCAGCTACAGAGGTTATCCATTCAACCAAACTGCCCTACATTCAGCACAGAAAAAGGACATGATGTCATGGTTTCAGTATGGTCAATAGTCAACAAACTGCAAAGAGACTGGATGCCCTGGTGGCCTAGTGGTTAAGTACAGATTCGTGAACTGCAACATCCCTGATCTTGCATCTTGCAATGGACCTTCACTGTATGTCATTCCCCACATCTATCTCATCATTCCCTGTTAATGTTAGCCATGGCTAAATGAACTCTCCCTAGAGTGTTATTGTTGTATCTAAAAATCCTTGGCCAGCTACCTCCACCAGTTTGAGCCAAACTCTCCAGTCTCTCTCCTCTGCCTCTGTCAACTCAGCAGACCTAAGCATAGCCCTTGAGAAAGAAAGTGAAACAAATGCATGTTGATGAACTACTGTATATCTCATCAATACTCACTATCTGGGTCTCCCTCTACCCATTCCCAAGATTTTGGGAGTAGGTAATGTATCATGTGTTGCCCCTATGATAAATGAATGAATGAGATTAAAACAAAGTCCACACACTGAGGCAATTTTTCTCACTAAGTGTTCCTCATTAGACTTCATTATGAAACAGCCCCTGAACAGGAATTATCCCTTAACAAGGAAGAGGGTAGACAGTCATTATTCCCTATAAATTCTGTTTCTGAAGCAGTTCACAGAGGTGATGTGTAGCAATTCCCCCTCTGAACCAGTGATTTATAAGTCAATTTATAACCATTGGGAAGAGGCCAGTCCTGCAATACTCAGATATTTCTGCACACTTCATTTCTTTTCAAAATCACCTATTGGCCATTGATATTTAAGACTCTTATCTGCGCCAAACTCTTTGTGCACCACATTGTTTTGGAGGAATTGTTCCACTGCTGCAGTTATTATTATGCTGGAATGAGTTTTGAAACTGCAGTTAAATGATTTATGGATGCTGGAAAGATTTGTTCCTGTATCAATTGTCAAGCCATAACTTGGACATGTGGGTTATTACCGCATTGATTGAGCGCATTTTTGTGTGTGTGAGTGAATGTGTCTGCGTGTGTGTGTGGATGTGGGTGTTGTGTTTACTTTCTCAGCAATGTGCACACATAAGAAATTTGTAAGAGAACAGATGATGATGCAACAAAAAAACTTGGATGAGAGAATAAGGAGGGAATGGAATAAGAGAGAAAGCAGCAAGACACAACACAGTGTGACCCTGTGTTAAAAATACAGAGACACAGCAAGCACCTCACATGCTGATAATAAAAAGGCTCCTAATCAAGAGGGCAGTAAAAAATACACTCATCCTGCTTCTTTTACATACAATATGTTTGCATGCATCACCAAATTATGAACACGTACATATAAAAGATATATAAAAAAGAAATATGTAAAAGTGGCATTATAGTGTCTAAGATTGACATTTTGTTTATCTGAAAAATATGTCAAAAGAGGTTAACAAGGTTTCATACTTTTCATACACTTTCTCTAACCTTCACCAAGTAGTTTTAGTCACTTAAACCAAACACAACTTTAACTGTAGCACTTGTGTCACATTTTGTTGGGCAACAACAAATTATATTTGTCTTACTGATAGCAGAATCAACAAAATTATTTTTGTAATGTTCATTTGTAATGTTTTGGAAAGCAGTGACAGATGACCTATGTTGCTGGTCTTGGAGGACTTGCTGATTATAGGTGCATCCTTACCATCTATTTCACCTCTTACACTCCATACAGATTTATTAAAACCTGCTTTTGATATCTATTTTTTGCTTACCATGATGCCATGTATCTCATGTATCAAAATCTATTTTCCATTTTCAACAAGCCAAATGTAACAACAAAATACACTGTTTCTGACTGCTGATCATTTTCTGATATGATGTCCCTGAAGGCAAGAGGACATCATTTGTCAGTGCCTTGCAAATAGAGATAGACAGAATATCTGACACCACTGAGGTTAAGGTTTAGTTAGGTTTAGGCACAAAAATGATTTGGAAGCCAAAATGGCAAAACCATATTACCATCTAACTACTTTTGTTTCTTGGCCTCATTGATCCCTTTTTAGTATTGGAGCCATTTCAATATGAGTACAATGGTATTATAACTGATGAAACTGATGGCCAAACCTACCAAGATAATGCACAAGTTATCTTTAAAGCCACTAGTGACCAAAAATGGGACTTTCCCTATTTCTCTGCCACACCGCATCCAATGAAGAAATATGCAATAAAACCATACAAAAGCATGTGCACTTGACAGAACTCTATATGACATCAATCAAGTCAACTAGTCTACATTTAACCACAGTTATGCTCTTCATGAAACCCAAAATCCTGTCAGCAAAATCTGAATTTTTCCCATTCCTTCCTCTGCCTCCCACAAAATACCCATCAATCAAAGCCATGCTACAAGAATCAAATCTGACTTCACCCATTTCTTCGACAGAAAGTGAACATCCATCAACAGCAGGGCTCCAAAATGAAAACGTCTGTGCACATTTCTCCCTGCGTTAAGCACACAATTATCACAGCCTCTTCCCCCTTCCTTCATAAAACAGACATATCATCTATCAAAGCTGCCCATTCTAGATTCAACAGGCTGTTCACATGGGACACATAAACTGGTGGAAGGACCTGTTCAGATATTCATGGAAACAGTGGAGATCTGTGATGTGGATGCACTCGATAGCCTGCCTCCATGAATTAGCGGCGGCAGCAGCCCTCAGAGGCTCATAAAGCTTGATGGGTTTGTCTGGCTGCAATGAACACTGGGTAATACAAAGGCAGAGGTGTGTGTGTATATGTGTGTATGTTGTACATTTCATTTTCCAGCCTTTGAATATGCTTTTCAGTCACTGATAATGACCAAACAAAAATGGTTTTCTACCCTAGAGCCTGAGTCCTTTAAGGTGTATGAGAGTTTACAGGAAATGATGAGGCATGTTTGGATAAATGTAATCATTCTTCACACAGATACATACACACACATTAAGATGAGATTAAAAAAGGAATCATGATGCATAATGGTACATTCTGAGTACATTTTAGCTCAACCACAAGAAAAGCGGCAGGTGAGAGAGGGTTAGGGGCATAAACAGGGAGAACAGAGGGAGAACAAGCATTATTAAAGGATGTAACTAGTCTAAAAATATAAAGACACATTAGAAGAGGAATGATAGTGTAAGAATGTTTAGATAGACCTACACTGATGTAAAAAGGAGGACAGACAAATAGAGCAACAGGAGAGAGAGGCACAAGACTTTGAAAAGCAGTTAGCCAAGGTTTTTTTTTTGTTGCCAGTCAGTGTTCTCACCACAGCTGGATATGAGGGAAAGCTGGCATTATTCTGCCAGGGAGGGGGTCAGGTACTGTATTATTACACTGCAGGCATTCACAGAGGAAAATGAAAGAGAATATTTGGAACCAGCAGGCAAGGTGTTTTCAGATTAAACAGGGGTAATGGTGGCCAACTATTCACAGCAAGTGAAGTATATTTCCATTTTGCTAGGTGGACACTTCTCGCAAAGGTGCTTCATAATGTCAGTTCACAGGTAGAGCTATTTAGATTTCTTGACTTTCATGACCCTCAGTCAGTATCCTACACGTCTCTGTTATCTGCTGTTATCTAACCCACAAGGTATCTGTGTGTACGGAGATCCAAAGTGTCAACATTAAACAAATAAGACATTATGACATAAATTATATGAATAGATACATATAAAAATGTAGCCATGAAATTATGATGTGATATTTAAGGAAAAATGAAATATAAATAAAAATATAAAAAATATAATGATAAAAAATTGTTCATGGTAGGTTATTTTCATTATATTTCAGTGGTTCTTTTGGATATTCAGTGGTTCTTCTTTTTTTTTTACTCCCCCCATAGTAATTTATTTAATATTGAATACTTTGGGTCTCTGTACCAATGTTCCCAGTGCACGTTCCTTTGCTCAGGAAAACAATTGTCACTGTCTCCACACGCCACAGTGTGCAGTAGTTATAATTTAGGTACTGTAATCCAAGAGCTCCTATCCATCTTTGGTTTTGGTGACATCACTGACCACTCCTTGCTCTCTCCCTACAATTTCCCCCTAATGAGCTTTTGAAGGGAGTGAGCTGATGGAGAGGCTGATTAAAGACAAGCTGCTGCTGCTGCTGCTGCTACTGCTCAAGAGGAAAACACCATTTCATATTCCTACTGACACACAAACACACACACATACACATATAAGATCTTAGACGCACGTACACGCTCTCATAAACCCACCAACGCAGACTGAATAATTCACTAAGACCAGACCTTGGGGGCTTTGCAGTCTGCAAGTTTGTGTGTGTGCATGTGGTGTGTTTGTATGTGTGTGTGTGTGCGAGTGTGTATCTGTGAGTGTGCGTATGTGCTTGGAATCTCCCTGAGTACACTGCGTAGGCGGATAAGGAGGGAAGCCCATGTGTTAGAAGCACAAGTCAACATATCAGCTCTGTGCCTGCTAGCTACAGAGACAGAGAGATAAAGAGAAAGAGTGAGATTAAAGGCAAAGGAGAGAGAGAGAAATGAATGGAGAAATAAACGGGGAGAAAGGATGAAAAAGATAAAGAGTATAAGAAACAGAAAAAGAAAAAATAGAGAAAGAAACAGACGTGTGTGATTGGTTGGTTTACTGGTATAGACAAAGCAAATGCAGAGATAGGCTGAAGATGTTTTTTGTCTCTTCCCATTTCTAACCGTGCAATTGCCATGGAAACTGAAGATTTGACACATGCTAAATTCTCTAACACAGAGAACTGACACTCACATTAAATTCAGACTAAATGTAGGACCCTTTATATGCGGTGTCTCTTATATCAGCCAGCTCATGGGCATCCAGAAACATCACCACTACAGTTTAGATTCCTGCAGTAATCACAAATAAATATCAGTCTACAGATACCAAATTATTTGTAATTATATTTACATGATAAGGATATATTTCAGTGCATACATTGTCTCAATGAGCCACAGTTTATAGCAGCTCTGGTTGTTTGATTCTCTCTGATTTATGTGATGTTTTCCATCCTTGGCCCAGTCCACGTCGTACACTGGTGTGGATAAACTCCTCTGACTTGTTTACCACCATTAGGACATAAAAGTCATTAGATGCTTTAAAACTCCAAGACAAGCGGCTCAATGAATCCTATTTATTATAAGAGAAGAGCAGGATTTTCGTAGAGCAGGATCATTTTGTGGGTACAAAACACCCACAAACAGTGGCTCTGTCCTTAAGGTGAACCTGCAGAGATATTAAGGTTCTGAAGGTTTTGTGGTTAATGTTGACTTCTTATGACTCAGCACTGGTTAGATGTTCTGACAGTCCAGCAGTGTAAGAGAGTCTCAGTGGGATGTGTTCTGGCAGTCCCTCTCGACTGAGTAGTGTCAATCCTGGTCTTAAGTCAGGGTGGCGATGTCATCATCCACTCCTTGTACCCACTGGTCCAGAATACCCAGTGGAGACAAAGGAGAGAACTCCATTTTCTGATGCAGACCATGAGATCTGGGTGCAAGCTCCAGAAATAGTAATGGACCTTGAGGTAATATTAGGTTTTCAAACTAACATTGCCAAGGTCAAAATGAACTTTCACACTCACATTTTTTTTATCTATTTGTTACATCAGTGCATAGATTTTATTGTATTATGTTGTTAAACATCATTTTTGCACCTTGCTCTCCACTGCCATGGACTGCAGTTGTATTTTTTCTGGCAACACTGGTCAAAGCTATTGAGTTTCAGAGAAATCATGACTAGGAATAACACATTCCATTGAGTCATATGAATTGTAAGTGGGAGTTTCTAGCTCAACACTAGTATTTTCTTAACAGCCGTTAGAACTAAAAGAAAGAATTCCTCTGAGAGAAAGTGATGAGTCATCATTTAAAGGTAAAGCCTTTGGAAAGGAATAAAAGTTCTAATTACAAGTGGTAACAAAAAAAGGTTCACATCTGGACATCCCCTCATTATATGTGAGTAAACTTCCACTTCTGTTTTAGTATAAAGGGGGAATATCGCTGGAGTTGAAAATACTTCATAGGGCCCAGGTCAAATCTATTTGTGACTTCTATTTACCACTATCTACTTTATAGAACCCTTTGCTGTTTGAGCTGTGTGCCCGTATAGTGCACACCACACAGTACTGGTAGCTCTAAACCTGATCAAGCTTCCAGCTGTCAGTTCACAGGTGGGACACATTCCTGTCCAAGTCAGAAAAATAATTATATCTAACTGTCATCTGGTGTGCTGCGCTTGGCGAAAGCATTACTGTATTTCCCCAAAATGAAAACGCTGCCACAGCACAATATGTCTTTCCAAAATTTACTCATATTTTCATCCCATTAGAGATGCTGGCCGGACATTCTGTTGGCAAGACAGAAGTGTACGCTGTTGGAGAAGTGCTGATGTCATCAGTGTGAGACAGCTGACAGGAGGATGGGGGTTCCTGTCATGTTTTCACTGCCCAAGCATTTATTTTAGTCCACTTAGTGTTGTAGTTTGGAACAGTTTCTAAGCACAGTGTATGAATAATAAATTTCCACCAATGTGCTTTCATTTATTTACTGAAAAGTGTTGACAGATACCTGTTGTTTTCTGCGTCAGCACTTATCATGGGGTCTACACAACACATACAGTGGCCTCAGAAAGTATTCCACTCACTTTCTGTACATTAAATTGCGTGTGTCATTCTACAATTAATAACCCATAATTAAAAAGTTAAAACATGTTTTTACAAATTTTTGCAAATATTATCAAAAAATGAAACCTCTTATCTACAAAAATATCCAGACCCTTAATATTCAGACCCTTAATATTCAGACCCTTAGTAGAACAGTACTTTGTAGAAGTGCTGTGCACTGTGGAGCAGGTGTTCTCCAAGGACCTCTGTGTGTTTGCCTGCTTTCATCCTTCCCTCAGTTCTGACTGGTCTCCCTGTTGTTGAGAGGCATTCTCATAGCATGATGCTACCACCACCATACTTCACCACAGGAATGGTGAGAGCCAGGTGATGATCAGTGCATGGTGTTCCCCAGACATAGTGTTTGGAGTTTTGCCCAAAGGGCTCAGTTTTGTCTCATCAGACCAGAGAATGTTTTTCCTCATCCTCGCAGAGTCCTTTAAATGCCATTTGGCAACCTCCAAGCAGGCTGTCATATGCCCATTACTCAAAGTGGCCTCTGTCTAGCCTCACTACCACAAAGACCTGATTGATGGAGTGTTGCTAATATGACTGTCCTTCTTCCATCTCTGAAGAGGACTTCTGAAGCCCTCGTTTACTCAGTTTGGCTGGACAGCCAACTCTAAGAAGTGTGCTGATGGTTCCAAACTCTTGTGAACACTCAAAGCTTTAGAAATTGCTTTAATAACCTTGCCCTGGTCTATGTCTAGCCACATTTATATTGCAGAGGTCTATGGAGATTTCTCTACATTTAAAGGTTTTTGTCCCATGCTGTGTGAATTGTGGGACCTTATATACACAGGTGTGTGCCTTTCCAATGTCCCATCAATTCAGTTTGCCACAGGTGGACTCCAATAAGTTCTTGACTCATCTCAAGGATACTCAAAGCAAACAGAAACCTCCTGACCACACTTTGGAGTGTCCCAATGAAGGGTCTGAATACTTTTATATATAAGAGATTTCAGTTTTTCAGTTTCAGTTCTTCATAAATTTGCAAAAAAAAAATAAATAAATAAATCACTTTGTTTTTATGGATGACTAATGTTAGATTGGTGGACAAAAGTGGCAGTTTTACATGAAAATATGATATGAAAAACACACGGCTTAGCCCACAATATCTAATTCATTTTAATCATACCTACTACGTTGGCAAAGTGAAGATTCCAACACTGATTACTACAGAAAAGATGTTTGTATTTCTACTGTCACAATCCCTTCATCCATTAGCTATACTGCTTATCCTTTATGGGTCACATGAGGCTGGGGCCAATCCCAGCTGATATCTGACCACCTGATATCTGATATCAATCAAACTCTCTAAATTTAGCTAGATTGGTCTGATGCAGGCTTAATGTGGCCTGATAGAAATACGCGCAAATGCATCTGAAGGTCACCTGACTCAAAGCTTCAATACGCTCCTTCCACACAGCTCAGGATCCAGTCATACGATGTGGCACTTTTCACAGAGTACACACCAGTCCAGTCACCCAACTGTCGTTAGGAGTGATAATCCCATAATCACTGCAATCCTTAAGTGGGCTGTTTCGCTCTGAAGTGTCTCAGGCTACAGTGTGTACAGCATCTCCCCCTGCCTTAACGAGGTTATGCAGATTTATGCAAATGAGGTTTAATCCCCGGGACACTGGGGACTTTGGGGTCTTTAAGTCGGTTAGCTGGCCTTTTCTGAGCTACTGCTCTTGGGGTGGTACAGGAGTCACGGTGAATGAGAGAGGGAGTCCGAACAGGCGACAGGGAGACAAAGAAAGAGTGTATGAGAGAGGTGTGATGAAGTTTTAGAAGAACCTGGAGGAGGGAGACTTGATGAATGGGAGGGTGAGAGTGAAAGGGCAGCTGCCAGGAGATAAAGCCATGACAAATAGAGGTACAGGCAAAGGGCTGAGAGGAGAAGGACGGGAAAATACTGGGAGCTGCCAAAGCACTGGTGCTGTCCCACTTGGCTATGTTTTTCCTTTATACTCTGACTTTTTTGGAATTCAGAAAGATTAGACGGTGATAAACAGGCACTCCCACACACTTCAGCTACTGAGCCATAAAAACTAGAACACTTATTGATCACAACACTCATATCTAAGATAAGATAATGCATTCAGTTTGACTGAGTAAGATTATAATAAAGACGGTTATTATCTCCAGTATGCTGTAACAGAACTTTTATTTGTTTCTATATGGAATGAAGTATTCTCTCAAGTCCTGTATGCATTACTTATTATACTGCTCAGCTGCAGATATCTGTTCAGATTGCTGACACAACACACAACCTGCAAAGGATTGTTCCATATAGAAAGACAGGTGATTCTGTAAAACCCAAGATTAGTGTCATTCAAAACCACGTTTTTAATATGATTTCTCTCTACACTATACGCAGTTAAATCATGGTTATAACAAATTAAGTATGTTTATGGCTGCATTAAGCTTGGGCAGCTAAAAGACTTGAAAGATTGAAAGATTGTGGTTACACCTAAAAGAAAAATGGGAACTTTAAAAGTAATAAACTCCAAGTCTGCAGAAAAGTCAAATACACTAAATGCTCAACCACCACCCTCAGCCCCACACCTACACAGCGGCTCAATACGCAACAATCCATCCATCTATCAGGTATACCGCTTATCCTTTGAGGGTCAGTTGTGGATTGCTTGAGGCCAACTGCTTGATGGTTTGTGGTTACTTGAAACACTAAACAATGGGAATATCAAAGCTTGCATGCTTACGTTTTTTTTTTCTTTTCTATAACAGACATATAATCTCCAATGACTTGTGACAGGCAGGAAGACAGGTGAATGTTCAAAGGTACAAACCTGCTCATGCATCTGAATTATCATGATGAATATTTACTCAAAGCCAAAACCAGACACTAATGGCCCACAAAATAGTGCACCACTCGTTTCCTACTGGGAAACTGTTTACTGCATTTTCACTTTGTGCCATTCTCTCTTCATTCCTCTTTGATTTTGTTTCAGGGAAGATGCTGCCCTTTTTCCAGTTTTACATCAAGGTATGGAATAAACATCCTGATTGCCTCTGAGTCCCAGAGCATCACCTGACAAGTTGCTGTTGATGCATTCAAGCTTGTCTCATCTATTCATCTCGGCAGGAAAAAAGACACGGTGGAAATGCGTTTGATGCTTCAGTCTTTGGGTCTTTGGGGCACAATATATATATATTTTTTTATAAAAGCACAGCCAATTAGAAGCAAGTGTGTGTCATGATGTGAGAAAACAGATTGGGAGCTCATCTTCCCTCCAATCGCTGCTGAAGCCACAAACATTAAGCCTTATCTTTTTCTCCTAATGTTCTCGATGCCCTGGCAGCTTTTGCATACATTCAGTGTTCTCACAGGGGGACCAGCATGCTCTCAGCTTTACTGACTACAGTGAACACCAAGCCGCATTGACTGGTACACTTGATCATGATGAAATTGCAATGCAATCCAAACATAACTATTAAAGTAAAGACACAAAATATCCACTTTTGCCAGATTTTGCCGGTCTGATCTTTATCAACCATGTTACACCCAATCTCACATTTTTATAACAAGACTTGAGTCAGGTCTGTGCCCAAACAACAGCAATTATTTAAGTCAATGATGGCCTCTTAAGCCAAAGTGCCAAATATGGTATCACCCAGTAAATCAACTATTCATGTATGCATTATGCTTTGCAACTGTTTGTATGAATGCTTAATGCAATCCAGTCAAATAAAAAATAAATTTCTTTTCATTTTGAATATACAAAAAATACATGCAAATAGCTAAGCTTCATGCTTGTGTGCTACTGTTTTCATAACAGTTCCAGCTATGAGGTCAGATTTGACCATGTAAATGTACTAGAGGAATTGGAGTGATGAGGCCTTTATGTATATGAAGAGTTTGATTTGAATTCCAGAAACAACTTTATGATTGTTTGTTATTGCTAGTTCAGTTGTACAGTTAGTCCAACAAATCTGAAGTGTTTGCTTAGCTGAAATTATACATGAACCAATTTCTAAGTACTAGGGAGTTTACTATGAAAACAGACTGATTTTCTCAGCAGGAGACGGGACAATACAACTGTCATTCAAACATACAAATCCAAACACGCAGCCTTCTGATTCCTACTGTATATGCACAAACCCTTCTAAGATCACTGTTGGGTTGGTGGCCCAGAAACACTGTTTGATAACAACAGGATCACAAACACATCAACATACCAAACAGCTATTAAGAGAAAACTAGATACATTTGATCACAAAAATCTACACAATCTTGAAAATATGCAAGAAGAAAACAAAACAACAGATACATTTTTCTTTGTTGTGTTGCTGTCTGGCAGCTGAGTTAGACTGACTGGATTCAGGTGGATCACTGCAATGCTATTTGAAGAAAGTGAAAGAAAATTTTGAACAAATATCTTAGTTTGCGGGGTTTCTATTGAAACAGAATCTCTTGAGGCTTAGCGTTAAGTTGAATGTCATGGCAGACTCCACGGTACTTGTGTGATGAGCAGATGTAATCCAGATGAAGTTGCTAATCATCAAGTGTAAAGAAGCAGAAGAATTCATGTCTTAAGACTTTATATTAACTCCACTATACTGAATAAAGGACAAATAATCAGATTTTAGGCACATTTATCTTGCATTTCCAAAGTTTTGTTGCTTATCTCAAGTATTTGGATGTAGTGTTTTTAAAGTCATTTTTGCTTCCCTTGGATCATCTGGGGGTTGATCTCAACATATTTCTCTAGATTAATCAATGACCTGCAGCCAGGATTGATATACAGTAAGCCCTGTACTTAACTTGAAAATGGAAAGCTGGAACTAAAGGGCACACACACACACACAAACCTCTTCCCTCTCAGCACCCACAGCAGGTGCCATGTTACTCGTTTGGATGCTTGCCCATTGAGATCAGAAGGTAGTTAGGCATGGCAGCACAGTGGGCATCAGCTGGGCACCAGAGAGGTGAAGAGAGGGAGTGAGGGAGGACAGAGAGAAAACAGGTTGTCAAAGGAGACAAAGAGCAGAAAGACGGAAGGAGTGAGGTGCAGAGGGAGGGTAGTGAGACAGAAGAGTGTTTACAAGCTCTGAGGGTTTACAAGTGTGCGCGCTTGTGTCTCTTGTGTTCTTTTGTGTGGCCGCTTGGTAACGTGTGGGTGTATGTCTATGAACAGGAGAGAGGGAAGAAGACAGGAGGAGAGAGAGAGAGAGAGAGAGAGAGAGAGAGAGAGAGAGAGAGAGAGAGAGAGTGTGTGTATGTGTGTGTGAGCGAGAGACAAGTGATTTCACACCAATAAAGTGCAATCTTGAGGCACTGACTCACTCCTGACTCCAGCAGCAGTGTAGCAGTGTTGCTGTGTTTACACCCTCTGAGTGAAACAGATGGAGCAGAGAAATACAGCTAACCACCGGACAAGACCCTCAGTCTTGTATTTATTCTGTATGGGTACAGTATAGAAACTACGGAAGCCTCTATGTAGAAACATATTGATACTGCTTGGAGGACAACCATGAAGCTGTAGGCATGTGCAGGAGGGAAAAAGCACAACGATAGCTACATTTTCATCTTTCACAGCCTAAGGAGGAGTAAAATCCAACAGAGCCTACAGATGGAGCCCTCAAATGTCTCCTCACAGCCTAATCCATGTATGTAAGAGATATGTTGCTGTGTGTCTTATATTTGCATGCACCTAGCGGTTACGTGTCTTTTCACATAGGCATTTCTTCCTCCCAGCACTGGGAACATCAAGGCTCTGCGCCTTACGCAACTCACAGCCAAGGTCATCAAAGCATAAGGAAGCACATAAGCAGTGAGCTCTAAAAGCTCAGGTGAATGACCGGCTGGATTGACTCAGCTAAAGAAGAAATTTATGGAATGATTAATACAACTACTATAGGTTCCATAGATTATACTGTAGCTACAAACTGCAAAGACCACTGAGACAAACATATGATTTTTTGATATATAAATAAACTTGTCTGGTGTTTCTCTATATTTTTCTTATTGTCAACAAATAACATGAAAATAGTCTGTCTGTTTCTGACTTTCCTTTCCTCAGCCTCAAAGCCCACAGTTCCAAGTGTTCCAGTCTTTATCTAAAGCAACTTAGCACATAAACTTTACTCGAACAGGAAGAAATGCTGTCTTTGTTTGAATCTATTTTCAGCTTTGGATTATTAAACATTTGGTGTATTATTGAATGTTTCCAACAGCAGAATATGTTGAATTGTGTAAAAATAAATGACTATGTCCATGTGAAAATTTGATTATAAGATATTGTGTGTGTGATGACTTTGGACAACAACAGATTTCTATGGCACAAAGGACTTAAGATATATCAGGCTTTGCATACACTTCAGTTGTTAGTAGGATATTTTGCCCTCTACAATTATTACTGCATCTAAGTCATGCCTCCAATATTTTCAAAAATGTCCTAATTCTCTAGAGTTCAAAAGGCAGCTCCCACCACTAACCAATCAGCTGGCCTAAAACTGGAGCCAATCACTTTTTGGCGTGCTCTATGTCAGAATTAGCTGCAATTAGTGTTTTTTGTGTGACAGTTAAATGTAGAGAAAACTATTTCTAAGAGATTCACAACATAACATTACCTGGAGTTAGTTTCTAGAAAGAGTGTACCTTTTCCTACTGTGTGTGTGTGAGGGTGGGTGGGTGTGTGGGTGGGGGAGTCAGGGGGGCAGTTGCCATGGCAATGAAGTGTTTGTACTTCAGCTGTAGAATGATAGCATCCTCCCCGGAGAAAACTGGCTTCAAGGCTTGTAATTGGACCGAGCCTTCTCTAAGGAGTGCTCAACAGACAACAACACATAACCCAAAAGGTTGCTGTGACCTCATATTGAGGGCAAATGTGCTGTTGGTTGTTGTTGGGGAGGCACACAGTTTGTCTGTGCAGTCTGATCTGCGTGGAACAGCGTGGACATCAAACATGGAGGATCACAGTACAGTAAACAGAGAGGGCTACACGCACAGAGGATCAGTGTACAGTAAGCAGAGAAGGTCTGAAGTCAGGGGATAACAGTGCATGAAATACCTGAGCTTGAGGGCTAGATTTCCTCACGTGCTTGAGAGCTGGTTCCTACACATACTGCATCTACTGATCTAATTAGTCTGGTGTTCAAAAAGGTGAAATTTAATTACATTTATTTTTTTCCAAATAGAAGCATTCAGAACAAATAGAGAAAAGACAACAGTAAACATGTTCCTCATGAATTATGCATTTCTGTCAAGGCCACTTGCAAATGAGTATGTCTGCAAACAAATAGCACAGCCTTTGGCCAATCAGTGCAATTTCAGAAAGTGCCAGCATGGAGAAATGAGAAGGAAGTTTTGCACAAATCTGATTATCTGATATTGTGCGTGTAATTTTGGATACAGATTATTTCCTGAAATTTGGTCAGAATCTGATCTGTGGCATCTGTGGCATTTTGGAGGAGAAACAGAAGAAAGGGAACCAATTACTTTGTTCTTTGAAGAGAAGAGAGACATGATAAATAGTAGTACAGGAGAGATTTAAACTCTATATGCCTGATAATTATATACTGTACTGTATTTAAATGAATGTTATATTGCTATGGATATTTGATTATATTCAGTTAAAATCATGATTTTTACACAGGTCTGGGTCAGCAGTGGATTTCATAATGCCTTCCCATTGATTGGTCATATTCCCATACAAGCAAAGATCATGCTCCCCATTGATTTTCCTCCAGTGGACACATCAATAATCTTAATGCAAAACAGCTTTGACCTCTTGTCCATTTCTGTGTAATAATCAAATAAACATCTGTATACTGAAATCAGTTTTTAACAGGTAAGATACATTACTGTCCAGGCTGCCTGTTTGATTTGTATGCATCCTCTGGTTGGATTCATGTGCTTTACATTTGCTGTTAATGTGACCTTGTGGAAGCTTACAGATTTTGTAGAGAACATATGTGCGCATGATGAGTGATTCATAAAATATACATAAGCTATGTAATCTTATCTTATGTGTGTGTAAATTTATCTTACACATGTGTGATGTAAGAATCTAAAATGAGCTGGAGACTCAAACTGACTTCAGCTCAGTTGGAGCTGAAGACTGCAAAGTTTGAAAATGAACAACATCTGGGGGTGCTGAGTTAGAAAGAAGTGAACTTACCAGAACTCTGTAACCAACTCATCTCTGCTTGAGGCTAGAGGTTTGAAGCTACATTAGCTGCTACTAGCATAACACACCTGCTTCTCCAGTTGAACTATTGGTGGTTGAGGTGCATTGTGGGTATTGTAGGCCTGAGGTTTTCAGGGTGAAATGGAATTAAAAAATACTATATCTCTTGTTCTACTGCATCGATTTGGATACTTTTTATTTTAAACTGTCCACCATGAGCCCGGCAGTGTTATAGGAGCACAATGCTAGATCTGTGGAAGACTCTTTTAGAAACATGATTCAAATCTGTTCATCTGACATGAGATTTAAGCTCCTCTGTACAATTCATATTTCACTTTGTTTTCATACTGTATGTTGCTCATAATGCCTTTAACAAATGATTTATGCTTGTTAAATTGTTCAGAAAACCACCACACATTTGTCCTCATTATCAAACCTGCAGTACCACAATGTAATCCAGCAGGTAAAAATATCTTTAAGACAGACATCAGTACCCCTCCATCATTTGAATTTGGACAGCTGTGCTGACTCATGAAACCAAAAGTAGCCTGATGAGAGAGACTCAGCTTTTGTTGCAATACAGTGTAACATCATGTAGTGGCCAATCAAATACATGCAAGCACACATTCCTGGTATGATACTTTGCAGTGGGTGCTGTGTATTTCTAGTGATTACTTCGCGACTGCCTTGACAAAGATAAGATAGTTGCCGCTCTGATAACAGTGTAGTAAAATGCTGTCTCAGCGTTATGAGCCACTCTGCAGTGTTTTTGTGTCTGATGCGCCTTTCAGACTCATAGATGTATTACTCAAACTGGCCATACTGGATCATACATCATTGTGTCACTGAAATGTCTTTTAATGCAGGGCTGGTTTTTCAGTCTGAAAGCCCATTAATTGAAAATTTGACGTGAGATCATTCCCTTGTCAAAGTAAGCAAGAAACCATTTATTTGTTGGTTTTGCTTAAGTCATTCAGACAAGAATTTGGCACTCCAGTGGTACAATAAAAAAAGTGAAAGTATCACCTCAAGTCTGGGTCATTATGGTGAGTTTTATATCAAACTAATGGACTGACAAAACTGCTGACACATTTTGATCTGAAGCTTTCAACACAGCACATATACTTTCACGTATGTATTCTTTTATAATATACTACGTGTCTTGTAGCTGAAAATGAATTCGACAATAATAAGACATGCTATTTTTCACTGAGTGACTTTTTGTAATTTTTTGTCTTAAACATTTTAGTGCTTTTTAAAGCCAGAGCATCCAACTTAAATATTGTGCAGGAGAAGTACACCTCTCTCCTCTTATAAACTCTGTTATATGACTATTTCATAATGAGAGCTTGGAGCTGGGTGACAGCTGGGTGTCACTGTCTCAAGTACAAGCAGATCTCTCACACAATATGTGCCAGGTGGTAACAGTCTCCATGTGACGTGTGGTGACAACAAATGCTCAGAGTTTGCTCTGTCTCCTCCAATGCTGAGCATCCATAGCTTGTGATTACAGTACATTATTTTGAAACCAGGCCTATCATGCGAAAGAAATGGCTTCACCACGGTCATTCTACCATGGAGGCTGCTTTTTCCCCTCATGCGTTTCACATGAGATAGTTTCCATCACACACTCTATGACAGAACAAACAGGATGGGCCTACTCCTGATCGTTGTTAAGATTAAGTTCACCCAGTTTCAATTATAATAAAACAACAGCAAAGGATATGCAGCGGTGCACTACTGTGTGGAAGCCCTCACCAAGCTCTGCCTTAAACAGTAGATTACTATGGATAACTTGAGAGAAGAGGGCTCACGTTTCAGTGATGTGGAGCAGAGGGGTCAGAGTGGATTCAGAGGTAGACACGGAAAGACGGAAAAGACGCCTTTTGAGTTACTCAAAGGAAATACCATGCAGTATTAGCAAATCCTTTCACTGTGCTGCAGTTAAAAGCTCAATCAACAGAGGATTTGCTGTTAAAAAAGGGGATTTTTCTCAGTTGAGATTTCTAGTGCCTTTTAGCTCAACAACTCTGGAATTAATGAGGATGTCTAAACAGGTGCTAGTGTCCACTGATGCTCCCTCTCCATGTCCACCAGTTCATTAGCCACAGTCATTAGACACCATATAGTCACTATCATCAGCATGCTTGGTTAGCCTGACCAAAGACCTGTAACAATCAATAGAAAATTATTCTGAAGATATGAGTCACTGGGAAAACATTTGGAAAGCGCTGATGTGAGGTTATCTGCCTCTCAGTTGTAGGTTATGTTCCCTCTGTAATGCTGAAGTGCTCCTCTCATAAATAATCATCCACCGCACAGAGGAGCTTCCTGCCACGGTCTGAACCAATGCAAATCTGCTGTAAAGAAATATTAAAGAAAAGAACACAGTGAAATGAGTTGGCAACGTCCCAGTGAGCAGTAGGATATGCTCACCTTTGCAGAGTTATCCAGGTTTATCGGCACGGAAAAATAAGTACTGCGGGATTAATGTCAATTACCCAACTCTGACATCAGTTTTTCAACTTGACTGCACTTGTGTGGAGCCGCTTTTCAGCACTTCTGTGTCAGGAAACACAGTGTTTTTACACCAAATCCTCCCCTTAAAACATCTTGTTTGAAGCTCTGCTGCTGCCGTGACTCCTGGGTGTTACAAACGCAGCAAGATGTCACTTGCTATTCCACAGCAGCTCAACCCAAGAGCATATGGTGAACCGGTGGAAGGCAAGTGTCTTTCAGCATTCAGGAGAACCTCAAGAGTACAACTGTTTGGGAAGGAGTTGTGTTTCTGTTCCCTTTAGCTCACATCAGTATTTTTTTTATCAGCTGCTGGTGGGAGTAATTGAAATTTAGATTCCCTAAAGCTGCATTTAAGTCTACATTTAATATTTCCTGCATCAGGTCGACTGTCAAAACTGACAAAATGTTGACGATACACATCCTCCACTTTTCCCTCCGAGCGCATTCGCCTCTATCCTCATCATCTTCATCAGCCCTGAGGTTAATTCCTGCAGGAAAAGTGCCGCCGTGGCTGCCGAGGCATGTTTGAAGTCTGGTCACACAGTTCAGAAAAAGGAAGAAACATGAATGATTTGCATCAAAGATAACACTGCCGCAGGGAAGTGAGGACGGATGAACCCTGTGCATTCTGAAATATAGACAGCTTCGGATTTCATGCCTCTGGGCGCTATGAAAAATTTAGCAGCTCGGATATATTGTTTGTTTTCGTAGCTTCTAACTTTCTGGAGATTAATTGATTAGATAGATTTTTTTTTCTTTGAAGCCAAACAAAACAGAGACTGTAACTGTTTTATGTCTGAAAAGCAAATGTGCAGTGGAAATAGGTTTATTGAGGTGTCTAATAGTTTCTGCATATCCATAACCATTTACATATCCACATGAACTGAGCCTAATATAATAGATTACACACCCCCAAAAGCACCTAAGTGTGTCATTTTTGCAGATTGCTTTCTCTGACAAAATCAGTCAAGACAGCAGGAGCATGAGACACTCAGAGTGGCATTAAGGCATGAGAGGATATGTAGAAAAAAAAAAGATCTGACTTGCTTAAGAACCTTAAAAAAAAAACATACACCTGCTACACAAGTGTAGTTCTTGGTGTCAGTGCACAGATCAACAATAACAGACCTCAGTGGTTTACATACAGACAAACTGTGATCAAAAATCTTTGTGGTGGAGAGGAATCTGCTCTTAAATCAGTGTAAGTATGACACTGGTGTGATTTATTATGATGGTGATTTTTAAAATAAAAAATAAATAAGTTAAAATAAAATAAAATAAGTTTTTTTTTCTGAGGTGTTATCACAGTTTCCCACCTCTCTTGGGAGAACTGCACCACTGTGTGACATGTCCAAACTATCACTCATGGATCAGCAAACATCATTACTGAAGGTAATTCTGGAAAACAAATGTCAGCTGAAAGCCTACATCATTAAGGTGCCATTTTCAAACCGCTTCTGAATTACCAACTCAATTATTAACAGTGGACATTAATGAAAGACAGACAGGCTGCACGGTTATAGAAATAATCTGAGTGAAGGAAAACAGTGATCTTACTCTGACTGTCGAATTTCCTGATGATGGTATCCAGGAAGGTGTTCTGCGGAGCCACATGGCCCCTCCGAACCGGCATCTTTGCTGCGGTGGCTTTGAGAGACTTTGCAGGACTTTTAATAATTTCGCACCGAGGCTGCGTTTCCCTTCCCCGCAGCCGAGCGCACGATGCTCACTGCGCTCTCCGCATGGAGACTGAACACTGGTAGGTTCAGCGGCGGTAATCCGTGGGCCAAAGTTTTCCCAAGTTGGTCAGAGAGACGCAGGCTTCTGCTGGATCTCCAGGAGAAAGTGAGAGGACGAGAGTTCTGGAAAGGAGGCGCACTGTACGCACGGCAGATCTGAACCGTTTCCAGCCTCCAGTTTCCAGGTTGAGAGGTGCGAGGGTGTCTGTTTCTGTCCCCCGAGGGGAGGGCCGCCGGTCAGGTGATATTTCTTTCTGGTCTCACACTCGATGGAGCGCAGCAGACCTCTCATCCTGCACTACAGTCCGCTCCTGTGAAGCGGACTGGGCGAGCTTCACGACGAGCGTCGTTGGAGCCATAGTTGGGGCGCTGAGCTGCGCGTTTCTCATTTGTTTCTCATTCCACCTCCTCCCTCTGCTTCTGAAGGTCCGCGTGTTTCACTGGAGAGAAACAGAACACTGTAGTGATTAAAAGAAAACAGCAGAGCGCAGATCCGCAGCTTGATTCGTCCTTGATCGGTGTTTTTGGAGGTGTTCTCTGTATCTCTCTTCCTCCTCGCTGTGCGCTCTGCCGGATGACTTCAGCTCCACCAGCGTCTAGCTGCGCCTCTTTTAACCCTTTGCTCATCAGGAGCGGAACAGCTCACACTTTTAATAATGAATAGAGAAGTAGATGCGCTCTCATCCACCTACATTCTCTTCATCCCTGAAAAGAACAGTTTAAATCATATGTGGATTCCCCAAAGTGGAGCCTCCCGGCTGCTTTAAAACTGGTCCCAGTATCAGAAATAAAATTATTACAAATTATTCATTTGAGAAATTTGATCATTTATTAGCATTTGGGGGAAATAGGCCTAAAATGGTGCCCTCGGGATAAGTTTAATTACGCTTTACACATTATGGAGCAGCTGGTATCAGATGAAAGAGGAACGTGCTTTGTTTAACCCACAGCTTTATCACACACCTGCTCTGAAAGGCTGCGGACAAACGGCATTAACGGGCTGAATTACCTGTCTTTCTGTAGGCTATGGGAAGGATTCATTTGAGACAAACACACACACACACACACACACACACACACACACATATATATATATGTACACACACGCCCCTCTGTCTGCTCCCGTACTACTACTCAAAAAATACTATCCCCATGCCCCAGAAATGAACATTTACCTGAGGAGAAGTGTGTCTCTCTTTGCTGAAGTCCCGCTTCGCCTCAATCTGTGGATTTTGTGAGAATATTCCAGTGAAATGAGGTTGTGCTGCTGCTTTATTGTGTTTCGGGGTTGGATGGGGATTCACCACTCAGACTGCTCAGCTACGTCACACCGTCGGGGTTCCCCCCTTCCGTCATGCTGGAGATGATGCCTTCACGAGCTGCCGGATATTGTGATATTTGAGTGAAACGCAGACGGACGCTTTACCAGTTCCATCTCGACTGCGTTTTCTAAACTTTATTTATGTATGAATGATGCTCAGAGTGAAACGGCGAAAAGACTGTAATGTGTATTCACAGTATAAGGAATTTACTGCAGTTAGCTGAGAGTGTGAGCATGTCGCCTTATAACATATACCGAATTACTTTCACTTTAATTTACATTTGTGACTTTCCAATGAATTAAAATTCTTTTCCAAAATGAAATCACATAGTTTATATACTGATTAAGTTAGCCAACTTCTACAATATGTATGGCCCTTATATGGAACTGTCATAAATGAATAAATATACTAGTAGCAGTAGTAAATTAATGTTTTTATTTATTCAGGAAATCAAATTTGCCAGGACATGTCCATGTATTATTTGAGTCCAAAAGTTGTTGGGATGTTTACAAATGTTTTCCTTGCACTTAAAGGCAGCAGCAAACAGCTCTCCCCCTGCGTGTCCAGCCACCTCATGCTTTCTTCAGTCCCTCTAAATCCCTTTTGAAGATTTTTATTTCCATCTCAGGGATGTAATAGGCCTTGACTTGGGATAAGTTTTTTGTTTTCACTTCTGTCGGATACAGGCCTAAAGCAACACTGCTGCTCCCTGGATGCATTTATCAAAATGACCTGCACAGCAGCATGAATGCATTCATTTTCCCCCGCGATCAGTGTTTTAATGATTGGTTAGATATGATGAATTGCAGCCTTGCAGTTGGACGAGGCCGGAGGAACTATCCATCAAAATGTGACAATTAAAAATGCATCAGTTCCTGCTCTTATTACGTCCAGCAGTATTTACTACAGCAGCTGAAAGCCAGGGAAGGCGTGCTGGTCAGCCTTCCCCTCTCAACTCCCTTATTTAGTCAGGAAAAGAGAGAGGGAGGAGGGGAGGAAGGAGGAGATGAGAGGGGGAAGAGGAAGGAGGAAGAGAAAAAGGCAGACACTTTATTGTCATAGATGAGACTGATCCCAACCTGTCATACTCTTTTTTTATTTACCGGTACACATACACACTGTACACAATCACAGAAAGCTGACTACAGTTGTTAAGTAGTTCTTTTTATGCACTTTACCTTGCACAATAATGAATAAATGTCTGAATAAAGGAAGTGAAAAAGCTTGAGGCATCACTTTGACAAATCCATTAAAAGCTACATCTTCTTATAATGAATCAACATTTCAGCAGCAAATAAAACTCTGTCATCAGAAATATCACTTTCCTGACAAATACTGTGTTTTCAATTCAGCCATTTTTACTAAACAAGGTGTAGAAGCAGTGACCAGTTGTATTGAGCTTGAGTGTGTATACTGGAAAAAAGAGGATTCATGCCTAGCCAGGCTTTCTGCTGTATAAACAGATGACACACACTTGAAGAAAAACATATTGTAGCAAAGTATTAAATCACTGTAATGAACATTTACAGCTTTTTTTTTTAATGCTCACACTTTCTTTAGAAGAAAATGTAACAAAATGAAAAAAAAAAAAAAATCTCAGTTGATAAACTGTAACTCTGGAAGTCGGGTCCAGAGGAGGGAAGTTTGTGTTAAGGCCAAGATACACAAACAAGTAACACGTGGCTTTGGCTGCACAACTGGATGATGCAAACGTAGGTAACTCCTATAAAATGGAACTGATAGAGTGATCATATTCCTAATATTTATCTTGCATGTTAAAATAAAGGCATTTTGGAAGGAGGTTATTATGTTACATGCATGTGATTATACATTTTTATTATACATATTTCATTAGAACCTCAGGTGTTCCAGATATTAATTTGTGAGCTAAAGCATATAAGTTCACAGTGATGCGTGCATTATAAGCTACTTATCATTCTGAACTGGGAAAAAAGTGACATGCCAAACACAGTTGGTGCGCTGTATGGGAAAACATACAGTGAATAAATCTGGTACCATTTAATTTTTATCTAGGATACTGGTCTTGTGACAGATGAGCAAGACTGGGTCATGCTTGAATATAAATATAATGATATATCTGACAAGAGTTTTCTGTTGATAACCTCATTTTTTCTAAAAGTTGGAGGGAAATTAGGGAAACTGGAAGAAACACATTAATTAACTAGAAAATATTTATTGACCAGTCCACTGGAAATGCACTGTAAACTGTAAAGCATCTCTACACTCCAACATATAGGAGACTGCTGGTGCATATACATTTCTTTAAACATACGAATAAAACATAAATGCATAATAGGTCTTACATGGATTGTGTCATAGGTCTTTTAATCTATAAATATACAGAAGAAATAGGCTGTACAGGCTAAAGAATAAACATAGTTTCAGAACCAGAACTCTAAGATCAGCAGTAGCATCCAGTCATATGATGACTAAGGACTACAGAACAATGTGTGCATCAACAGGGACTTTTTCAGGACTTTTCACAACATTCTGCCACTTTTTCACCCACCCAACTATCAATCCCAGAATCCTCCATGTATCACCCAGCTGGCTCTCAGTGTGGTGCTCTCACTTGCCTTGGCGTTCGCACTGCTCTCACACACATTCACACAAACACAAACACAAACACACACACACACTCGACGTACTCCCTCAGCGTCTGGACAGGTCACCTCCTGTGAAGAGAGAACAGAACAGTGAGGCTGATGGTGTCGTAACTTCAAACATGTATCGACAAGAAAACTGCTTCCACTGCAGGGTAAAACACAGAGATCAAGTGTCTCTGAAGTGTTTTATCTTCGTTCTGAAATTTCTCAGAACAGCATGACATGATGTATTTTGGAATATCTGAGTGTCTATGTTTGAACTGTATTAAAATGTATTTAATTCAATCTAATGCAAATACAAACAAATTTATTTGAAATGCATTTATAACAAAAAATTGATGGAAAATGTGTCCATGTAAATCGTGTCCAGTCTTGTATCTGTAATAAGTGTGTGTGTATGGCAGGAAAAGGAGCATCAGATGAGAAATGAGAAAACTTGTAGTGGCAGTTAATATGTTTAAGTGTGTGTGAGAGCACAGCCACATGCATTCAAGATTGATCGCCGTAACAACCAAATCCGTCAGACGTGATGTCAGCGGGAGTGTAGCACTGGGAGGGGAATATGAGCTGGGGGGGATGTTCTGTGTCGTATGTGGCTACATCCAATTAACTAACGCAATCAGCCATGTTGATGAATGGATTAGCACATAATTGCTTCAGAGGTGGGATCCTCAATTGAATTATTCATGGTGAGCAAAGGCAAACGTATGTTTCGCTAAGATTAGAGTGTCTACGTGTGTGGGTCAATCAGTGGAAATGTATGTGTCAGTGACGATGTATGTGTGTGTATGTTTGTGTCGGTCTAGCACTAATGGAAAGTAACTAAAAAAGTACATTAGGAGAAGAAGAGACAGACGCAGCTGAACACTACCTGCTGTGAATGAAGTTATGTGTAGCTAGCAATGAGTCCAGAGCTACAGGTTATAGATTAATGGTTGAAACACACAGCTTCAAATGGTGGAAGTGTAAATGCAAAATTGAAAAAAAAAAAAAAAAAGAGAAACATTGACAATTCCAGGATCTCTATTGCTTGTATGAAAAAGAAAAACATTGTAGTGATATCCACTTTTATATCATTAGTAGCCCTCAAATGATAACATCTGGAACTTGACAGATGGAGTTGATGAAGGGTTACTACATCTTATCCTATGGGTATATACCAGACAGAAAAGGTTGGGAACCGCTGAGCTAATGTAAAATCCTACATGGCAACCTGCACTTCATTTCAGTGGGTTTCCACACCGGTGACAATAACAACCAGCACACATTGACACACTCAAAAGGAGCACAGCACCTTTAAACTCCTGGTGCTCCAACACTGATTGAGGTGCAGCCCCAATGTGCAACAAACACCAAAGTTCCAAGTGAAAAATAGCTGCATCCAATTCTTCATGACAGGATTCCTGAACCTTATTTCATTGTCGACACAGGTTAATACAGGTTAGTATTTCAGAGTTGGCTTTATCAGGAGCTGTTGTAAAAACAAAAAACTTCTCGTGATAAAACTTCCAAATGTGGCACTTGGTAAGAACATGTTTAATGTGGTTTCTCAGCTTTCAAGTAGCTATAGTGCCATGTTAGTCAACCATGAGCTCAGTTATATGATGAGCACTTGGCCATAGTTTTATTCTTTAATAATGTTGCAGATAAAATAAATTCATGGTTAAGGCTTGCATTTTGCTCACATGATGTGGGCCTAATTAAAAGTTGTACTTCCATGTTTGTAAAAATCGAATTCCCTGACTTTCCCTATTTAGAATACACATACAGGGTTTGCTGGGAGTTTGTATTTTTTCTTCTTTACATATATTTAAATCCTTGGCTCTCACACTGACATGACAGATGTACATGCAAATCTATCCGTCCTCATTCATTACTCCCCACCTTGGCAGCTGGTGCACTCGCAGCTGTGTATGACAGGCAGGACAACTGGCTCGCTCTCCCCGTTCGCACACTCCAGGCTGAGGAAACGGACCGGGGTGTCGGGATCCAAACGGTAACTACAGCACTCACAAACTGACTGGAGGTACGGCTCCTGTATGGAGAGAGGGAGGAGAGGAGAGGATGAAATTACTGGAGAGAGGAGGTTGAAAGAGAACCAGGGGGATAAGGTGGAGGAAACCAGAAGGTGAAATTACAGGAGGAGGTTATGAGACAATATCGGATGGGAAAAAAGAGGAAAGTAGAGAATAGAGAGACGATGGGTGACTGAGGAGGAAAAAGTGATGATAATGTGAGGGTAAGGAAGTCAAGGAGGAGGAAAATGGGAGAACAAGTTAAAGGAGATGAACGTTTTTTTTTTTTAGCAGACAAGTTCTAATACACCTACTGTACACTAGCAAAAACAAGCTGAAAACACAACAGTGACAGTGACATCACCTTATAGTCATTAGTCATGAGGGGACAAGTTCACAAACACAGAGCAACACCAGATTTCTATCCAGCTGATGAATAAAAGTCCAATATTCTACTCTTCTTCTGGTTTTGGTCTCCACCAGCTCCT
Source organism: Lates calcarifer (assembly GCF_001640805.2). Lineage (NCBI taxonomy): Eukaryota > Metazoa > Chordata > Actinopteri > Centropomidae > Lates > Lates calcarifer. Next base: position 4,025,026 of record NC_066856.1, on the reverse strand, counting down.
GAGGGAAATTCACTAAAAACAGCAGTCCTCTCCAGCTGGATGTAACACTGCTGAGAGCATTGTGTATGAACCAAAACATTAAAGAGGGTGCAGGTTGTTAAAACTGAAACAAGGAGCAAGATGCAAAGAGAATCTAAAAAAGACAATACAAGCACAAATAAGAGAATAGAGTGGTGCAGGGATGACATATTTTTGTAGGCCAGCATGACGTAAAAGTTTTAAAAATCACAAGTTCATGTCATAGAACAAAGCGTGAAAGTCTCTTGAGCTTGTGTTAACCACAGACCTTATTTCAGGCATTTAACCAAAAACCCATTAAAAAACACAATGACTTTGGGACAAGGGAACTGGTAGAGCTAAAATGCAATTTTTTCAATAATTCTTCCAATACAAAAACCCAGCCTTGGTGCTCATGTGTTCAGTTAGTGCAGACGAGGACCTGAGGAGGAGAGTGAGTGCAGAGAGTATAATGAGTGGTAGCAGAGTGATAGATAATAGGAGGAGGAGGTGACAGGAGGGAGTCCAATACCAAAAACACCTTCAACTCCTTGGAAAAACAGCAGTTTATTAGTGCTCCACATACTTTGAAAAGTGTAGAGCTTGAGTGTATATATATGTGTGTGTGTGTGTGCGTTAACACTTCAGCTGGTGGTGGAAGAGCATATGATTCCTGTGAATGCATTCCTGCTTCTTCCAGTCCTGCTGATCAATGAAAAGGGAACTTCTCTGTGCTGCCTAGTCACTGCTTACCATCCCTGGTTGCCACAGTAACAGGAGGTAATGACACATTTGGCTGAGCTGATGTTTATTTTTTCTAATCTCCCAGCATGACTGACTCTATTTTTACAGTGGAGATGTATGGATGCCAAAAAAGAACAAAGTCACCATGGTGATGAGGTGATGAGCGCGCTGTCTTACCAGGATGAAAAAGATAACAAGCGAAGGCAGGAAAGAAAACAAAAGAGAAAAAAGAAACCGAATTGGTAACATGCTCTACACCTTTTTGTATGCAGTCTATGCTCTACACGTGATCCCCTCACAAGACTCTAATCCAAACCATCTATATTTAGATCAGTGGAGACTCAGACTGTACTGTTGTTTACCTGTCTTCATGATTTCCATGTGAACATAGGAAGAAAATTGTTACCTGTACTCTGAAGTGTCTTGATGGTCTGTGTTTATCTAGGAAGATGTGAAACTACAGCAGGTGTGACCAGCTGCATGGGGGGTGAAGTAGCTGACTTGATTTTGTTTTGCAAAAACACACTCAACACCCTGATGTCAGGTCATGCTTCAGAAGAAAAAAAGATGGCTGCACAGTGATAGCTAAAGGAATTAAAAAGGAACAAAAATGTTTTGCTATTTTTTTGGTACTTTGTACGCACATATTGGTAATTTAATTATTGAAGAAATTCCTAACTGTAGGGGCTGAACTTGGACTATATGATTAAACACAATTAACTGTGCAAACAACAGCTTTTTTTCCAACCAGTTCCTTTTAGTCCACTTCACTGCCTGTATTGATCTTCATTGTGGTGCCACTTGTCACCCACGTTGAAGTCAATAAAGTCAGTGTTGTGTAGATGTCTCTTCTCTGTACCTCTAGGATGACATCAGTCCTCGACAGACAGCGTCCCCTGCAGAAGCTGACCTCCACGTTGTCAAGCCGACAATCTCCCTTGGTGATGTTCCTGACCTGCGTGTAGCGATGACACTCTGGCAGGGGCTCGTCTGACAGCAACGCAGAGAGACGAAGATGAGGGAGGAAAGGTGGTAAAATGAGACAGAAGGACAAAGGAAAGAGAGAACACAGAGGGCGAGGAAAAGGTAATATGAGAAACCACAGGCAATTTTTTTCAAATATTTGCATGAAAAAAAAGGAGCAAAAAGACAAAGGAAGAGACACAGCCAGAGTTCCTTCCAGAGAGTACAGTGACATTGCCATGTCCCTTTGCAGCATGTGACACTGGTTTGTGAGTTATGAAATGGAATAAAAGGAACCACAGTGATTTTGTATGTCTGTTTGAGATTTTTATATTTTACAACAGGCTGTGTTTCAACAATTTGTTTTACATTATTGTAGATGAACAGGCATGACTCTGTGGCATTTGAGCATCCAAAGAGAACACAGAGATGAAAGGAAATATGTAACATGATCAAGAGCCTGGGTTTAAGATGACAATTAAAACAACAGCTGCAGAAGAAGTACAGCTTCTGTGGTTTGATCACACATTTTTTTTAAATCTAAAGTCACTTACATGTTTTACCCATTCTGATAGGAAAGTTGATGCATTGAAATACTCTCAGGTTATTTAATTAAATAATTAAGCTATTCATTTATTCAGGGAATTGAATGTAAAAGACATCATTTACAGAGATACATGTCTCCTTATTACCCCCTAAATATACTTGTGATATACATTTATTTTCTGAACACTATCTCAAAGTCAATTTGTGGTTTTTGTGACATTCTGTATGTTGTACTGACCTGGAAACTGCTTTCTACAGACTGGACAGCAGCTGCCTGGTTCTTCCACCTTGACCTCCCCCTGAGAGAGAGATGACATGATTTGTCTTTAATACAACAAGTGATGAATCTCGCTAAGTTCATACTTAGGTCACGTGATGCCGACTGAGCTGTTCTCATGACAAATGAGGAAAATTCATCCACTGATCGAGACTGTTAGACGTGGTTCAAAGCTCCTAAAAAAAAAGCTGGTAAGTGGACCTCGAGTTAAGATTTCCTTTTTAGGTCAAACAACTGCAGAGTCAGATGCATAGAATATGCAGCATCAACTATGTTAGTTTTCCTTCAGAGAATAATAAGGTATAACTACATACTGTATATCCTGGTGCCATTCTTTTGATAGAACAAATGGCAGTGTAAACAGATGATGAGAGAAGGATGGAGGGCAAGTAACTGAATATGAGACAGGCAGGCTGTAAAACAGAGAGACTAGCCAAACAGATGGGAAAAGGAGCAGAAATAAGAAGCAAAAAGTGAGACATTGAGACCAAAAATAGAGAGAGAGAGAGAGAGAGAGAGAGAGAGAGAGAGAGAGACAGTGACGTAAGGACACGCAGGACATATACAGAAGGAGTGAAGCTGCTGAAGAAGAGAGATCCAGAACAGTCCAGAGAAAAGCAGGGTGTCCCGTGGTGTCCCTGTCTGAGAATAGCTTCTGTTAGCATGCAGAGTCACATACACAGTCTGACAGCAGGCTTCAGCGCCCTTACTAACACCAGCCACAGCTTACCCCTGAAACTTCACCCGAATATACCATTTCTCTACAACACACAAACACACACTGCTCCTAACTGTTCACCCTGAGGACTTCTCCTCCCACGATGCACTGCCGCCAGCCTTCCCTCAGGGATGGAGGAGCCCACGCACTTAAAGTGTGGGAGGTCACGAAAAGGACCATTTCAAGTCCCTTAAGTTAAAAGACTGTATGTGTATGTGTGTGTGTGATATGTGGCAGGGGGTAGATCTGGTGTGAAATGTGAATTCTGGTTATTTCAAAGAAAAGGTCACTTGGCATTTTAAGTAAAGGGTAGTCAAATCTGTGTCATCTACAGGCTGTGGCATAGAAATCAGAGCTCTATTAATGTGTCCAGTACAGAAAAAAGAGGATTCAATGTTTGAGAGGAAAACAACCTAATGGCTTTTATCACCAGTTATGATAACAGAAGCTTCAATACATTACCTTGAAATGGGGTTCCCACCAGAGCAATGGAGGCATGTTGGGAGATTTCAATTTTAAACAAGCAATGCCATTAACTGTAAGCTGAGTCATAAACAACAGACTGCACTGACAGTAACCAATTCTCAGCCTGTCAGGAGAGGGAACACAGTGCATTAAATGACCTTTTCATATTGGCCAGGATAAGGAATGCTTTCACTGAGGCATAACTTAATGCAGCTGGGAGAGTCGAGGGATTTGAGAATGTGGGCAGAAATAGTTACGCAAGTCCGAGCCCCTCCAGAGACACAGTGCAATGGCATAAAGACCTGTGTACACCACAGGTGGAACACTTGGTAGACTGCCTCCTTTGTGGAGCTCACTGTGCAATCAACCTCTCCTTTAAGTTCTGGATGTCAGCAGAATTTATTTTTACTCTGGCCTTTATACACCACTGGTGTGCTAAAGATATAAATTCAGCTTACTGTGTCAAGGATGAGACAGTTGACTTTTCTACTGTGACTGTGACTTTCTCCACTTCATTCACCATGAAGAGAAGACTGTTGCAGACTGAAACAGTGTCCCTGTGAGTTGCTGCTGTTGATTGCCCTAGATGTATTTTGTCTATGCTGTGAGCATTACAGATGAATGATACTTTGTTTTAGGATGGTGACATAAATCTTGTATGGATACATCAAAACGTGCAAAAATAAGACCAAAACTATCTGCACAGCTAGATCCTGTAGACAGTGAATAGGTAAATATGGTGTGGACATACAGCCATGGAACAAGGGGAAATGAGGAGAGGCACTGCAAAAGTTTCAGTTCTTTTTTTAAAACAACAGCCTCAGTGGGATGCACAAACAATGTTTATTTTAACATTGTCATACCCTTCTCGTCCTCTATTTCTGTCTGAAGCAGGACTGGACAGAATCTGTATTTATGCAGTACCAAAAGTTCCACCTGTGTCAAGGAAAAAATTAATTCATATTTTATGCTGGGTTTATTTTTTCCTCATCTGCCTCTAGTTGTACAGAGCACATCCATAATTGACTGCTCAGCTCACCGTCTCCTGCAAGATCACTAGCCGTTAACCGTCCATATGTGTATGACTGAGCACTGTCTGGCAAAGTCATTGCTGTCTGTGAGGTGGCTGTCACAGCAGTGACAAGCACGCACTGGTACCTGAAATCTGTCATGCCTGACAATACAATTACCCACACCATATATAAAATGTTTCTGCAAAAAGTTAATTGTCGAGCATTTAAAAACTACAGAAGACACTGTACTTGCTGTATAATGTTCTTAAAACTGACTCAAATTTTCAGCTGTTTTTTGTGCTTTACAATACATACTACATTGGACTGAAACTCAGTTATGCTGAACAAGAAACCACGAATCAGTGTTTCGCTGGAGGTAGAAGGGCATGGTAAAGGAAAAAGTGCAGGTCTGTGGGAGGATCGGACAGTCAGGTATTGATCTACTTCAGCCAGCGACTTGCAGAGAACATCCCACACATTCTTTAGGGAGCAGAGCATTTTCTCCCTTGCTCAGAGTAATTGAGATGTCTGTGACCACCAGAGATCCTGTATGAACTGTACCACCCCGGGGTAGCGGCAGCAGTTGAATGGAATGATTTGCTCGTCTGGGACACTGATCGTGCCTATATGAGAAACTTTATGTCTGTTTGGCTGTGAGAACAATCTAACTTCCAAAGAGGGACACGCACAGAGACTTATTATTGTGCATATGGTCCTCTAGTAAATGACTTCATCTGTCTTGTAGAAAGGTGCAGATGTGATACAATACCTTGCCTTAAACCAGTAAAGTACCTTGAATTTTCAGTTACTGAGGATTAACAAAAACCAGACATTCTCATTTAGTTATTCAATTAACAAACCATTTCTAACATGATTTTCCAGAAAAAAAATCACAATATACATAAGCAGAATAAAATGGCATATTCTGGGAATTTATTGCAGAACATCCACATTTTATAGAGTTTATCCAAAACAAATGCCAATAAGTAAAGAGTGTTAGTGTGTGTGTGCCTCACCTCATCACAGTGGAGTGGAGGACACCTCAACTGGCACTGTTTTTTCCCGTTCACACAGTGGCATGATGTGCAGCCCTCCTCCCACTCTGATCCTGCCTGGCTCACACACACACACACACACACACACACACACACACACACACACACACACATATTCACATAACCATATTCACTGAAGTACAGGTATAATTATTATGCCAGTTATTCTTTCCTTCATGAACACTGACATTACAGTCTCTGTGAGAAAGGTTTGATAAAGTAAAACTAGTCATAGCTCAGCATATATTTCCTCAGTGAATCCACTAAAGCTCTGGCTGTTTTATGGAGGCATGTTATGATGCAGTAATTACAAGAACACATAATACAGACTACATTATATATTTTGTGTGTGTGTGTGTGTTAGCTATGGGAATCATTAACAGCACTTTTACCCATACAAAAACACCCACAATGGAATGCCTTTGTTGCTCACACTGAACCATGTGGCATAATAATGATGAGTTGGTTTATTGGAAAACCATAGAAGGTCTTTATACGGACAACAGTCATCACCAGCTGACAGACAAATAGAGAGAGAGAGAGAGAGGAGAGGAGAGAGAGACAGGAACAAGGAAGATGGGCAGATAGAATGACAGAGAGGCAGGGGCTGCCAAAGGTGGGGGGAGGGGGAGACTCACAGAGAATGGGGATAAGGAGAAAAGCGATGGAGAGATTGAATAAACGTCTGGTAAAGAAAGCAGAAGAGAAATTTTGAGCAATAAAGCAGAGGTATGAGACTGGAAAGAAAAAACAAGGAACAAATGAAAGAGAAAAGCCTAAAGAAGGAAGATCAAAAAGGGGGGTGGGGGGTGGGGTCTCTGACCTCTTGTCAGTGTATGATTAATTCTTATAATCCTATAATATCCCCACCTTCATAAATAATTCCTGGCAGGCTTGCCCAGTTGCGGTCAGAGTGCTGGCTTTCTACGGCACTTCCTACATAATTGATGAGACTGAGGGGTGGAGTGGCATTGTGGTGTAATGTGGCCCATAGGGCATGTCACTCATCTTCTAATAGGCCATTCTTTATGAGTAAATAACAATGGGAGTGAATGGGAGGGAACGTAAACACCACGCTAATGGTATGGTTCAGACACACGCCACAATGAGGCAGGCACAGTGGGTACAAGCTGCCAAGTTAGCTAGGAGCAGATGTCTGTTAACTTGGGTGTAAGCCAGTGTGTATGTGTGTGTGTGTTTGTGTATGTGTGTGTTTGTATACCTCTCGCAGGATGCCCTGGTCATGGCACGGGCAGAGGGCGGGGATGACACACACACCCTCTGTGTTTCGATAAAGCCCGTCCTGACACACACATCCCTCAGCAGAGTGACTGCAGTTGACAGGAAGGGAGGAGTAAATGTCCTGGCAGCTCCTCTCACACAGCAGGACCTCCTGTGACACGCTCCTTCTCCACTGCTCCCCGTCAGGACAGACTGCAGAGGAGGAGGAGGAGGAGGAGAAAGAGGGGGAGTATTAGAGGAAAAGTGAGATGAGTGGGAAAAAAAAGGTGCCAGGGAAGAGAGGAGAAAATAGAATAAGGAGGGAAGATGAGACAAGATGGTGGGATAAAGAGGGGAAATTGGAGTAGGGGGAAATGGTTGTGGACAGAAAATGAGTGTATTTGAAGCAATAATATTAATCATTGTGATACTTCAAATTACTTTTTCAAAATCTATCTCTTTCTGTGACAAATAAATTATATTCAACATTTTTAAAAGATTTTACAGCCTTAGTAGTAACATAATACCAACTGATCGCCCCTGATTGCCCAATCATAGCTTAGAAACCATAAACAAATGCAGTAGGCCTGTCTTTTGTATATTATTTACAGGTTATGTTAAAAAACTAGTATGTCTGCTGTGTAGTATTTCCCCACTGAAGTGTTAAGAGAGTCTAGGCTAACATTAGCAGCTCTGTCTTGCTCTGTATTGGAGTTGGGAAAATTTGAATTCCAGCAACTGCTGTCAATGTTGCACAAGACACATTAGGTAATGCTAATCGCTAGCTTTGTTTCTTATCAAGTTGAAACATACTGTATGAAAAAAAGCTACAGTCTGAACTTACATTTTTCCTCATACTACTTAAAATATCGTGACTAACAAACCCTAAACTGCAATACAAGAACAATGCCTCTTTTTTCTTCCATGTCCTCAGTGGTAATGATGCTGACTTTGTACCCTATATATGCAGCCTCTGTCTTTAGTATTATAATTTTATATCATGTATGTCACCATCAAATGCATATCCTGCTTTCTCATTTCAAAATTAGTCAGTCCCAACTACAAATGTTTAGTTAGGAATGGAAAGCTTATCAGGTGTAGCAACAGGGTGAGGACCAAGTAAACTTTCAATTCATACCCTATTTGCCTTTACAGGAGGCTTGAGGTTGCATACTGTCATATATATTATTGTTATTGTTAAGACTGTCATTTATGATGATCAATAAAACGTGCCCTATCTTCCCTCTTCTCACTCACCACAGTCAGGGGCCATGCAGGTCCTAGTGCGGTGCTCAGGTCCTTCACATGGCGCCCCTCCATACTGGCTGGGCTGCAGGATGAATCTGGTGGAGCTCTGTTGCCCCGTACCACAGCTGGCTGAGCAGGGACTCCACTGGGACCAGCTGGACCACACACAGTCCACTGAAGGAGGGGAAGAGAGGATGGTGAAAGAATATAAACCAACACTGTAAGGGCAGTGTTATATTTACTTTCATTTACCTGCAGCAGTAAAGCAGCGTATGGAAAAGAATTTGTCATCTGAACACTTTGGCTCTCCTCGCCCCGGAAAATAAAATTACAATTACACCAGCAATGTATCAGTTTATATTAAAGCCATTCTTTAACTGCAAAATTCACTGGAAGTGATCTGAAATAGGCAATGAAGCAAAAACCCCAAAATCAATAAAGATAATACTGTACTTTAGGAAATACAGTAATTTTTCCTTTTATTAAAGAGAATATTTGGCTTCAGAAGTTGAAAAAGAAGTTAGAAAGGTGCTCTCTGTTTGAAAGTGTAAGTCTAAGTTAGACAGAGAACAGTGAATAGAGTTTTTTAGAGTTTTTTTTTTACTTTACACTGATCACTAGAAGTCAAGACTATTAAACAAACAGTGTACAATCACTAATTAGTACACAAGCTGTTGTCACATTAAGTAAACCTTGGGCCTATTGTGCCTTTCCAAATATCCACTATGACGGTTGAGTAAAATGTTAACATGATCAGTGGTTGTAGCGGCCAAAAACACCCAGGCTGACAAATTTCCCTTCAAACTATGTTAAACACTGCTGTCTGGGATTTCCAAATCCGGAGGAGAGAGGAAGTGGATAAAGGATAGGAAGATAAAAGGCACTGCTGATCAAATGATGACAGATAAAACACTTAGGTCATATCACAGAGCTATTTACACGTTTAAGTCTCTTGTGAGGATGTGAGTGGTTGCACTTCATGACACTCTATTCCCTACTATCATTCACCTCTTTCTCCCCTGTTAGCTTCAGATGTTACCCACATGTTTACGAAACAAAAATCCAGTAATAGCTTTTGTAGGGTTGTGATTGATGTGACTGTCGCTCAGTTATTTCGAGCCAACTGTTGTAGCAGCTGTTACTAACTATAGATAGGTTGACATATCGATCATAGTGCTGACAGTTCAACCAAAGATTATTGTTGCTGGTGCTTTCATTGCCAGAAGAGAGAGGCCCTATAAAGTGAAAGAAATGCAGCTGTGACAGAGCATCACTCACCATCACAGGCCTCTGAGGTACAGTTGAACACTCCACCTTGGCAAACACTGGAGAAAATTAGAAAAAAAAAGTCAAGTGAGTGAAGTAGATGATGGTAATATAGTTAGCTTATTATATTACTGGACACTGAGACACCAAAGTAATCACCAAGTCAAACAGCTGAGCCTATCAGACTATATTAAATGAGTATCAAACCACTGAGGAAGATGAAATGACTTACGGCATGTCTGCTGCATGCCAGACTATCTGTTACAGTAGATATCATGGTACCCAACTGGATCGTTGTGGAGTGCATAATTTGACTGTGACATTGAAATTCCACTCTGGTGGTGCTTCACAACACTTTCAAAAATTAACTCAAAGGCGATTTGAGTGGCATTTTTAATTTCAAAATATCAATGTCACATTAATTTGTGATATCTTAGTGCATTCATCATGAATAAATCAGACCAGGATCAAACTGACAGCGGTTGTGTTTCTTAAAGTTAAAACCACACTTCCCATAAACTCCATTGTTGTAAAGGTGTTTTCATAGGACTTTAATTTGTTCTACCATCTCCTAAAGAGCTTTTTTCTGTTTTGTGTTGTTAAACTCCTTTTGTGCAATAAAGTAAAAAGACCTCTTGCAAGGCCTCTTGCAAGATCCAGTCCTCTCTAAAAAGCAAAGCTAAAAATTATGTGGCACTGTTAGAGACAAGGTTGAGGTAGACGGGTGCACAATCTGTCTGCTTACCTTACCTTAACCAAGCAGTTTTAATTGCCTAAACATATGACGACTTTTTAGGTCATACATAATGGACCAATGACACTCATGTCTTCATGATGATTATAATGCAATTTAATTTTTTACAGTGATTACAATGTTGCATGTGGGACTTATGCAACAGTATTAACATGTCACTGTAAAGTGATCTGTGTGTATTATCAATGATGTATGTTGCATCTTTCATTAATATAATTAAGATAAAAAAGATTAATCATTGCACAGTACACATACTGTACTGATGATATGAATAGAAGGCCCTGATCAAGGAATGGCTGAGTTAAAGAGAAACAATCACTCACTGTATTGCAGTGTAAGGTGTTTTTTAAGCTCCTGTATGAGGCACAGACCCAGGTGATGCTGTGTGGTAACCAGTGTGAACTGATGAAAATCTAAATGAATCAGTGCAGGAGAGAATGCTCCCACTGTAAGACAGGCTATGCATTACAACACATACCTACCCTAAGTTATTCATAAGGTAAATAATTGGCTGTTCATGTGGACATTCAATCTACTTTCAATAACAGAATCTTACGCCTGTGAGCACAGTTAAATTAATGAAGAAGCCACAGCCACTGTTCAAATACGTCACAATGTTCTTTACAAGGGATGAATGAATACATACAGTACATTAATATGCAGAGCAGGACAAACTTCTGAGGAAATTAAACACTGAGGCATTGCTGGGGAAAAAACTTTGAACCACCTCACTGTAAATGTCTCAATAAAAGAAATTTAAAGTAGTGTGTTAGTCTCAGCGAGAGTCAGGTTCAAGTTCACAGACCACACACAGCCATAACTCCCCGTGCACTCACCTTTGTCTCCTGCAAGTAAGATATTTATGGGGTGGTTTCATTTCAGTTTCTCTTCCCAACATCAGCCATTTTAATATGCCCCGATAGATACTATTTGCACCTTCTCTTAAGAGGCAAAGAATTTTTCAGACAAAACTCACACGCTCACAAATTGCACGAACCTTGGCAAATCCAGTGGAATGCATGGTCAGCCATGCTTATCATATCCCCTCCTGTTCTTTGTGCTCTCCCCTCTTAAATGTGTAAAGGATTAGTGGCGTACGCTTGGATTCAGTTACTGTGCTTCAATGCAGAGGCTGCATTTTGTGAAGTTTGCATAAAACATTTCCATACAACAGGCTCCTCCAAATGCAGCCAACACATGCAGCCTTCTGATATCTGATATCTGAATCTGGAGGACACAGACAGACCCCCTTCCACCAGTTTTCTACAATCCATGAAAGTATCATGTGGCTGTGTCATTTTTACTGGCTATTTGAACTCAGGTGGTCTTTGATCAGCACCAACTGAAAGAAAACATTGTCATACACTTTACAAACTGATGAGGGCTACCACTATGCTAATCACTATTAGTCTGTGTAAAACTAGACTTTTATATTGGGAGGAGGCACATGTTGCACAGGCTGCTCACAACATGACCCTGCAGGTTAAATCAGAATGAAAGGATGAAACTGTGTGTACTTTATTACCATGTGTTGCAGAGGTGCTGAATAGCTGTTCCAGGAGGCAGCAGAGCTTCTGTGATGTCCACAGTGCTGACATTCAAGCTTTGGAGACCAGCTGGCACAGGAGAGTGCTGAGCAGGGACAGTCAGTGTGGGACACACATGAGCCTCTATACAACACCTATGAGAGACACAGTGAAGCTATTAAGAATCAGAGCTGCTATCCATCCCACTCATAAACACAAGCACGCATGCACACACACACACACACAAACAGACAGAGATGTCCAGACCTGTCCAGGAGGGCAGGTACATCCAGGGGTGCAGGGTCCAGGTAAACACTCATTGTCTGAACTCAGGTCCGCACAGGTGTATGGGCAGGAACCTGTACAGTCACTGAACACCTGCCCACTGGGGCACTCTGCAATACACATACACCAATTAACATAATGAATTACATCATGTGTCATATATAGTATATTTCAGTACACAGATGTAAGTGTTTTGTGCTGTTTTTTTTCTCTGTGCATACCTCACAGTCTGGATAGGTAATATGTAAATGAGCTAAATTTACAACTTTAAATGGTCTGTGTGTGTGTGTGTGTGTGTGTGTGTGTGTGTGTTTGCGTTACCAGGCAGGCAGCTGTTGGTGTTACAGACAGTGTGCTGTTCAAGTGGTCCAACACAGGCCATCCCACCAGGCTCTGGCTCTCTGAGGACTGTTTTGTTCCGCATCAACAACCCACCACCACATGTAGCACTGCACTCACTCCAGGGTGACCACTCACTCAACAAACAATCCACTGGAGAGAGAGAGGGAGGATGAAGATGGAGGATTGACAAGCAAAAACAAAGAAAACCTTAGATAAATTAAATGCAACCTTTTAACACTGTGTAGGTGTACATATCAATAACAAGTTACTGTTTGAGTCTAACTCAAACTAAATGATGAGATGCATTTCGCCTGCATTTGAGCATGTGCTTGACCTCAGACCTGGACATGATGGCAGGTCACAGCTTTCTGTCTCTATGGTGGCAGCACAGGAAGGGCCGCCTTCTGTTTCCTGGCAGAAGCGGGTCCTCATCCTCTGGCCACGCCCACAGGAAGTTGAGCAGGAGCTCCATGGGCTCCAGGGCTCATAAATTGGGCAGGGAAGCTTGGTGCACACCAGAGTGCCATTCTCACACACACTGCAGATGGAGGTATTTGGAGATATGAGATTAAAAAAAAAAAACACTTTCTAAAAACCTAATTCACACAAAGCTGTTCTCACCAGGTGTTACAGTCCACAGTAAGCTCCTCTTTAGGGATGAACTCTAGTGTCCCATTGCCAAATGGGATCCCACAGCGACACTCCGTCATTGGCACACAGTGGCCGTCCTGCAACAACTGTCCCTTTGGACACCGACAACCTGAGAAAAAAGGAAAGGGAAATAAGGAAGGAAAATAATAAAGGAAAATAAGAGACATAGAAAAATAGACCAACAGATCATGTTAAGTGATCTAGGAATCAGTCTTTTAGTGAGAATAATTTGCTGTTTGGGTCAGGGTCAAAGATTACCTGCGTGACAGGCTCCTTGAAGACACTGAACATGCTCCCATAAGTCAGTGCAGCTGCGAGGGCACTGATTGGCACAGCTCTCTTGGTAGGCCCGGCCCCTATCTTCACAGCGCTCACCTAGGAAACAAGGAAAATCGTTCTTTCCTACTCTTCATAAATTAAGAGATAAGCAAAGCTCACTGCATGTGCTGCAAATCTTGTTTGACATTTTTTGGTATTTTGGTATATTATTTGATAGATACTGGACAGATTGTGTGAAAAATTAGATAGTAGCATAGGTCTGTGTAACAAATGATAAGGACACATTTTGGTGACCCACAAATTGCTGATAAGATTCTAATTGGCATGCAAAATATTGAAGTCTATGTGAGTCTGAAATAAAGGAAAGCAGTACCTGGGCAGAGTCCTGTGTTGCAGCTCTGGCTCTGGGTCTGCTGGCTCTTACAGCGGGGTCCCGGAGGAGAGGCCAGGGGCTGTCTGAATCGCTGCCTGACTCCACCACTGCATGGCTCTGCACAGGCTGTCCAGGTACTCCACACACTCCACTGACACAAATCTGGAAGAGCAGAGTGATTATCATAACCAGCCTCAACTCTCTTCTCATTCTAATTACAATGATTGTAATTATAATGATGACTGCTGTAATAGCTGTAATTATCGTGATACCCATCATCATCAACAATAACAAAAATGTGTTTACTTTTCATGGACTTATGTACAAGCATACTTGATGAGATTTCTGATTTATACGCTAGAGATAAGAGTTTATACTATCTGGTCAGAGTAAATAAAACCTTTGTTCATTCACAGAGAGCAGTTTTTAGATATCTGGATCCATCATGACAAAGTAAAAGACTTCAAAATTTGACACGCAAATCAAATCAAAGGTCCATTGGGCATGGCAGTAATTCTGATTCCCATTCCCATTCATATCCAAAGGGTAAGGGCCAAGAAGAATGGAGGGCTGACAGGACTGAGTTCAGGATGAAAAATTCTTTACACACACAACACCACAACCAATTTAACTTTATGTGTCCCCACAGATACATGGACATTTAACTTTTCCTTTCTTCAAATCCCCTTTTCCATTCTCATTTCTTTGGGGAATAATGAGAATAGGGCAGCGGGGATGCACAATAACATTTTTCACTGTGGCTTCTGATTGCGAAAGCTTAAACTATCTATTGATGACAGCTATTAATCTACACTGGCAGCACTGAACTGACACACAATAAATATCCACACAAAAACCAGTGGAAGCTTGGTGCCATACTTTTTAGATTTTAATTAGAGATTCCACAAAAACATGGTCATTCTTTTCTGTTAAAAATGCATCCTAAACTATACAGTATATCCTCAGTTAAACTGATTCAATTGTACTGCCACTAGAAAACTTGGTATGAGTTTCTGGCACAGTCCTAATCAGGGCTGAATATTTTGCAATCTGTAATTTGCAATCTTATTTTGCTCTTCTGTTATTTTAGATTACAGAAAGCAACAACACATTTACAACAACAATGCTGAGGACACACAGATTTACATAACAAGAATCACTTGACTATGGTCCCATACAGTCACAGAGTAAATGTCCTGAACAAATTGATGATGGATGTGCCAAAATTCACTGTAACTGAAAAAAGGTCAAAATGTAAATAATTGTTTTTGGTGCCAAATAGGAGCAACTGAACTCTTGCAAATTAGAAATATTTAAAATAGAGAACCAATCAAGAAATCTTGGTGTAGCCACTGACATAGTGTTTAACATGTTTAAGATTCATATAAAGCGAATCACAAAATCAGCCGACTATCGTCTTCATAAATATGCTAAGAATTTAAGACTCAGTGTCTCAGAAATGCTGAGAAATACTGCTTTCATCTTTAGTTGCTTGACTGCTGTACATGTCTCTCTGAAAGTTGATCAGTCAGCTGCAGCTTATTCAGAATGCTGCTGCAGAAGTCCTTCCTCACCTCTGATCTGCTGCTACATCCAGACCACTCAGACCATCTAGACCAGTTTTGCTCAGTGTTCCCTGAGTCAAAGCTAAACAAGCAGCATTCAGCTCTGCTCCACTTCAGTTTTTCAATATTAGGTTTAAGACATTTTTATTTGCCTCTGCTTTTTCTTAAATCAAATTTGGAGGTGTTTACTCATATCTGTCACTGCTTTTTCAATTTTTCACTATATTACTCTTATATTTTAGCTTATTCTTTAAAATCCTATTTAGATGTGTCTGTTAATATTGACTTATATTGGTAATACAACATAACTCCTTTTTATATCCTCTGTAAGACACCTCTGAATTGTGCTGATATACAAATAAATTTGACTTGCATTGTATTCTATCCATAACTCGAAACAAAATGATCTCCCTCTCCTCTACAGAGAAAGTCATGCTGGAGTCTATTCATCACCACAGTCACTGTCACAGTCATTCTGACCCAATCTGTAATTCAATTTTTTCTAAGGTGCCATGCTCGACTTGCTCTGACTAGTTCACTGCGTTGTCTGCATGAAATCTTTTGTTGGGAGCAAAGTGTCATATTGTTGCATCATGCTGAGTGGAACTGGGATGGAGCCAAACTGCCCCATTCATTACTTTCCCTCACTGTGGAGTTAAAGAGGGAACTGGAGCTTGACGAAGGCAGACTGAGGAACTGACTGTGTTTCATTTTTGGACTAAGATAAGAGTGAACCTCTTTTTGTCCTCTTAGACAAACATCATTACCTCTGCAGATGTTAGCATCTGGACAGAGCCTCTCCTCTAGCAGCTGTCCTGGACATTGGCTTTCCTCCTCCTCTCTAGAGACTGGAAGACCAGAATCAAGGTCCAAACAGGCCCGGAAACGCCTCTGGATTGAGACCATTTTTGTGCCACTGATAACCCCTGTTTGGGAAGTGTTGTGCTGCAGGGAGGAAGAGGGTACACAGGGAGAACAGGGAGTCCACTCTGACCACTCGCTGATGATGACTGAAAGGAAAGAAAGGCAAGGTAACAGAATGAAGGAGTTATTCAAGAAGGAGTTCTTTTCATCACTCTCATCATTCTGCTTTCTTACCTTCACACTCTCTCATTTCACACTGCAAAGTCCCATCATGGCAAAGGCTGGAGAAGAGAAGAGAACAGCCAAAAAACAGATATTAACAACATCATAGATTCCTGACAATGTAAAATAAACAGATAAGCTGAAAACAAGCAAATAGCAGATAAAAACAGAAACAGCAGAGAACACACAGACACAGAGTCCCTTATATTGCATTTATCCTATATTCATGAAGTGCTCTGCAAAGTCGTTCAAAATTTTAGTGTTGTCAAAGCTGAAAATCAAACTCCTCTGGTGCGAGAGGACTGACGGTACAGACATTAGGCCCTCTGTAGTGGCTTCATTTATTTTTAAGAGCAAAGGTCTAACCAGGTACTGCAGCCCATGGTGACCATGGTGCCCTGAGGGACAGTAACAGGTGTAGGTGGTTGTCCTGAAGCTTGGGGTTGCAGGTGGATGCAGCCACATTCTTCTGGAGGAACACAGGTACCATTCTGCTGCAGCAGGCCCTGAAGGGGGAAAAACACAATTCATGAAAGGGAAGAACTGACTCAGCTGTAGTTTTTCTGTTTTGGTTCATTTGACTTTAACAAAGAGGCTAAAAAAGCTAATGGCTAACAGTGCTTCTGGAAAAATGTCCAATTGTAAAACATAAATTCAAATGCACTGAATATTTAAATGTTTATCCACATATAATTTAAAAGTCCATCCATGGTTGTTAAATGAATTATGGTTAATGGTGTGTTTTACAGCTATGGTGATCTGTTTTCTATTCCATATTTCAATCTCCCCTCCCTCCTGCTGTATGGGTGTATCATCAGTCTATCAGAGAGGTTTTTTCAGGTTTTTGCAATAAATCAAAGCTGGAAGCTCCTAAACTGGGCCAAACAACATTGTCATCACAACTCCTATCAAAGTGATGTATTAACGACGATATGTAGCACAGCATATACATACCACTCTATTTTTGCTCGTCTCATTCAGACACACTAGTCTAGATGAAAACAGCTTTAATGTGATATTAGAGCTATTGCTGACTACTTGTCTGACCAGAGCTCTGTTTTACATTTATTAGAGTAATATGTAACTGTTCCCACACAATACAGTATTATGTTTCAAAAATGTTTGTCACTTCCTGATTACAAATATATTTAAAAACTCAACATTGTAAATATAACCCAAAGGAGAAGACAGAGTGTTTTTTAATTACACTTATCAACATTAAGTTAATTCATACTGTATGTAGAATTAATATATAAATACAGGATGTGCACTGCAAGGTGTGTGTGAAACGTATGAAAAAGAGAAGAGATCACATATCACAGATCAAATATCAGCCTGTTTTGCATTACACAAATTTGTCTAACACTGTCTGATTCACATTTGTCCTAAATGATCAGCAATGACAAATGTGCCTTTACCATTACAGTATCAAATAATAGTCACATCTGCCATCTTAGTTTTCAAAGAACACAACCATCAACAAGAAAGGCAATTTTGCAGGTTTTGACATTAAACGTTTTTTATTTTATTCATGTGAGTAAAAAAGTGTAAGTTGTGGATTTGAACATTCCATATCATGTATATACTATAAAGTAGACTAGGGCTAGTGAAAATAATCACCTGTGGGCAGTAACAGCCAGGTGTGCACTCCTTGACACCTAAACACAGATCTCCCTGACCCTGCAGTGCACACTGCTTCTCGCAGGGCACACCACAGTCTGAGTACACGAATGGGGCTTCACAGTCTACAAACAGGAGAAAAAAAAGAAATACTGTAGTTCCTGGACAGTATCAACATGTAGAGAGTCACACAAACACACTCATGTGCATATAATTGATGAAACACACTTGTATTGACATTGTATTGAAAGGTGCTTGAGTTTTGTGAGTCCATTTTGATACTAATGTAAGAACAACGATGGACAATCATTCAAAAACAAACATTAACACAAGCACATGCGCGCACACACACTCTCACCATGATCATTACTCACCATCACAGTCACTGAGGCTGCATGGCCTGCTCTGCGTTTCAACAGGAGTGCACTGTTGTCCCCTGGTGGCTGGAGAGAGAGCGACACGGTAGCGCTGCTGCCTCTGAGACACGCAGGAGCACTGCGACCAAACGCTCCACTTCGACATGGGACAGCCTGCAGAAATAAAATAAATCAACCAATCTGGTGCAAGTACACCAATACATTCATATGGTCTTTTTTTTAGTCAGGCATTTGATTGCACCCCAATTGTTTATGTGGAATTTCCTATTGTAAAAATGGGAAATAATTTCATTAATTTAGGCTTGACCTGGAATTGACACGTGGGTTCATTTAGGTATATTCTACATATGAACCCTTGTGGTCACATGTATATTATATAAATGTTAATCACTGTATACTATAACACCACCAGCACCAATTAAAATCCATTGTTATTATGTTCATCAGACAAAAGTCAGATAAATGAGCCACACAATGCACTGATAACTCCCAGCAAATTCAATTTAACGGTTTACTCTAACAGAGATCTTCACCAGATACTATCAGACAGACCCATCACAAATAGGTAGAATAGATGACTGTGCAGTGCACACATTGTATATACACCGACCTTTTTGTCTCAGATAAAGATTTAACAACTCTCAATAGAGAACTAAATTAGAGAACTGATGATCTGCTTGATATGGTCTCAAACAAAAAAGTTGTCATTAACAGTCTAATTCATGTTATTTGCAGGCAATAAGGAATATGACGATGAACAATGAACAAATTTAACTTCATATTCATGATGATGAAACAATCAAAGTTTAATAACATGTTTTTTTTTAGGGATTCTAATTGATGATAAACTCTTTTGGAGAGAACAGGTTGGTTTTGTCTGCACCAATGTGTACACAATGTTTCTTAACTTCTTCTTATATTATAGTTTAATTTATCCATATTTTAACTTACTGTGACACTGTATGGACAAGTACACAAAAAGTGACTTAGAAATGCCTTGATGTCAAAATATTAATAATAATCACTATTAGAAATTCTTGTTTACACTGTAAATACAGTAATTTCTGCTGCTTTATCTTTTAAAACTATAATTCTACACTTAATTTATGTATTAATGCATGTTTTTGTTGATGTAATTTTCCCTTTTGTATGTCTTATAAGTTTCTCTCACACCCTCATACTTTTATATTTCCTTCATTTGTTCTGTATTTATTTATAAACAAATAAATACATTTAGGCTATTTGCCTTTGTCCATCTTCAGTTTACCTAGCTAACCACTGCCAATCGTATCCTCTGCTGAGTTTTGTGTGTATGTACCTGGACAGGGCTGTTTGTAACACAGCTGAGTCTCCTCTGTGTTCCTCTCAGCTTCGATCTCAGGAGGACACGCTGAATCACCTCCCTCCTCACATATACACACCCTGCGTCGTGACACAGACCCTGCACCACAGCTCTGGGAACACGGCGACCATGGCGACCAGGGGCAAAGGTCATCTGGAGACAATGAGTTAATACAATCAGTGCAAATATGAGATGGTATTTTTCTTAATGGCTGTGGTTTACTGACATTCTTCTTGTCAAAGATTATACTGTAAATACAATATGAATAGAAATATTATAACTAGAAATGATGTGTGTCTGTTTTTTGGTAAAACACAGATTAATACTGTATAATTGTGGCATTTCTGAGTGCATACAAACCCAGACAGGGAGGGCTTTGACATTCCTGGGTTTCTCTCTCTGGCCCACTACAGTCAGACCCATTGTTTCGTGGTGGCGGGTTGATGCAGGCACGGGTTTGAACCTGTGTCCCCTGTCCACATGTCACTGAGCAGTCAGACCAAACTGACCAGGGGGTCCAACCACCATCCACTGACAACAACACGCAAAACTTGGTCATTTGATATGTATTTTTTCCAAGCAATTTGGCTGCATGCCAGTCAAAATTTGAGCACAGGTATATTCCCTGTAGGTCCCCTTTCTTTAAACTAAATGAGTGTATACTGTAGTTTAACATATTTGCAGGAGAATTCAGAGAATTCATGTTATTGTATCATATTTAGGCCTACTTCATTTAATTATTGTCTTTCAGAATAAATGTAGTGACTCACCTCTGCAGTCAATGTCTTGGCAGTAAAATCCCTCTGGGGTACATGTGCTAGGAGGAAAAATAAATGAGAAACTGCTTGGAATACAAAATAAAAACCCTTAAATGCTCAATTCTTTTTCACTGCAAATCCCTTTAATAGCCAAATATTTTTTTCCCTCTGTGTCTGTACTTAACTATCTCACCATTGTTTGCACTCTCCCTGCAGCCAGGTGTCTCCCACATGGAGTTCCTGGTTGTCATGGAGGCAGAGGGGCGGGCAGGGTCCTGGGTCGCAGGATTTATGCTGGACTTCCTCAAACTGGCAATCTGTTCCCTCAGTCTCTGGGATCAGAGACCTGACACACAACAGTAACACAAAATATATGTTTATAATGCTGGTTCATATTTCAATTTATAATGAAATACATCTCACTAAGATGGTGGAAATTGGACTGTTTCATGATGACAATGAACAAAACGTGTTAATATGGGCTGAAGTATACATATATATATATGTATACTATATATATATAATTTGTGAATTTCTTTTCCTCACCTGTATCTGGTTCTCTGGCCATGCCCACAGGAAACGCTGCATGATGCCCAACTGGACCAGGAACTCCAACCACACGTTACCTGGCAGCTGTGATTGGTGCAGGAGAGCTGTCCATCAGAACAGCTGCAGTTGTTGCAGTCCACTTGATGCCAGCTGCCGGCTGCCCAAATCTGTCCCAGTGAGTCCACACAGTCACACTGCCAAAGCTGCACACACATCCCGTCCTGCTGCAACTGGCCTGGACACACACATACATTAGTCATTTAAACTCTGTGCTATGATATGCTGTATAAAACACATTTTCTCACTTATCTCTAGTAGTTTTGAGACATTTATCTTGTCTCCACCCAAGTACAATGGGTGAGATGTAACTTTATTCTGCTCAGCAATTATAGAGTATTTCTTTGGAGGAATGTAGTTTCAGTAAAAAAATTGCTGACAGTGAGATCTGTCCAAAAGTAACAGGACATTATTTCTGGAAAAATATGTTGCTGTTGATTTTTTAAAATGTAATTTTGCAGAGATCTGAACAAATTAAACCTAAATCTACCACTTTTGGGGAAGTGGAAACAAGTTGTACACACTGCTATATTATCACCTTTTAAGTTGAAACACCTAAGGGATTGTACATGCTATGTGTAGTGACCCTGGCAGACCTGATGATTCAAATTTCCAGAGGGACATGCACAGAGGTGCACGTTTCTTTGCGTATTTACACCTTCAGCAGGCTCAGAGCAACATTATCATTTATTTGGAGTCATGTTTCCTGCCACCCAGAGAATTTAAGTAAAATATTCACTGTTTTTTCATGCTATGGTTTTGGTCTCCACCAACTCCTGAGGCAAATGTCACACTTTAGCTGGTAAATGCTTCTCTAAGTCTACTACACCAGCAACTGAGTACGTCTGCTCTCTGGTGCTAGGCAGGGCTATAAACAGTAGTGTCTTAAAAAGAGATTGTTGAGAGTGGTGAGACTAAATCAAAACAGAGTTGTAGGCTGAAAAGCCAAAATAATGAGCACACAGAAGCTCTGTAGAGCTGTGGGGACTCGCAGATTTGATAATTTGATAACTCTGGGGTTGTCACTATGAGCAACACCTTTCATATAAAAGCTGTTGTTAATATAAAAATCTCTCAGTTTACCAAGATGACCACTGCCATCTATTATTGCTGCTTTAAGTTTGACACATGACACTTTTAAGTGTATGGAGGTCATAACTGTTTTTGGGTTAGCAGCACCCAGGCTATTTCAGTAACCCACCTGTGTAGCCATGAACACAAATGCACCTAGAGATAAATGGTGCTTATCTGCTCAGTACCAGCAGACCCAGAACCTTTAGGGAAGAGTCACTCAGATATGCAGACAATCACACACACATACACACAGCGGCTTATCTGTTAATAAAATGATAGCAGCCTCAGTACCTTTAGGGCAGCGACAGCCAGGCTGACATTCAGTGTTGCCCTGGCACTCTATGCCCTGCTGGAGGTCTGAGCAGCGCTGTGGACACTGGTTGGCACACGACACAAACTCCTGGCCCGGCGGGCAACCTTTCTCATCTGACAATACACAAACAGAAGGTCATGAATTTTCCCATGATGCTACAGGCACTTTCTCCACATAACATGCCTCACCAAGAATGCTGATCACAAGCTGTGCTGACTTTTTGAACACAAAAACCAGCCTGAGACAACAGCCACATGCTGAATAACTGAGCATTCATCACTGCACGGGATGAACTGACCCTGAGGTCCTAGTAATCTAAACTCAAAAAGTGTGTGTAAACATGTTGGGTCTGTCTCACCACAGGGTTTGGTGTTGCAGGGTTTGACCTGGTTCTTCTCTCCTTCACACTTTTTCCCACCATTCTTGGGTGGAGGGCTGGAGCAGGAGCGAGTGCGTATAGAGCGCCCGCCACCACAGCGCTTATCACAGCGAGACCAGGGACTCCAACGGGACCAACCTCCATCCACTACATCGTCCAGACACATAAACAAACATGACTACAAACACAGAGCAGTGGATCCCAATCAAACCTTGAATAATTTTAAATGTCTGTACTGCTCTACCACACATCAGTAATGCAACTTTGATTTTGAACAACAAGAGAGGACTGTAAAGAACTTCCTGTCTCAAGCAGTTTTCCAGTCTATAGCTTGAGTTTACTGTGCTGAAATAAATGGTTACTGGTTGTTTACTGAATAGGTTGAACTGACACAACTTGGCTCTACATGGTGCTCTAGTTAGCTGACCTCTGCAGGGCCTGATGTTACAAAAGCGCTGTTCCTGGTTCCCTCCAAGGATGTCTTCACACCATGAACCATTGGCCCCGGGGCTGAGGAAGGTTCGAATCCTCTGCTGCTGACCCACTCCACAAGATCGCGAACAGGAGCCCCACTCCCCCCACTCTGTCCATGAACAGTTCCTCCTCACACAGTCAGCTCCCACACATACCTCGCTTCCATCTGGGAATACATCATGACAGACACAAGTGGCTTGATATACAGTGCAGTGCATGTAGTAGTGTAGGCTAGTCAAAGTAACCATGATGCTTTGGTATAACTGCTCATCTCCTTTCATATCTCTAAATTCTTATACTTATTCATAACCTACAGTGTCCCTTACTTTCAGCTTTGACTGTTATCTTGCCTTACTACCCTGTATACAACACAATTTACACAATCACACACATAAAAACATGGTATCATCATTTTTGTCAGGATGGTATTCCTCTTAGTTTCTGTTCATCCCTTTTGTTAGAATATACATTTTAGATGAAAATCAAACAGTAAATAGTTCAGCTGCCTCACTTCTGGTAAGATTTGAATAAATTAGCTGTTATGTTCACATTAAACTTTATTATAGCCTCAAACAAAGTTGTTAAAAAATAGAGCTTGCCAGCACTAATCTCTTCTGATGTCTGCACTGATCAGTAAATAAAACAAGCCCACCACGAAATCTCCTCTGTCCTCTGTGAGATAAGCATGTTGAAAATTAAAAATAAAGCCAGTCGCAAACAATCCCCAACAGCAAACCAACAGATGCAATAAATTCAGTTCGTGAAGAAATGTTCTGCCGAGGGAATGCAGATCATTACTCAGAACATGTGCTCCCTCTCTCACACACACTCAAGCTCTAAAAATATGAATAATTCATCATCTGCTGTCCGATAAAGTCAGTTGAATGGTAAATTTTGCAGTACTTTTTTGTGAAAAACTGCTATTGGGCTTAATGTGCACACAGTCACATTCATTCACAATCTGAAGATGCTTGATACAAGTACAGTGCCCTGCTGTTAGCTACTGGAATATTTAATAGTTCCTTTGCTTCAGTTCTCCCATACACACAGAACTACAATTGAACCTGTGGCCTGTGGACCATGGTGCTGGTCGTACCTGGACACTGGGGCAGGTTACAGGCCTTCTCTTGGTGAGACCTTCCAGAGCAGGGGGGTTTCATACATCGGCGATGACGTGACTTCATGGCTGGTCTAAGAGTATCAGTGCAGGTCTTAGTGCAGGGACTCCACAGTGACCAGGGAGAGAAGCCAACATCTTCATCTGAAGAAGATGAAGAAAGAGGATGAAAAGTGAAGAAGATATTTTAACAAAATCTAACAAGTAATTAAGAAAAATAACTAAGAGGGAGATATACATATCTGTTTATATGAAAGGATAATTTACCTGGTAAAAGTGGTTCTTCTGTAGGACCAACAGTCACTGCAAAAAACACGTCAAAATTAATTATCTAATTATCAGTGCAAGCCCTTATGATTAAAAAAGACCTGAGATTAAATTCAGTGTATTCACACTCTCACAATTACAGTCCCAAACCAATCTCCCTTACTGCCACCACGGTCACTGTAGCTGTTGCATCCATTACATACAGTAAACTACCCCTCTGTACCTGGGCAGTCAGGGGCCTGGCAGTAGGTGGTTTCCTGGCGTGGCCCCTGGCAATCTCTCCCCCCGTGGGCTGGAGCAGGCTGAGTGCAGCCCCTGGAGCGAGTTTTCAGTCCGAGACCTCCACAGGACAGTGAGCATGGGCTCCAGGGTCCCCAGGGTGACAGGCCACCATCAACTGGGCAATGCTCCAAGGAACAATTCCACCTGCCATGTTCACAACCACTGCAGGGGAGAAAGGCTAAGTTGTGGTGTGATTTGAAAGGTTTGTTGGCAGCAGTGATGAGGACAGGAAGGTGACTGCCCAAAAGTTAGATCAGGACTTGAGGTAACAATTTTGCAACTATGTGTATATGAACAGTATTTAAATAGAGATAGCTCATTTCAAATGCGTTCAGGTGTTTAAAGTAATTATAAATACCCTCTAATGGTCCAGCAGTAGAAGACACTGGGTGTAGGAGGCAATAAAGGACTGTATGAAATATTATAATTGCCAATATTCCCAAGATTGTCTACTCACCATGTGCTGCAGTCATGAACCAGTGTATCTCCAGACTGAAGTTCCATTCCCTCAGAGATGTTGTAGAGGTGCAGAGATGAGACTGGTGTGACAGAGACACTCTGCAAAGATGCCAGAAACTCTCTGTCGACCAGACACGGACACTCCTGAAACACACACATTACAGAACCACATTAGAATTACAATTTCAGACATGTGTTGAATAATACTATTTATCTTTTGTGTTTTAAGCTCTAATGGAAGCACTATTCACATTAAACTATCATGAATCTACTAGAATGCTAAGATCCTTAGATGACAGGGAACCCACCTGCAGGCAGACTCCATGGTGTTGATAGGTGTGTGGAGGGCAGTGGCAGCCTTCCTCACAGCCATCTGAGTAGCAGCCCTCTTTGCCGCTGACCTGAGCACAGCTGAATGGACAGCCTTCACCCCGCTCACACTCCCTGTACAGCCTGCCTGGAGGGCATCCCACCTCTGCACAACAACATGATATCCACACAGTGACACTGATCAAAGACAGTCTGCAAACAAGAGTTTTTCTACAAGGTTAGCTTGGGTCTATTAATTAAATTAAATATAATTAAATTAATTAAATATACCACAGCTACAGATACTGTACAGGAGCCAGGGACTTACCGAGGCAGACCTGGGTGTTGCACATCTTGCTCTGGTGACTGAGGCCGCTGCAGGGTGGAGAGCTGCAGAGACGAGAGCGGGACTGCTGCCCTCCACCACAACTAACTGAACATGCAGACCACTGAGACCAGGGCAGCCAGGGGCCCACTGAGTCTGGAGGTAAAAACACAAGACAAAACTTAATCATATTCCCCATACTTTTATCTATAATTCTAATAAAGAAATAATAAGATTCTCTATAAATCCAAGGAACAAACATCCTCTCCATAATTTTTTAGGAATAACTATAGTTTCATTATTCATGTATCACTAGATATCTAACTTTGCCACATAGTACATTTCAGCCACACAAAGGTATGAAACCATTTTTTTTCTTTCAAAGGTTGATGTAAGATATTAACTCATCAAGTTTTAAGGTGGATTGACCAGACAGCTCTACCTGTGCATGGGTGTATGTTGCAGTCTTTCTGCTGCTCAGCGTCTCCCAGGCAGCCTCTTCCACCACTCTGAGGAGATGGGTTATCACACTGGCGTCTCCTGAACTTGACTCCTCCCCCGCAAGCAAGCGAGCACCCGGTCCAGGTTCCCCACTGGCTCCAGCCACCGTCAACATGGCAACCAGGGACTGACTGACACTGTAGAACCCCAGCCTCACATGAACTGGGACAAAGTAAGAAAGACAACAAAATACAAAAATAAAGGAAAATAAAGATACTGAATATTTTGTATTTATAGACTCAATTTAATCAAATTATACCAGTTTTTGCAGTCACTGATGACGCTGTCTCCTGGATTTGCAAACTGCCAATCAGATCCACCAGGCCATACCCATGAGGCATTACTGGAATCTAGACCACCTACCCAGAGAGCAAACCAATGACAGAACAAATCAATAGCCAGAGACAAAAATCTATTGATTAGATTAATCTCTGGACTAATCTTTTAGTCCAATACTCTTTAACCATACAATGCCAGTAAACAGATTGTAGTTCTAACCAGTAGCAGAGCTGTTGTGGTATTTGCAGCGACACTCCTCCCTGGCCACACACACACCATCCTGCAGAACCATGTCGCCTGGACAACCACAAGTCCGGCTGCACCCAGGGGAGTCCAGACAAACTGTGTCACCATGGAGATCTGAACAGGAGCGGGGACACGGCTTCCCACAAGGCCATTCTTCCTGGCCTCCACCACAGTCTTCAGAAGACAGGAGGAATTACAGTTAGAGGAGAGTTAATACACAAAGTGGACTAATGAGTTGCCTGGTCTAGTATGTTTTCAAAGAGTTTGAGACAATATAAAAGCAAACATGACAAACTAAATTAGCTCAATTAAATTAGCTCAAAAGTAATCCTCTAATGCCTGAGGTCAAGTACTGATCCCCAGATAGTGTGGGTCGGGCCAATGAAACAAATGGCTATTGGAAAATAGAAGCTATCAAGCTGAAAAACAAAACCAGGCCTTGATGTGTGTTAATAAACAAAATGCATTTCTGTGTGCAGACCTTTTGATGTATCACAGCAGTGCAGTAGCCTGTAACCTTGGTGTTCATCAGTAAACCCCGTTATCATTTTGCAGGGATTGCACATGTACAGGAACATGTGACAGCAGGGAGAGTTCAACCAAATCAGGGTTCATTAATCTTCCCTTTCAAACAGCCATTTCATTTCAACAGGCCATTTGTTTTTTTGTTTTGTTTTTTTAAATTCAGTTCAAGCAATCTCTTCAGCTTTCCTCATGTTATCCTCATTTTAATCCAGTAACCTCCCTTTGAAATGGGACATGATTGCTTCTCTACACACATCCACAATTAATATATAAGCCTTTATTATGATGACCTGAGCACACTGTGATGTTGTCATGGCAACCACGGCTCTGCCTGCTCTCTCCAAGACAGGGCAGGCCACCAAACCTAGCAGGAGGACTGTTACATTCCCTGGTGCGAGTGGATGAACCGGCGCACCCATCACAGTCCGACCACGCTGACCAGGGACTCCAAGAGCCATGGACTAGAGAGAGAGTGAGCAAAAGAAAAAGAAAGCAATGGGAAGTGAAGAGAAAACTAAAAGATAAGCTAGAGACAAGGTTAAAAAGTATAAGATACAGAAGTCTAAAAGTTCTAATTAAATGTCTCTGCCACTCAGTAGAAACGTCTTACCTGGACAGAAGGTAATGACAGGACAGGGCTGTCTCTGGATTTGAACTCCGATGCCATTGTGTATTTCCTGTTCTCCAGAGCAGGCTGCTCCTCCAGCCTTGGGCTCAGGACAGCTACAGCTCCTATAGCGGGACACAGATTCTGCCCCACAGGTCCTGGAGCAAGGAGTCCACTCTGACCACTCACACCAGTCACCTGACACTGTAAACACAAATCTAACTTTATGGACATTCATAAATACAATCTTCCGATGGATTAATCATGAAGTAAAAACTAAAGACTACAGTCTGAGTAGGCAAATTCAAACTTGGAGCAGGTTGTACTCACCTGGGCAGGCATGTCTAGTGCAGTTGAGTCTCCCACCCTCACAGGTGCTGAAACACAGGAAACACAACTTTCTTGTCCTTTTGTTCTCAGTGCTCTGTGAAATGTAAATGTGGTATACATGCATGTACTATAGCTGATCTTTGTTTGAGTATTATTCTAACCAGTTGTTACATCCATCATGGGATTTGGTGGTCTCTTCTGGTTCCAACCAGTGTCCAGTGCTGAGGTCCAGGCAGGGACAGTCTTTTCGCTCCACACAGACCGGTCCCATTAGCAGACAGGACCTTTCCCTCCGTACAGTAGCACCCTGGCTCACATCGCCACTCACAGTGCTGAGGGTCGGGAAGAAAATCACTATTGCATCACCTTCTTAAAACTTCATCTTAAAACAGTGGTAATGGGCGAAAACAGAATACTTACTGCCAGGTCATCACAGGAGCGAGGGCAGGAGGGACCACAGCTACTAAATGCTGTGCCTGGGACCTGAGAACACGGCGCAACTGAAAACACATACAGTTACATGTTGTCATATCACTGACATAGAGCCAACTGTTCTCTACTACAGTATGGGTGCACAAAAAAACACTCAAACAGCTACATCTACAGTTAACACACACTGGAAACATACCTGGACAATGGTCAGTGTTACAGGCTATGACCTCAGTTCCCAGCCCCTCACAGTAACTTCCCTCCCCCTCTGGACTGGGGCTGTCACACTCTCTTCTCCGGCTCCGAATGCCCCCACCACATGACTTGGTACACTCTGTCCAATTACTCCACTGACCCCAACCTCCGTCACCTGGAAAGAACAGGTACAGCACTATGAAAAAAATAAATAAATAAAACAACTTTGCAGCATATGAAGATTTTCCCAACTTCAAATATCATTTCAACATTAGCTGGTATATATACAAATCAACCAGAAAGTGATAGTCATTCATCTGGCGACATCAATAATATATTGGGGGTACGGTCTAACAAAAACAAGCAAGACAGGTAGGAGTTATCAGTCTCTACTTTTTCATGAAAGAAAAACAAGAAAATGAAACAAGTTCTGGAACTTAAATGTAGGTTAAGTCTGAAATTTCACTTGGATTCAATTCCGAGGATAAACTACACTACCATCATTTTATTTAGTGTTAGCATGTCCTGTGGCTGGTAGAATGTTCACATGTATTTTTCCTGGTGATCAGCTCAAGACAGAATAAATTATGTGTGAGGAAAAAAAATGAAATTTTGCTCACATTGCTATAAGATATTCATAAGTCCATATGCATGTGGTCTGACTCCACTTAATCCTGTGTAGTCTGGATGCAATTCAGTCAAAATATGTGTACAATTAATTGTAAAAGACGAGTGTGTAATGCCAACATATTTAAATAACCACAGTGTCAATGCAATTTAACACAAAATAAACTTACGGTCGCATGGGGCGCTGATGCAGACTTGGTCCTCTCTGTGAGGCCCCAGACACGGCAGACCACTTCCGGAGCGCTGGGGACTAGAACAGAACCGGTACCGAGACTGGAGACCTGCTCCACATGACACTGAACACTGACCCCAGGGAGTCCACATGGACCACTGGCCATCAACTGTGTGTGTGTGTGGATGGGAGGAAAAACTTCATTGTCAGTGATAAAGGGTTATTTACATTGGTTGTGACTAAAGGAAATTAGTCACACTTGAGACATATATGACTATGCATGGGATACAGATTAGAAATTATTAGCATGCAAACTACTGTTACTGTTATGCAAATGTATGGCATAGAAACATGACAGCAAGTTACAGACAAAGCACAGAGAAAAGCACCAGTGTCTCTGATGTCTCCTACCATTGCAGTTTCCTTGAGAGCAGTTTACTAGCCTTCCTGCTTCACATGTACTGACAAAGAAAAACACACACAATCTAAATCATACATTTATCTCCTCTTTATATAATGATGAACAGAAACACATAGTAAAACACACACAGAGTAAAATTCATTACTCAGTTTTACTTACCAGTTCTTGCAGTCTGTGGGGACAATGTCTCCTGGGTTGTAGTGCTCCCCATCCACATGACAGCGACAGTCAGTCTCTTTGACACACACACCATCCTGGGAATATGGAGGATCATGAACAATACGGGTGTGATTCCTGTATATGTGCGTCTAGGTACGTTTATGTATTGCCACCCAGCTCACCTGTTGGACAGTCCCTTGTGGACACTGGCAGCCTGGTGTGCAGTTCCTACTCAGATCCATTGTGAGGTCTATGCATGACACTGCCCCCTTCACACACTGCTTCCACTCCTGGCCTGGAGGACACACTCGGCCATCACCTGACATAACAAGCAGAGTTCACTGAAAACCTCAGTGTATTTAAATCCAAAATATGAATGCATTAAAAAAAGTTTTTATTAAAAACTGGATATCAGCAAGTCCTTTTTGTCTAATACTGATCTGCCAAAAGCCCCTTACTTGACAGATATAATATAGTTTCTCTAACAAATGCTTGAATTCAAATTTTATTACTCTACTACTCTCTAGTACTACTATCTTTTTTCTTTTTTTCTCATACACATCGTTTGATAAATTAAATTATATTACAATTTTTAGCATGTAAAATTGTTCACCTTACTGACTCCTTAATGTGGTTTTCTGGTGCAAAAACACCTTATTTCTTAAATATTGAACACAATATTGGATGAGTGTTGTATTTGCTGTACCACAGGGCTGCAGATTACAGGCGCTGAACTGCTGAGCAGTGCCATGGATTCGAATTGGCCCGCGGGTTCGGGTCCTGTAACCTCCTCCACATGTCACTGAGCACTCTGACCACGTGCCCCATGGCTCCTTCACACCTGGGAGACAACACAAATGGATAAACTTAATTTATATTTTAATCTGTGGTCTATTCTTAATAGCTAATAAAACAAAGGAATAACATGAAGCATAGCTTTCAGTCACAAAACATTTAGTCAAATTCCTTTGTCCTATTTTTACATTTCAAAATGTGGATTCATATGAAGAAAAACTTTACCAGCTGAGTAACTCTACTAACCAAAGCAGGGTTCAATGCTGCAGGTATCAATCCCAACTCTGTCTCCTTGGCAGGGACGACCCCCAAACGCTGGAGGAGGATTAGTTTCTGAGCGATATCTCCTCCTAACACCAACATCACATGTTCGACTACAGGTGCTCCATGGGGTCCAGCTGCTCCAGCCACAGTCCACTGAGACACACACATATACACATTACAGATAAAAAAGAGACAAAAAGAAAGAGATGGAAACATGGAGGAATAAGAAGCAAAGGTAGAGATAAAGAATGTACTTTCAAAATAACAACTGATAGTGAAACACTAACCAGGGCAGGGAGCTGTTCCACACTCCATTTCGCCATTAGTGCAGGTACTGTTACAAACACAGGAACATTTGATGATGGCATGCATTCCATCAGCAGCTGCATTTATAGATGCTATCCCATGAGTAAACAGAGGCATCATTTTTATCACAACAGTACCAGTTATTGCAGGCGTCAACAGGCAGGGTGGCACCGGCTGGGTACATCTCCCCCTGATGATAACACGGGCACTGGGCCAAGGGCACACAGCTGCCATTCAGCAGGTAGAAGCCCAGGGCACAATAGCAGCCGTCATAACAGGCAGTGGCACATTGCACATCTGTTGAGGTCATGTCCAAACACACCCGTGGACACGCACCGCCGTGAGCTTCACATTCAGCTGCTGTCATGTACACCATGCCCTCCGGACACTCACCTGATAGGAAATAGATGGAAATAAGACTTAACATGCACATGTACACACAGGCACACATTATTGATGTTTTGTATGTGTTAAAAATACAGTACAATCCAATAAAGCAACACCACCCACACAATTTTTGTATAATTTAATAGTCACACATATTATTCTGTGGCCCTCCATAGCTTGATTAATAAGAAAACATGATGCAGCACCTGAGCAGGGGTGGGAGTTACAGTCTCTTGTCTGTATGTGTGGCCCAGGGCAGCTGCTGCCCCCATGCTGTGGTGAGGGTGAACTGCAGAATCGCTCTCTTGTTTGGACACCGGAGTCACACTCAGATGAACACTGGGACCATGGTGACCAGGATGACCAGCCACCATTCACTGCATGCACGAAAATAAAGTCAGCTCTTTATCTTGCTGGGTTTTTTTTATTCAGCACAAAAACACATTATATGTGGGTAGCAGTGAAACTGAAGAATAGACACAGGGGTTTGAGCATCAAAGTTCATCATACCTGGACAGTGTACAGTGTTGCAAGGCTCCTGCTCCTCGCTGTCCCCATCACAGCCAGAGTGTGTGAAGCTGAATAATGTGAGTGTGTGGTTACAGCTGCGGAATCGTCGTCTGAATCCTACCTCATCTACGAGGTTGAAACATGTCTTACTGCACTCTGACCAGGCAGTCCATTTACTCCACACTCCATCTTGTAGTACTGCACAAGACAATGGCAAAGTCATCACACCACCATAAAACACCACCATGAAATAACGAGGAACAAGAGGGTTTTATTTATTATGTACATTAATTTTAGTGATGGATGCAATGCAACAGACATGTTGGTGCCATATATACAGGATGTGTTTCATTATAAACCTAACATAACAAATGAATAACGCCTTGAAACTTCTCTGGAACAAAAAAAGATATCCCTGATCTCAGTTGAATTTTCCTTGGAAAGACAAAAATGAAAAACAGTGTGTGACAGCTTTAGTGTTATTGTTGTGTGTTTGAGCAGTTATACCAGGGAGGCATGGGGTGGAGCAGCTGCGGGCCTCAGTGGAGTCTCCTGGACAGGGTTGGACTCTGACTGCTCCTGTTGGATTCACTGGGGACCTGAAGAGACAAAGTCAAGGCATATGAACTCCTGATCCAATTTTAATAGGTGCTGTGTGAGCAGTAAAAATGAGCAAACAGAGAAAACGAGTACAGAATTATTGATACATTTAAGTATTGGAGTTCCCTCCACCAAAGAGTAAGGTGCTTTACAGATCTGTTGAATTAAACAGGTTCACCTGTAGCGTTGCTGTAACCCCAGACCACAGGTTACATCACATGGTGACCATGATGACCATGCTGACCAATGACAGCTTGCCACACAGCTGGAGGTGTCACAGGTGACTTGTCCATCCCTGCACACACTGGTGGGGGATTTCTCACGGTTAGATTTTTTATTTTTTTAAACTAAATCAGTAGCAATAGCTAAGGCAGCACTAAAAGAGTTCTAGAAAGTTTTATGACAAAAAATAAATCAATTTTGCATAACTGAAGTTATGTGTGATTTCAGAAAGTAAAATCTTAGTTACAAAAACCAGGCTCACTGCCAAAGTTAAAAAAAATACAAACCATGTGGTACACTGGTCCCTGCTGACTGTCTGTCCCGGTTGGAGTGTTTGGCTGTCCCAATGACAGACACACTGGCTGGCATTTACACATCGCCCCTCCTGAAGGTACAGACCATTGGGACAGCGACACCCTGAAGAAGGGCATAAGTGTTTTAGCTACCACTGAATAAGTCTATATGAGCTACCTTCCTTCTAGCAAAAATATCACTGGCATTGTTTCGGTGCACATTTGTCACTTTTAAAAAGGTTTTGCTTTATAGTCTAAATAATTTAACAGTGTGTGTGAAATTGCCAAGCCGCTAAATTACAGTGAGAAATCAATTAACAGACAATGGAGCATAGACAATTTAATCTGGTCTACTCTCCAGTGCACTATTTTGTCCTCACATTTCCTCAACTTAATGTAAGTGGAAAACAAGGGACCAATTTGATTTTGGCAGCACTAACCCAAAACGCCCAAATGCATCTCTAAAATATGACTGTGCTTTGCTTTACAATTATCAAAAGGACAATTTACAAATTCTCTTTAGCATATCTGAAGCTACACAAGCACTTAAAAGAGATACTATTGTGTACTCAATTGGTTTATAAGCGATAATGGATTGTGAATGAGCACAGGCCTTGTACTTTAAGGTAACAGACCATTTAATTTCCATTCAAGTGCAATACAAGCATACAAGTGTTCATCTGCACAAACATAATCTAAAACAAATACACTGTGCATCCTACCCAGTATACATCCTGCAGTGCAGTTGTTGGTCAAGCTGAGATGTGAGCAGGTAGGAGGACAAGGCTCAACTCTTCCAGCCTGGCAGTCTGCCTCAGTCACCAGCACCATGCCGTTGACACAGCCTGAACAAACCAGTTTATTATAGATAACTTAATTTGTATGGAGCAATTAAGTTAGGTGATTGAGTAAAGAGTACTAAGCTACTGTCCTAAGGCTAACAAAGAAATACATTCAGGCTTTTACCAACCATCAACAGAATTTAGTGTTTGACTGAGTTACCTGTCTGTGTACCAATGTCTGTGGTGCAGGGCTGGCTGTTGCAGCTCTGGCTCTGCAGGGTCATGCCCTGACAGTCTCGTCCACCATTCTTAGGTGGAGGAGCAGAGCAGGTTCTGTTTCTCTGCCTGACTCCACCTCCACACTGAGCATCACACTCTGACCACTCTGTCCACTCTGACCAATGACCATCAACTACAACAGGAGACAGGTGAGAATGAGATTGAGATTACCATCAGAGCAGATACCAGGTAGCAAAATGAATTCTACCTGGCATCAGGTTCAAAGAACATACCTGGACATGCTTGAGGGAAGCAGGCTCGACTGTCGAACTGGGCTCCACCACACGCCCCACCAGGCAGAGCCTCCCTCAGAATGTCCCTCTGCCGAAACAAGGAGCCAAGACCACAGGACACACTGCATGCACTCCAAGCTGTCCAAGGGGACATGATACAGTCCACTGCAGAGGAGAGGGAAAAAAATATTTTAAAAAAAGAATATTTTCATGTCCGCTCTCATCACTAATTTTGAGGTGGAATTATAACCTACCGCAGTCTTTCTCATCCGACCCATCCACACAGTCCCTCTGTAGGTCACATCTGCGGTCCAGGTGAACACACTCCCCACTGCCACAGGGGAATTGCTTGTGAGAGCACGGGCTTGGCACCAGGGGGGGCTGCGGCGTCACCACAGGTCTGGCTGTGGTTCCTGATAGAGACAAAGCAATACAATACCAAAACTTTAATCAACTTACCTAATTATACTTCACACAAGTAACACATCAAAGAACATCTAAAATAACTTCTTTTCATTTCACTTAATGTTTCACATGTTTGTATTTCAGCATAAAATTCTACAGTACTGTGCAAAAGTTTTTAGCTCTGTAGATGTTTAGTTTCTTATGCATCATGCAACACCATCAGGGAGGCATCTGATCAGTTTCAAATTCATTCTGCAGCATGACAACAACCCCAAACATACAGGCAGAGTGACACAGAACTATAGCGAGAGCCAAGAAGAACAGGAAGTCCTGCAACAGATGGTTTAGCTCCCACAGAGCCCTGATCTCAACAGAACAACTGTGGCAAGCTCTCCAAGATACTTGGAACAGACTACCTGCCAAGTACCTTGAAAGAATGTGACCAAGTAGAATTGATGCTGTTTTAAAGGTGAACGGTGGTCACACAAATCTAATTTTGATGAGTGAAAAATACTTTGATATATATTTGAGTTAAATTTATTCCATTTTACTGCACTTTGTATGAAGAGAAATTTATAAATATTCACAGTATTAAATCTTTTAATGCATCCTCTCTTTATTTTAGTGCCTAAACCTTTGCACAGTGCTACCACAGTGGAGTTACATCACGGTAACAGTATGACCAATACCAACCTCTCTGCATCTACAGTGTTTGTAAAATGTAAATAATTCTAATTCCTTTCCTCTGTACTTTCACTCCCACCTGCCCCTTGAGACAGTGTTGATGCGTACCACAGTGTTTCTCATCTGACCCGTCCAAACAGTCCTGTCTGCCGTCACACACCTGCGCAGAGTCCACGCAGCCAAATGAGTGGCATGCAAACTGGCCTTCCACGCAAAGCACTCTGGGTAGACCACCATCATCGGGGGCTGTGGTGACCCATGGGGCTGTAAATGAACAGAATATAGAGGTAGCAATAAATGTCTATTCTGTACATTGAAAGGTGCTGTCTGATTGTGGTAACTAGCAAGACTCACACACCTTGTGTGGTTTGTAGACCAGGCTTTCCAGAGTGAACTGTTGTAGTGAGGTGCAGTCCAGGCTGACCTGTGGTGACCCCTGGGTAGACGGAGTGTGTGGTGGTGAAAAAAATAAAAAATAAAAATAACTCATCAACAGCATACCACAAATAGACACACCCTAAACCTGAATAAACTGTTTGAAATACTAGTAAGTTTTAAACCTCATTCTGAAAACTGAAACATTTGAAACAATCAGTTTGTTAGAGCAAAGACAACAGTGAGTAAAAATTAGATGTGATCAGTAGCCAGCTATCGTACTTACCAGTACCTGGAACTGTGGTCTTCTGAAGTCCTGGAAGGCCACCTTGGGACCTGGTGGTATAGAGGCCTGGGGCACCTGTTGTACTCTCACCATGGAAACCTGGTCTCCCTGTGGGGCTGGTCTGGTTCTGCAGCCCTGGAAAGCCTCTGGTTGGTGCTGTACCTGCAGATGATGATGAGGAGAAAGAGAAATAAAAAAAATATCTGATATGAAAAATAAGCAATATGAGCACTCAGGAGGCAGGAAGGTGCTATACATTTCAACTGCTAACCGGTTAAATAGTATGTTAAATGTCATGTAATGCTTCAATCACTTGATCCTAAGAATGAAAAATGTATGTGATCATCAGTTCTCACCACAGTTGATCTCATCAGAGTGATCCTTGCAGTCAGGTCGACCATCACAAAGCACAGAGACAGAGATGCATTGTTCACTGTGCTGACATGCAAACTGGCCAGGCTTACAGCGCTGCACTGTCACTTTCCCACCACCAGAGGAAGACGAGGTCACACTGCTGGGGGTCACCAGCTCATCTACAACAGCAGGAAGAAAAGCTGATCGATACTAACATTGATGATAAGTCTTACAGACTTATAGATTAGTAATTTTGATCATTATCATATGCTTGTGTTTTTAATTAAATTCTTCACCTCCTCTGCAGCCAGAGGATCTCAGCACGCAGGTAGAAGGTGTGTCTGAACTCCACAGGGATGATGCGCAGGTAACGAGCTCTGACCAGTCGATCTAGCCAGCGGGTCACAGGGGTCCTGCCCACCATCCGCACCTCAAACACCTACACCACAAACAAGAAGATAAATAATGAGGTTTATCCAAGAATAGTGCAATAGATTTTTCTTTTCAATGTATGCAGATATACGCAATTGCAGAAATAATCTAATGTGAAATATGACTGCAAATACCTTAGCAGGGCCCCCAGGCTTCCCATTCTCAGTATAATCTGTAAAGAGGCTGCTGTGCAGTGCAAAGGCCAGGCGATATTTAGTGAGGTAACCCCACATGCGTTCACTGCCCTGTGTCACCACCCCTGATACCCACATGGGCTCCAGGAAGTCCACCTGAAAATATGGCTGGGCATCTGTAAGCAAGGGACTCCATCCAGGTTCCATGACCTGACTACACAGAAGATGATATGGTTTGTTATTTTTCTGTATGCCCCATATTTAAAAGACTGGTCATGTTCAGGCTGTTACTGTACATGCTTTAGGGGCAGCAGCCACACAAATACCAGACCACTCACACATTAGGGACAATGTTTAGTCGTCCAGCATCAGCAGGGTTGTTCTCACGTTGTGAGGATGAGGTCAGCTGACCATATCGGATTCTCCCGTCCTCCAGTCCAAGAGGAGAGGAGCAGATGCCTGCAAAATATGATGAATTTTAATGCTTATCCCACAGCAACAGCAAACTGAATAAAAAGAAGATGTTTAAGCATCTAAACTGTAAAAAAAACCACTCACCACGATATCCTGGTCCACCACCCTGTAAATAAATTAGAAAATAAATTGAGTGTATATGTATGTGTCTGTCTATGTCAATCTTGGGATATTCTCTTTCTTGGTTTTGGTCTTGGTCTTGGTCTTGTGATCCCATAACTGGTAGAACATTTAACAATTTATTACTTTTAAGAAGAAATAAAAATAAAGCTGTTTACAAAGGATAAACTCAAGTGATAGGAAAATAAGATTATGGAGGAACTGATGTTTCCCTACTGTTGGTGTTACTGCAGGATGAGTGACCGCAGCCATGGTTGGAGTCCTGAGAGGAACAGGGGTGGGTGTGTATGGTCTGTAAATTGCAAGCCAATGGACAGCAAAGAATAGGAGTAAATACAACACCAGAAATCCTATTTAGCAACTTTATAGCACAAAGAATAAAAGAGGAGGTGGATAAACACAGACATGAGAGTGGTAATAATACAGTGGTAATAATACAGTTACTAATACTAACATAACGACAGCTAGAAAATAATAAGAAAATTGCCTCCACCTGTCTGACTGGGTGGTGATGTTGTCATGGGGGTGGCAGCCAGTTTCATCTTCTCCTTTGGGACAGTGTGGGATACCATCACATCGTTGCCCTGCATCGATGCAACCCCCTGGTGGAGGACAGGAGAAGTGACCAGTGGGGCAGCTGCGTGGACTGACAGTAGAGGAGGGCTGTGTACCTGCACGTAGGAAGTAGTTAGTGAGTGAAAATTATTTCTATATGACAGCTAAATGTAGGAAGAACATATGTAAATGCACTTAGCTAAGTTAAGTAAGGGTGTAAGAAGAATAACTGAATTAAAAGTGTGTTAAGTTGGGAAGCTCACCACAGTACATCTCATCTGATCCATCCCCACAGTCATTGACTCCATCACAGACAACTCCCAGTGAACCTGCTGGCACACAGCGACCATTTTTACACTGGAACTCCTTCACTCTGCAGCCACCAGCTGGGGAGACTGGCAAGGGAGGGGTGGGCGTAGTTGACCAGCGATAACCTGAAGCAGAGGAGAGCAATTTTTAAACCTGTACACAAAATCACCAACAAAGTAAAATTTTGACTATCTACTAACCATCGCCACAGCCCATAATCTCAACTCGAAGGTAGATGCCATTTTCAAAGTCATGTGGCAGCAGGCGAACAAATTGAGCCGACACCATCCTGTCCATTCTGCTCTCAGCCACCCCTCGATCATCATGATTACCAACAAAAACCTGGAGGGAAAAAGGTAGCACATCAACCTCAAGAGTGGAAAACACTATGTTAGGCCCTTAGAGTATATGATGGAAAGTTGCTAGTACTTGGTTTGATGTCTGACCTTGGCTCTGGGCCGGGCATCAGCGACAAGCTCTTTGTAAGTGTACCACTGTCTGCCGTCCATGGCTGAACTGGATGTAGAAGCTGGAGACGAATGTGCCAAACACACCACCACCCTGGGTTAACACACCTGCAAAAAGGTAGAAAGATAGAATGCATTTTATTTATTTCACTGACATGTAGTATATCAATTCACAAAGGAATTCACTTATACACAGCACACTAAACAAGCATATAAATCTGCCGTTGTTCTATGGTGCCATCATGAATGTTTACCAGTGATGTTGTATGGCTTCAGCAGGTCTATCTGTAGATAGGGGCTTTGTGTGTTGCTAGTGTGTCCCTCAGGGCTCCGCTGTGGAAGGTCCTTATATTCCTCAGGTTCTGGACTCCAGCCCTGCAAATAATGTTTTACAGAGTACACCTGATGTTCATTTGGCTCCGTGTTACACAAAAATCTACAGTCATTCAAGCAGTGTAGTGTGAAATCTATCAATAAGCATCCCTTAAGCAACAGCCTTGAGTCCTGTGTGTT
This sequence comes from Lates calcarifer, assembly GCF_001640805.2. Lineage (NCBI taxonomy): Eukaryota > Metazoa > Chordata > Actinopteri > Centropomidae > Lates > Lates calcarifer. The sequence continues at coordinate 3,984,680 of NC_066856.1, read as the reverse complement.
AACTAGCGAGTAGGTATTTAACAACTTGCTCAAGGACATTTCATCATGGGCACGTGACAGTACAAAGCCTGGTTCTTTATTATAAACAGATTATTGGTATACCTGAAGGTCTCTGTGGGGGTCCCATCCATGGAGGCGAGCTGCCTCAGGGGGGTGTCCAGTCTGCTGTGATGAGGCACTGAAACTTGACACTGGCAAAGACTGGACACCCAGAGGAGACCAACACTCATCTGAACAGATTCATCTGAGGAGGTGAATTCCATGAAAATTAATATCAGGGAAAATACATCAAATGCTCTATTTCTCTCTACTTGTAAATGATAAACTGATTATATGAAAAAGACTCAAACCTCCAGGGGGAAGTGGATATGTGGGAACCAGGGGTGTAGTAGCCTCTATTGGCTTGGAGGTCACAGTGGAAGGGCTAACTGTCACAAGAATGGTGTCATTTCCTCCTACATGCAAAGGTGTTGTAGAACGGAAAGATGAATGTCAGAGGGTTGTGTGTTTGATGAAGGCTGGATTTTGACCATTCTCTTGCTCTGAGTTTTATTCAAGTTACAGTAAATGGTTTTTGAAAATGTGAGATAAGCCTGCTTAGAAGAAGAGCGGAGCAACAGTTCCCCTGTTTAGAAATTGTTTGAGTAATGGCATTAATGACGACATTAGTAACCATGGAGTGCACTTATTTGAGTATAGCAGGGAAATTAAAATTATTTTGTTTACCATTAAACAGGAAGGCATTTAATCAGTTTAAACAGCAGAACAAGAGTCATGATTTTACCTTGGCAGTAACAACACCTGTCTCCCTCTCCAGGCAGCAGACTTTGGCCCTGTATAAACAAAAGAACTTTCAACATTTAACTCAGCCACTGATATGGTAGAGTTACCAGGGCACACATCTATGTAAAGGAAAAGCAAAGGATGCAAAGAAAATAGAGTTGTCAGTTATGACAGGGAGAGTGTACATTGGACTGTTTACATGAGATAAGATTGAGACACAAATGCACTTAGGCCCAGACAGTTACATAGTCAAATATAAAAAGGAAAATGTGCAAATGTTTCACTGTGCATCATATTTCCACACACATTTATAATAATACACACATAAGTACTGTACACATATTACTTGCATGCCTAAATTCTTACCTGTGGGCATCCAGTGACAGCATATGGACAATAGGGGGAACACTGCACTGTAAGGTTGGGCAGACAGTGACATAACTGGCAGTGGTCTGACCTCCATCTGTCGCCCACAGCATGGGACTGACCCTGGTACTCACACTCATCACAGGGATCTGTCTGACACCTACACAAACACAGACGTGTATGCAGGAGGTGAGAGACTGCATGTCTGTTTGGTACTAAGACAAATAGCTATTTCGTTCCTGGAAAGCTCACAGAAGTGTTATTGAAATATAGATGATCACAAGTGACGCAGTTTGTCATCTTCAGTAACTTTGCAAAATATGGTTCAAAATCATTAGTGTTCAATAGGTTTTGGAGAAATCATGAAAATCTGCAGTACAAAACTAGGCATTTACATTTAGGGGGAATGCTAGATTATGGGTCAAGTACAAATCCTTTGGACAGCATGAATGCACTATATAAATTACATGACAATTCCATTTTTATTCCAGTTAAAAAACTGTCATGATGGTGGGGCTAACAGAGAGGTTGGTTGGGTCACCAAAAGCATTAGCATTCATCCTTTAGGGATCATAAATATCCACAGCAGATTGGAAATGCCTCCATTATTTTCAAACATTGCCAAGTATTAGAGAAGGGGTCATTTTTAGGAAGCATCCAATAGGGAGTAGAGGTGTAATAGTGTAGAGGTAGAGTAAAAGAGTAAGTAGTTAAGGGACTACTTACCGACGAGCTTTCCTATAAATTCCTCTACACATTCTACCGTCTCCATGCTTGGTGGGGTTATTTGGGCTGCGGAAAGACCATTGAACACTCTGGACACCGCAGGGCCCCAAACACTCTCCCCACTCAGACCATGATGACCAGCCACAATGCACTACAGTAGACAAAACTGTGTATGAATGCTCAAACTTTATGGGACATTAAATACAATACCCAGTATGTAGGTAAAAATCAACTATGAATCTGACTAGAGTTGCGGATTGGACAAACTCACCTGAGCAGTCTGGGTTGGGCTGACATCTCTGAGGCCTTCCTCTCTCACAAACACAAATTTCACATTCCACTTTTATCTGCTGGCCCGGCCAGTAGCGCACACCTGCCACCTCACACACACACTCCTCTGGTAACACACACTGTTGTGTATGGCTCATCACCTGGCCCTCTGGACACCAGCAACCTGAAGACAGAGACATGAGAAAAAAGGATGTGAGAGAGAGGTGACACAAATCCAAAGTGTGGCAATTTCAAAATGGCAAGAAACAACTATTTATTGTAGAGCACTGGATATTCCAGATTCTTCTGGACTAACCTGAGAAGCAGGGTGCTGTGGGGTCACAGGTTGTCCCACTGCTTATGTGGGCACAGGACACTGGACAGGGAGCACAGCTGTGTCTCACCAGCCCAGTGGGACAGCTGGTATTGGCACATCCATCGTCAGGACAAGGCTCTGGATTGGAAAAAGGAAGAAAGGGAACAAAGTTATTTTTTTCATCATATTACCTTCCTTAGCATTCACTCTTTACATTAAATGTCATTGCTATCTGTGATTTAGTATTTGTGTTATATTTGTGTTTAAGTAGGTAAGTACATAGGAGTCTCTACTTGTAAAAGCTACCACCCTCAGATATGTTGTGAAGCAACAATATATGGGCAGCATTTTAATATTACAACAATTTCTCTTTCAGTTGTATTGCATAACATTGTTAGTGTCATTTATTTCAATGCGTACTGATTTCCATGGGTAAATTGGATGGTCCAGAGAGCTGAGAACATTCTCGGCCTCCATAGCGAGGAGGGATGCAGCCTCTGTGTCGGACCTGCACTCCACCACAACCACTGGAACAGTTTGACCAGCTCACCCAGGGTAGCCACTGACCATCCACTGTTGGGGGGAGGAGGAACCATTAGTCACTAGTAACAAATATATATTTGATTTTCAACTAGAGAAGATTTTGAGACTGTTCATTCCGAAACGTATTCATTTACCTGGACAGGTGGTGTTGAAGCACTGCTGCCTCTGGACGTCCTGTCCCCGACATTGGCGTAGTGGGTCTCCTGGATGGCAGGTTCTGTGCCGGCTCATGGAGCCTGTCCCACAGGAGGTGCTGCAGGGGCTCCAGGGACCCCAGGGGCTCCAAGTTCTACAGCCCTGCTCATCTGTAGGGCCTCCAAGTGGTGCTAGTGAGGAGTCTAGGCAGTCTGCCACACCATTACAAACCTGGTAACAGGATGACGTAAGTAAGCAGGATTGGCAACAACAACAACATTACTGAGAGAGAGATGATGTTCTATTGGCAGTTGGACACCAACTAAAAAGCCTGCCATTTGTGGAAATTGTGCCTGACTTATTTGTCAAATAAGTAAACCAGCACCTACCATACTGAAGGGAATACAGAATCCATCCATACATGTGAATTCAGGACAGGGGACAGTGGTGTTCCTACTGCCAGGGGGCGCTGGTGAGACAGTTTTATCTGGGACAGAAAAGGATGGCAAAAATGAAACATACCAAAAACTACAAAGATCAGATCAGAAACTGGGGAGCACACTAACTTCATGTTTCCCTCATTCAGTCCCTCCTGTCCCTCTCATCCATTTCCCTATTTTCTCCATTTGGTCCTTGTTTTCACTATCCTTCCCTCCCTTCCTTCCTTCCTATTTATTTCCTGTTTTCAATACTCAAAGCCTTGTTCAGACTTCCCTCCCTTAAAAATACTTACTTACTCTACTTATCTCATGAGAACTCACCACACACCAACTCATCATCACCCCGTGGACAGTCTGGGATGCCGTTGCACACTTGCGTCATGTTCACACAGGTGCGGTTGTCACATGAAAAGCTGCCCGGACACGGAGGTATTTTGGTAGAGCCTAGAAGATAGGCAAAATTATTATCAATGTCTCATAGCATGTCTTTAGACAAAGTTTATCTCTGTGATCACATGAAGCTCTGATATAAACTGAGACTCTGAATGCTCAAAACATGTAGTTTTATCATTTTAATCTTTTAACTCACCACAGTTGTCTATGCTCTCGTCGGAGGCATCCCTGCAATGTGGAATTCCGTCACAGAGATGGTGGTAGTCAACACACTGGTCTCCACTGAGGCACTGAACCTGGCCAGGTCCGCAAGGGGTGATACACTGCTGCTCATCACTCCCATCCAAACAGTCTGTCTCCCCATCACACCGCCAGGCCTGAGGCACACACTGTCTATCATTGGCACAGCTGAATTCATAGGACCTACAAGCTGGAGTAAACAGAGTACTGTAAGACAGAGAACACTGAAAAAAATTCTCCCCATTAAATCTCTAAAACAAGCCTCTTACCTGTAGTGGGCACGGTCGGGGTGACATGTGGGGGTGAGGGTGTAATGATAACAATGTAGCAAATGGTTCTGTTCTCATCCTCTCCACCTGGACAGTCTGATGTCCCATCACATAGCTTAGCTGAGGCAACACATGTGCCATCGCTACAGGCAAACTGGTCAGGAGCACAAGTCACTGCCAAACAGAATGGATGACAGAAGTTTGAAAAACACATTCCAAAAATGTATTACCTACTCAAATCATGCAGGACAGGTTGGCTTTGGACATAAATGTATTTAACGAATAGCTGACACAGTTTGATTGTGTTCTTATGATTTATACCTTTACTTGGACAGACAGCTTCATCTGTTCCAGAGGGGCAGTCTCTGCGTCCGTCACACACTCTGTCAGCAGAGACACACTGATCTCCTGGACACTGAAACTCCCCAGGTGCACAAACACACCTGAAACCAACCAAAATATTAGATAATGATAACATATGGTGAAATTCATCATTCAGTGAATGAGTGCTGCTAAGAAACAAAACAAAAAGAAGTTCAATATATGGTGTATCTGTGTCCTATATTGTGTACTGACATTGGCTGAAGAGTATATTCAAATAATTCTAATTATTTTATTCATCTTTCTAAAAGTATCATTGAGCATCTACAATATCGGATGGCATTCGGGCCATGTCAAGTAAACTTTCAGATGAAGAAAGTGTCAAGATTTTGTGTTTGCATAACTGCATTAAAAGCTGCACTTATCTGACATCCTAAGCAGAACAAAACAAAGTCTGCAAAGCATATCTAAACAAAATTCAGCAGGACTGAACACACACCCCCTCTCATCGCTGAGGTCCCCACAGTCATCATGTCCATCACAGCGGTGGAGGTAGAGAATACAGCGTCCTCCAGCACACAGGAACTCTCCTTTGTCGCACACCACACCACAGTCTGGGCCGACCAAAGTGCAATCACACAGTCGCAAACATACAGAAGAGTAATCGTTTAAGTATGACCACATTTAAAAAACAGGATAAACAGAGACACAGAAAACAACACTCAACAATATACAAAATTATTAGAATACTATAACAAGTATTCTGACAAGCACAGGTATCCTGCATGATAGAGAGAGATAAAAACACTATCTTGCTCATTAGAATTTCTGATAACACACTGTTCTTGATAAAACTATGTTGACAGTAATGTTCTGAGTATCTTGCTAAGTTAAATTAGTCAGTGCAGTATACTGCTCAATAGAATGTAAGTGACAAATCACCTTCCTCATCGGACCCATCAGCAAAGCCACAGTCAAGCCGTCCATCACATACACGACTGGCTGGCAGACACTTTCCGCTGGCACACTGAAACTCCCCTGGTGGGCACAGGGGCACCGGGGTGGCAGGTCCACAGAACTCTTCATCTGATTGGTCAGCACAGTCTGGGTGACCATCACAACGCAGAGCCAGGTTCAAACACGGTCCACTGCAGGGTTGGAGTTAATTCATGTCATTAACTCCAGAAATTATATCATAGCAGTGAAGAATAACTTTCAAATGTAAAAGTGAGTGAATGAATGAACAAATGCTGACACCACCTTGCATCCTTGTACCAAAAACAAACAGTCTGCAAAATATTGGATATGAGCATAGAGACGTTAAAGCATGTAACATTTAGCATTTTAAGAGTTTAGCCTCTAAAGTGCATCTAGTATGTAACGTTTACATAAGTGTATTAGCGTAATAGCATGCTAACATGCTAACGCTCATACGTAAAAAGTTTTGTTGGTTCAACAAGGCAAGTTACAGAGCCCTTTGAAGAAATGTCTCTACGCTAAGATAACAGTGTTTTGGACCAAATCAGAGAAAAAACACGTACATACTGCAGTTTCAGCATGCTAACAACAGGTTTACAGGTTAGGAGATACTTAGCATTATAGCATGTTTACATACGTACACGTTAATACAGAGAATATAGCAGTAGTAGTAACATTTAGCATGTTACTGCAACATGCTAGCACCATGGCACTGGACTGACAGACCAACAAACAAGCTCTGCCATCTTTAGAGCTACTCCATGACGTTAGCATGATTGAAAATGAAATGCTTCTATTCACTGACATAGCTTTGGGGTTGTTCCCTCATACGTGACGCATCATATCTGAGCTAAACTTCACATCAGTTTTGCGCGCTCATAATCTCCACACATAAAAGTGATGCTTTTAAATATACTAATGTGAGTTTGGATTCACCTTGGCGTGCTGGCACAGCGGAACTGATCTGGAGCGCAGGTGGATGGACAGACTTCATCTGAACCGTCGCCACAGTCATCCTCATTGTCACACACCCACTGGGAGGGGATGCAACGCCCGCGAGCACAGGCGAACTCAGATTCTAGACAGGGAGGGGCGGGAGGAGCGCAGGCCACGCCCTCGCACCGCCACACCCCATCCTCACAAGAACTGGACACAGACAGGCAAAGAAATTACACTAACTTTCTTTCTTTTTTCCTTCTTTTCTTCCTTCCTTTCTTTTTAAAAAAAATCAAACTTACTCGTTTATTTAAAAGTGTAATATACTTAGATTCACTGACCAGTTTTGGCAGTGTTGAGTGATGGTGGTTCCAGGTGGAAACATGGAGCCCTCCCACTCACACGGACACTCAGAGGGAATAACACAGCTGTCTCCTACAAAATAGACAATATGCTGACAGTTCCCACCAGCAGGTTTTTAGATAATCTTCTTCACCAAAGTGTTGCAAAGAATCTTTGTTTGTTAAGGCTGCTAAAGCTGAGTTGAAATATGACCACTAAAACATTACACCAAAGTATTCTGTTACTCCTGGTAGTATGGGATTAGTGTGGTAAATGTGTTTTACCGTATCGGACAGTGCCAGCAGGACAGAAGCAGCCCTCCACGCAGGAGAGGGCATCACACTGTGAGTGTGGACTCTGCTGAGCACTAGGACAAGACAGGGAGCAAGCTGGGCCGCAGGGATCATACACCAGCCCTTTCTCACACTGCAGAGCTGAAGACAATGATAGAAAAGAAATAATGAACTCAAGGCAAAATAGACAGCATACAAAAGTTACAGAAACACAATAAGACAAGACTTAAGGTTCATGTGTTGAGATTCAGTGTGTGACAGTGTGTTGTGTGAGCAACATACGGCAGAGCTCCTGGGACCTCCAGCGGATGTAGACCCCTCGGCGGTTACACTCCTCAGCATAGGCAGCAATGGCTGTGCAGAGACATTCACAGTCCCCACCTGAGTCACAACTAGAACACACACACACACACACACACACACACCACACACACACACACCACACACCAGTAAAATCAGCTGCACACATCTACAGTATTCCTGTGAGAACAAAAGTCTCAAGAAAAAAATCCTGCAGTGGAAATACAATAAATAGATTTCACAGGTTTAAAAGATAATTTCAAGATACTCTGTGTAGATTAGTGCTGTCACTCACCCACAAGCATCAAAGACACACCAGTCATAATACTGCTGAAAGGGCACCTCATGGTGGCACTGAGCAAAGAGCTCCTGGGTCAAGACTGCACACCTTTTCCTGGCCCATGTCACCCTGTGGGGGTTCAGCTGAACAAAACAAAGAGAGAAGTTAGTTTGCCTTTGCTGAATACAAGAAAAGACAGGTAGTGTCCAAGCGAGTAAGTAGGTCCCAGTGTGTTCTTGCAAATGTCAGTGTGCGTGTGCACGTGAATGTACATGTGACTGTATTGAACTTACAGCACAGGGGTCTCGGAGGTCCTGACTTGCCACATCAGGGCAGGAAGGGCTGACCTTCCAGGAGTTTCCAAACAGTTCGGCTGTAGACTCCACGATGCCCTGCCGTGTCGTGAAGTCGTTCTCTGTATCCCCGTCAAAGTTACCGCACAGGCCACCAACCCTGACCCCGCAGATGGGCAGCCAGACGCACATACACACGCATACCTGGAAATAATGTGGAATGATGACCACATCACCACTGATTGACCACAGATGTCAGCAGTGCTCTGAGAAATATTTATGTCTACTGTAAATTTCTATAATAATGGGTAAAAAAAAATGGCAATAATAAAAAGAAATGCTAATGTATGTTTGTCCTACCTCCATCCCATAGCAGAGTGACCCCAAGTCGGGAGGACAGGGACACGAACAGGCCAGCTCTTTCCAAAGTCAGACCACTGCCACTGTAGGACTTTGGTAGTGTAACTGGCATCCCGTTTACTGTCACAGCTTTACCTAAATGACAGAGACAAGGCATAATATCTCAAGCATCCAGCCTGTGCTTCCCCCATTGCACCATCCATTCCTCTTACCTCTCAGCAGGTGTATGATGGTATTTCCCAGGCTGAGGGTGACTGACTTAGTGCAGGTGACCCCGGTGCTCCCACAGGGTACATTCTCTGCTGTGACACTGAACAAACCACTTGTCTCCCTTGCTAACACATACTGGCAGTCACCCAGGAAAGAGTAGCAGCGTCCATCGAATGTCACATAGTGTGGATCCCCAGTTGCCACACACACGCCAGCACAAGCAGACTGGCTGCAATGCCAGCGGCGTTCCTTACACACACTGCAGGAAAAAAAGGAAATGCAGTTAAAATAATTAAATGCTAAAGTGATGTGATGCAGTGAGATAACTGCATACATTACCATGTGTTGCAGTCTTTAGTAATGGTGTCATTGCTATAATAAAGTCGACCATTATGGTGACATGGGCACTCATCTGGCAGAACACAGCGATCACCCTGGAGTAAAGCAGAAGACAAAATGTACAACAGTCCAGACCTCACTTAATTAATCCAATATTCTTAACCCTTTATAACATCTCATCTGAAGATAAGATAAAGATGAGAAAACTAAGATGACAATCAGACAGAATTCCAACCATAATCATACTTGTGCAGCAGCAAGGAACACTTCATTTATAATAATAATTTATAATAATAATTTACTTTTTTACTATTTTGTACTGGATCTTTAACACTGCCAGTCAAAAATGGTGACACTTGACTGGACAGCCGCTTTGATTGGAGCAAAGAGGTTGAAGGTAGATTAGATTTTACCTTTAAACTAAACTTTTTCTCTAAATTGAGAACTTTAATTCTGTGATATTCTAGATTTGAATGGTTGTTATATTTTATGTGATGGTTGTAGGTAATTCATTTTGGATAGACTTGGATTTGGATGTTGGATGCAGTGCTGTTGGATAGGATGAAGGCTTCTGACCAGATAAACTGAACTGGATTTGGGAGGGAGATGGCTCAATGTGGCTGAAGCTAAAGAAAGCTATACTATTAGTACTCATATAGGAGAGCACAGCATCTTTCTATCTTAAATATCTGGGACAACAGACTTGGACACAAGACTGGCCCTCATGCTTCTTGTTAGCTGTCATTGCAGCTAAAAGTATGATAATAGTACTTTCTTTTTGTAACATGGTACAGGAACAGACTGGAGCAGATCAGGCTCAGTCTCACTGCTTCATCAACCTAAATTCCAGCCACATCTGGCTATAACACTACAATGTAAAAAGGGATTAATGACAGTAACCAAACCTGTGCTTTGCCTCCTATGACAAGCTAAAGATCTGCAGTGAAAACACGTTGACAGTATCAATATACCACATTTCAAAAGGATATTTTATATCCATTCAGAAAACTACGTATGAATCTTCACCCACTAGTAGGACAGTTCCCTGGGGACAGACACAGCCAGAGAGGGGCTCTTTGCAGCTCGACTGTCCGACACTGGGCCCCTGCTGTTGGCCAGGAGGATCCAGGCTGGAGCAGGTGAGGAGGCAAGAGCGTGGAGAGTAGACCAGAGAGCCTGGACATGGGTTCACCTCTGCACAGTGCTCCTGAGTACAGTTAAACAGCCCCCTCTCACACACACTGTGAAGAGAAGTAATGTAATTAATGCCCATGTTTCTGCAATAACCAAGCTTTGCATTAAAATGTCAGTAGCCAATAAGTGTAATAAAATGGCAAGCTGATCCAGAAGTGCCTTTGAGCATGAGATTAAATCTTTTCTGGTTCAATAGAGTTTACTATGGATCAATAAATTTACAAATGACTGTTACTTAACTCTAAACGGTAGCTGTAAAACGTGATAAGGCAACAACAAAATGTGCTTAGAGGTGTAATGACAATCATTTCACTGGTTCATTTCACAAGGCTGGTCTCTGAAGGTGACTGGATGTACTGTACATCATATCATATATCAGTGTAATAATTAGCTAATCCCAAATTTCACATCTGCTCATGGCAGATAATCAGGTCAATGGTCAGTGCAGGAGACAGAACTCAGCAATTACAACACAATGAAGAGGAGTCATGTGCAAAGGGGACATTGCACATATACACGTACACATATAATAAAATCGTACTGACACAAATTCATTCAGCTGTCTCGTACCACTATGATGAAACTGATAACTCAGATTCATGGGGTGATGATCATTGTTGTTACGTGGTGAAGAGACGCAATGAAATCAACCTATCCTGTAGCAGTGAGCAGGAACATAGAGCGATTTCATTAGAGCTCTTACACCACCAGGGACTCATTTGGGATAACGTGCTGTCATACACGTAGGCAGTTCCAGTCATTCAAACACATTACATTCTTTGCAAGGCAGAAATTTCTGCAAGTAGAGGTTTGAGTCAAAGCTACTAGAAGTAGACTTTTTAAGTAACTGTAGCATCATTCAAATGATTCTGAATGCTACCACTGGGCGGCACACACAGTGATTTTAAGTTTATAGAGAATATTCCTCCATACTAACAAGGCTGTTTACCTAAACACTAAAACACTAGCACACATACATATTCTGTCACAGTGACCCTTGACCTTTAGTATTGTCCTCAAATACAAACACTGACAGACTTGTTTGTGCTTTGAAAATTGCACTGTATATTCAACAAAACAGCCCATCACAGAGACTTAAGAGTTTATCAGCACATGATCTGAGAGGTTTTAGTCACCTCATGGGATCTAGGCTCATTCAAACATACCAGAACCACGCTCATGAAAGTGTGCCAGTATTATATTGTAGGTGTATCAAAGCTGTATTCCACTGACAATCGAGAAAACATGCTTACTCACTCAGATTTTTTATCACTACTACCACATGATAAAAGCAGCTCACAGATAACAACAAAAGTACCGTCCTGTTTTTATGGTGTGCTGTAAAACATCATCCAAGAAATTGGGGCCTGTAAGAGCGTGTACTTAATTAACCTCCACTATAATGTTTCCTTTGATGGGTTTGATATGTCTGCCACCCTTACCTGCAAGAGTACAGAACCAGTGCAGTGATGTTAATATCTAGCCTGAGTGAAATTCAGCCATAAAGAGTCAAAGAAGGTTCTGTGAGTTGACCTGATTTTAGCAGCAACTAGGAAACTTTCAGTTGTGGTTTCACTTGAGTTCAGTTTGGCCTTTTGGTTTTTGATTGTACCAAGGAAACTGGATCATATTTCCAGTGCAACCTTACATAACAAGTATTTTAAACCTAAGTTGACTAGGTACTTTAGCTGGGGAATAGCTAAAATCTAGCCTAAAATTGCTGGAAAATCCTCCCATATGACATACCAGGTATTACAGTTGTTCTGAATAACAGCCCCGGGCTGGTATGTCTTGTCTTCTTGCACACAGGGGCACATGGTGATGGGCACACACTGGCTCTGGTGGTCTTGTGCTAGCCCCAGTGGGCACTGGCAACCTGGAACACACATCCTAAGGCCCATTCCACCACTGTCATCACAGCTCCAGCCCTGCTGCAGGTCGGTACAGGAGCCCCCGCATGCACGACCACACTCCTGGTACACCTGACCCCCTGAACACTGGACCGCTAGGGAGAAAGGAGATGAGGAAATGTTTTGACAATGGCAAATAAGCTTGGTATAGTTTGTGATTATTGGTTTGCAGGTTGAAAACTAAAGGTCACCAAATTCTGTCAAGGGTTTCTCAGTTTCTGCCAATGCAAAACGTTTCCATTGTAGTGTGTATGTTTTTTTAGTTCCCACATTGGAGGGTACACATGGTTCCTAATTGAGGATTTGTAGCTTTTAAGGTACTATTCCCCTTATTAAAACAGCTAGCTTAGCTTTAAGCCTCCTTTTCTTTACATATTTGTGAGATCAGTTCTCTATTGGCCTTCAAGCAGGCCATCAAACTGAACACTAGCCTAGATGTCCAAGCTGTCTGGTTAGTGATGTTAGTGCAGTCAGAGTCATGTTATAGAATGTGTCTTTCTTGAGTCTGATGTCAAAGTCTGACCTGGGTCCAAGTCATGACCCCAGTCATCCCACACCTTAGGTTATGTACTGTGTTTGTTACATCTTGGATCATTCACATTCCTACTTAGCTAGTGTTCTGCCTACTTACAGCAGAAGGTGTGGTTGCGCCACTGGACTGCAACGCCCTCCTGAGCACAGTGTCGGGCGTATGCAGTGAGGACGGTGCAGTGACAGGCCTTCTGTGAAGCGCAGCCACAAACCTCTGACAGACAGAGACGGAAATAGGGCTCCCTCTCCACCAAGTCATGACACACCTACAGAATTATGGAGGGAGGTGCAGGTGTGAACAAAAGAGAGGGAAACAGATCTGAACTCACTCCTGAGACAGCTTGAGATTTATCACACTCCATATAGACTACCTGAAAGACAGGGCTATGAATGATGGAGCACACTGTCTCTGCATAGTATCTCCTCTGGGTGTATGTGGTGCAGGAGTCAGGTGGAGGTCCTCCAGGTGGACTACAATGCTCTGATGTGAATTTCCCCACAAAGGATGACACACTGTTCTCCACGTCTCCTTCAGGGGTGGTAAAATCATCATGCTGGTTCCAAGTCAGCGTTCCACACAGGCCACGCACCTGGAATACAAAGTACATACAAACTGTGTGATTTTTTGTTTGATCATAAAGTTTCAGTTTATGGCCACTTTGCACCCCTCCCCTGTAGTTAAATTCAGTGCAGCATAGTTGAGAAAATGACATATTCTGTACTGCAAATCTAATTTGAACTACTTTGAATCTCAAAATTTTGTTTGTTTCAGTTAGGAGACCCAAAATGGCACAGGTGAATGAACCATATGGAATGTGAGGGTCACCTTGTTTGCAAACCCAGGCTGCAAGGTGATGAGGGCTAAGGGTCCATCTAGGTACCAGAGTAGCTGGGCTCCAAAAGTCTGGATGAGGAGAAATGAAGAGGAGGCCCTGCGCACAGCCAGGTCCCCTGTCACCACAGGCAACACCTCTCTCTTGCCATTTAACATCACTGTACCTGGAAGTAACAGTATCAAGTGTAACCAATGAGAAGGTGATGAACACATCCAAAATTCATAGTAGAGAGGACAGTTTTAGAACTCAGAGTCAGGAACTTAAAGTCATTGTTATGTTTTTTTTTCTCAGAACATAAAAAGAGTGTAAATGCATGTGTGTGTGTATGAGTCAAATTTGAAGCAAATAGGCTGAATGCAACACTGCACTGATTTTCAATGAAATCCAATTAACAAAAACCCAATTAATTGTAAAAATGTGATAGTTACATTAAAAATGTACACTTACTTTCTCTAACTACTCCATTAGGTATAAAGCAGCATTTTTTATACTTTTGATCCAGTGGTTGCAATGGAACAAGTTGGAAATAAAAGTAGCTTTTGAATTTATTAGCTTTTGTCCACTTACTAAATGTAAGTCCAATATTCACTCCCTTGTTAACTATTTAGCTGTTATTTAGCTGCTAAATACAATAGTGTACTCACTAGCTAGTCTCTGTCTGTCTACTATTTACAATGTGTTTATCAGAGCTTTTTGGAAACAAGGTTGATGAGAGCGTAAGAATAAACAAAAAGAATAAAATTGTTGGGCAACTCAACAGGAATCACTAGTCAGGTCAGAGTGTTAAACTAACTCACCAGTGTCTGTGATGGTAACTGTGGTGCGGAGTGCTGTGACTGACATCTCCCTTAGACAACCCAGACCTCCTCCACCACCTCCTCCTCCTCCTCCTCCTGCTGTACACTCCCCACAGCGTACATTCACCACAAGCTTCCTGTCAACAAAGTCCTAAACACACACAGAGCTTGAACACAAAGGGGAAGTGGCTACCACTTGCACAATATAGTGCATCATAGTTTATGTAAATAGCGCATGGTTGCGTTTCATGCCTCACCTCCACAGCAGTGAAGGGACAGTCTCCACCTTGTAGTGAATACCTCTTTTTGTCAAAGGTGGTCACCTGTAGTGCCCCAATCAGGCTGCACTGGGCTGCACACTTCTCCCCAGTACACTGCCACTGGCCTGCTCTGCACACACTGGGAGGATTAAGGGTGAAAAAGAAGAATGGGTGTTATTAAAGTGCAAATAGAGATAAGAGAGGCGTAGGAACAACCAAACACTCACACACACATTTCACCCTCACCAGGTGTTGCATCTCTGCTGTATCCTGTCTCCTGACTGGTAGGTGCGTCTGCGATGGAAGCAAGGACAGTCGTCTCTTTTTAGACAGAGTCCCTGGTGAAGGTACAGACCCAACGGACACTCACAGCCCCCCACACACTCTTCCCTGCACTGGACAATGGCTGCAGCAGGCCCTGGGGGTTGAGGAGATGCACAGGTGGGGGGACAGGAGGATATGCAGTCGGAGAACACCTGACCTCTGGGACAGATACGACCTGGAGAACAGAAACAGAGAAAACAGAATGAAAAGGCATGAAAGGGCCACACAGGTTTTGCATATTTTACCATCACGTGCAGTTAACAGTACTGCTGACAGACTTTTTAAGAGTACTGTGATTGCTTACAGCTATTAGCTAGATCAGCCTACAGCCTGTGCAGAACATAGACACCTAATACTCCAACCAAACCATAACCAGCTGAGCATATTTCAGTACCACAAAGAGTGGCTGTCCTCCACATTATGATGACATGCTGTTGAGCACACTCTCTGGCGTAGCTGGCCAAAGTGTCACACACTGCCCCGTCCCTCTCTTTGGGTGGCAGGCTACAGTACAAGTAGAGACAGGTGTTGATGTATGCTGCTGGGTCCACCTGAAAGAATCAACACACAAACACTTGAAACACAAGTGCAGAGTGGGCTTTGTGATTAACAGAACAGGGACCGGTATAGGGAAAGTCTTAACAAACCCCATAAACAGGATATGCAAACATGCATATTATGTACTACATTGTGTAAATAAATTCCTAATAACCCGAATCATTCATTCATTTCTAGGCAATACTAAATGTGTCTTCAAACAAAACTGGTAATTTAATTCCATTACTGGTGTTACTTGGTGCTTTCCATGTTGACAATTAGTCTTTAAGACAGTCCCATGGCTAGAGACAATAAAACCGACTCCTGGAAACTGCTCTACCAACTGATATCTGGTAAATGATTTACTTTGAGGAGCTTTTTGATTTACAGCTCATTATACCCACTACAGGCTTGAATTTCAAATACATTAGATTAAATCTCTTTTGTAATCTTAATGTGCAGAAGGAGCAAACAGTGATAATGCCAGGTGTCTGACCCGGGAGTGGCAGTGTGCAAAGGGGTTTTCCAGCAGTTGATGACACACAGTTTCTGCCTGTCTACGTAGGGCAGGGTCTCCTGAGACATCACAGCTGTGACCAAGCTCTGCTGCATCGCTGCAGCCCTGAGGGAAGCATGGGACACAGAGAAACTCAATTACCAAGGTGCATCTTAAAAATGCATTTTGCCATTTATTTAAAATACAGTAAGTGTCAGAAATGATTATTAAAAGGAGTGTAATGCTGCAAAAAAGGGAAATACTCAATCAATGTATTCAGTGCATTACTTCATTCTGCTGGTCAGGAACTTTCCATGAGTTGCCAAAGCTGGCAGCGTACTGGGACACAGTTCCACCCACTGTGGTAAAATCATCTATGACAGAAGAAACAAATACATCGTTACATCAGCACAGTAGTGGAGAGTAGGGTTGAGGTGAGTCAAGTTGAACCCAAACAAAGTCTTGGTCAGGGACCAAAACAGAATACACTAATGTATAGTTTCTAGTCTCACAATATGATTTGCAGATGAGAAGTACCAAATATTTAGTTTATCATAAATAATAGTTTTTACTGGTGCTACTTTTTGTCCTGTGGAAAACTTGCATAGTCCTTTAGTAAAGGAGGATAAACACAAGTTGATTGACTAGTGCCCTAAGAAATCTACAAATCTTTAGAAAATTATTGTTTGTGAACTATGCGTTTCTCTCACCATCAGCGTTGTTGTTGTAGACTCCACAGAGCCCCCTGGTTGTTGCCAGATGCTCAGCGGTCACTGTCAGGTAGACTGTATTGGCCAGGTCAAACTTCACTCTCACACCTAGGCCACTCTCCACAAACACAAAGTCCCCCAGCCAATGGACACTCACTCCTGTAAGAAGAAGAAATAAATATGGTTGGTTTGTTTCTGCTTTTCTGTTGTTGATCAACAGCATTTAATGTTTAAATCAGTGAATAGTATTCTTAATGGAGGTATGCATGCAAAAATGGCTGTCACCTAGTATGTTCATCCAACCATTCATTCAGTCATCAAGTTATTTAGTCAGTGGATAGTCAAGCAATATTACTTGATAATGTAAAAATGCAGCCAGTTATTTCAAGTACATGCAACAATGCTCTGCTTGTAGGTCCTTAAATTGGAGGCAAAAAGGGAATAGTTTCACATAAAACAGATTATATTTTACATTGTACTCTTGAATATATGAAGATTTTATATTATGTTAGTTACTTGTTAGATAAGAGATTTAGAGATAAGATAAGAACTTCAGTGCTGTTTTAAATCTATTTTTTATGGAATTAGTTCCATCCACACTGTGAGGTATAGATAATACATGGTTTGGTCCTTTCAATATATGGGTCTGTATTATGATATAACAAGAGCATAAAGGGGTTTTCTCCTATCTTAACCTAGAAATGAAGCTAAGAGAAGGCTGAAAACAGTATACCATTTTGGAAAAGAGGTTCTCCATTTGGAACAGGAAGGTTGTTCAGCGTTAAATTTCTGTGATGAACTGAAACCAAATCTAGACCCAGCATCATCTTCAAAGCCTGAAAAGTACAGTCACAGATACATAAATATACAACACACATAGAAAAAAAGTTTAATTGCACAATGGCAAATCATACTCATTAAGTCAAGGGCCAAATTGAATTCACTGGCCCCCAACTAAGCATCAGAATGTCATTACGAATATGCCACTAATAATAATTCGTTATCAACTCCATTAGCAGTGGAATCAGCTATATTTCACACCTTACTGCAGTCTCCTTTCCCATCACAGACTGTACTGATGTAGACTGCCCATGTCCCATCAGTAGATGAAGCCAGCAGGTAAGTGCAGCTGCCCTGGAAGTGGAAGTGCTTTCTGTCAAAAGTGCGGTAGTGGGCTCCACCCCAGGACATGCAGGTGGCCGAACCCTGAGGTACCCTGGCGCTACCCAGCAGACCGCTACGCACCAGTGGGGAGGACTGGGAGTCTGGAGACAAGGGAGAGAGGACAGAGAAGTAGTGTATTTTAATATTCATATAGTACTTTATGTTATGTAGTAATATGAAATACAAACATCTTAATAAAAATAAAGAGTATCAGAGAGACATTCGGGCAGAACTAAATCAAGGACAAGTCAGAAGCTACTCCTTGTATGTATGTATGTTTTCTGACCAGGAAGGAGAGTGTAGGTGCAAGACAAGCAGGTCTGGTCAGAGGCATTTCTCCAGGTCAGTCCCCACATGCTGCTGCAGCATTGCTCCATGGGCATAAGGGAGGAGTTATGAATTCCAGGGAACTCCTCACAACTCCATGTAGAGAAACACTGACCACGCACACCCACACCTGGGAGGAAGACAACAAAAAGATAATGTTTGAAGAGCATATAAAAATACCCAATAAAATGGCATTATCTTGCTGCGCATCATCCATGTGCAATGTCTCATTTCACATATAAAGAAAGCATGATGCATGCATACTGTATAAGGAACTGATCTGTTGGTTTCTTGTTCTCTCACCCTCAGAGCAGCGTGGTCCACCCCAGCCCTCACAGCACGTCCTTACTGTCCTGTTCACCATCTGGCTCTCCATCTCTGGTGGTCTGAGGTGGACACATCAGGTAAAAGGTCAGTGTATGTGTGGTACCATCTGAATCAACCTAATGTACCCAATGTACCTTTACAGCATGTACCGTTAAAGAAAACGCGTCTCATTAGGCAATGTTTTGACAAATAACTTTTTAAAAGGCATTAATTTCTGAACTGTATTTCTTGTCAGTTTATTTCATCAGGTAGGTGTAACACGCATGGGTTCCTGTTATTCCCACATAATCACACCAACCTGCACAGGTGCCCCTACCAACCGGCAGGAGTCACTGCAACAAGAACATGATCCCTCACCATATTCCCACCACAATACATTAACACAAGAGGAAATGTGATCTGTGCACTCAACTCACTCACTCAACTTTTCACTTACTTGTACAAGAAGCAGGATGCTTTTGGCCCCTGTTGTTTGTAATATAGTGCGATGCCGTCATCACCTCCATGCTTGACGCGCATCCTGTCCACATCTAGCCTCCAGCCCTGTGTGTTATACTGATACACCTCAGAACAGCTCACTTCAAGCTGTAGACGTGGGGACAGGACTCTCTCCACTCTCTCCTCCACCACATGTTCACACCAGTGTCTGGAATATGATACATAGATGTAATTTCTTTCTAAAATCTTCACGTTTAAGTTCACTGGTTTATGCAATGATACTTCCTGGATTCCATAGTAAAGGATGAACTTCTACATACCTGAGGTTCTTCTATAAAACCACATTGTATTAAAATATCATCAGTTACCATGTTCTAATTCAATAATATGGCTTGCAACAGGTATATAAGTCCCATAGGGATTGGAAGCTTGTAAATCTAATTCATAGGTACGTGCACTTGACTCAAGGTCTGAATTTACCATACTATCTATAAAATGTGCTCAATCCTGCTTCGATTGAACCATACTCACCCCATTCCCATTACTGTCTGAAGTCCAAGCAGAGTCAGTAGTAGTGTCTCCATGGTCCTCCCCTGAATATTTGTGCTTAAAATTCCTGTAAAAAAGTACATATGCCCTTCCATATCCAATCTATTTAAACTGATCAAACCAATCCATGTAAAATTTAAACACATTTTATAATCCCATCTCCCTGCTATAATTAAAGGTGCTCTTACCTTTGAAGTGCTTTTGAGAACTCTTTGGATTTTTCCCATGAAACGTCCTTGACTTGTTAATTAATATTCATAGGTGTTTTGTGTTTAAGTCTTTTTTTCTCTATTTTTCTTTTTTCATCCATCCAACAGTATGCAATACATTCCTCAGTGAAGTAATGCTTTGCCTTATTGGGGGGAACAGAGCCTAGGATCCAGGGTTTTAAATGCGGGGGATGACTCACGGGATGTACAGTAGCATCTGAACCTGCTGCCATTGGACGTAAGTGGCACTGTCACAGCTGGGAAGGCAGGCATTGGTTACCAGGCCTGTGACGAACACATCCTCTAACCTCATCCCGTCAAACATTACAGGACACTGTAGGAGACTGTGGGGGTGGTGGAGTCTCAGTCACAGAATAAAGAGATGTTTGTCAGAGCCTAATCCTGTAAAGAGACACATTTCGGGAAGGATGATTGGGGCACTTATTCAATGAAGCATGTCAACAGACATGGGGACTGAAGGCTTTTAGACTCACCGCTATCCCAAGTCTGACCTCTTGACCCCGGTGCAAGGAGGCTCAAACACAGCTGTCACCACAGTACACTGTAGCTTGAGCCAAGGGGAGAGGAAGGAGAAGCTACTGTTATTACACGATTTTGCATGTCATAGTTAACCTCTTTACTTTTCCTCCATGAAGGCCAAAGCTAACTTTCCATTGCAGCCTTGGAGTCAGTGTGCATTTTGATAGAGATAACAATTAGCTGAGTCACTGTGTTAATGTTTGAGGAAAGGGTTATATTAACCTTACATTCAGTCAACAAGAAACAAGATTTAGGGTCTACAGCCATGCTAAAGCTACACGAGGCTGTACGAAAGCACAGTGGCAAAGCATCTAATAGTTGATACTGAGCCAAAGTGGTGGCCTGACCAACCAACACGCAAACATTGCAAGAAGTTTATTTTTTTAAGTAAAAAAGTGTTTACTCTCTGCATTATAGTTGAGATGAGTTGAAAAAACATGTATCCAATAAAGACACATTAATATTCAATAAGCTGTAATTCTAGAGTATAGTGTTCAGATGCATGAACAGGATGAGAGCTTTCACTTGGGATTCATATAGTAATCATTTGAAATGAATGAATGAAAGGGCAAAGTTCAGTAACTGTATTGCAACTTGTAAAACATCAATGTAATTTCTGCAGTTTTACAAAGAGCGTATAAAATGACACATCAAGTTCCGCAAGGCTCCATTCTCTGGCTTCTTCTTTTCAACATCTACGGTACATACTCCCACGAGCTCAGATTCTAGAAAATAACAAAATATCTTATCATAATGTAGGAGACAGCAAACAAAAATTCCTTAAGTTAAAAACAAATATAATAGAACTGAAAATATTGTTCTTGGAGTCAAGTAAGTTAAAAGTTGGTGCTCAGCTTCAAAGACCACAAACAAAGGCAGAAACCATGAACTCATAACCACATCTCATAACATAACAACACCCAGTTTAAGACCATTTTAAAATCAGGTGACTATCACCTTAAGAGCATATCAAGAATTTAAGGACTTATGTTTCAGCAGGATTTAGAAAAGCTTCTCCATGTTTTTATTTTATTTTAGTAGATGTAAATAGGTGTCTTAATGGGTCCTTCTGCAAATAAGTCAGACACCTGTAGACTGATGCAGAACTATGCTGCTGGAGTCCTCACTGAGATTAGTAAACTGAATCATTACAGTTCTCAGATCTTTACACTGGCCTTTATGTGTGTCAAAGAACTGACTTTAAAATAATGCTACTGGTTCAAAAGCACTGAATGGTTTAGGGGCAAAATTCATTTCTAATCTACTGTTACATTATGAACCATTCAGACCTATCACAAAACTTGAGATCTGCTTCAACTCTCAGTGCTCTTGAATCAGCCTTTGTCAATGTATTTTTGTGCAATGTGCCATGTGCATATTTTTCATAATGCCTGTTATGCCTTATCTAATGTATTTTGTATTGCCTATTTCTTGAGAGGTGCTGTACATATAAACTTATCTTGCCTTGAGCAGGATTAATTACGTAAAAAAAAGCAGCACCTGTCATTTCATCATATTTACAACCCACTGTTGGCCAATCAGCCTCCGTCACTGCAAAGTAGGAGGTTAAATATAAACGGCAGAGCACTGAATAGTTTTCTTCAGTTGCTGAAGCAGAAGGACTGGGCTGATCAACCTTGGTTTACAAAATAGCTAAAGTCAAGTCAGATTTATTATATAGCGCAATCACAACAGAGTTATCTCGAGACGGTAAGCAGAGGACATTCAGGTAGTTTGGTCT
The DNA here is from genome assembly GCF_001640805.2 of Lates calcarifer. Classification (NCBI taxonomy): domain Eukaryota; kingdom Metazoa; phylum Chordata; class Actinopteri; family Centropomidae; genus Lates; species Lates calcarifer. The sequence goes on along the minus strand of NC_066856.1, from coordinate 3,962,657 downwards.
ACTTCCTTACTCCTAATAGCAGAGCTCCATGTGTTTCTAAAGAAGCACTGAACCTTTCCAAAGTCAGAACATCATTTATCACATTATTACATAAATGCTATTATGTTATGTTCTGTTATAAAATAAAATTAATTCTGAAGAAGACAGTGAGAATTTGTATTGTGAACTTCATGGGAACTTTGAAACTGACACAAGAATGAAGGTAAATAGAGCACAGACAGGGACAAAGTTGACAGTGAATGTGTTGTAGCAGTGGCTGTTATTCTGTTTGTGTCGCTGTTGGGAGAGAGTGATGCAAGAGAGGAACAAGAACAATGCTTATTCACTGTTCCTTGGAATTCTGCAGGGTGAGATAGTGCTGTAGTTTTTGATTCTTTAGTTTATTAGAAGGGGGTGACCACAAGAAACAAAATAAATGATGAACTATAAAAACATTTGGAGAAAAGAGTCTGAAGTAGAGATAGACTGATATTGTTTTTTCAGGGCCGATATGGATACCGATTATTAGTAGTCAAGGAGGCCGATAACCGATATTTGGAGCTGATATTCATTTACAGTAAAAGTGAAAATATTGGCATCAAAATTTGGAATAAATCAAACTCCAACACTTAACTTTGTTCAAATGCCTTTAAACATGTTTATTAAACAGCTTTTCAGATTTGCAACATGTTAAAGGTTTTTTTTTTTTTATCTTAGACAATAGACATCTTTGTTTTAAAATTCTAACAAAAAGTGCAAGGAGCTCCCAGGTTCAGCAGCATCTCTTAAATAAATAAAGTTAAATGAAAACTTAAACAAATAAATAGCTCCCTAAAGTTTTCTACAGTAAATAAAGAATCATATATCTGCTCTCCAGAGCTTCTTTTTCTCCTCTCCGCCGTGTGTGAGAGCACTGTGCATGCACAGCTTTCACTGCTGATTGGCTGTTACCCGTGCTTTGCATGTAACCAATCAGATGGTGCTGTGGGAGGGGCAATGCTGGAGATAGAGTAGTGACTGCAGACAGAGAGGCGCAACTGCATCAGAGCCAAAATAACCCAGTTTTAAATTGATCTCTTATCAGCCGTTGGATTTAAAAAAAGGCAGATGCCGATATGCGTCAAAATGCCGAATATTGGCACTGATAATCGGCCCTGGCTGATAATCGGTCTATCCCTAGTGTGAATCACAACTGAATAAGTAGAAACAAAGCTCTCCTTACCTCCAACAAGATTTTCTCTTTGAAAGAATGAGAAATCTTTAAGTGGTTTCACTCAACATATTAAGTTTCTAGATTCACATTTGATATTCTTTTCTCATTATATTACAGCCATGAGGCTTCTCTGCCTGCTGCAGTTGGTCTGTTTGGCCAGTTGTACTGTTTCCAGGACAAGAGAGTGGGCTCTTCATGGTGCCCCCATGTTTGCCGACCTTACAGTTCATGAGCTGAAAGCTGTCCGGGCTTACCTGCATGGCATTCCAGAAATGGAGCTTACTGATGCACAGAACAAGATTCTGAAGAAGAACAGCATCCTCCTGATAGAACTCCATTTGCCAAGAAAGCATGAGGCCCTGAGAGCTCTAGACCGTGGACAGGCCAAACCCCCACGTCAAGCCCGTGTGATCATCCAATTCGGAAACCAGAACAAACCCAACATCACTGAGTATATTGTCAGTCCTCTGCCATTCCCAAATTCTCATGTAGTCAAGACCTTCAAGGGGGATAGGCCTGTCCTCTTTGAGTCAAGGCCTATTACTAATGTAGAGTACTATCATATCAATAACATCCTTGAGAAGATCACAACTAAAGCTCACAAACTTCTGTTTGAGACCACAGGAGGGTTTTCCTTCACTAACTGCTCTGATCGCTGCCTGACATTCTCTGACATAGCCCCCCGTGGGCTGGGTCCAGGTGAGAGGAGAACCTGGATCATGTTGCAAAAGTTTGTGGAGGGCTATTTCATCCACCCAGTTGGGTTTGAGGTATTGATCAATCATCAGGATCTGGACCCAGGAAAGTGGACTGTTGAAAAGGTCTGGTACAATAGCATGTACTTTGACAGTGTTGAGGATCTGGTAGAAAAATATGAATCAGGAGGTGTGGAGAAGGTCAAATTGCCTGATCATGATGAAAATGATCTCTTTTCCACCTACATCCCCCGGGGTCACAGCAACACTCCCACTAATATCCATGGACCAAAGCTTGTGCAACCTCAGGGACCTCGCTTTAACACTCATGAGAACTTTGTTGAATATGCTGGATGGTCTTTTGCCTACCGAGTCCGCTCAACAGCTGGGCTTCAAGTCTTTGACCTCCGTTTCAATGGAGAAAGGATTGCCTATGAGATCAGCCTCCAAGAAGCTATTGCCTTCTATGCTGGCGATACTCCCGCTGCAATGCAAACAAAGTATATTGATGCTGGCTGGGCGATGGGCAGCTCCACCTATGAGCTGGCGCCTGGAATCGACTGTCCAGAAATTGCCAAATTTGTTGACCTTCATCACTTCTTTGACACAGACAAACCTGTGCAACACAAAAATGCACTTTGTATTTTTGAGATGACCACTGCTATGCCTCTGAGAAGGCATTTCAATTCCAACTTCAGTGGGGGATACAACTTCTACGGGGGGTTGGAAAACACTGTGCTGGTGTTGCGGACGACCTCGACAGTTTACAACTATGACTACATTTGGGACTTTCTCTTCTACCAGAATGGGGTGGTGGAGGTAAAGGTCAGTGCCACTGGATACATCCATGCCACTTTCTTTACACCAAACGGACTTCACTATGGTACCAAGGTGTACAACTACGTGCTGGGTAACCTGCACACACACCTTATCCATTACAAAGTGGACCTGGATATTGCTGGTGAGTACTCTGGTACAGCCACCTAAATCTTTCTTTTTAAAGCAGTAACTGTTTCACTCTTTCTTTACCATTGATGGTCTGTACTTCAAAAAAAGGCTGAATGCAAGATCAGTGGAAAATCCAGCCAAATTTCTATGAATTACAGACATATTGGATGATTTTGTTCCCCACAGTTTTTGTCCACCATAACAATGCCTTTTGTAACAAGGTGGACAAGGTATAATGGATCAGACTTTCACAGAGGAGACTGGAGTTCACATCCTATCATAGCCCTACAATTAACATTTGCTATTTTATTAACTGTAAACACAGTCTCTCCCCACCCTTAATCATATTTTTCACTGGCCTAGTTCTACCCATACCTTAACCTGTAATGTATGTGCCATAACCACAGTTCTTTCCCATTCCTTAGTTGAAATGTGCAGACATCATAGAAAGTTAGAATATATTTAATATTGCCACTATTTGCAAAACAGTTGTGGCATTAAACATAATCTGGTGGTGTGCAGATTCCACCAATATTGACATTCATGTTTGGTGCTGGTCTTGGGAAAATCACATCACCCAAACTTTTTCAAAAACTTTACAAGAAAATGTGTTACAAGCATAAACCCACTGTGAAAATATTGGTAATATTGGTAAGTTCCCTTCATACCAAACTTAATACATAATGGTGTGTATTCTGAAGTTGTGAAGACAGTGAAATGAGGTGAAAGAAAGGGCACACAGGAACTGAGCTTTCAGCAAGTCTTTTATTGATGCCAATCCAGATAAAATCACTTTCTGGACTTCACCCTGTCATAAAGGAGACTCGACCTATCAAGAATGTGAGACTGGTCTGTTGAAATGTGCGATCAAAGCTATGTGCTATGCTTAAGTCAATAACTAAATGTTGTAAAACTGTCACCTCTACTACTTTTAGTGTATTCAAGCTGACTCTGCTGCATGCATATTGCTTCTCAACAAGCTGCTTACACCATGACGTCTAACTTCTGACAATTCTTTGTCTTTTCTGTGACACAGGTCGAGAGAACAGCTTTGAGTCAATAGATCTTAAATTTGTCAACTTCACCAATCCTTGGAGCCCGAAGAATTTCATTGTCCAGTCCAGACTCAGCAGGACAGAGCACAAGACTGAGCGATCTGCTGCTTTCCGCTTTGGCAAAAAGTTCCCTCGCTATGTGCACTTTTACAACCCCAATGAGAAAAATAAATGGGGGCACAAGAAAGGTTACCGAATTCAGTTTAACTCACATGCTCATAGTGTCCTTCCAAGGGGCTGGAGAGAGGAGAATGGCATCAGCTGGTCAAGGTAATAAAAATATTTTCCCACTATGTTGCTATGTTTTGGTAAAGTAAAAAGTAAAACAATCAAACCCCATGTACCATGTTTTTATGATTGCCACCATTTCCCCCAGATTCTGTCATATATTTTGGACACATCTCTTGTAGAATTTTGTTTCTGTTAATCTGAGCAAAGTTTGCACACATAACATGATTTGTGTGTAATGATTGACCCCACAGAGGATCAGTGGAGTTGAAGAGCTTAATCTCTGGATTAGGAGTGTGTTTAGAAATCAGGTCAAAGTAGTAGTAGTTATGGTTTGGGAGTCAATGACGAACACTGAACAGTCACAGTCAGTAAAGTGTTTGTAAACCATATCAATTTTAAATGCACAAAAATCATTTGCATTCTCTCTCATAATAAAACAAAAGTTAAAATTTAAAGCAGTCAGAGTCAGCAGACCTGATAATTTATTAAGTGTGCGGACTATCAACCAAGCCATCATCCAAGCTGTGGCAGCAAATCAAATTCTTCAGGCAGCAGGAACAATATCCACTGGCTAAAAGGCTAACAAACACTAAGTCTACTGTCTGACTCCGGTACATGAACAAATGTGACAAGTCCTGAGTTCCCAGTCAGTCTCTTCAGTATTCACCATCATCATTATACAGGCTAGAGTTCAAAATGAATACCACAGGATGGTAAACATTTACCACTCAGTGAAAACCTGCTCTGATAGGTGAGAAAAGCTAAACTTTGTCACACCGTATGAGAGTCTGTATCACTGTTTAAGGTTGTAATGCTACCATTTATGCATACCAGTACAGACCTGGTACGAATCAAACTCACAAAAAATCAGTAGAACCCTCCACCACTTGCATGTCAACAAACTTAACATTAATGCTGATGTTCCTGGGCGATCAGTATGTTAAATGCTAAAATAAGTTCTGTTTGAAATGATTAATTGGCAAGAGACAGTTGTGCAGTTTCTCTGTATGAATTAATTTGTCTCTGAGCTGTCAGAATGACATGGTAATATAATAAAATGACTGGTGAACGGTTTCTTTACAGGTATCCTCTGGCTGTGACTCGTCATAAAGATAGTGAAGCCACCAGCAGCAGCATCTACACCCAGAATGACCCCTGGGAACCTGTTGTGTCCTTTGAGGACTACATCCGCAACAATGAAGACATAGTCAACCAGGTACAGTAGTGAACATTAATATGCTGTAGACATATCTACATTCCCTCTCCATGTATATGACACATCCACAGTGTGTATCAATGCTCTTGGTCTCATAAAAAAACAAAGCAATTTTCCAAAAATGTTGAACTATTCCTTTAACCGAAAAGCCATTACACTGAAAAAATATATACAACACATACAATTTTAAACCATTCCATTATTTTCATTTTGCAACTAATAAGTACTGATAACTTGAAAATCAGTAAGAAAAGTTCACCCAGAGCTTTATAGCTTTATCAATACAATATCATCTCATGATCATCAACTGCAGTAGTACATCACATAGCATTGTTGTTACATGGTTTTTGAGATTTGGTGCGTCACTGACTATTAAAGCAAAATGGCAGGCACAATCCCCTTTTTACTGGTGCAAAGAGTCATGATTCATTAATAGGTGGCATTGTTTGTGATGTTTCAAAGAGAGTCCTGTAAATGTGGTTTACATTTCAGTGGTGTGGTGGTGGGGTATGGTGTTTCTCTGAGAGATTACGTCATTGGTTTATGTTTGCTATTCCTAAACAAATCTGTTGATTAGTTCCAGTTCTTCACCTTCGAGGCAACTCACAAATGCTGACATTTTCTTCTGTTAGCACTTTTAAATGGATAAAAACCATCTGTTCTGTGTCCTATTCTAAAAATTCCTATGTAATGTTTGCTCTCCTCTATGCAGGACCTGGTTGCCTGGGTGACCGTAGGCTTCCTGCATGTGCCTCACTCAGAGGATATCCCCAACACAGCGACACCGGGCAATGCTGTGGGCTTCTTCCTCCGACCCTTCAATTTCTTCAATGAAGACCCTTCGCTGGCATCCAAAAGCACCGTCATTGTCCGGCCGGGCCAGGATGGCAAGCTCAAGATCCAGAGATGGACACCTGAGGTCGTAGGTCACTGTGTGACCGAAGAACCATTCTTTTACAATGGCACTTATGCAGGAGTCTAGAGGTGTTTTACAAGTTTTATGGCACAAATCAGATTTTCACTTCATTTAGATGAATTGCAGAATAAGGATCTGATATGAATCACTGGACGTACATAGTCAAATTTATTCTCAGTAATATGACAAAGAGACAACTTTATGAGAATTTTTGCAATATTAAAATTCTCAAAAGAATTAATTGTAAAATGTAAAAAATAAATAAAGACCAATATTATTTTCAAAGGAAACAGGTGATATTGTGTGAAAGTTTTTTTTCATAAATGATGAGCTGCAGACTATACATTGCACAGTTTATTGCCCATTTTTCATGCATGTCTGACCTATTCTCTGTCCCTCTGCAATTCTGCTGCATCAAATTAAGAAAAATATGGACTCAAAACCCAGATCATACACATGCAAATGTTAATGTTAATGTGCCACGTCAAAGCAAACCACACATGTAACCTGGGTGGGGGAAGGGGAGGTAGTGTGGGGCATGTGGGGCCTTGAGAGCTCCAGTAATCCCATGCTGGGTCTCCGTGGCTGAGGTTTAGCAGCAGCAAGCATCCAGGATGCAGGATGCTGCGTATCCGCCCTGTGTAGGTGTCAACTTCTGTCCCTCAGCACGCTCTGCTTGCCAAGCTGGAGGGAATGTTTTTGCTAGACAGACAACAGGCCTTAAAGAGCAAACAGCCTGATTCCGGATCCTTCCCCGCAAACAGTCCAGGATACCACTGGTGGTGCCATCACCCGTGGAAACCCCTGCTGTCTTTACATACAGTGTGACAGAATGTACAGAATATCAACAGCACAAGTAACTGCTCTGTTCCTTATACACACATTCATAACATAGCCAGGTCATTCACACACAAAGATTTATATTTCAGAATAAACCAAACTGTTTTGACCAAATTGTATGTTTTTGGTTTTATTTTAATTGAAACTTTTCTGTATTATAACACTGATGATTAAACACGGGTCTATGTTTGCCAGCAAACTAAATATAACTTCCAAGGAGACAGGTGGATTTTGCAGTGGGAAAGTCAGTTTGTGTGAAGGGTAAATACGTGTTTTTGGAGTGGGGAAAAGGAATCCAGCCAACAACTGTCATCACAGTCTAAGAACCCCTTTTATAGGTGTGTGCCAATGTTTTACAGTACATTATAAAAGAGGGATCGTATGAGAGCTATGCACGCATTAGTGAATGGACGATGTTAGAGGAGGAGACAAAAAGACAATGTGAATTGGCTAACAAGCATTCCTATAGCTATTCCCATAGCAATGATGGTCCTGATGTTACATCTATAGGACAGTACTTAACATAACACAGTTAATTCATTCGAAATTGGTGTAGAAAAGTTTTACATGTAAAAAAAAACAACATATACAGAGTGTGAAATTTTATTTCACTCTGCTGCTCACACCCTCAAATAATTTAGTCTCCTCTTAAGATTCCAAGAAATGTTCAATCAAGGGCAGATGGATTAATCCAAGAGGCTTCTTCAGTTCTGACTGAGTGGTGGGGAAACCCAGGTATTTAACCTCTGTGGGGGGAGTCATGTGAGGCCAAGTACGAATGACTGTTAAATCTCCTGGGAAGGGATGATAGGATAGCATTTGTGGGTGGTGGATAAGTGGTGTCTTAGACCTCCCCCTCTGTTGAGGGGTATTTCTCTTTTTCTACATATATGGCCTCCTTCACTCCTCTTACAAATCATCTGTCACCGCTCACTATCTAAAATATGAACACTGTTGACATAGAGGGAATGTCCCCTATCTTTCGGGTGAGGATAAGGGTTGTTTAATGGTTGTTTATGTTACGTTTAAACAACCATTAAAACTCATGGCTCAACACAGGGGGGGGCAAACCGTCAGGTCAGGTCAAGACTCCACTGTTTGCCTACACCAGAGGAGGGATCATGATATGAGGTACATGTCTCTCAGAACTGAAGAAACCTCTTGGATGAGAGGGGAAATTTCTTCATTGCCCTTGATTCATCTTTTCTCAGAATACCATGTTCTGGATGACTGAGAATCCTCACAGACACCTCTCTTAAAATGTTTCTACAACCTTCTGTATATTCCGACTCAGTGAAAACATATGTTTATACGATTTAATACTGACAAACAACCAGTTTACATTTATGTAAAGCCATTAAAAGTTGTCTTACAAGACAGCACAGCATACATAGTGATTCTACATGTTTAGCAGGACACAAATGAGAAAAAAAAAAGACAATTATGTCGATATTTATACATTACCACAACAAATGTTTATGTATCTTTATTTATATTTATTAGTTTAACCTGTAATGGATAGATTATTGGGCCTGAATAAGAAGCCTGGGGACTTAGATGGTAAATTGGTGCCACCTAGTGGTTTCTTGAATAATTGTTTGATCCACTCAGATTATCAATGGTCACTCAGTTATTAAAACAACTGTGCACTTCTGTGGCTCTGGAGAGGCTTCCCACAGTCTGAGAAAATAGTCAGAGTTCAGTTTACTTGTGCATAAAATGACAAATAGAACTGAGATAGAAACAGACAAACAAAAATAGGGGTTCGCTGGGCTGGGAGGGTGTTATCAAGTTGCTCTACGGAAAGTTAGGATGCATTCGTTCATTCTTCCCACCTTACTTTCTTAGTTTATCTTACCCCTTCTATTTCCAGTTGTGCCTTTGCTCTAATCATCCATGTTATTACCAAGAGATGATGGACCTTCATTAATTTAAACCTTTGTGTGAATCTCTCACTATAACTTGGGTATGGAAATGTCACATGTGTTTGAACAATCTGATAGGGCAACACTACATCCTGTTTGAGATCTTGAAAGACCCAGCTACAAATATCATATGATGATGAATCAGAAAAACAGCAAAGTTTTTCCAGTGGTGAATACTAGAGAGATGTCACAGTAAACACATTTGTACTGAGGGAGTGTATAATTAGACCAGATGTCCAGCAGCTGAAGCAAGCTTGAGTGTTATTATTATTATTTCCTGCCCTCTAAATCACACGTTCTTTTCTTGTAGTCTGTGTTGGAGGGTTTAATGACTGATGTCATCTGTTCCCACATAGTGCCTTCTTATGTCTCAACACCACACTGTGTAGGACATTATGTGGTCAAGCTGGCGTCTGTGACTCTTGTGAACAGGATAACAAGAAAAATACATGGCAGAAACTTCATACCTATGCCACAGGTACTCCATGTGGAGAAGGTGATCTGATTAGATTTTAAGGTACCTTTCAGAATAAATGTGCATATTAATGAATTTCCCAGAAATAGTGTTTAACACTTCAAAGCTATAAGATGCAAATTCCCAAGCTGCTAATGCCTGATGCTTTACTTACTAAATCCAATCTGAAATGACCCCCTGTATTCCACCAATCAAAAGCTGCATAATAAAAGTCTGCTCCTCCAAAGGAACAGCACTTTAAACTGACCAGTGCTATTTACCCTGCAATTAATTCCTTCATATCATGGCTAACTTTGATAATGGCAACTTTTTCTAAAAGTGATGTAAAAATATCAGATCACTTTTTCTTCTCCTGCACATTCAAGAAAAGATGAGAGAATATTTATGTTAGCGATATTTTCATGTGTAATTATTGGCTCTGTACTCAACGACAAAGATGCTGGATACTTGGAAATGTTTTCATTCATAAAATAAGACTCCTCAGGACTTTCATCTCCAAAGAAAACAGTTTCACAGGTCTATCTCTATGCTGCTTTGAACTTTATCCAGAGTAAAAATGCAGTATGACCTTTAGAGTTGGCAAATGTGTGTTGAGAACAACAATACGTGTTTTGTATTTATTCTAAATATAACATATTGTATTTCAATATGTTTGTCTCATTGTTCAAGGAAAAAGCAAATGATTAATACTGTAACAAAAAAAGGCATGGAGGGGACACAATATGTCATCATACAACTCTGTTTGACTTTCCAAATGTTATTGCACTAAAATGGATCAGATTCCGATAATAAAAGGAATAATTTCAGCGGGTGGTCTCTCGAGAGGAGAGGACCCGGAAGAGAGAAGAGTGAAGAGGTGAAATTACCTGCTGCTCTGTTACCAGTGTCTTGCAGCAGAGTGGTGAATATAACATGACTAGAATTAGTTTGATCAATCATCCTACAAGCAGGGGTGGTGGAGTGTACTTTACCATCATACAAGCCTGCCAGCATTTAGCCACTGTTCTTCTGCCCATGCAACAACTTATGCACCTCAGTGTAGATTTCTTATCTGGCAAATGAAATCCCTGATAAGAGTCAGTATAGAATCCAACTGTACCTGCTCATAATAGTCTCCCATGACTAGAATAAGGCCAGCAGCAGGCCTTTGTTTTTCTCAGGTAAAACAGGGATGTTTGTGTGGCACAGGATTCGTTTGTTCTCTGTGCTCTGACCTAATCCTGTCCTAAGTCATGCTCCCATAGCCAGTCTTCCAGAGTCAGCTAAATATTACATGAGCAAGTTCTGGTTCCTTCTACCCTTAATTCATATGACTTTGCTCTTCAGGATGTTTGCCTCATTCTTTTTCTCAGTCAGCATGTCATTCATTTCATCATCACATCTGTTTGTACAGTGTTGTCATTCACCACTGTAGACATGTAAGAAATTTAATGTCTCCATATATTTGTAGTTTGGTTGCCGGGATTCAGTTCAATACAAGATCCTGTGATCCCTGTTTCCCAAGGCAAACAGCCACATTAATATAATGTCATAGCTTGAATAACAACACAGCAACTTAAGTTTAAAAGTATTCCAATAGATTTTATGTTTGGTGTCAGAAATGTCATATTGGTTTAAAACTTGCTCCTTGCTGAATTTTTTCCTGCTTGACACAGACCACAGATGGTCTTCAGGTGGTTAAACATGATCTGCCCTCATATCCATATAGAATACTGAGAGATAGAAGAACTGGAGAACAAGAGGCAGTGTGAGAGGTGTTTTTCCAACTTTTAGAAATTCTGTCCAGCTATTACAAAGAATTCAGGCTGGTGTGTGCATCTCTATAATATGCATCTGCAGAAAGAACACATATAGATGGTTTAAAATCATATTTCTGTTTTCTCGTATCTGATTTTCTGACATTTTGGATTCAGTCATTTAAATTTGAATGATTAGAGGTCATGATTGAAAAGCAGATTTTTCTTCTGATGATTCTTCTGCACATCAAAGTGAGGATGAGGAATGAATGAATGAATGAAATGAGGAATTGTGTAGTTGTAACTTATAATAGCCCTCTGTCAGTTTAGAGTTGTGTATTAGAGTGATGTAAATAAAGACTATTATTCATTGGACAATAAAGTTCCCCATCGAAACCCTTATAATACTAGTCTACTGTGCTTTTAAAACTCATAATATGTGGTTATTCCTGAATATAAAATGAATCAGAATCAGAGTCAGAAAAATGTATTGATCCTCACAGGGAAATAAGTACAAACAGTAAAAATGCTAATAACAAATACACAATAAGTGAACAGAAAAATGTAAAAATGGTGACTTGTTTCTTCTTCTCTAAAAGACAAAGAGAAACAGAGACAATCATTAATAACCAGAAGAATTATTCAATTGTGTAAGAATTGTTATAATAATAAGTAATTGTAATAACTAATAATAAAGTATACTAATCTTTTGAAATAAGATGGTTGACAGGACATCTCTCTCTCTCTCTCTCTCTCTCTCTCTCTCTCTCTCTCTCTCTCTCAAAGACAAATAGAAAAGAAAAAGGAACAACAATTAATATTTTAGCAGTGATATAAACATTAGAGCCACTGATGAAAATAGAAACTCTGATAAAAACATGAAATAAATGTATACTTATCTTTTCAGAAATGAGATGGTTCACAGTGAATTGTCTCACTCTGTCTCGTCTCCACTCCTCCTCTCTCTATAAGACAACGGACAGATAAAGAGGAAATAACAGTTAATAACTTGAACAATGAGGAAAACAAAAGAACAAGTCATGAATAGTGAAACTCTGATAATCTCATAGAATAAATGTTCACTCATCTTTTTAAATGTGAGAATTGCCAGTGCATGGTCACCCCTCTCTTCTCTCATCCTCTCCTCTCTCTGTACAAGTCAAATGACAAACAGGTGGAAATAAAGTTAATAAACATCTTCAGCAAGCAGAAGAACATTTGATCACTATATAACTATAGTGACTCACTATATGAATTCTGATCATCACAAATAATAATAAAAATGTACTGATCTTTTCAAATGAGATGGTTCTTCTCCTCGTCTCATCTCAGCTCCTCCTCACTTCCTCTTTCACTAAAGGACAAATGGCAAAGAAAGGGGGAATAAGAGTTAATACTATATTTAGCAATGATAGAAACATTAGAGCCATTGATGAAAATAGAAACTCTGATAAAAACATTAAACTAAATCTAGACTTATCTTCACAGTGTCTCTCCTGTTGTCTCCTCTGCTCTCTTTTCCTCTTGTGTCATTTAGTCTTTATGAAAACAGATGAAGGGCAACAGTTAACAGCTTGAAGTTAAATAGATAAATAAATATATGATGGTGAGAATAAAACTTCAGATAACAGCAGAGAATAAATATATACTCATCTTTTTAAAACCCCTCTTGTTTCCTCTCCTTGTTCTAAAGACAGATGACAGACAGAGAGAATAACAGTTAATCATTTGATCAATCAACATCAGACTTACTAATAAAAACACAAACTCAGGATATAATAGTATACTTATCTGTGTAAATGAGATGGTTCACAGCGAATTGTGGGAGCTGGCAGAAGTGTGACTGTCTCCTCTTCAGTTCAGGTCACTTGTGTTCAGTCCAGCTCAGTTCTGCTCTATTCTACTGTGTTCTGTTCTGCTCAGTTAAGCTCAGTTCAGTTCCATTCTGTTTTGTTGGGTTCTGTTCTCTCTCTTAAAGACAAACAACTGATGAGGGAGAAACAGTTCATACTTTGACGTGTTTGTAATATTTCAGAAACACCTGTCACTACTGTCTGACACAGCCTCACTGCACCATAAAGACTGTGGATTTAACTGAGTGGTGACATTAATGATAACGTTAACTTTAATTAAATAACAATTAATCAAGAAAGACCTGCTACAACACAACACATTCAACATTTAGATTCTCTGTAAAGGGCTACTTACCACTCTGTTCATTCTTGGTGATGTCTCAAAGCAAAGTTGATCTTTATTTAAAACTAAACACATCTTGACTCCCAGGTTTCCATCAGTGTTTATCTCTCTGTCCACTGCTGACTGTTCCAGTTAGCTGGCAGAGAAGTACAGGTGAAGTTAATATCATCACTGGCTTCTATCAAACTGTTCCTGTCCTCTTTCTCCTCTTCTATCAATGCAGGACAGTACCTGGAGCATGATTAGATGCTCAGACTAACTCTGAGGAGTAAAAATAATAGTTTTGTTAACCTGCCAGACACAGAACACAAACATGGTCAGTCACATTTACAAGGCAGCTTCTGGACCCACCCTCCCTGTTCTTCCTCTGTGTCTGAATCTTTGCACACGTGTCCGTCTGCTGTTCAGTCCGCTCACACTCCTAGTGGTTTGTCAGCTCGGTGCTGTCAGAGCAGTACATAGGGGAGACAGCCCTGGTCACAGTCCTGGACTGGTGTAAAGTGGTAGACAGGGACTGCACGGTCGGTTCCGAGCACACATGCTATCATGGTTCACATTATGTGTGGCAACGTAGAGAACAAAAGGGTGACGTGAAGAGGAATATGGATCAGATTGTATGATAGTGAACAAGTGAATGACAGATAGACACTCTGAGCACAGGCACACTGACTCTCATCAACAGACAACAGCTTATATAGCAGCATTTGGGTCGTAATGTGTTTAAAGAATAAAACAATAATAATAGATTTTTTTAAAGTTGGGAAACAGGGTGAGATGAAGAAGATAAGGTCTCTTTAATGAAGGTAAAATCAGTGGATGGTTGTGCTTAATGGTTCTGTGCTCTGTAAAGGGAGAGCACCTACATCTGCCAGGAGGGGCCACCATACACTTTTGGTAACTTGTTCCCTTCCACACCATTTACCAGCCACTGTCACAGAGTATGTGTGTGTATAAAACAAAGCACTACCTCATTCTTTCCAGGTTTTTATTTTTCAATGTCATCTGATTCCAGGTTTGGCTGCAGAGACCTGGGTGGGGTGGGCTTCTTCCCTTCACTCTTTCACACACATCTTTGAAAAATGATAGAGGTAACTTAGGCTGACATTCGCAATGCAAGTTTGGTGAGGAACTTAGTGCTAAGAGCATTGGTGTAGAATCCTCAACAAACAGTATACTACTGTATACTACTATATACTAGTGTATGTGAAGGGTATCAAAGGTTACATCTCATAATAAGGGTACAGATGTTGTATTTTCCTCATAGACAGTGAAAAATCCCCAGGCATCATGTGACAATGTGCCAGTCATAACGAAGACAGTGGTATGTACATGGAAAAAGGCATGAGCTGCTTGTATCAGTGTAAAATGCATTACGTTGGCTGAAGATGAATCCATGCAAGAATCAAATTCAGAAACTATTTTCCAAACAGTGTCCTTGTTAAAACACTTACAACAACTTAAAACCAATGGTGAAATGAATTTACGATCAGTGTAACAAAGGACTCACACACCGCCTAACAAGATGAGAGAAAAGAGTAACTGTGTTTTTATTTCCGGTGACATTTGCAAAATGAAAGCGCAACAGTGACGTTATATATTTAATATATTTTTGAAGATATAATTGCATTACAGCATTGTTTACAGCACAAACTACCTGTACATGCACAGGGTGATGACTGCTGTGGCTCATGGCAGAAGTGACCTACAAACTGATATATCAGCTCAGAGTCACTCAAAGAAAGGCCTCAGTCTCCAAACTCCAGATACTAAATTATGGACTGAAAAGGTAAATCAGATGAAGTTGAAAACTGACCTTCATAGACATGGTACATGGTACATACATGAGTGACACATACAATGTATTCCAGTGTGTCTCAGTGACTTAGGTGGATAGAACAAATAAGAGTCCAGGCCCCTGCTCAATGTCATGTTTACATTTATTTACCTACTGTAGAACTTCAAAGCTGCAATATTTTAAATCTGCAAGGAATTTCTGAAATTAGCAAAAAAAAAGTATATCATGAAAGGGATCACTCATAATAACAAACCTCCAAAGAATTATCATCCAATTTAATTCAGAAGAAGACCAAAGGTGAAAGGGGAGATCAAAACAGGACTAAAAGCAGAGTGAATTTGGTAGCATGTTATATCAACTTGATGAGCTAATATTATGTGTGTGTGACTGAGACATAAAAATTTTAGGTAGATGGGTTAAAATACATTTTTGGAAAAATTTAAAAATGAAGTAAACCCAATATAAACGCTATGAAAAGCATAAATTAGTCTTATTGTTTTTTTCCCAATATAAAATTACTCCAGATAAAACTCTTTAAGAATACATTTTCCTGCACAACATATTTTATACAGAGAACACTGTTTCACAGTTGGGACACTGCAACCAGTGTCCAGGAATTCATGTCAATCACATCATGTAGCTGAATTAATTTATCAAGCAGGAGTGTAGATATGAGATAAACTAAGTTCTTGCCCCTCATCCAATAAGTGTGCATGCAAGTACATGTGCGTGTGTGTACATCTGTAGCTGGATGGGTGCATGATAGTGTGTGTCCCTGCTGGTATGTCAACCATCCCATTCCTCTTTGTCTACTTCCAAAAAAAACTTCCCTGCCCCGGCAGCAGCTGAGACCAAACTTCAGAGAGACAGACCCTGCAAAACCGTGAGATAGAAGAGGACAAACACAAGATCATCTGCTACCAGACCTTAAATACATTAATAACCAGCACAGGTTACTGGTTACTACAGGTTACTGTGGCATCCAAAATATGCAGATAAATATCTTTCCCTGAGATTACACACTACATTAGAATTTGCTCTTAATGCAAAAAGTAAAAAGGGGAGAAAGAAAAGTTTCCCATAGGCCCAGGTTTATTTAACCTCTTATTAAACAAGATTGCACACATTATTAACAGCTAAGAATAGTTCGTTTTAGACTTGTTAGATTAGGTGGTGTAAAAATACCCTGTCACTGAAATAAGTATGCTGGTGTCATTGCTGTGAATGTGTGAGTGAGTCAACAGTCATCTGGCAAAGCAGCCGCAACATGTATCTGATCAGTCCAGTCTGTGGAGTGAGAGGGTGGGAGGACAAAAGGTTATCTGGAGGACAGGCTGAGTAAAGGCTGAGTAAATTGTTGTTTAGATCTACTTCCAGTTTCCTCTTATAGTACTCTTACAGTCTCAAAACCCACCACTGTGAGCATGAAAATAATACAGTATAGTTTTCAGTGGACTAAAACTGGAGAAACACTTTGCCATGGGAAGACTGAAAAAAGTAAAAGTAGGACTGGTCTACTGTCTAAGGATTTCTGGGACTGAAGAGGTCCATCTCAGAACAGGACATAAAGGACCTATTCAAATACTTCATAAAACAGGTAAACACCCAACTTGGTCATATTCCTCCACTAGTGAAAGCCATGATAAATTGTTCAGTAAGTTAAGATGTTACAGCTGTGGGGCTCCATAACATGGCTGCTCAATGATTAGCAGTATTTTATTAAGTACTAAATATGATGTCTAACCTTAATTTCTCTGTCTCTATTTTTCTCATTTGAAACAGACACAGACAGAATCAGGTTCACAAGTGTTGGAAGTCTTTCAGTTGCATAGTCTGAGAAGACATGTACTCAGTCACACCACAGAGAAACTACTAGTGTGAACAATGTGGCAGAAAAGTGCCTGCATGTCCACACTGGAGAGGAGCCCTTGTACAACGTGAAAAAAGTTTCAGTTGCTCAAGTCACTACAAGAGACACCTGCTCACCCACACTGGAAAGAAGCCATACCACTGTAACCACTGTGAAAAACAATTTACTGCGTTTAGTGATCATAGCAGACACAGTATATTTCTGTTACTTTATTATAGTATTTTTTACATTACATTTTATATTTGATATTGTAAAGAAAAAAAATCCCTGCAGCCCAAAACACATTTTCACCACAGACCACTGTCATAAAAGAGACGTCTGTAAAACTGTTGACAGGATCTGTAACTGTGATGGTAAGCTTTTATAAGTGTCTGCTGTTTGAACTCTTTTCTTAGTCTCCATGCTCTCCAGAAGCTCAAATATTTACATAGCCAATTAATATATGTTGTGTTTAATGCCCAAGTGGTCTGATGTCAGGACATATTTATATCTTCCATCTGTGGTTCAGACATAGTATATATTTCTTATGTAACCATGGTCCTCATGGCCATTAACCTATATAAGTACTATATTTTCTTTGTTTCTTTGTCAGTCTTTCTGGTAGCATGAGCAGATTGTATTTGACCCAGCACTGATAATAAAGTGCCTTCGTTAAGAACATCATTGATACATCTTCTCAACAAGCCTTCTCCTGATGAAGAAATATAGAAGATTATATCAGGAGATGCAGCTTAATATACAAACTAAACTATCAAATTATGAACAAAAACATGTTTGTCTTCGCAATGCCCCCGGAGGATATGTCCCAACAACAGGATTATGATAGGTGTAATAATTACCTCATAAATCTGCATTTATTATCAAGGCTGTAGAAATAAATCCGAAAAATGCATCCAGACAAATTAGTCCAAACCAAACCACACTGTTGATCGCTGATGAATCAAGTCTATGTCTATTTTGCCATATTGTCTGCATCATGGTGGTTTTGTTATCTTTTGTATTTTTAGCTGCCCGGCCATCACTGACTGCACACTCACCCAGCTGTGATTCACGTGCACACATCGTACAGATGGTTACAGTCACACACAATGTGACTTTTAACACAAGTCCAGATGTAAAGTGCACTCATATTCTCTGTGTCTTTGTGTAGCACACATGCACACACACACATCTGTCCCTTATGAATAGTACAGCCCGTGGGATCTTGTTACACATAGCGTGCCATCTGCATGCAGAGAAAAACAAGTTTCCTACCTCTTCCATAATCACTACCTCTCCACTTCAGTCTGCCATCCCCTGTGGGCAATGTTTTCTGCCAAACCTTTAATTCATTATCATAGCTGTTTAACACATTATGTTGTACAGCACAGCTAAAAACTGACAATAAATCAACCATTTATCCAATTATTATAGGTTGAACCCAAAGGAAATAAGCTTTATATCGATGACCATATCCAGGTAAGTTGAAATGGGTTGTCCCAAATGTCATCTTTTCATGAGTAAAAACAGAAACAGCTTTGTTTTGATCTTTTCGGTTACACGTCATTTTAAACCCCTCTCCCAGATGGCATATATAAGCAGTTTTTATTAAAAATGATTTATAACACACTAATTTGTAGTTGTAAGGAGATATAAGGACATGGTTAGTATTTATTACTGGTAATGAATGACTGAACTGATTATTATTTTCATTGCTGTTTTATTATTTTATCAATTGATAGATTAATTGTACAGTTTTTGAAATTTGAAAAACTGGTGAAAAATGCATAACCTTGCAGAGCTGACAGTTTGTTTAGCTTGACCAAAAGCCAAAGACAGTACAACAGTTCACACAAACATTAATGAATAATTTAAAATGCCCTTATATATCCTCATTACTACATTAAAGCGTTGTAAATACTTACTTCCTTTAATGTTAAATACAATGGAGTGTTGCTTTTTTTTGTATCAGTGCATTTCCTGGTTCATTGTGTCACATTTGGAAAGGTTTACTAAAGAGCTGGAGAATTTCCTCATCACACACAAGCAGGTTATTTTCCGAAATGAACATAAAAACCATTACATTTGAGTTTTTACCTGACAGAAAAAAGCAGTGCGTGTAAGATTTTGTAAATCTTGCCATAATTTGTCTGAAAGTAGAGATATTTTAATTCTGAAATTAAAAACAACAATGTTAAATTCTAGGCAGAAGCTGTTTGAGTCTTGGGCATTGAGGTTCTAAGCATATGTGGGTGTGGCAGCTGGGCCTCTGCTCCTCACAGCATCTCTGTTCACTCTTACATCATGTTCCCCTATGAGATCTGGTCAGACTATAGAGCTGAGGATGTTCCGCTGATGACCCACCACTGTCTGTTGTGACAGGGACAACACAATAACACAGCAGTGGGGGACCTATTTCAGAATAAAAGCTTCCTTTCATGCCATACTGCTGACCCACATATAGTCCAGGCACGCATCGCTGGCCCCAGTAATTTCACCAACACAGCTGAAGCAGTCTTCAGGGGACCAGTGAGAGGCTGCCTTACAGTAAATGACTGTGATTGCTACCATGGAGAAAGCTTTATCAAGGGGCACTCAGTATAACTGCCTACCCTCTAAATTTAGAAATCTGGAGGAAAGCAGTTAAGTAATTGGTGACTAACATTAGTAGGTTGCATGAGATCATTTCTAATTCTTGTCTTAGTTGTGATTTTCTGAGCACTGAACTCTTAGAGAGGGACTAGGAGCAATGTGAGCAAGTTTTTAAAGTAAAGAAACTGGAGCTGTACAAACATGAAATTAAAGAGAACTTGTAAGAGCTGCAAAGATAACTTCTAGGTCTGTTAAATGTTAGGTGGTATTCTCATTCAGGATCACAAGGCGGTGTAGTGTTTATCTTTTGTCAGTTAAAACAACAAGCCAGCTCAAAAGGGTATATCTCACTCAAGCACCCTGACAACAGCTCCACCTCAGCAGCCAGTTTGTTCAGCTCCCTCCCAGAGGACAGTGTCTATGACTACAGTGTGGGATGAAAGGAGACTGTTTGGAGACTGCTGATCCATATGTATAATGAGCCAAGACTAATAATAATCCTCTGTTTGTCAGGGAGAAGTTTAATGACATATATCTACATGATAACCAAGCAGCAGTTTGATTTTAATCAAATCACAGTGTGAATACAATATTCCAGTCTTTTAAAGCTGACACGTGGCTTAGTTAATGTACAAAAGCATGATTTTATTTAGAAAAAGAAAGAAATAGAGAAGTGCTATCATGACCTGTTGCTATACAGGACTGTATACCAGCTCATTTTTGCCAGGAAAAGACGAAAAAGTTGGTGAAAATTTGTAAGTGATAAAAATAAAAAATACTTGACCTAAGTCAAAATTGTAAGATAACCAGTCATGATTATTAAATGATAAATCTAACTTTTGATTTACAAAGTCACCTTTATGAGATAGTGAGTTGAATTTGTTACTCATTAAGTCAATATTGTCATAATTTGTATTTACAATGACTATCATCCATCCATCTATTCTGCTGCTTATCCAGGGCATATTGAGAATCATAAATGACTGAGTGCTAGCCTTTTGTTTACTGTAAGGATTTGTCACAGTACTTTTCAAGCATATTATAGCATATAAATGTCAGTTGCAATCATGGAGCCAAGACATCATATTTTTATTTTCTTTGAAGATTTGGATGGACATTATCCATTTTACTAAAGGCAAGGATGAGGATAGCACAAAGATGAAGGCTGACATTTGTTGCCCTGGACACTTGCAGCTGTGGTTGTGCTGTAAAGGCCACATCTGTTCTCACACAGCTTAAAAAAAGTAATCTGCATTTCATTTGGTCCAGCCTGCAAGTCATTCTGAACTGAGGTGATGAGTTTAGCTGCGGATGAGTAAAACAACATGGACATGAAGGATTACAAATTACTTTGTCAGCCCTGTATTTTGGTCTCACATCCTGTTTGTGCTGCATCCAGCCTTCATGCTTTCATCCAGTCAGACTGCAAAAGGCAAGGATATCCAGACAAAGAAGCATAAAAATATCTTATATATATATATGTATGTATAATGTATTTTAAACAAAGTGCATTGCTCTTCATTTGTGACAACATTTGTGAACTGGACTTTGCGCAGTAAAGCACTTTTCAGTGACTCTTCTGTCATTTTAATCAGAAACTGAACTGAATTGACTTTGGCTGCTTATGTAAACTAAACACACCCAACCCCACCCCCAACTACACTACTCCACCCACACTTACCCTCCCACCCCTCGGTCCTCCAACTGTCCTGCCAGCTGTCTATTTTAGATGTCCATGTAACACCCTTCAAGCAATTATTGTTGAAGAAGCCCTCATGGAGTTCTTCCAAAAATATTTTCTCTGAAAGAATTTTGGATGGCTAAAAAGCAAATGACAATTTAATGGCTACTTGACATGGTTTATGTGCAAACTGAGATACAACAACAGTCAATGGTGAGTTCAGGAACTTTTGTGCAGGGGTGGTGAGGGTTCAGTTTTAAAGAGGGGGTGCACAACTGTGAGATATATTCAAATGTGTTAAGACTCCAATCTAAGTATAGAGTATATTAAATAGAGTATATCAATAAATAGCTGCTGTTTGTAACTATAAATAGCAGACCGTTATAGTGGGTTATGAAACAACAGGCCCCTGGACCCTGCCCCCCCCCCCCGTAACTGACGAAAAGAGGCACAAAACAACTAGAAACAATGGGCTGTGCCATCTGAAAATGTTTTGTCTCTTTATGGTCAATTTTCCAACAACATGTTAACAGTCACTTTATTGTGGTATATATTTATTGTGGTTAAGGCCTGTACCTGTATGATACACCTTCAGACTCAGGTAGGAGGGCCTGTGCCATCCCTCACCACCCTCTGGTCCTGCCATTCCCGGCAGAGCTTTATGAGCTTTATGAGCATGGTCTAGGAATCTTTTTAGTGAATAACTTCACTTCAGCAGTATTCA
The DNA here is from genome assembly GCF_001640805.2 of Lates calcarifer. NCBI lineage: Eukaryota > Metazoa > Chordata > Actinopteri > Centropomidae > Lates > Lates calcarifer. The sequence goes on along the minus strand of NC_066856.1, from coordinate 3,940,591 downwards.
TTCAATCAGTTATTGATTAATCACACATGATACATTAGTGTGGGATTTTTAAAAAATGTTTCAAAAATGATTTCAAGTTTTGTCTATAAAGGTAACAGGCTTCACAGTAAACCATATATCCACAGGCCATGTCATAACCACAAAAGTTCTGCAGTCTGACCTACTGACCTGAGATTCTGTGAAGATTTTCCATGGTTCATAAACTGTTTTGTTAAGGTGCATTCCAGTTGTTTAGTGAGGCAACCTGTTGCTTTTTACAACACTGCTGCTTATATAATCTCCATGAATGGGTTACGTATGCATCCCTTTACTGTCTGTCAGAGTGATGCGTGAATGGATTCCCATTGAATTTGGCAAACAGATGGGTCTTTGCCCAAGGAACAATTAATTAAATTGGGTTGGTGATCTTTATCTGGGATTTCCTGCACCAGATGATCATCTGTTTTCTATGAAGCTGACAGAGAGGGAAACTCAAAGCCTCCAGATTCAAAGCAGATATTTTGGTGGAAAAAAAGAGAAGAAAATGCTTAATGCAAAAGATATCATGCTATGGTGCATTTTGATATTTTATAGAATGTTCAGAGGAAAGCTCTATATTTTCAAATGTGCTCAATTTTCCCCTTTTGTTAGTAGTAAGCAGGGAGATTTGAGACTTGTCACAGCAGATTACATATCTCAAAACTGCCCGGAAACATGAGAGGTTATTCTATCCTGAGGTATTGACAAACCATTTATTCTAAGCTGTAACGTACCATAGTTATTATGACGAGGTGTTGGCAAATGACTAAGCCATCAATGCCTTTTAAATTAGAACGATTTATTGAGTTTCTGTGGCAGGCTATTGATAGTAGAGGATGTAGAGAACCAGTGTTAATTACCCCATCATTTTGAGACAATTTAAAGAGGGTTGTAATGAGTTTAGTGTGACATGCCTGAACATGTGGTCCACTGACACATGCTCACATGCTCTATTACAAGGAGTACTCTGTTTAGCTGCATTGTTTTTGCTTCTGTGCCTACAACAGTTTAGATGATAAATAGCTAAACTAATTCATAAAGATGTTTTAAATTATATGTATGTAAAGCATACATGATGTTTTAGAGTTCTCAAATAAGGGGTTATCGGGCTTCATGTACGTATGTAACATTGTCATAAATTCCAGACAAACTTAATTATAGAGTAGATATGATTATGTTGGTCCAAATTTTAGAACTCACTCCTTCCACAATTAGCAAATTTTAACCACTCTGATTTGCTTCTAGGGTGATTGACAGCGCTCTTTAGCCCTTTAAGCCAATGAGCGAAGGACGAGGGCGGGTACTTCTGTACTGTAATCAATCCTCTGATCACCGCGTGAGCTTGTGTGGCCCGTTGTACGCTGTGCGTGTGTCTGCCCTCACTGACTGTGAACCGCAGACGTAAGCCGGTCGCTGTGTTTTTTCCCTCCACTAAAAGTGCGATAAGACAGGACAAGAAAGAGGGACATGGGGGAAAGATTTGTGGTGGTCCCGGTTGACGGAGGAGGGGGTGTCACCGGGGAGAGGGAGCACTCCGACGCGGTTGTTGCTGACCCGGCACCGGACACCGGCGGCAGCAGCAGCAGCGGTGGCACAGTGGAGGAAAAAGAGGCGGGGGAGGACTCTGTGTTCGAGCCGCAGGACCCCAACGTTGTGGTGCCTATCTTGGAGTACAACAGAGAGCCCAACAAGTACGGTAAGACGGCTGCCGGTTGTCCCACTTCTTATCTCATCTTTCTAGCAGAGGATTAACCGTCGCATTGTACTCCGGCTGTGTTTGTGCGCCTGCAATTATGTAACAGAGACGGCGCGTCAGTACCCCCAAACCGAAGCTGTTAGTTAGAAGTTAATTAGAGTCACAAAAAGTTTTGAACACTGCTGTAAGACTTTTTTTTGTTAAATTACTGTAAAAATGTAGTTGTCGTTTGTCACCAGACAGTAAACAGACAACATTAATCGCCTACTTAACTTTAGGATTTACAAACAAATGCTGGCGAGGCTTTTGCTAGCTTAAACTGTTTCATTAAAACGGAAAATTAAAATTAGCATCAACGCTAAAACAAAGTTTGCCTCACCAAACAGAATACGACTGAACGAGCAGTTTATGCTGAACTTCCTGTACAACCCCCCCCCCTCCTCTAACTTGAGAGAACCACAGTTTATTCCTTCATAATCAGCGTGCAAGTAGAGTCAGTTGTTTGTTTTTTACTGCCAGAATATTAGCGTCAACTGAAATGACTAGGGTTTTGGTACTTGTACCTTGTTAATAATGGACAAAGGAACAACAAAAGAAAATGAGGGAGATTTAAGTCGTATTGGTTGCCATTTCTAAAGGAAATTACAAACATGAAATGATTCTCTTAAAACTATGCTGCAAGATCAGTCTTGCTCTTTTATCATATTGAATATGTCCCTTGCTCTGAGCCAGAATTTGGCTGAAGTCTTAAATCCCAAGCCTTGTTCAACCAGTTGCTCACAAACAAGGTGCTTCTATAGCAACAGGTTAAGGGTCAGAAGTTGCTAGAATAATTGCCTGGCACACTGGCCAGGCAAGCATGCAAAATTACAGTGTGCTTATGGTTTACTGTGTGCATAGGCAATCTGTTGTGTATATTGATTGGTAATCTTTGAAGCACAAACTGTTTTGTTAACCTGTGCTGAGCTGCTCAGTGGGTCAGTAGTTGTGGTTTCCTTTGATTTTAGTAAGTTCTAATGTACTAGTGTTTTACAGTGCGTTTACATCGCAAGTTATGTAGCTTAAGACAAATGCAGCTTTCCACTTGTACCACTGACTGAGCTTATGTTTTGGTTGACACAGGCTATTTCATATGTCATAGTAAAACAGAAAAAGAGGTTCTGAGGTCCTAAAAACTGAAAAATATGGATGAAAAATGTTGAAAGGTCACACTGGTGATTGTTATTGTACTGATGATTAATCATGGTGACAGAGCAGAATGTTGCTATTGACACAGTGTCTCAGTCTGTTATGTTAGGGCTAACAAAAAAATTTCCCACTGGCCCAGGTTCAATACAAGATGCAGGGCGGCTAACAGGTCAGTGTCTGGCCCTACAGAATCTACTGATGCTTATTTGCAGAAATCTACTGAAATATATCAACAGATATGAGTTCTAGTGTGTTACATTTCTTTTAGAATTTAGTGGTAGGGTGTACTTGTAAAGTACTTATGATTGTGTGAAAAAGTGCTTTGATTTTTAACCTTCATGGCTTATGATTGTAGATTTCAGGACTAAAGAAATAATTCAGACACTGCTTGTTATATATATATATAATGCAACATGAGTATGAACACTATATTCTCTATATATTATTGTTCTAAATCAGCAGCATTTTATTTTGGACGGGACAAACCTTGACCTCATACTGCAAGAGTAAAAGGTGTGTTTAACTGGACGTCTAGTTGACACAGAGCTGCAGAGCCATGAAAATGTCTTCCACATGATTTCCTCCTCTATGATACAAGGGCAGGTTGGCACCTGTCTATTCAGTTTTAAATGCTTAGATTGAATTTCATCTTAAATCAGATTAAGAAGAAGATGGGTGTGCACTTTTGGTGGTGTGTATGCGGTGCTTGTGCTCGTCCTTTGTCATGCATTTCTCTCAGCTAGACAATGACAGAGCAAACATTTTAATCTCCTGAGTATTTGTTACATGACTCCAAAGAAGATTGTGTCCCCTCTGTGGACACATACACAACTCAGCTGTGCAATGACAGACCATGATTTTGTCATATGATTAGAATTATGGCCTTACTGTTAATTCTGCTTGTTAACAGTTAAAATAGACAAATCTAAGTCAATTAAGTTATTCATCCAGGGTTGAAATATGTTGTCTTTATTTGATCTGACCATTCGGGACCAGAAAATGTCCCAAAGGCTGAGAATTTGCTATTTTGCTGTTTTATTCCAGCGTAAATTAGGTCTGAACAATTAATCTAAATATTATCAAAACTGCAATATGGCCAAATGCAATATCCAACTTGCAGGAGCTGCAGTTATTTGAATAAATTGCAGCTTCTGCGATTTGTTGCTGCACTGAAGAAAGCCATGGTCAGAGACATTATGTTTTTGGGTTGTCTGTCCCATTAATGTAAGTGCAATATCTTGTGATCTTGAGGAAATTGCTTTAACTTTGGTACAAACATTCACTTGGACTCGAGGATGAACTTGGAACTTGGTTTTCAAAGGTCAAGGTTACTGTCACAGCAGAAAACATGTTTTTGGCCATAACTCAAGAGCTGAAACATTTTCAGTGGAAATGAAATTCAAAAATTCCCAATAAAATCTTGACATGTAATTTGGAGTTCAGGGAAGTTGACACTTTATAGACTTAAAGGTTAAATGATGTGCAGTAGAATTACTTTCAGTATCTTAAAGTGTTGACTAAACTGGATAATGTAAACAAGATTTAGCAATTGGACAGTGGATTCAGTCCTCAGCAGACAGATTTTGGTGGGGTAATGCTTTGAGCTTGTATCAGCTGTTCTTGCTGTCATGGAAAGTGTGGAGCAAACCCAGCACAGTAGACTGTATATTATCACTGGACAATGAAAGCTGGGCCTCAGGAATCATGCTTTTCTCTTTTTTTGTTTGTACTTTTTTTGCCCTGGATTTCAGTTTCCTCATTTCCTAACTCTTTTACACTCATAGCATAGCAATCAATACATGAGTGATGACAGGGATATCTACTCATTTTGTTGTAATCTATTTTCTGCCAGATGCCTCTGCTAAATGATACAGTTGATAACTGTAGCAAATAATGAGTTTAAATAATGTTTAGATACTGGATGGTCAGGCTTTTTCCACTGCAGAGGCACCAGCTTTTAGTATTTTCAGTAACACAGAGCAACTTGTGCGTATCAGCAGGCTCTTGAAAAAGATTCTTCTTTCATTTTTTGACTTGCTGATCATGGTAGTTTGTCAAGTAGGTTGTGTCAAATAGATAGCACCTAAAGGCTCTAGATAAAGCAGACTGAATGTTGACAGTTATCCTACAAAAGATCACCACATGACTGTGTGTGACCCATAAGTAGTTTTTAATTGTGGTTTCAGTGGGCCTTGCTATGCTTGACTATGCTACATGATAAAACATGTTGTTGTAATACATTTGAACAGATATGAACTGTGCCATCAAGGCTGCAAAACAAATGTTCAGGGCAAGATTGAGTAACAGGTATTGTAAAGAGGAAGCAGTAGTTATGAAGAAGTGGAAATCATCGACACGAGACACTGTTGTCTGAGTGATTCTGGCTGTTTGTTTCACTGGCTTACCCTTCTTTTAAAGCCTTTCAGCGAATCTATAGACACACTGTTTGCTTGTTCCTTGTTCAGACTGGAGTGCAAAGGCCAGACTGTGAGAAAAGACAAGTAAAGTGAATATATGAACATGATTATTGTAAGCTAAGAATGTATAAAGTAACATACTATTGTATAACAATTTATAAAGTATATGCTCTGAAAAATACTTTGTGTCTTGACAAAAGATGTAATGAATGTATTAATAGTTAATGAAACCACATGAAGAAGTCTCATGGTACAAGAGGATGCACCCTCCTGCTCGCCTCAGATGCTGAGGATGACTAAGATTACATTTGGATTTATGGGAGATTAAGCAGGCAGTGAAAGATAAATGAGGTTCGACAGGGATAAGGGTCTCCAAAAGGTGTCAGGTTTAAACTTGATGCGACAGTATGCAGACAGAGACTGTCAATCTCCATCTTTGACAGTCCACACACTTCAGGGTTTGGAATCACTGTTGAGGCTTGTTGCTGAACAGTAGTGCAGCAGGTTTTCATGCATACTACCTGTTACAGCTGAGGCACTTTGGCAATTATATAGTTAAATGTTCTTCTTTCCATGGAATCACTCTCACAAGCATGTTTGCTTTATCATGTCTGGTCTGTCCCATTCTCATGGGAGATTCTGTCAGTTTCTTAAAATTTGGCACAAACTTGGACTCAGTGATGAACTGATTTGATTTTGGTGGTCAAAGTTCAAGATCACTGTAACCTGGTATTTACTGAATTATTGATTAGACTTGTAGGGGTCCACTGGATGATAAACTGGATAGGAGGCCTCCTGTTCCTCTGGCAGTTCAACACAAACTCATTGGTTTCGCTGATATTGAGCTTCAGGTGATTGTTGTTGCACCATGTGACGAAGCTCTCTATCACTCCTCTGTAAAAATAGTCTCCAAGTGAAGACGGCATGTTTCTCACTAGTTGTTCATTGGGATCATACATACCAATATAATGATAACTTCAATTTTTCCAGAAAATACCTTTTGTTAATTTCCTTCAAAGGCTTTACCACTTAAATGAGTCTGGTTGGCAGAGGCATACAACTGTAGGGCGGTCATTCTAGTTTCTCTTCATCTTGGTGAATGGATAACTTGTAGGGAATCAGAGAATGTGATTTGTATATGAAATCATTATTATTGAGAAGAGAGTGATGCAGTTTTGGACACCATTCAACAAGTTTCAGATACAGAAAGAGTGACTCTTCAGAATGTCCTCACTACACAGAATTACTTTGGCATGCATGTGTGCATTCATGTTTAAAAAGGCATGCACCTTAGGTATCATGTGCTGCCCTCTGCTTTATTTGGAGTCCAGCAGTCAGCACATGGACTCAAACTGGGCCCTGGCATCCACTATATCTGCTCCTGCTCTTGTGTGGCCTCCCAGCCTGCTTCCTCTCCTTGCCAGTCCTGCGTGGGATGTTTGTTCCAGTTGCTCGTTGTTTACACGCAACACTCAGGAGCAGGGGTGTGTCCCTCGCTGGTCACACAGAAGGGCTTTCAGAAAACTTTCCTCCTCTTTTTGGGTAATGCGCACAGGCACTTTATAGCCATCAAAATAGCCTTTTTATCAAGTAATGTTCTTGAATTGGTCATTTATTTTCAAAGGTCAACAGTGATGTCTTGCCCTTCATTCAATGGCATTATACCATTGCTACAGTATACTTATGACCATAATGATAGTTTAACCTTTCTGCTGTGCACATTTCTTTATTAAGTTGGGGTAAATAGGTAGTCAGGGCCTGTCAAGCCTCATTTTCAGTTGGAAATATACTCAGTCATGACCAGAAGGCATGCAGAGACACATCCTTGTTTTGTCTTCAAGTCATGAAACATTTAACCATTTATCAGTTTTACTGGCTCCATCGTAAATTTTATTTTATCTGACATATTTATCACTTTAAGGACATGAACATTACATTGAAGCTCTACAGATTTAATTTCAGAATTTATAAACTAGTTGTGAACAGTACTGTATCCGTATTGCCAACTCCTGTCATGGCTTGTCTGAGACTGTTTTCTGTTGCTATCACTAACTTTAAAAATAACCCTGTGTTATCCACATAGACTCGTGACATGTTACACAATGCATACATATTATCATCATCTGAGACCCTGAGGAGGTCTTATTCTGTTTTTCACCGAGCTGAACTGTGTTGTCTCCGTTTTCTTTTTCCCCCATCGTGACAGAAATTGACTGGTGGATTTGACACAATACTGTAGCTGTCAACAAGATTTTATTCGCCTGTAGTTGTATGATAGTTGTGGTAGTTGCATGAATTCACACTGGATGACAATGTAAAAAAAAAAAAAAAGATATATAGAGTTGGCCGCATCTGGAAAGAAAAATTCTGAGTTCAGATACAGAGGTAGGCAAAATAGACAGATTCATTAATATCCAATGCTAATGAATCTGGTGGTGGCGGATCGCACCAGCTGTCGTAAATTAATCTCAATTACAGGAGTAACTTGATAAGAGGCCAAAATTAAACTTGTCTTTGTCTGGCTAAAGTGCTCTTTGCAGCTGGTGTTTGTATTCAGCCAAATAGGGTTGAGGTTTGATAGGCATTTTATTGAATCCAAATCCTGTATCAAATCCACTTATCAAATCCAAATCCTTTTGAATCCTTTATCAGATCTAGCTTTAGCTCACATCATTTGCAAGTAACTAAAGTTATAAATAAGTACAAGTCAAAGATTCAGTTTAGATGTGTGATCAGCTGCCGTTGGGCGATATGCCAGAAATACTTATAAATACAGTTTTTAGTGGTAGCTTAAAAAAAGAAAAAAGGAAAATGAGATGAGCAGTATAATGTGTGAAATATTAATGTTGATTGATTGATGTGAGACAGGGAAATATGAGCTGCAACATACTGACTTTTATACCAGTTTTTTCACAGTTTACGTGATCCAAATAATGGAGGTTCTGATTCAAGGTCATCAGAGCTAATGAGCTAAAAATACTGCATCAAAACTTAAATCACCCTACTCTCCTTTCTCTGGAGAGAAAGGATCAGCTGAAGTACAAAAACACAGTTCACTGGTCGTCATAGAGTGATGTTACAGAGTGATGTGTCTTTTGACTCACAAAATGTCTTTTTGCAGAGCCCAGTCAGACTAAAGTTTCACTGGACCTATTACAGAAATGACATTAGCTGATATAATCTACTGCCGGTGTCATTTTAATCACAGAAAACAATGGTCGGTCCTGGTTGTGAACAAGAAGCTGCTAACAGTTCCTGCATATTTTCAACATTAGTCTTTGCTAATCAAACATAACAGAGATAGATAAAGGTTTGATAAGTTAGAGCTTAACAAATTCAGCTTTTTTTTTCCAGTGGGAATCCAGGTCCAAAATGGAACTGGCAATTGGAACCCAAACCTACAGCAAGAGATCATTTGTGACAGTGGACGTTCCCTATCTGATTGCATCAGGTCAATTTCAATTGTATTGCTCCAGTTAAACTTTCATTCATACCATGTCAATAATTTAAGCCTATAAACTTTAGAACATTGAAGTAGGACCTCTAGTATATGGATCAAGTAGCTTGTGAAAATAAGGTGTGTCAGTTTAAGTCACAACTGCTATTTCAATGTGTTAGATACATATTTAATCAACACTATTAATATATATTATTATTTTACTCAGTATCAGCAGATAGCTAATTTTAAATGACTCAAATCAGGATTGGGTCAAAAAAAAACTTGACACCCCTGAATAATATTGCTTTGCGTAATATCTGTTAATCAGTGCACTGGACTCACTGGATACAGAAACACTAATGTAATCAACCTTAAATCCCATTCTTATCTCTTTTAATGCTCTGTATATAAAATGCAGCCAGTATTTATTTCAGACACACAATGCATGTGGTCAGATTGATAACAGTAGCAGCTGAAAGCCATTGCTACTGAACAGACGGTGAACAGACGTGGGAAAAACTACATAACCTATTTTTCCCCAGGAGGTTCTCTACATTTGGTGTGGGTAGTCATGGGGTTTTCCAGCTCTTGGTCAGCATTGTGTGAAAGGCTAAGTAAGGCATTTACTGTGAGCCATTTGGGTCTTATTGCCTTTGCTATTGCAATAAATATACCAAATAAGTACTGTTGTTGAACAGAATAAAGCCAAATGAAGTCAGTGGAGAACAAAATCTACCTTTGACATTACATCAGGAGCTGGCAAAGATTTGCTGTGTAGACTCAGATCAGCAAGTACATACAGGGAGTGGACACATAGACATTAACAGATGATGTTATACCTCCTTACAACAGCACTGCAATGAATTCTACTGTTGTGAATTTTATGTACATTTTTTGTTGATGCCAAAAGATTTAGCTCTATTTCAAATTATTTTATTTTATGCAGTAACATACAACAATTAAATCGTCATACAGTTGAGTCTGAACAAAAATTTAACACTAATTTTGTGTTTAATTTCTGCATGATCTTGTTAAGATGTTCACATTATTGTGTGCACCCCAGGTATGTGCATGGAGAAAAGACAGTTGGGTATAGTAAGAACTCCTTGGTGGTGGCGTCTGTGGATATCAGATGTCAGAAATGTGTAGAGAGACGCATAGTGTGAGTATCAAGTTCTGCTGGTCTCTGAATGAAGAGCCTAAGGATAACCTTTGTAACCCCACCCCTCTCACAAGCAGCATTAATGACTGCAATACAGTCAAACGCCACAGATGAAACTGATACAGCAAGCTTCAGTCATTTCCAGTGTCTCTCATGACTTGTACTGAGCTGTCTGCCCAAAAAGGAACTGAGCTGACAAAACACTTGAGTCAACTTCTGTTTTTGCTGAACTTACTCACTGGTTGATATAAATGTCCAGCTACCTGGCATTGCAAGGGAGAGAAAACTGTTCTCACACAAGAAGTGGCAACAGGTTTCCAAAAGCCTGACTTAATTTTCAAGCTCAGTTAAGTATTCCTGTAAGTGTAGCCACAAAAGTGTATGTTTGTGCAATTACTGGTTTTGAAACCAGGTTTACAAATTTTTTATCATATGCATTGCTCTCACCGACTTACTATGAAACAAAGATCCACTTAATTGTTATTGTATTTTTATTTTAGATTGCATTGTCCTCCTGTGAACTCTATCAGTTCACCATTTAGTGAAAACCAAAAAGTGAAATTCTGTAGAAACAGGTCTACAAGTGGAGATTGAATGGTAATTTAAGTTGTAACCTCAAATTAGCCCTGAACTTACAGGGAAAAATGGTTAACCTAACCCTAACCTTCTAAGGGGGACGAAACGCATCCAAAAGAGAAGAAAGTGTCACCTGAGCCTGAGTCAAATACAGCATTTAATGGATGACCGGCAGACAAGTGTGCTGTTACCTGAGATGTCTGAGGTGTTGCTGTCCATGTGTGCAGAAAAGTCATTACAGACTTCATGTTGCCTTAAATCATGCAGAGTGGCATTTATCTAAAAGTAGCGAATATATGGCAGTTTGCCTTGACTTTGAAGAGCTGATTGTGACTTATCAAATTTTCCCATTATCATCAACACCTTAACTCTTCATTATATAGATTTTTCATACAATTTATGTCTCACTGCAGACCTTAATTTACCTTTAACACGTGGTAAAGGTTTCCTCTACCAATAAACACCAGTAAACACATGTCATGGAAATGTTTCAGAAAGGGAACTAAAAGGTTCATTCAACATTTTACAGTCAGACATTAGGAAAGTCTGACCGAATATGATTGCTGACATTGTTTCCCTTTAGTTTTGCTTAAGTCAGTGCTTGTAAAAATAAAAAAAAGAAAAGGAAAAAAAAACATTTCAATCTTCTGGTCTACATTTGTACCAAATATAAAACAAATAGTTTTTCCATATTTAGTCATGATGGTAGTGTAATTGGTGTATTTCCATGTATGATCAAATGGGGGCATCAGAGTCTCATTTTTAGTCTTCAGCCATTCCCTACATGATGAAAGGACACTAGTCAAATTCAGTAGCAGAACAGCAGAAGGCAGGAGTGAAAATACTGCAGAATGTTGATTTTGCACTCAACAAATGACTGATGACTGAGTTAGATGCCCTTATTATGTAAATTATGTTAGATCATTTTCTTTTGTGTACCCTCTGGCCTCTGTTAGTTAAAAATCATGCAATGCAGTTTTAAGAGCGGGAGAAAGTAATAGAAGGAAAGATGCCATGTGACAAAGGTTTCTATTAGATTTATGTAATTTTGATTGGATTTCACTTTGTTATATGCTGTGCCATTCAGTGCATCAATCCCCACAGGGAAATTGTCCTTCCTCCTACCTCCTCCAGAGGGCGTTATCAGTCTCTGGTGGGTATGTAGTGTGTCTTTAAGGCTCTTGAACAGGACATCCTGGTAGTGTCACAGACATTTGATGTGATATTTTCTGACTTTCCTACCTTGCTGTGTAACTTTTTCTTTGTCCTAGTCCCGCAAAAGTCCATGATGTATTTTAATTACCCAAACAGTATGTTTGTATTTGCAATAAAAAGTCTCTAATATTATTTTTAGATAAGAAATAATATCATCAATCATAATAGTTACTTATAATGCTACCAATATGAATAACAAAGTTACAAATGTAAACAAAATTTTAATTCCAGACTTTTTGAGTGACCAACCCATGTTGTGGACCTGGATACTTACTGGGTACTGTGCTATTCCCTTCTCTACTATGCCGCTAGAAAAGAGGCCCTGGCTCCTCTCACACTTTGACTGATGTCCTTGGGCTGTACTTGGTGTATCGGTTGCATATCCAGTCTCCTCCCATCTTACCTTGTAGACTCAATCAATAAACCTATTTTGGGATTAGAAATCTGAGCCTATGGAGAAAAAGTTTAGTTTAGCTGAACTTTTTCTCTGGGCTGATCAATTCCTCACAGTTTGTGTGATAGACTACACTGTGGCCTCAGAAAGTATTTCGACCCCTTCAGTTTTCCACCTTATTGTGTTGTAGATTTAATTTTAAATTGATAAAATTGCCATTTTTTTCCATCAATATGCACACATTAAACCATAATGATAAAGTGAAACATAAACATGTTTTTAGAAATTTTGCAAATCTATAACTGATAAAACTATTGAGACCCTTCGCTGTGTCACTCCAAATCATGGCCAGGTGCTTCAGATGTCTAGAACCTGGTTAGAGTACTCTAGTGGCAAACTGAATTAATTTGACATAGTATAGGAGGCCATATACCTGTTTATAAGGTCCCTCAGTTCATGCTACATGTCAGGACAAAAACAAATCAGTCCAAGGAACTCTTTGTAGACCTCTGCAAAAAATGTGGCATGGCATGGGTCAGGGCAAGGGTATACATATTTTGTTGTACAGTGTAAATGTGCAGTGATAATAAAGATAAATTCTGTTCTAAAGCCTTTTCTAAAGCTTGTAATGTTTTCGGGATCCTAGTGGGCTTTATAATTGTGAAATTATAAGTTTAGAAGTTTAGAAGTTTGGAGCCACCAGGACTCTTCCAAGAGTTGGTCAACAATTTAGTAACTGTGCAAGAAGGGTCTTGGTCAGCCAGGTGACCGAGAACTCAGTTGTCACTAACATAGTTTCAGAAGTCCCCTGCAGAGATGGGAGAACCTGCTTGAAGGACAATCATCTCAACATTGCTCATCACTTATGATAGAGTGGCTAGGAAGAAGCCACTTTGAGTAAAAGGCATATGACAGCCCACTTGGAGCAAAACAGCATTTAAAGGACTCAGAGCACAGTAAAACATTCCCTGGTCTTAAAAGACAAAAAATAATCTTTGGGCGTGACTCCAAACACTGTGTCTGGCAAACACTAGGCATTGTTCATTCAGGATGACAATGAAGTGAATCATATAATCAAGAAAAGTGGCTTCAGAACAAGTCTCTTACTGTCTTTAAATGGCCCAGAAGATGCAGAAAGTAGTACCCCTGTAAAGACTTTGTTTTTAATCTGTTTTTGATATTTTATAATTTGAATCTTCTCTCTTCCTATGATTCTTTTGGAGCGACAGCTGAGTCTGGAATAAATTTATATCATTATATATTGTGCTTGGCTATGAAAAACATGACACAAACATGACACGGTGAAAAACAGTGGACTGCTTACGGCATAGCATTTAGTCACAAGTAGTTTTAGTTTTCAGTCTCCAGTGTGCATTGTTGCTGACTCTCTCATAAAAGGGACATTGTCCTCCTGGCCTGCACTGACTGTCCTGAGAGGCAGTCAGACTGTCTGGCCTCTTAATCAGTGGATGCCAGTTGCATCATTGCTTATCCACTGAGCAGGGAGTAGATACGTGCTCTCTTTGTTACTTTGGCAGGTCCACAATAATGTCGTGAATATGCAGTTGTCAGATCACTGTATTGATTAATATTGTCAGAAACCCTGGCCCTCTTGAAATGGTAGTTGCTTTCGACAGTGCAATAGCTATCAGTCATATGCTAAACTTTTCATTTGCATGAAGCCTGGATGGAACAACCACACCCATTTACTGCAACTATTACATCTCATTGAAACCTGACCTGCCATTTCTAAATACCTGACTTGGATCGCTGATACAGTCACAAGACAAGACAGTGTTCTTCATGTCTCCTAACATAGTAAAAGGCAAATTTCTGATGTGTCCCCGAAAATCCCCCAAAATGTTTCTTCTTTCTCTTAATATTAGACTTTTTGTAGGCAGATAAAATGAGTTCAAGGTTTAAACATGGATAGTATTTATCAGTGTAGAAACAGTGAAATGCAGTGTTTAGAATTTGTTATGTAGTAGTGCCAGATTAAAAAATTATTCTTACTGTGGCTCAGCCCTCTGTAATGAACTCTTTTACGCCATGCATGAGTTGCAATGCTAAAAAATATTTTCCTGTAAGTCGACCCCACTGCCTGCCGGTCTCTGTCTCTATGACTCCCCTGCCTTCAACTCCACCTCCTCCTCCCTTTCCTATTTCCTGTAGCACCCACCCTTCTGTCGACTGTATTGATCTTGTATGTCGTCATTTTTGGGAACTAAAGGGGGGAGAGTTTAACTTGTTCTGGGTGGGAGTCCAGATTTTTAACATGCCTGTGAGTTTTTAGGGCTGCAGCATTATGAAAGAACTGAACATTTGTCTCTCATGCTGTAGCTTTTTCCTCCAGCAGGGTTTATCTTAGCATTTCCCATCACATAGAGGTGTTGGTTACTTGGTGGGTGACCTAATACCTTGTATCACTTTCAGTGCTCTCTTTACTCTGAGGAAATGACTCATTGTTGGATTAGCGATAAGGTCAGCTGATGGATTTGAATATAAGCAGAAATACATGGCTGCTGCAGAATAGAGGTGATACACAGGACACACAGCTTGATAGAAAAGAAAGTGGGATGGGAGAAAGGTGAATAAAATATAACAAGTGAGATTTGTAGTATCTTAATTGTTTCCTTTGGTTGTAATATTTGAAGAAATTGCTATTTGAAGAAATTGACAGATGAGGTGACATTTTTTAAATTCTCCCTCTGCCCACTTGCAATCCCATGTTGAAACATATTTTATCAGGTTTTGAATCTAACACTCCGTGCCTCGTATTTCCAAGGCTGCTCCAAAGAGATAAGAGCATAAAGTTGTATTGATTCAGTTGCCTCCCGTCATTATGCTTCCCATCAGTTTCTTATTCCCGTCTCTAAGAGTACTTTCACAGTCACATACAGTACGTTGCTAATGAAACATACATGTAATGCAGAAGTTGAATGTGTGTGTTAGCATGTGCATGCACGTGAGCTTACCCTCTATAGGGGTGTGTGTTTAAAGGACCAGCATATGTCTTTAAATCAGCCCTGCCCACTTCAGTCTATGCACATGGGGTCAAATAACACTGCATAGGAAGTGAGGAGATGTATGTGTGTATTTGTGTGTGTGAAAACTCTCCTCAGTGGAGCAGCTCTGGGCTTCCTCCTCTCTTTGAACAAAGGCTGACACTGCCGGCTTTTGTTGTGTGTGAGACAGAGCGACATTCCTGGGCAAAGGTTTTGGCCTCAGGCACAGAAAGAGCTGTATGTATGTGCTCACACACTCGGGAGCACAAATGCATGTCATGTTTTCTGCTATTGTGTGTTTGTGTGTACTGCCCCCATTGGGCGGGGCAGCTCTGCTCTTCCTTATTTGGATGTGGGGGCCGGGGGTCACATGGGTGTACAGTAGAATCCTAGCGATAGGAACAAAAACTCAGAAGTAAGACCCGACGTCTGTCCAGGAGAGTTTAGTACACCAGGGCAGTAACTCAGAACAAAAAAAACAAACAGCTGAGAACAAGAGCAATAAAGGAGAGAAGAGTGACAGCTATTGGACGGAGGAAGAGCAAGAGGAGCAGCACAACAGAGAGGGAGGAGAAAAGAGAGAGATAAGAGTGTGACAAGCGGAGACGTTGAGAGGAAGCACATGTTGTAAAAATGCCCACCAACTTCACTGTGGTCCCGGTGAAGGACAACACAAGAAAAGCAAAAGAAGGAAATGAGGAGGATGATGTGGATGACAACAACGTGCTAAAAGAGGAAGAGGAGGACGCCACAGGTGAGATCAGATGTTGTTTTATTTAGCTCCGTTAGGTGGGTGACTAACACAAATAAACAAATAAACACAAATAATGCTAATCCAAAGAATACAATTTTTTATGCTAGACAAATGACCAGATTTCTGTTCTCATGTGAGGCTCGATCAATATTTGCACATTTTAGGTAGAGACATATTTATGGAAAGTTCCAGGCTTTGCTTAACCAGGGCAAGCTGATAATTTGGCTTCATTGCATGGGTCACTGTTGCCCATATTTTTTTTTTTTACTAAAACTGTTTACAGGCTGTGTGTGGGTGGATAATATGTAGGTAAGACAGTGAATTTTAGGGGAGGCTTGTTCATTTTCCAGCAATTGCGTGAGATGAGGGTTTCCCTCACACGCTACTGCCACTCAAGGGAGTATGACATGATTTTTTTGTTCATGCCAGTGTTTCCCCTTTGGCCCAATTCTCTCTCCTGTTTCCCAATGATCCCCTCCACACCACTGGTTGCCTGTTTTTTGGAAAAAAAGTTGTATTGTTGTCTTCAGTGTAGTTTGCCTGGCCTCTTTCTTAACAAACTATTTTTATTCTACTGTGCTCAGTTTTCTGCTCTCCATTCTGCCACATGCCCAAGTGTTATAGTAACAAACACAGGAGCAACACATATGGTCTAATTGGACACTTATGCCCCATCTCTCTGTGTTGATTACCATAACATGACTCACCCTCTGACGACCCAACAGTGAACTTTACTATGTAACAAACAACAGGATAACTTTAACACAATGCCTTAGCTTAGGCATGACACACATTTCCATGTGAATCCTGATGGATGAAGACAAAATACATACAAGTTAAATAGCACTTGTAGTTGTATTATATGTGGCATTCATGAAACCAGTCCAAGTTACAAATTGGAAAACTTCATTGACACTTGGTCAAAGGCCAGCTTTGTGGATGTAACAGTTGGCTTAACTTAACCATACTATCTGTACCTTTTCCTGATACTCAGGAAATTCTACCCAGCTTTCCATCTTGCATTGTTCATTCTAACTGGACATATACATGAATGCAACATCAGGAATTTGATGTCGGAACAAAACATTCTCCCTTCTCTCTGGCCTCTGCCAACCTGATATCAACCTGTCTGAAGGTGCACTTGGCAACATTTTTAAACCTCTGTTTTTGTTTTGTTTTTTTTGTTTTTGTTTTTTGGACTATTCAGCAAGGAGAGGTCATGGAGTGCATATTTAACAAACTCCTCTCTAATACTCCATGTTTTTCCAGACTGCTGTGAGGTTGGTGCTTTTACAGCAGTTCATATGGTGCTGAGCAAATCAGTTCCCAGTATTTAATTTCTGCTGTGGAGCTGCAATTACGGCTACATGCTGGGTAAGATTTTACAGACTGTGGGAGAGAGAATGGCATCTTATTTTGATGGTTATGCAGGATATCTTACTGTGCTGTGCTCTGGTTTCTCTTGCACATGTTTGTGCACATGCAACCATTTCTCTTATACAAAGGCTGTAGTAACAATAGTCGGCGAGCAGGGGATGACATGTCACAAAGGCCATGCACTGGATCTAAAGCCACAAAATTATGTGTTGTAAATTGACTTGTAGAAGCATCAGGACCACACACTTTATTTTGTTTTCACTGATATTGTTTTAAGGGAGGCAACTCTATTGTCTACACAAATCCACAGATAATATACAGTGGATTCAAGCTTATCTTTACCAGTCAGAACAGAGGACATAACCTGTATCATATTTATATGTTTTTATCTTTCCTGTCCGATTTGGTGAAAACTTGATGGGTACAATATGGTCAAATAATACAGACAGGCTGGATGGACGGGGAAGGGAGAGTGTTTGAAGCTGTCAGTTTTGTATGATTTACCAGGGAGGGTCACTGATAGCATAAGTGTTGTTGGCTCACGAGCATGTTATGCAGTCAAATAGCAGTCACTGTTATTGATTATCCTGCTGGCTTGTTTCCCGTTGGTTGAGTGGGGGGAGGTGAGACCCCACCCCCATGCTGTAATGTAATGAACTCCAGTTCTTCTCATTCACACTGAATTCTCCCTTTGTCCTCCTCTCCCTTTCTGGTTCTTTATGTTTTGGTTGCTTACTCCCTCTTGAAACTGATGTTGGTGTCCCAGCTAACTCTGCTTCTCATGAACCCACAATTTGAAGGTCCACTTTAACTTCTGGCACATTTATTTAATACCACAGTGGAACAGCATCAGGTCAGTAAAAACATAGAGCAGATGATCTCAAGCCATTTTAAGTCAAAGTTCTCGAACTCACATTTTTCTAAGCTTAGTCTGTATAAGTAAAACAGAGGCTGTGTTACTCCTCCCATGTCAGCCACACAAATGCAAACTTAACCAAATGTCACCAACTCAAGCTTCCTGGTCTGAACCATGGCTGTCTTTATCAGTTCTCATCTATACTTTAAGTTTCTTTACACAATTTAAAGATTTGTGGCTAGCCTGTCTCATTTTGTCTTCTTTAGAATGACACAAAGTCAGATGAAAAAGCGTAGCTGTGGTGTGGAGGGAAAGTAACAAGTGTTTAAGCAATACAGCAAGACTGTATATGCCAAGAGGTGTTTGTTTTGCCCCTTTATATATATCCAGATTCAAACATATTGAAACATTTAAAACTTATCTTTTGCCAAAGAAAAACACTCATATTAAGTGGGTATTTGACCTCAGTTCATTTTAAAAAAATTGAAAACCACTTGTGTGTTGTTGTTGTTGCACAGATGTGATAGTGCCAGTGCACTGTATGTGTCACTGTGAGTTGCTAGACTGGACATCTCTATTTGATTATGTACTGCTGAGCACTGTAACCAATCTTTGATACTTTCTCTGGAAATATCAGCATTGTGGTAATGTGTCATGACAGTATGTTTCAAGAATTCTTTGGCTCTTTCTTTATGTTTTTTAAAATCATTTATTGAGGCTTATTTTCAGTTCATGTCATCTATAGCTCACTCATTAAACAACTGTATTAGAAATTGTATAGATTAATAAAATGTTGAGGGACATATGTGTCTGTTTTCCCTGCTGGATAGGGCAGATTTTCAGTAGATCACATGTTACGGACAGTAGTGATCAGAATATCTTGGTGGGGAGGGATGGAGGGTGAGCAAGAGCATACATAATGGTCTGAAATTTTGTGGGAGTGGACCGGTTCAAGATTGAAGCAGTGCTGTGCAGACCTTTTCTATAAACTCTCCATGATTGAATGTATTTTACTGCCTCACTCTGTTCATTGTGGTACACATGGAATCCTACACAGTTCTCAGGACAAAGCTGCTCAAAGCCACGCCTTGTTAATAATTGACAGAGAGTGGCTATGATGTGGAGCTTATGGGTTCAGCAGTAGTGGTATAAGTGTTTGTAGTGGTTGGTTGTGCCCCAGTAACAAATCACTCGTTTGAAGGATAAATGCAAACCTGCTATAATAAAATACAACCTCATTTCAGTGTTGTCTAAGTTGAAACTAAGCAGGTGACCTGACCAAGTTCCTGGGGTGCTGCTGCCTCTGTCTGTTGGTCTGTGTGCCCATCTGTCCTAGACATGTGTTTCCTGTTTATTTCCCAGGCAGGTCTGGTTTTGTTTAAAGCTGTTTTCTGTGGCTGTCTGTATTTTTGTTTCTCTCCCTATTATGTTGTTAACTCTGTAACCTCCTGTGCTTTTGCATATTGCCTGTATGATAAGTGTAAGCAGCACATGTAATATGCTTTCAGCAAACTGTCATACAGGCCTAATGTAAACAATCTAGGTGAGGAAGACATGTTCAGATATGAGTGAACAGAAATCTAAAACCAAATTATCTTTGCTTTATTTACTCCAAAAAGAAGAGTTAATCCAGTAATGATATATGTTCTCATACTTACTCATATGCCAATAAAAACACACAAGTTTGTTTGAGTGTATCATATAAAAAAGGCAAAAATTGACACCAATACTTCTCAGCATAAATTCTATAGCACTGTTCAAATATTCAGAAAATCAACTGTCCAAGCATCTTCAGTTTACTATATTGTGGGACAAAGAAAAGCAGCAAATCCTCAAAATGAAGCAACTGCAGTCAATGAGTTTAACATTTTGTATTGAAAAAAATCAGTTTGAAAAAAATGCTAAAATAGTGGTTGCAGATTAATTTTCTGTCAATCAACTAATTAATGAATCAACTAATCTTTACTGCTCTAAACCTAATCACACATAATGTTGATTTTTTTTTTCTCCAAGATAGTTTTTGTCTATCATAAATTGTGTTTTATCCTTGTGCATGTACTGTGTTAGCCTGCCAAGCTGCCATCAGTAATGGTTGAAATCAAGCAAAACTTTGCCAGAGGGAAGCTTCTCAAAATCCCCAATGATTCAGGAAGGGCTTGCTCAGTGTGGGAACGTAATGAACTGTGATTATGCCTCTACATAATTCTGTTCTGGGGTAGGACTGTTCTGTTTTTATTGCTGTATCATTGTTCCCAGATTGTTTTGGGATGTGAGAGAGCCTCTTTGCCTCTTTATATGCCCTAAACAAGCATACTGTATCTTTTTCAGGAATACCTGAAACATAACATTGGTGTGGTCAGGCCTCATAATTTCATGATTCTGCTTCAGTTGGGAGAGGTCTTGAAGACACAGGTACAGACCTGGTTCTGGTCTCAGTTTCCTCTGGGAACAGTTTGGAAAGTCTTTTTTGCTCTAAGTTATTTATACTGCAGCGTGTGTCCAGCCTGACCTGCAACGTTGCTCAACTCTCAGTGTGTTTGTATTGGCCACATTACTTAGTTCAGCTTGTTCCATCTGCAACACAGCAAGACAATCAGACATGGTTATTCAGCAAAAGTCCTTGCACCCTATATATGTGTCAGGGAAACATATACATCCTCCACATATCATGGATTACTGCAGTGCCCATGGTCACCTACTGTAATACTTTGTGAGTCTTGTTTCATGTTTGTGAGTTTAGCATATTGCTGCTGTTTAGATCAGTATGTTGTTAAGCAGGAAATTCACCTTGAGTATCCATATACATTCACCCATGAACAGCTCCCCAACATATACAGTAAATTCACACATTCACATTTATTTTCAGTGTATTAGAAAAAATTGGACGTTGTGCTGTCCTGTGTCTCTGTGGTGCATTATGCTGATGGGTGGGTGTTGTCAGTAAAGGAGAATGGATGCAGAGAAAAGAGAAGGAAGAGGGGAGGGAAAATAATGTTACTTTAGGAATGTAGGGCGTGAGTGAAGCAAGGCGACATGACAGAAAATGAATTATAATCCAACCAAATATTTGGTTTATCAAGGCCAGCACTGACAAATGAGGCTTACCTAAAGTAAGCTTCAAGCATTTGTGAAACACTAAAGATAAAATGTAAACTGGCCAGATATGGCAGGTTGGGAAAAGCAAAGGAGCAAAACAGGTTGTACACATATCCAGGCGAAGTATTCAACGTGAAAAATATTTCATAATATACACAAATAAAAATATTGTCAGAAGTGGCACCTGTCCAAATTTGTATATTCTCATCTTTGCTCTTTGGATGGTTTAGGCCGACAGGCCTAGCTTCTCTGACTGCTGCTTGCTGTTTCCTGTTCAGTGACCCCCCCCCCCCCGTGCTCCTTGCTCTCAATATGGTGTCTCTGATAAGCCCTCAACCAATACGCACATACATTTTTGTGGGTTTTTCTTTTTTCCATCTGTCTGTTCTTTTGCCATCAGCAGTAGTTTGTGTGAGGCCCTCTGGGTTCACATGACTTTTGTTAACATAGGTTCATTGAGAGTGCAAACATGGTAAACTACTCCAGTTTCTTTTCTTCTTCTTCCATGTTAACAAGCACTAATAATGCAGATGTCTCTTACAGTGACAGCAAAACATAATCCTCTTAGTAAGTTCACTACTCACTGGTGTTGAGCCTTATTATGTCCATCAGTTTGTTTGTTCCAGTCATGAAGCCCATATATTTTTTTGAGACTTTGGAACTTGTTTAACTGATAAACCATTTGTGTGTGTACCAACTGTTTAAATTATGCACGTTGTGGCTGTGATAGTACTGATTTATGTCAGCATATGTGCCTCTTCCAATCATAAGCAAGCCAATAAACATTATTCAAGTAGCTCTTTGGTAAAACTCTGGTTGAAACCAAGCTACATTTAAAAGCTATGAAATGTTCCTACTGTTGGATGTGGTCACCAACAATAGCTATTAGCAGTCTTACTCTCCACAGTTAAGTAGTAGCTCAGTGCTATTGATATGCCTACATTTCCATTATCAAACGTGAGGAGCCTTTAGCTCAGGCATCACACAAACACACACCACACATACATAGTAGTGGTTTTGGACATAACACACAGCTGTTTATAAGTGGTAAAGAGTATTCTTGATTTGCCTCAGTGCTATGATATACATATCAGTTTTCAGGAAGACAATAAATCTTGACTGAATTACTAGGAAATGATTGTTTCTTTACTAATTGTTTACCAGCTTTATCATCAGTTAGAAGCCAAGAATTATGTAACTGTGGGAAATGGAGTCTATGATGATCTCTTGGTTCTACAACCAACATCAGGGTCTTAGAGCCCATCATATCCTTCTAAATTGCCTTGGCTGCGTTTAAAGTGGACACTGGGAGTTATTAGAGAAGGCTCAGAGATGGTGATCCAGGATGGAATCCAATCCAAGAATTTAGCTTGCCACACTGCTACAATTCATAGTAAAAGGTTTATGTATGTGCCATGTTTCCTTTGAACTGTGAGATAGTGACACCATCTGGAGAAGGGTGCAATTACCTGGGTATAATGGTGGCTCTCTCCTGCTCTCTCTCTCTCTCTCTCTCTCTCTCTCTCTCTCTCTCTCTCTCCCCCTCCTTCCCTCTTTCGCTCTCTCTCTGTGATTTCCAGTCATTCTGGCTTGCTTTAAATGGAGTGTACTTAGTTTCAGAGAAAAAGGTTTCCCTACTTGCAAGAAGTCAGATGATTTTATTGTCATTCCCACATGACTATGATTCATTTGTACTTTCAGTCAGAACAAATAGGAAGGACTGGGTGAAATAACCAAGTACTCTTTCATTGTATTTACTTGTGATGTAAACTGTAAATCTAGAATGACATTACTTTTGTGAACCAACCAATACAGTGATTTCTGTTCTATTCATAATTCTCATTATTTGTAATTAAAAATCCTTTGTGTGTGTGACTTTTGAGACATCTTAGCATCACAGCAGTGCTTTTTGTCTGTGTTAAGTTCTGTTACAGTCTTTCTCAGTTAGTTTCCTCTTTCTGCCTATGGCTACTGTATGAAAACAAAAGTACACTGACTAAGGCCGTATCGCAGTATCGTGCTAAATAGTTGAATTTCAGCTGACCATTCAGTCTTAAGCAGACAAAGTCGGATTGATATAGATTTACAAATGTTCATTTAATTTATTCATTCACTCACATGTCCCGTTCAGTCCTGAATCATTTATTTCATAGTGATTCATTCATTTTAGAAGACGATTCGTGTAGTAAAGAGCCAAGTATTAAGACTTGGGACCCAGCCCAACTCAAAAACCGTCTCATGTATAATGTTTACACATGGCAGTGAGTATTCAGGTGTAAGGCAGCACAAAGTAACATTAATCCTGCTAGCCTTGGCTGACCCATATTCTCTCCTTTTTTTCTTTCTGACATACTCCTACACTCATCACATTTCTTTCCTCTGCATAATCTATTCACACACACAACCTCAATCAAAATTTTATTTAGCTACATACATTTAAAGTTATCACATTATCAAAAGTCAATTGCTTGCTCATTGGGCTGTTTCCATAGTCAGCTGACACATCATTGCTTGAACATGCTCAAGTCATTTAACTCGTGCCAGACGGATCAATTTTGTCATCACAATCCCCCATCATAGCATGGATGTTTTAATTTATCCGATAAATCCTAAACCCTATGAAGACATTATTGCACACTGTCAGTAACCCTTGTATCTCTGTCATTTTTCTCCCGCCCATGCTGTGTGTTGCATAACAGACAGTGTTGTTTACCTGAAGGGTTTAAAGGCTTAGGACATCATTAAGTGCCACACACAGACACTTATGCATGCACACGCACACACACGCGCACATACACACACACACACACACACACACACACACACACAAAATAACTATAGCAGCAGCCATCTGACATCAAACCAAGTGAAGCTTGATACTACTAAATCCTTCTTACTGTGTGATTTGATAGCCCCTCTTTAAGCTCTGCCTTGACACATCTGTCAGTTTAATGATGCTGGCAGCGGATGTTCAGTTTTGTCTTCACATGGCTAGTGAAAGCTGGGTGGAAATTGTGACAGTTTGTGAACTGAAGTTGTACGCAGGATTTTTCTTTCTTCCGGCATACTGTCACAGTTAAAACTCTGTATGTATATAGCCCAGGGTAACCTGCTTTACCCTAAATCATCAGCAGACAATATCTTTCAGCCTGTTAAACGTCACTTACCTGACTCATAGGCAGCAAGTGGTGAGAGCACTGCAGCAGAAATTGAGCTGCAACTTGTCTGTGGATTTAAAGTCGTATCTTCCTCAACCTTAGGGCCTCGACGTGGCTTGTGTGTTTTATAAAAAGTTCAGGATTAGCCTAATCTGGTTAAGTGATTAGTGCCCACTTCACATGCTCTTAGACAGACAGATTAATGGGGAGCCAAGAAAAAGAAGGTAAGCTTGGTCTATACTGTTTCTGAGCGTTTGCACATCTTTGGCTCATTTAGGTAACATCTAGCTCAATCTGTCTCACATGAGCTCAGGTTAGGGCTGCTTGCACTGGAAATGCTGAAGCTGCTGAATAAATGTTGTTCAACAAACAGGAATGAAAACAAAATTTAAAATGCATAAAAATGTATTGCTCCTTATAGGCAACCCATAAAATATGGTTTGTTGTCTTAGCTCCCAGGTCTGCTGTCCTTTGCCAATCAATTGTCCATCTCCACTTATTGCACCCTGGAGGTCAGTCAGGAGGTCAGATAGTAAATGACACTGCTCACTCAGGCAGCACCTGCAGTTTAAAATAGTAAACAATTATTGATTCAAAATGATATACTGCACAGCTTTTACTTTGGATGGCAAGTGTTGTCTCTGCTCTCTCAGCACCACAAGGTCACAAATGTGCTTGCCATTAAAAATAGCCAATTTTTGCATTGATTTTATTTTTTAGATTTTTCATCATGCTGTCTCACTTCTCCTGTTTTTCTGTGTGTGTGTGTGTATCCACCCATCCTTCTCTCTTCTGCCACACTCCCTCTTAAGTTTTACTACTGCTTTTTGCTTCCCTCGCTTTCTTTGCTCCTCCCCCTTAGTGTGTATGTTCAAACATGTACACACGTATGTGTTGTGTGTGCAGCAGGGATCAGAAGCTCAGGGAGGTTGAGGGAAGGGAGGTGTGTGTGCGCGTGTGTGCGTGCACATGTGTGTGTGGGCAGGTCTGTCGGTGGGAGGGTGAGGGTGCTCTGTGATGCATGGCTGATGTCGCTGACATCGTCGTCACAGGCCACTTTTCACACACACACACACACACACACACACACACACACACAAACACCCACACACGCTGTCACAGAAATAGCTGATCCTCACATTATCCACACAGCACAGGCAGCATTCCTGACTTCTGCATCTCACTAGCAGTATCTCTATACTTTGGACCCCCATTACTGGAATTCACAGGGACCACTTCTAGGACCCCCTCCCTTCCACCCCCCTTTTCAGCCCTGCTCCCCACAATGGAGCACAGGGGAGGCTCTCGACGGAAGGGTAAGATTTTCTTAACTAAAGCTAAACTCCTTCAGTTGCCCTTTACTAGTAAAACTATGTTCAAGCTAATACATTGCAGCTTCATTTAGGATATTTAGTTAAGTGTGTAATATTTATATTCTGATCTGTAGCTTTTTTTCCCAGGCAGGTTTGTAAGCATAACATGGGCTCTCTGTAGTGCACCTGCATTACGGCTAGTCGTTCGTCTTGTGCAATAATTCTCCTCAAGATGAATTGTTCCACCAAAGAAAAATCTGGCTTTAAGGGAGGCGTTAGCTTGTTGTGTCCCTAGTGTGAATTGTGTAAGTGACGGAGAAGTATTAATCAGCAAAGAGCTTTTCAGTGCTTCAGCTGTTAGAGACACATAGAGTCAGAAGTCACTGTATTTGAATTAAGTACGGTCCTGTGTGCCATGCTCTGTAAGGACGGGGCATGGTACTGACATGTCTGTGTAGGTTCTCAGTCATCCAGGTCATGGTAGTCTTAAGTGCTAAAGTTGAAGGCAACTAGACTTCTTTAGGTTTCTTGAAGACATTGTCAGCATGGTACTGACTAATTCCAGTTGAGAAAATTAATCTTAAAAATGTATGCTCTGATGGTGCTCAGGAGTAAAACTAAGTAGTTATCAAAAGTGCAGATAAATTAAGTAGATTTTTTGTCTCTGCTGCTATCAGCTGATAATTGCATTTCTATAAAATTATTTTTTATATTAATCTAATATAGATAGAGGAACTGCTTTTGACTTGCAATGTCTCCTCCAGATCTATGTCTTTTACCTCCCTCTTTCTCTTTTTTGCTTGGTACAATGAACCATGGTCTAACTCTGGCAGTGTTAGGCAGCTTACAGCGTCGTCACAGTGTGCAGCTTAGTGGTTATAAATAGGATGCATGGTCATTTATTACCACAGTGACCAGAGAGGCTGAGCCAAACCATTAACACATCCTGAATGTGCCTGTACCTGCTGGTGAATCTGATGATGAAGTTGATGAAGTCTGACTTTAGTCCAGGCTTCTCCACAGACACAAAGCATTGAGAAGAACTCCAAAAAGAAGTGCTGACAGAAGAGGATGACATTCATCTTTCACTGATGACAAATGACTAACTGCTGTCCTGGCTCATAACCATCTTCTACTGTGTAGTTTGATGTGGCAGAATTGGGGAATCCCTCTCCCTGTAACACCACTCACTGTGATGTCAGTTGATGCACTTTAAATTGCAGATGTTGAAGCAGTTTAGCATACACCAACAGTCAGGATTTTCAAAACATTCCACACTTGTAACTGACAAAAAAGTTAATTCTGACGGGGGTGAATTTTGTGCTCTTACATTTATAACCATGAGTTACCTATTTCAAGCTGTTTTAGGATGATAACTGATAAGTTTTAACTTTAGCTTTGGTAGTTTGTGCAGTTGTCATATTGTTCATATACCAAGATATTATACCATACAGGCTGTGGGAATTCTGGGAGAAGAGGAGGTTCATGTTTTTATCAAGGAGGGTTCATTTGATCAGTATTAGTTTTAATATGGTCCCTGCCTCTTACATAGTATGCTGTATTCCCTTCAGCAATCTTTCAGGGTCACCTAATGAGCCATAACGCAAGGAGACTCCTCACCACCTGCAGAAGTGGAACATGTGCACACAAACAGCTCTCACCATCAAAAACACCTGCATTCATTCATCAACAATTACACAAGAGGTTTCACCAGTCTGTCTCTCTCCCTTTTTATTATAGGGTTGCTTGAATTCTGTATTCAGTCGCATTTAAATCCATTAGAACTGAAAAATATTGCCACCAATGTATGACAGATCATTTCAAATGACATATCATTTCAGCCTGGCTAACAGGCTCAATAATTAGTTGCATACAAAGTTGACTGTTACAGTGCCACTGAATAACTTCTTATATAGGTCAAATACGGGCACACAGGACCGTTTTTTGAGACACATATCCTGTTTACAGTATATGTACACTTTTTAACAGCAGTTATTGGGGCATCATAAGCATTCATGTGGAGTTGCGTTTCTGGCCTCTTGGCAAAGTTGTGACTCGCTTTTAAACTCTTATTTGGTCTTCAGATACTCCTGTTTGGTGCTGGGCAGGTTGTGTACATTTGATCTATCAGGGCTTGTTTGCTGAAGATAGATGTCTGCTGCAGCTGGAAATGGATTTCATGAGAGCAGAGAGAGTAAACACTGCAATAAATTAGCAAACCATAAAAGCACTGCAGAGTTGAGTGATAATTTGCAGTGGGTTCATTACTGTAACCGACTTCTTGCAGGTTCAGGTGTTGTAGTCCCTTTTTTCTTTTGTGTGAGAAATAGTTTTCACACTAATAGAGAAAAATAGCGGTTAAAGCAATTCAATGACTACCAAATGTTCAGCCTTGTTCAACTTCTCTTGGCTGATAACCTCATTTATGGCTAGAAGTTTATGCAGAGTTACACTGTTTACTATTTGCAGCGAAAAGATCAGATCTAATCTTTTTTGTATATTTTCAGACACCACTATGTTTACATACAGTACATGGAAAGTAAGAAGGGGAAGTGTCAGGAAGAGGGCAAACAGATGCACTGTAACCCTGCATGCACTCTTTTACTGCCAAACCGTTAAATACATCACATAAACACCTTTCATTGTACCAAGTGGAAAGAAGAAAGTTGTACATTTGTCGTTAATGTGGTGACCCTGCTCATTCTGAGCTCCACAGAGTACATTCTCTGGAAAAGATTGTTAACTCTACTCAAATACTGTTCACTAAATATCAGGTCCACTGCTTCAGTTTGGGTTTAGGTTTGATGGGATTTAACCTTAGCAGTTGTTTGAGTACTGACCAAGGCTTCACTACAATGCTGCTCCAGTTATTTATGTGCAAAAGCATTCACATGCCTCTATTATAAATAGATTCCATATCAGGGTACATACATTATAGTGCACATATAACAGAAAGACAGGATAAGTCTGAAAGGGTTGAAATAAAGATCCATTTAGCTGGAGACATTGTTGGCCTTTTAAGACTGGATATGTTTTGCATCCATTAGCAGTTTCATAGGTTCACACACACACACACACACACACACACACACACACCCTCCTAGACCAGGTGCATATTCACTAATATATATACATACTTCATTTGCTTCCTCTGAACAAGGTTGACTGTGCAGTGCACCTTCAGCATTCCTGAACTGACATGAAAACAGCTGATGTTAGGACTTTAGACAATGCAGGATGGGTAATAATGTCAAAGAGCAGACTGCCATCTTTGCAGTATGTACTTGGTCAGTCATTATAACTAGAAATTGTTTTGGCTCAGCTGGATCTGAAGCTTTTCTCCCCCAAACAACAATCCAATTGGAGAGAGAGGTTATTCTTGATTTGCTCTTTGATACCTTAAACCAAACCACTAATCATTCACTTCTTTATTTGGTGATGCTGTACCAATGTCCAAATGCATAATTCCATGTTTTCCAGTGAAAGGTCAATCTTCCACCTTTTTAATGAAACACTGCAGTTCAATTAGATCTGATCATGTTTGAACATAAGCAAGAATTTCCAGGAAACTAAATAAATTAGTCCAAGGTAAATGACAACATGTGTAATGTGCACAGAGGCTAACATCTGTTAACTAGGCCAGAGTCGTGTCACAGCTACTGTATATAAATCTGGACCATGTCCCGCAGGACTGTTCGCTACAGCACACCAAAGGACACTCACACATACACACACATTGACATTTACACACCAACAGTCAGGATTATACGTAGACAGACTGACATGGATAGACAGATCATCTACATCTTCTATTGCATTGCCCTGTGCTTTTTCTTTGGTGCAATCTATAACAACATTTGCTACAGTAACTCCAATACTTTGTATCCACTGGGAGGATTTGTGGCAGCTGGCAACTTTGCCTAGTTTGGAATGGTGATGTGCAAGTGCAGTTTGAGGTCACTGGAGGATTTAATGACATTGAGGTGGGACACAATTTGTTGCCACACAGTTGTTAAAGCCTAATGAAAGAATCCTTATTTTTATTTTTTATTTTTTTTTGTAAAGCTGGGAATAGCAGATACTTTTTTTGCTGTATTTAACAATGTATTATGTATGTTGAATCGATTATCAAAAATAGACCAATTGCCTAATTGTTAAAGATCTTAATTAAACATAATCATTAACTGAAGTAGACAAAAATAGATGTGCTGTCCAGCATGACAGATCATGTTTGGCAATGCAGCACTATGCCTGTGATCAATTGTAATCACAGCATGAGCCTTAAAGTTTAGGAGGCAGACCTCCAGTACTAGTACATCCCTCTGACTGTGGCACTACTGTGTTTAAATACTAGAGTATTATTTACTATAATTTAACCACTGTGTCATTATTAACTGTAGTGGGAGCTGTAATATAATTATTATACTATAAGTTCTTTTTAAATGATTGATCACATCCTGTTTGACATCTAAAGCACCTTACACATGGGCACATTCTAAACATGGAAACTTCACCTGATTTGGAAACAGTTCTGCCAGTTTTAGCCTGCTGCCAGGCCTCAAAGAGGATTTAGCCTGTGTCTTTTAAGACAATGATTACCTGTGGTGTGTAGCATCTATAGAGCTAAGCGATGACTGACAGATTGATTCACCCCTGGCTACATCCTTACAGTACCATGCAGAATGGTCATTATCTTAATTTCATTCCTGGTTATCCCAGCTTATTGAAATGCTGTGCACCTAATATGTTCTGTTATCCCACCCTGTATTTTAAAGAGCCACACAGTACAAGGACGTTGTGACTTTCCCTGTGATTACCAGCGGGCTAAGCCATGCTGCAAGCCTCTTATTCCCCCTGCAGCTGGATCAAGCAGTAAAAGTTACCCATGAAATCCCCACTGCAGTCAGAGTTCACAGTCGGCATCTCCACTGATGGATGAGGAGGACCAGGCAGAGAGCTGTGGTTGTGATTGATTCAACAATGTAAGCAGGTGGAAAGTGAACAAAAAACATTGAGGCACTGCATAGTTCAGTTTTAGGGAATGTAGCTTAAAACAAAATGGTTAAAAAAGACTTTGTGTGAAATAATGGGACACATCAAACACTGATTAAACAAGGTTTAATTAAAATACAGAAATACAGAAATGTAGTTAGTGTCAGAGCTTTTGCAGAGAAGCTTGGACAGTTGCTCTGTAAGGTTTTGAGTTAGGAAAGGTAGTGGGTGCTGTTATCAGTTCAATAGTGGTGGGTTATTTCTGCAAAAAACAACTGCAGGATGCATTTGTTGAGCCTAGATGATGGTTTTCTGTCCTCCATTGTCCTTGTGCTGGTTCTTTGTGAGTGCTCTGGTATGGATGTCTTTGCTCTTCAGTTTATAGTCTCCTACCTCTGTTTTGTTTTCTGTCATATTTTTCCTTCTTTATTCCGTTTGAACTTCTTATTGGCTTTTATTTATAGTATTTTATTGTCCATAAAGCACAGTGTAACATTTTTGTCAGTGTGTTTGTTTTGCAAAGGGTTACGCCAGCAGAGTTTTATCATTACCCATGTTGCATGGCAGAACTGGGATCTACTTCAGCTGCTGATACTTTTTCTCAATTCTTCTAACTTAGGTTAAGTCATTGCAGAAAGACAACAGCAGCCTGGAGGTTATATCGTTTTTACTTTTTTAATCCCAAGAAAATCTGGTAAATGTGATTATAGGAAATAAATTAAATGAAATTAATTATCCTTCTGCTTTAATTGGTATTTTTCATCCTTCTCACTTGCATCATGGTTATTTGTATGTGTGAGTAGATTTGTGCTTTTATTAGTGGAGCCATCACATGGTTATGTGAATTAAACTACAAGAAGATTTTCCATCTTTCATATGATGGCATAAAGGGAAGCACACACGCTCTAGCAGTTAATCTTTAGCTAACTGGAAATGATATTTCTCACCGGTTACGCTTGGACTTGACTGTAGCATGTTAGATATCTTAGCCCCTGCACTTTAACTTGTCTGCTCATTCAAAACATTTGCTCAGTGCATTGCTGTGAAGGTTTCCAGCCTCAGAAGTGAATGTGGCTCACAGTTTGGTGCTAGAATGTCCTCTCTGAGGACAGCTCAGTTGCTGTGTGTGATATGGATTGTCTTTGTGAGTACAGTTGTGGTTGGCAAAGTGGAGATGCATAGAAAATGGTGCGTTTACTTCTTGAAATTACCAACAACAGGCCATAACAGAACTTGTTTGGCTGAAGTGCAAGACCTTAAGAGTTGTGGCATTTATTGTCCTTTAGCTTTTCCAGTGTAAATCCTTGAAAGATGAGTTGAGGTGACTATGCGTGTGTGTGTGTGTGTGTGTGTGTGTGTGTGTGTATTAGCTCAGTCACAGAGAATGAGAGTCCTTTCATCTTTTTTTTTTTTTAGTTTAGGTGTAAATGATTAATGCACATAATAAGTGCTCATCATGATCTGGATTATTAAAAATGAGGCATAGATTTCAAAGTGGCTTTGGTGCATTTAGTCTCTCTGTTTTCAAAATTGATTTTTTTTTATTATTTTTTTTTACTTAATAGAGTTTGAAATTCTTAGCAGGACTTACTTGCACACACAAACAGTTTATTGTTTTTATTCCAAACCTTCCTGCCAGGGCATATCTACTTTGACACTTCTCTCACCACAGATATGCTAAACAAAGCAGAACACTGCAAAAAATTCTTATCCCATCAAAGGAAAGCACTGCTGTATTTCAGTTGCTTTTCTGTGTATATTTTAGGCATAATGTGCACTTTACAACTAAAAGGAGGATGAGAATGTAAGTTTTAAAATACAATGGAGACTTAGTATTGTCATATCTGTCATAAAACTGCATGGATCGGGTGCAAACATCTCTAATAAAAACATTTACAATTATTCTGTGGTGTGGAAAACAAAGGACCTACGAACCTAAGACCAAAAGTATTCTTCTTTGAAGAATGTTGCAGACATGGTTGACAGTGAAAACAGAGTGTATTTATTTGCCAGCCACCACCCATATTTTGCTTTGGCTACATGACATGCTAAACCCACACTGCATTTCCTTCAAACAACCAACTGTGTTGTGTTTCCACAGGTGATGGTGTTCCAAAGGAAAACAGTCCCTTCATCAACAACACAGACAATGACAAAGGCAACAGCTACGATGGCACCAATATGGCTCTTTTTGAGGTAACTGTCAACAGTTTTCATCTTCTTCGACTTGATGTAGCCCATACACACAGGGCAGGGGGATGTTTTACTAAACTAGGAAACAGAACTATGTGATTTATTTTGGCAAGATGTTATAAGCCATGAATGAGAAACCCCAAACTGTGGGGTAGAAGCTGCAAATACACCAATACCCTTTTTACGTTCTCATTCACTGCCAGAACTATATCTACAGTTTGAAATTAGACCTAGCCTATAAAGCTCAAACCAGTCATTAATGCACAGTATGCTAAAGCATCAGGGTAAGTTGTGGTGAACTAAATAAATAGTACACAAGGAGGTGAAAGTATCAATCTTCTCCTCTCTCTCAACAATGCCTTAGTCAGAGTTTATTTGCCATAAAAGCCAGTGCATCCTTTAAGTTCATTCAGCTGACCCTTTGCCAGGTGCTCTCCTCTGCCATTTGGCAGACCTTGCTACTCTCTGGTCACTGGCCCTTGTATAGAATCAATTAGGAACTGCGGCTTCTGTTTTCACCACATGAAGCTGATCCAGCCATGCTATTCTAAGATGCTTTGAACAGTTAGCGAACTAAATATTGTACTTGTCATTTTGATCCTGGAACAGTTTGCCCTTCTAAGAATATGGTAACTAACCACCTAAAAGCCAAATTAAAGTCGAAAAAAGCATTTTTAAAGATCTGATAGTATTTTACAGGTGGTTGACATTTACATTTTGTTACTGCTAACGTGAATAAAGGAAACCTAAGTGAGAAGTTTAAGTCAAACAATATATAATCTTTTCTGTATTGCAGGAGGAAATGGACAGCAACCCAATGGTGTCATCTCTCCTCAATAAACTGGCAAATTACACCAATCTCACCCAGGGGGCCCAGGAGCACGAGGAAGCTGATGATGATGAGGGGCCCAAGAAGAAAGCTGTTAAGGTAAAGCAGAGAGCCTTGTTTCATATGATGTGTGTATTACCAAGGTGGTCATGGCTACATGTAGTACAGTTGCAACAGTGTTATTACAAATCCAGTCATTAAGTCTGTATGGCTTTAACAACCCAAACTGAGAAATTGGACCATAAGAGTTAGGTTCCTTCGATGCAGTAGTTTTATTTTAAAGGCAATAATTTATATAGATCACAGTAATATTTTTTACCCTATACTTGTATGACACTGTTGGTTGGGTCAGAGGACAGGGGTGAAAGTTTGTAACAGAGATGAAATTACAAATACAACACTGGCAGTCCTGCATCTACAATCTCCTGTTTATTAGTCAACATAAGCTTTTGTGGTTCCCTTGTCCCACAGACCATTTGTAGTGTTCCTCCATGAGGATCTTTGGGTACTCATATTTCGGTTTTCTTAGAAAAGAGGAATTAAAAGTAGCCACAGTGCTGCCATGCAGCACATAGATGCTTGTGTAACCACAGCTTAAGTCCCATGCCAGTTGCCCCATCCTGTCCCCTGAATGGAAATAGGCCTCGGGTACCTCCCATTGGCTTGCAGGAACATCTTGGTAAAGAAATAAGTGGATGAAGCTGACACCATTGTTGCCTCTCTTTGTCTGAACCAGTGGGACTAGTGCTGTACATCTGGAGATAAATGGCTAAAAAGGTAGCTGCTTGTTGATCTGAGGTGATCGATTAGACATTTTTT
Organism: Lates calcarifer; assembly: GCF_001640805.2. Taxonomy (NCBI): domain Eukaryota; kingdom Metazoa; phylum Chordata; class Actinopteri; family Centropomidae; genus Lates; species Lates calcarifer. The sequence goes on along the minus strand of NC_066856.1, from coordinate 3,906,094 downwards.
ATTTTCTGTCAGAAAAGCTTAATATATTCCTGTTGCTTGTGCCTTTTTACATGATGTTGCGAAACTACGGTTTCTTGCAAGGAATGCTATCTTTTGGGGTGGAAGGACTGAAGGACTTTCAGCAGCTTTTGTTACTGGTTACTGGATAGTATGAGTGGTTTATTAAAATGATGCCTGTGTCACTGAGTGTAAGTCTTACATCTGTTTTTAACATTAGCTAATTTTGCATCAAATATGGTTTGAAGCATGATCTTCAAGCACAATGCTAATAGCAGCAGTTTTGCTTCGCGAACTGAGCACTTCCCTGTATATTTATAATGATGCCATGTCAAAGATATGGTTAGAACAAGATTTTGTCATTATTAAGCATGGGGAATAATCCTGCATAACAGCACAAATTAACAGTATAGCCATGCTTCATCCATGGTGTTGATTTTGATGTGGAAGTAGTTTTGATTGACTCATACCATGTGCTACCATGTATACATTTTTTTTATTTTTTGTGCTCCTTTCACTTTCCTTTAAATATGTTTTGACTTTATTCCATTTCCCTCTTATTTGTTCTTTGCCTTCTTCTCTGGTTTTATTCTTTCTTTTTCCTTATTTTCCTGTTCATAGGTGGCAACAATATTGTAATTCTCACCTTATGTTCCTCTCTCCCTAATCACACACATGCACACATGAACACTTTTTAATTGCCTTTTCTCTCCCATCTCCCTCCACCTACTCCTGTCTCCCTCTATAGAGCCCACAGATGGGGACCTTCATGGGTGTCTACCTCCCCTGCCTCCAGAATATTCTGGGGGTCATCCTGTTTCTGCGCCTTACCTGGATTGTTGGCACTGCTGGCATCTTGGAGTCCCTGGCTATTGTTGGCTTGTGCTGCTCTTGTGTGAGTACTCATCCCTATTTGACTTCCCTCTTTACTATATTTTGTCAAACTTAACTTTAAAGTGGCAGTTAAAGGAAGATTTAAACATGTGTGCTGTCCTTTAATATTCCACATGAAAGCAGGCTTTATGTTTTGTTAAATAATAGAGGAAGACAAACTGAAAGGAGCTGATCTGACTCTTGACATGGATATTATTTGTCCCTTATCAAGGGATTTAGAGGTTAAGTCATTAGAGCAATGACGTGCAAGATTATGTAAGAGTGAACCTAATGTACAGATCCAGCTCTTCAGTGCATTATGAATACATTAGCACGAGAGTGAATATGTCTGTGTGCTGAGTGTTTTATGCGGAGACTGGCAGCAGAAGCTTCTTCAACTTTTAATGGCAGACATGAAAATGTTGGATTGACAGCAGCGATGACTGACTGACAAGTTGACTCACTGGCCACTGATCCTTACTATATTTAGCCACTGTGACTCTCCATTTCCCATACACTCCAAGCTTCTAATGGTACCTGACAGCTTGACGTGTAATCCTTCCATCTGCAAAGTGTCAGAAACATAGCTACATGTACACCCACACAGTGGCTATATTTGCCAATCCCACTGCAGACAATGGATTACGTCAGCTTAATCAGGGAAAGTACAAACAAAAACCTCTCAGTACTATCTCAGATAAACTCTTTTTGCCTCATAATGGAATATTCTAAGGGCATATCGTGATCAATTTCACATATGGCCAAGTGTGACAAAGTGACCACATTACAGAGATTTAAAGTCAAGAATCAAACTTGAAATTTACTTCCTACTGAAAGAAGTAATTGAAGCCCACATATTTATTTATATTTTCATTCTTTTTAATTACCAGTTTTTAGATATGTATTCTATATGATCAGAAGAAAAATGTAACCCAGTACACTGTTTCTGTAATGGCATGAAGTAATATCAGATTTCATAGTTAGATGGAAACTCCATTTCATATATTACAATCTAGCTAAAAATGTGTTAGCTGGGTTTACCCTCCACTGCATCACTGCTGTTACATAATAAGAGTGCCAAGCTTAGTCAGACAGATTAATGTTCATTTTCACTGCTTAGACCACATCTGACTTTCCACTGATGGGACCTCATCAGCCACCTGCTTATAGGTCATATTTTGTGTGTTCTAGACCCAACACCAGAAATGTCTAAAAATAACCTAAAGAGAACTGAGTCAACATCAATTGAGAGCAGTTATGGTTTATTCTGTTAAGTTCTCAAGAGAGAGCTGTCTGAAATCACTCCTTATTTAACTCATTAACTACTCTCTATATAATACACAATAGTAAACAGTCAGTTAAGATTTCACACACTTATTCATCATCGTCATTATTATAGACAGGTGTAGTCAATAGTCATTTTTCTGTCTATGAAGATATTTGTTAGCAAAGTGTTGATCATGCAATGGACACTACTTTTTTTTTTTTTTTTTTTCAAATAAAATGGATGATGCTAGATGTGGTGTGCTATTTAGTAAATAGGAAATGATTTGAGAACTACAAGAACTACAAACAGAGAGACATTTTCATTTATATTTTAAGATGAAAACAAAGCACTTAGTGAGTCAGAAATGAGACCAGGTCTCACGCTAAGTTATTGTGAGTACAAGCGGACAGATTTAAGAAAACACACACCCATTTCTAAACACATGCATTCAGTTACTCACTTGCTCTGTCATTAGCTCAGTGCACAGCGCAGTATACAGAATGTTTTCCATCATGTCATGATTAGTCTGTTCTCTGGACTGTGTGTTCCTCAACTCCATGTATACAGAAGGTGTATTGTGTTTATAGGTCACTGGCAGCACTGGGTTTTCAAAACTTAGTCCTCATCAGCACTGTATTCACTGTGTAACACAATAATATTTTGTTTTACAGTGGGAAGAAGTATGTGAACCCTAAATGGGTTTCTGCTTTAATTGCTTAAAAATGTGATCTGATCTGAAGTATAAAGAAAGTACAGTTAAAACCTTTCCCTTCAAAAGGCAGATTTTCTGTGTGAAGTCATTCTGTAGTAGTAGGTCATTGTCCTACTGCATCACCCAGCCTTCACTGAGCTTCAGCTGGCAAACAGCCACCCCAACATTATTCTGTAAGATAACTTGATAAACTTGGGAATTCATTTCCCCCTCAATGACAGTGAGCTGTCCAGGCCCTGAGGCAGCAAAGCATCAAATCATAATGCTCCCTCCCTGGTGTCATTAATTTGGACTCCAGGTTTTCTAACTCCTGACTACAATTGGCTTTTGTTGATGTCATTAGCTAAGGGGTTCACATACTTTTCTTAACCTACACTGTGAATGTTTGAATGATGTATTCTCTAGGGACAAGAACAATACAATGATTTGCATGTTAATAGTTAAAATAATTTGTGTTTGTTCTGATGCATTATTTTTGTGTAACCTTGAGGCTCAAAGAGCACAATGTTTGGTTCTGGTTGAGTTTCTTTTTGAAGCCTTTAAGTACTGTTACTTAAGAATTCCCAAAACATGGCAGGCTTTACAAAAGCAGAGTCTAAATGACTTTATTGGAACTGTGAGTTAACCTTTCAAGTTTTGTCAGTGATTACATAATTGCCAGTACAGATTTTTGCTGTAAATTCTTAAATTAATATGCAGTCAAGTCCAAGTTACCATTCACAGTAGCTGCTTAGGGTTTCAGTGGAAGCAGGAGGTAGAACTGTCAGGTAATTGGCTTTACTCCAGCTTGTCTGCCTGTTTAAACCTGACGGCCATCAAAGAGCACATGGTTTATCTTGGTTGTGTCCTTGCTCTCCTCCTCCCCTCCTTCACTTCTTCCTCTTTCCTTTGTCCTCTATTCTTTCACCTTCACACTTTTTTCTCTCCCTCTTTCTTTCACTCCTTAAGGTTTAACTTTCAAGTCTTTCTCTCTTCTCTTTTCTTTGTACTTCTTATCTTGAGAGTCCCTGCCCTTCTCTCTGCCCTGTCCTTTCTCTCATCCGGAAGTGCTGTTAGGTAACAGGCTGAAGTAGACGTTCTCAGTCACAATGCCTGATTTCACGGAAAAGCTTGTATCCATTACCAATCCAAAAGATTTAGCGCATAAGCCCCTAAGAAGTATTTTAACAGGCTAAATGCGAGATTGACCTTTTCAAGGATCTTATTGTTGAGAAAACCTGGAAAAGGGCGTGTGATGGACAAGGAGGTTTGTTTTAATTGTCATTTCAGTTCTGATCTTTAGTGTTACATTAAAGGAAATTAATTCTGTCACACTTTGTTTTGAATGAGTAATAATGACATCAGAAAGGAATGTCATAAACCATATCGATCACAGAGAGTTACTCTCTGTGTACGGTCTTTAGCTTTTGGAATTTCATACTGATGTTTTTGCTCTTTTCTTTCCTCTCTTCATAGACAATGCTGACAGCCATATCCATGAGTGCAATCGCTACTAATGGTGTTGTGCCAGGTAGGACGCTTTGGTGCTTAGACATGTGCAGACTTTAACAAGGGATATATCATGAACTGAAAAAAATCATGATGTTGATTTATCTTAGCATTCTTTTTGGGTTATCTCAAAGAAAGTTTTAATCGAAAGCAACTGGACTTAGTTGTAGTCTAGAAGACGTTTCACCTCTCATCCAAGAGGCTTCATCAGTTCGTGTTCGCAGCTGACCAGGCTGGGACTGGTCCAACCAGCTGCGAGACTCTAGACTACAACTAAGTCCAATTACTTTCGATTAAAACTTTCCTTGAGATAACTATGACCTGGATGAACACAGGCTCTTTTTGGGTTAGTTTCTTATGAGGATAAAATGAAATGATACATTTCAGTGATGTGCTCTGACTTCATCTGGAGTCTTACCATTTGACTGAATGAGAATACATTTTCCAGTTTTAAATATTTGAATCACATGGAATCTATGTTTTCCTTCCATGTTGGTTGGTTTTATGTTAAGTGGTAACAGCTATCATTAATTGATAACAACAATGCTCCTTGTTGTAAGTATCTTTGAATCTGTTACTAAATCCACATCCTCTTTCACATAAAAATCATTCCTGCTGTCTTTTTTCCCCAGCTGGAGGTTCCTACTATATGATTTCCAGATCTCTTGGCCCAGAGTTTGGGGGAGCTGTAGGTCTCTGTTTCTACCTGGGGACAACCTTTGCTGGCTCCATGTACATCCTGGGTACTATAGAGATTCTACTGGTAAGTGAACACTGTTTGTGCTTGGATTACCTCTATATTGTGATTACCCTCCACCTGTATTTACAATTCAGTAAGATTGTCTTTTCTCTCGTCCACCAGTTCAGTGCTATTTACCCACACTCATATTGTGACTTATATTAGGCATATAAATATATATAAATAATATTTAGAAAGCTCAAGAACAACTCAGAATTTTGCCCTATTTTTTTGATAATTTGTTCCCTGCTTGAATTAACACAATGCTAATGTTTTCTTCAAATGCAGGGATATAACTATGAGTAAAAGCAAATCTTAACCAGAATCAAGAATCTTATATTCTTTTTGTCTTGTCTGTCCCCTGACATTTCAGACCTACATTGTGCCTAAAGCAGCCATCTTTGTGGCAGAGAGAAAGGAGGATGAGGTTGATGCCCTGCTGAATAACATGCGTGTTTATGGCACGTGCTGCCTAGCACTGATGGCTGTGGTCGTCTTTGTGGGGGTGAAATATGTCAACAAGCTAGCTTTAGTCTTCCTGGCTTGTGTCATTCTCTCAATCCTCGCCATCTATGCTGGAGTCATTAAGACCATTTTTGAGCCACCAGACTTTCCGTGAGTCCAGTTTACATTATATATCCTCCAGTTTCTTCTTCTGGTGTTGAATTGAACCATTTTGTGCCATAATGGTATCAGATTAGCTTTGTCAGCCAGCCATAGTGGCTTATGAAGATAGCATGTTGGCATGCAGCCATATTTTTCAGTGTGAATAATTTTTAAAAGACAGAAGATGCATATTTTAGCTTTATTTGATAGCAATTGCAGCACTCTAACACTAAAATAGTGTATCATATTAAGATGTCTAACTATAATCTTTTTTCCTCTGTGCAGTGTTTGCATGTTGGGAAATCGTACTCTGCAGAACCACAACTTTGACAAGTGTCTTAAGACAGAGATTATAGACAATGTGACGGTCACTACCAAGCTGTGGAAGCTGTTCTGTAAGGGGTCTGAGCTCAATGCCACCTGCAATGAATATTTTGCCAACAACAATGTTACTCTGGTGCAGGGCATCCCCGGGCTGACCAGCGGAGTCATTTCAGGTTGGAACACAGTGTTCCTCAAAGTTTTGTAGCAGTGTGCAAATGTGGTGGAATTAAAAAAAAAAAGCCTCCTTGATCTGTTCCCTATATAATATACAGTTATCACAGTTACAGCTTTATTATGCAGATATCAGCAAGATTTTAACTGTGTTCTTATTCAGTTCAACTATGCTTTGCTGACTGTACATACTGAACCTGCCAGAATGAATTTTGAAATTATGACAAAAGATCATTGAACAGTCTTGGAAAATATTTGTTAAAAACTACAGTGCAAACTCAGAACATTCCTCCTGTTATGTAACTATTGGCCATGAGAAACTACTTTTTCTCCAAACTGTCAATGCAAATGCATTCTGGTCATATTTCTAGTGAAGCAGCTGGAGTAAGCAGTCAGAGGTGGAAAGTGATTTCACATCATTTTACTTTCTCCCATCTCGTCTCTCTTGTAGAAAATATGTGGTCAGAGTATGGTCCTCTGAATATGTTGGTAGAAAACAAGAAGTTGCCATCTCTTGGAGGAAGTGACCCTGCCAAGGACATCTACATGCCATATGTAGTCAATGATATCACCACCTTCTTCACACTGCTGGTCGGCATCTACTTCCCCTCTGTCACTGGTGAGACTGATAAAAGCAACTGACACACCCACACTATGTATAGGGAGAGGGTGTTATTTTGTGTACTTGTGTACTATTATTATGGTTCAAATTGCTCAGCATAGAGCTGTGTTTCATTTTTAAATAAATATGTTTGATTTCTGTTGTGACCACCTCTTGCAGGTATCATGGCTGGTTCAAACCGGTCAGGTGACTTGAGGGATGCCCAGAAGTCCATCCCCATAGGGACAATCCTGGCTATTGCTACCACCTCCGTCATCTGTATCCTTAAACCTTTTATGTGACTCTGATATCATAAAATCTGGTGAAATGGCTTGGACAGGTGATTTTAAAAAGTTGGTATAGCTAATATATAGTGATATTATAGTGGTAGAGTTAGAGTTAATATTGTTAGTATTAGTTGTGTTTCACACTCTAAACAAAACAGTGCTTTGTTTAGAGTGTGAAACACAACTAATGTTGCCAGATATCTGGTGTCCTTAGAATAGAAATTAACGCATGGCGAAGTGTACCACCTGATAGTATGTGGGTAGTGTGTGCAGTGTGTTAAAAGCTGTGACAGGAGGAGACTTCAGTTCATTTTATTTTCCTGAACAGTGCTTCCTAGACATCACCTGTGTGGTTCTGTTTGGTGCTTGCATTGAGGGAGTTTTGCTGCGAGACAAGTAAGGGTTTCATACAGAGCACCTATTACAAAGGCTGCACAATCTGCTCAATGATTACCTTTTTGTGTCTTTTCATATATATATATATATATATATATATATATATATAAAGAGCATGCATTGTGTAGGTTTTGGCCTTTATGTTCCCTCTTTTCTCTTTTAGTATCATCTCTTGAGGGAAAATGAATAGAAATGAATAGAATTATCTTTTTCCTCATCACAAGAGGCTCAGGTTCAGTGTTTTTAGGACTCATATCCTGGCATATATGATTAAACCACCCTCTGAACCTTTTTATCACAATAAGTCAGGAGCGGTGCAGTAGATCATTTTTAGTAACTCAGTGTCCTAAGGAGCATGCTTGTAATTGTGTATAAGGTCAGTGTAGAAGCAGTTTTTACATCACCTGTGTACTAACAGCATTTTAATATTTTACAATACATCAACTGTACTATATATTTTAAATACTCACACTTTGTAATATATTATAAGTATAGATAGTTTGTAAAAACAAATTTGTAAAAACAAATCATGCGTATGTCTATAGAGTCTTAAAAAACACAAGCTTTTACCAAATGTTCAAACAGGAATAGAGTGTGCATTTGTTGGAGACTATTTTCAGCCACAGGATTATTCCTCTCTTTTTGGACAGCAGTTGAGCTCTATGGCAGAGGAATAAGATCAGGCTTTGGATACATAGACATTACTTGATAGTAGGATGTATTACTTTATGGTCTTTTCACAGGGTTTGTTAACAATAAGAAAAGAAAATTGCCTGACTTATTATTTAAGTTGCCTAACTATTGAAGTTATGGTGACATAACTACAATTTATATAGCTAAATAAAACAGTATAGGTCCAATTAACATATATGATTGTTTTTGTATTACAGATTTGGTGACTCAGTGAAAGGAAACCTTGTCATAGGCACATTATCATGGCCTTCACCCTGGGTTATTGTGATTGGCTCCTTCTTCTCCTGCTGCGGGGCGGGGCTACAGAGTTTGACTGGTGCTCCACGTCTGCTGCAGGCCATCGCACGAGATGGCATTGTACCTTTCTTACAGGTTAGACACACAGTCAACTCAAGTACTGTCAAAGCATTCTTCATCCTCATATGCTCATCTTCAGTTTTCATTCTTGACTGTGTGCATGTGTGTGTTAGGTGTTTGGCCATGGGAAAGCTAATGGAGAACCTACTTGGGCTCTGCTGCTGACTGCTGCGATCTGTGAGATCGGCATCCTCATTGCCTCACTGGACTCTGTGGCTCCTATCCTCTCCATGTCAGTACTTGTCTGCACAGTAATATTGCATGTATTCTTTTCATAAAATCAGATAACCAGATAAATCTATGATCTCATATATATTCCACCTCTTAAAACCACTTACAGTAGGTCATAACATGGAGATTTAGATGAGTTGAGAGTGATATTTTTGGCTTATTGTCCTCCTCGCACAGGTTCTTCCTCATGTGCTACCTGTTTGTCAACCTGGCCTGTGCTGTTCAGACCCTGCTGCGAACGCCCAACTGGAGACCACGCTTCAAATACTACCACTGGTGGGTGACAAATTATAGAGTTTCTCAAGTATATTGTCCCTGTATTTACTTCTAGATACTTCTACATTAAAAGAAGAGAATATACAAGTCTCTGAGGTTAATGTGAGGGTTTCAAACTGCAGTTTTAACAGTGTCAGTGTCACTGGGGAACTTTTCTTAGTGAGATTTTAGGACACAAGCCAAGAATCACATAAACACCTTCACAACCACAGACATACCTGTTTAATCTGGTTTGTGACATGACAACCTTTACTAAGATTACTTCCACGACAAAGGCTGAGGACAATACAGGACAGTACTATTGTTATCGGTGGATGTTATAATATTACTTCACTTCTAAGCCTCTCAGTTGTCCATTCTGAAATCATTTCATTTCATCAAGACATGTCCACAAATGTGCAGACAACCTGAAATAGTTATTGTAAAATAATGGCTGGGTATGTACTGTTAGCTGAAGCTGTAAAGTGTGCTTTCTCTTACAGGGCTCTGTCCTTCCTGGGAATGAGCTTGTGCCTTGCTCTCATGTTCATCTCCTCCTGGTATTATGCCATTGTTGCCATGGCCATTGCTTCTTGCATCTACAAATACATTGAATACAGAGGGTAAGGATGACCTTGCACACATTTTCTTTGGCTCAGAAGTGTTCAAGGGTACATAGAAAATCTTTGATAAAGAAAAGCTGAAATGTGCAAGTAGATAAGAAAACTGCATTGTCAGAAAAAGAAAATTGAGAACCATCACAGAGAGTAACGGCAAACAAACAACGAACAAACTTTTCTGCCACCAAGGGCAACATAACATTTCAAAATAAAACATTAAAATCTTCGAAATTAGAAGTTAGAATATATACACTTTTCACAACATGAAATAGCAGACTCTTAAATCATATCGAATATGGCTGTGGCTTATGAAGAGATATTTTACTGCTGAATTTTCTTGTGAAACACCCCCCCCCCCCCCCCCTCAAACCCATTATCAATTCGACATAAGTTGTAGTTAAGACTGGGCTGCTCTCAAATTAATTCACTGCTATTGTTTGCTTTAGGGCAGAGAAAGAATGGGGTGATGGCATCCGTGGTTCTGTCTCTTAACGCAGCCCGCTATGCCCTCATTCGCCTTGAGGAGGCACCACCACACACCAAGAACTGGAGGTACAGTATTTGTGTGTGTGTGTGTTTCATATGGATGTGGTTACAGTTGACACAGTGCCACCTGTCACTGTTGGGACGGACAAAAGTGAGACAGGAATAGATGCGGAGGGTGAATTAGATTAATCTCTCGGTCCTCTACCTAATCTGACAGAAAAGGATGATAAGCCTTCATTCTGTAGAGACCCGCACTGACTGACCTTGCAGACTGCCTGTCCAAAAACCAAAACCACCATTTCAGAATCATTTAGTTTCTTGGCATGTTCAGTGCAGATACTCTTAGGGATGTGGTGTTTCCAGGCATACAGATGTTTTTCATCAAAGATAACTGTGTCTGCTCCTCTTCTCTTTGAAAGCTGTTCTTTGTAACGCTATTGGCTTTGTGTTTAGCACATGTTGGACTATAAAATCAAATTCACCTCCACCACATGTCTTCTTGCATTGTTGAGAGAGATCCAGCAATACTGTATTAATAATTCTACTCCTTATTACTCTTAAAATAATGTTTTTTTAAACAAACTAATACTTTGTATTTTGAATAAAATAAATGTGAATTGTTTACATAATAATTTTGTCATGTTTTCTAGTGTCTGTGTGAGGTGTAAGAATCAGACAGCCACTCCTGTCCCTCACTACCTTGCAAAGAAGTGAAATCTGACCTTGCCCACTCTCTCCTTTTTCTTTATATGTTTCCAGGCCTCAGTTGTTGGTGCTCCTGAACCTGGACTCAGATCAAGGAGTCAAACACCCTCGTCTGCTGTCCTTCACCACTCAGCTGAAGGCAGGAAAAGGCCTGACGATAGTGGGAAATGTTTTAGAAGGAACATATCTCACGAAAGAGACAGAGTCCAAGAGGGCTGAGCAGGTATAGTGGAGATTCACATACCAGCTGGAAAACACATGTACACTTGGAAAATGTAAATGCAGGCACAGGTTTGTTATCATTTATGTTGATTTTGTCCACAAATCTGTATTCCTCATACAAGACCCTCAGAATTCATGATCACAGTTGCTGATAAAATACTAAATCTGTTTCATACTGGCTCTTTTATTATTGGACTATCCATGGCCTCACACTTTAGTCAAAATCAATGAAATGGATCTTCTGTCAAACAAGATTTGAAGAGTTAGGACAATCATTTTACATCTATACTGCAGATTAACTCTGCCATCTACTGGCCAAACCGAGCAAGTCATTTTATTTATTTATTTTTGTCAGTGTCCTCAAAAGCATTTTTAATCAGTGGATTACATTTTCAGCGAAAGTAATCATGTGCAGAAGCTGAATTCCAGATTATACAGACTTGTATTCATGGGCATTGTTCAGACCCATCAGTATGAATTAGGGATGAGAGTGCTGAATGTTAATTTTGAGGAAGGGGTAAAGTTCAGCCATGGGTTTGGTATTTTTATAATTAATCAGTGGATCACTGAGTGTTTCCACAAAGCCATATTTTTAAAAGGTCAATAATGTATCAGTTTCCCTCTCTACCTCTGTTGTCTTGTGCTGTCTCCTATGCTTTATCAAGAACATCAAGGCCTCCATGTCAGCAGAGCGGACCAAGGGTTTCTGTCATGTTGTGGTGTCTTCAAACCTCAGAGATGGCTTCTCCCACCTCATCCAGTCTGCAGGGCTGGGAGGCATGAAGCACAACACAGTCCTAATGGCCTGGCCTGGGACCTGGAGGCAGTCCAATGACCCGCAGTCATGGAGGAATTTCATAGGTAGAGACAGTTCAGAATAATAGTACATAAAGAGTGGGTATAGAAGTGGAAAATAAGAGGAAAACTGTGCATAATTCACAGTGCTAGATCAGAATTAATCTAAAAGTGCAGTGGTAGTAATGATACTACATCTTATATTGCATATTTGCACATCTGCTCATGAAGTCATTCCACTGAGATGCCAGCAACTTAATGTCTCACAGACAACACAAAGAGATTAACAGGCAATGTCTCATAGACAACACTCTCTCTCTCCCTCTATCCATTCAGAGACCGTGCGGGAGACCACAGCCGCCCATCAGGCCTTACTTGTGGCTAAGAATGTAGACAGTTTCCCCACCAACCAGGACCGCCTGGGGGAGGGCACCATTGATGTGTGGTGGGTGGTACATGATGGAGGCATGCTGATGTTGCTGCCCTTCCTGCTGCGACAGCACAAGGTTGGTGTTTGTGTTGGGGCTGTATTTATCTCTGAAACATCCTCAACCCAAATATTTTTTTATATTTATAATTCCTGTCCTCATATTCAGAATCCCCCTCTCATACATTCTCCCTCTCTTTCCCGCCCCATTCCCACTAGTCCTCCTGCTAATCATAAATCCATCCATCTGTCTGTTTTCCCGCTAGGTGTGGAGGAAATGTAAGATGCGTATCTTCACTGTGGCCCAGATGGATGACAACAGCATCCAAATGAAGAAAGATCTCCAGATGTTCCTATACCACCTGCGACTGGATGCAGAGGTGGAGGTGGTGGAGATGGTGAGACTGGCTGATTGAATAAATCCATTGGCGCTCTGGCCATAAATTTTATCATCTTTAATTTCTTTGCTCAGAGTGTTTTGTCACAAACAGAAAAATGTCCAAATAATGAACGTGTGGGACATTTGTTTTTGATTAAATTTCTCAGTTGACTTATTCTGACGTGTCCGTTCATATCTTTGCAGCATGATAATGACATCTCAGCCTTCACTTATGAGAAGACTCTGGTGATGGAGCAGAGGACTCAGATGCTGAAACAGATGCAACTGTCCAGGACTGAGCGGGAGAGAGAGGTAACACACACTTTATCCATTTGAACACAACCCTGCACTCGGCGTCCTTTAGCCCTAACAATCAGTAGTTGCATTCCAATTCCACACAAGTGGATGCTTTTTATGCTTTTGTCTTAGATTAGATACTAATCAGATAAACTCATAAACATCTTCAAGAAGATGGCATTTCTTGTTGCTGAATGTTGTTTGTATTTTGCTTAGTGTTAGCGTATGTGTGTCTGCAGAGTCATGATTAGCACACTGTACATGTAACTTTATCTCTAATATGCCAGGTTAAACAGTATACAAAACAAATTATAGAGGTTGTCTCCTCAAATAACAGACAACATAGTTAAATGACAACAGTGTTTTAGTGAAATCTGGCCAACTGCTGCATTATATGACTACTGGCACCTCTCCCTGTTCATCTGCCACCGCCTTTCTGGGCCATACCACACTATTCAGATTCAGAGTATCACTGATGAATCGCGTAGTTCAATCCGGAGGAAGAACCAGGGCGCTGCCCAGAGCACAAACCTCAGCCGGCAGTCCTCATCGGTGGAGGACACTCAGGAGGATGAGGTAGCAGATTTTGTCAACCCATTGTCCCTCACTGTTAGACCCTCCGGCCCATCTTCACAAAGCTGAATCTTTGGCTACAGCTGTTTGTCATTTGACTTTCATCATCACTGTGGTTTAAAACTGGCACTCAGAAAATCTAATCTTACTTCCATTCTTACCAGATGTCAAAAATAGATGTGCAAGTTGTCAGTGTTACATAATGATCATATTATTCTCTATTGTGGACATCAGGCCATGAAGCATACACAGATAGGAAGGAAGGGTGGAGGAATAGTGATACTGTTACAGTTTAAAATTAGTAGTGCCACAGGAAATGTATTTTCAGTCTAAATGTGGGCACAGTTATTGAATTACACAAAGACTGGCTTTTGAAATGAGAAGTGTAACCCTACCCAGAGAGTGGGGGTGCTAATCAAGAATCAATGGTTTATGATCATGTAGGAAAGTTGTTGCTTGTTGTTAATTTGAAAACCTGCTGCTGACTTAAAGGTTCTCACCAAGGTCCCTCAAGTATTTATTTGTATTATACCATTGTCTAATTTTCTGAGGAATCTTAGTGGTGTGAATGTTGGCACTGATTTTTTTAAACAGATCTTCTCTTTAAAAGCATTCAAGGTAGTGCAGGTACTCCATACCATGCTTCTCTCAAAGCAAATGTCCAAAACATGTCTTTAGCATCACACTAAGGACTTTGTCTAAAGTCAGTGTGGAACTAGAAATAGAGGAAAATGTTATGTTCTCTCAATAATTGGTTGTGCTTTTATGTCTTCTCAGCCTGGGCTTATCCATAGCCTCAGCTAATAGTTAATCTACCACGTTCATACAGTGTAGTGGTACTAGCCCAGGATACAAAGATGATGGGTAACCATGTTACATCAGAGCTAACACTGCTCTGGAGCAGTTCCAGTCAGTACACACAAAATGCATCGATGCAAGCCTCAGTTACTCCAGGACTACAAGCCAGTGATTGGAGCATTGTAAAGTTTGAAAAGTGCCATTAGCTCTTTTGATAAAGGCAATGGCAAACAACCTTATGAATAGCCCAGAAAGAGGCGATGAATTACAGATAGCATCCATCTTGTACATCTGACTTTCAAACCACAAAGTCCAGACCAGCTCAACCGTAGTGCTGCTTACTGTGTAGTCATTGAGAGCTGCTTTGTGAATATCAGCCCATTGCACCCTGAGACTGCAGTCCAAGCTCCCATTACCTCCATGATCCCACCTCATCCCCACTCCCCTAAAAGACATGAGTAGAAAGAGTGGACAGTACTCCCTCAGAAATCTGAAAACTTTCTATGGATTTTGCACAGTGACCAAATCTGTCAATGCTGTCAAACTCACACATCAGGTGCCTAAAGCTTAAAAAGTTTAAATCAATCTTGAGTGTGAAATCTTCTAAAAATGGCCTCTGTACAGAGGATGAACCTCTTAAATTGAGGTAACAACGGTGCCTTTCCTCTGGTGCCATCCTCAGCAGAAACATTACATTTCAATCCCATTAGTCACAAGGATCTAAGAAAAGAAAAGTTGTATATATTTGTACATTCCTCTAATAATTTGATTTTCTGGTGTGCAATGACCATTACAGCCTCACTGGGTTATTACTTCTTTTAGTTTTTATTATCTTGTCAATAATTTTTAAGTATATTTTCACTCAGGAGTACTTCATACACTTTATTGGGACATGACAATACTGTCCTCTCTCTCTCCTTTTTCATTTTTAACCATAATCACCACCCCATTCATCACCATGGCGACATCCCCTACCCTCCTGTCACTCGTAACTAGTGTCCATACTGTACAGTCAGTCACAGCTAGTGGTCAACAAACTTAACAGGCAGAGAAATGTCTTCCAGAAACACCCTTCCCTCAAAAAATGAATATGCATGCTATTTACCACAGTCTCCCATCTTCAAGTATGCACAGACAATGGAGACTTTGACAGTTAAATATTTTAATCAGGAAGCCAAAAGTATGATACACAGTCAGCCTGCTGTTTTACCAGCACAGCTTTTATCAAATATGAACTGGTACCAGTGAACTCAGAGATTTTGATCTTTATCTTTATGATGACTGATGATAATAAAAGTCTAATTTATTCTTACCATTTGTCATTGGCAGTGATTATATAATTGTGGACATTGTTCTCTGTAGCACAGACACAGGGACAGGAGTGAAAGTTGTTGTCAAATGTGGTGACATCAACACATATTACATGTTATATGATATATTTTATTCCAGCAATGATATATATGCTGTATTATTCCTGCATTATGGGCATATAGACCTGCTTTATATTTGTTTAGCAACACAATTCTTGTTTAATATCATACTACATCATCACTACCACCACTGTCTTTTCATCCATCACCCATACATGTGTCAACCCTTGCTGGGGCTTTTAGTCAGCCCAGAGATATATTGTCCTGTGACGTACATTTGTGTTGTTGTGATTGTTGAACAGGTTTGTATTGTTTCTATAATCCTCTAGCATGGTTTCTGTCCAACTTGTAGAAGGAAGGTTGATGGATTCCCATCGTCTTTGGTCCCAGTTTGTAATTGTCCACCGTGTTTGCTTTCTCTCTGGCCAATCTGGCACTTTCTGTACCATTTATTCACCTCTATTTGTGATTCCTTATTATCCTTCCACGTTCCCTAATTTTTATTCCTATTTCTCTCCATTAATCACTTTCTTTTGTCTCTGTGGCATTATCTTGGACTTGCAAATCTCATCACCTGCTTGTCATCCTCTTGGTCATCACCACCAGTTACACCACTTTTCCTTCCTTTTCTTATTCTTTCCTCCATTCTGTTTCTGTCTTTCTTGCCCCCAAAACAGTTGCCTGGGTTAATACTTACATCCACCAATCCTCTGTTGATTTTCTTATCCTTCTCTCTCTTCCAGGCCCAGCTCATCCATGACAGGAACACAGCTTCTCATGCTACAATAAATGACAAGGCTGACACTGGGCCTGAGCGGGTTCACATGACTTGGACCAAGGATAAACTGTTCACAGAGCGTAGTCGTAACCGCGAGTGCAATGCCAACGTGGCTGTGCGTGACCTGTTTAACATGAAACCGTAAGTACACATTTGTTTACTCTGAACAAGACCCGAAAAACAATATCTGTACATTTGTAGCTTGAGGGGTAAAAGGAAGGGAAAGTGAAAGTTTTGCTCTGTAAATGTGTAAATTTAAGCTACATTACCATATTAGAGAAGTGTAAAATGTACTGTATATGTTACTGAAGAAAACTGTAAAGGTGATGATAGAAAATATGATGTAATTGCATGTGCTTTGCACCATTTTGAATGGATTTTTTAAATTGTCAAAATACATAAAGTATTACAAGGATCTGAAGTTGAAACCACTGCTCATACAGTATTGACAGCACTTCAGGATGGTGCAAAGGCCTCAGTGCAGGAGGATAGCATGTGTAGTGGTAGTAGTAAAGAGCCTGACAGGGTGAAATGGGACAACTGTGTGCATGGTGTGTGCATTCAGGCTGCATTTGGTATGTGTGCGCATGTGTGTACACTTTCAGCCATTTCAGTCTTAGTGCATGGCCAGACCACACAGTCCACATGTACACTAACACTTTTCCATCCCATACTGTCTGTACTCTCAGTGTGTGGACTTCATCAGCTGTGTCCCAGTCCATTTGTATTGGCTGATAAAGTTTGTAATTCAAATCAGTACATTGTAAAGCAGGACAGGAAGAACTGGAGGCCACTTTTTCACAAAACCTCACCATATACATCAAATAGCTCCGTGTCACCGTATGGAGTTTACTTCAGTCACCTTCGGGTGTCACGACGAACTGTTTGGGACACATGGAAGCATGCAGTGTGGTGGAGAAAGCTGGAGAGCTGACGTAGAAGCATCTAAGCCTGTTTCTGTTGTTCTGTCCCATTTTCCTCCTTCTAGAGAGTGGGAGAGTCTGTAAGTCGCATTCTCTTTGCCCTAGGCTGTATGTGTGTATACTGCTGCTGTGGTGACTGTAGCTTTGTTCAGCGTCCTCCAGCTCATGTGCTTGTACCTCTGTGTGTGTTTGCCTGCGTCCTTGTGTGTGTGTCCTAATATGCATGGATTGTTTAACTTGCATGTAATATTTATGACATTGTATGCATGAGCAAATTTGTGCTTTCCCTCCACCCTTTATCAAAGTTATCAGCAAGTACAAAAAAATAATTTGGCTTGATATTAAAAAATTATATATCTTTTATTGGAAAGCAGAATTTTGTTTTGCCTTGTGTTTGCCTTGTTTTCTGGTTAATATAATTTAGCTTCTGGCAGTTGATGTCATGTGCTTTATTACTTTACTCATTTAACGTTTGTGACGATAAAGAGGCAATATTTAAAGAGACAGAGGGTGCTTTTTTTGACAGCGTTGAATATTACTAAACAGTGTGCACGATTGGCAATGACAAACTAAACTAATAAGATGATATGATGTTGGACCTGGGATATGATAGTATCTTTTAAATGCTGCCTCTTTATTTGAAGTTCAGTATGGCTCCGTTGCCTTTGTTTACTCACTTGTGTTTGAGACTAACATATAGTATGTTTTAATTAAGATGCAACTTTTTTGTGTTAAACTGGTGAAGGTGTAGTGAGGTCAAATTTCAGAGGCAAGTCAGAAAAACATCCTGTTACATTAGTTTTTCCATTGACAACCACATAAACAAGAGACTCCTGTAAAAGAGAGCTTGTTCTCAGTGAGTTTTCCATCTGTACTGTAAATAAAGCTTTATTCATTGAAAGAGGAAGGCATAAGCAAGTGCTGCCTCAAAAGTCGACATTTTTAAAGGATTTTCCGAATTTGCAGCTCCTGTGTTACCCAGGAGTGATACCATATTGCCAGAATAGCTTTTTTTTTTTTACAAAAACACTTTGATATGTCACAGTAGGAAGAGCACAGGTGGAAATGATTAAATTAACGATGGCTGAGGAGCTGCCTCAGTTTTAGGATCCTGGTATTGGCTTACCATCGTTAATGTCATCAGTAACACCTGAGGTTTTTCAGCTATGACCAGTCAAAATGTCTGCTGTGAAGAAGGTCTGCTATAGTCCTTTAAGCAAAATGTATTCAGGCCCCTACTACATAGAGAGAAATGCTTAATGCAAGTCTAGTTTTACATTTGATGAAGTTATGAAAGCAGTGCAGTTTTCACACTGGTTTTATAAGTACTGAAGAAGGCCTAGAAACAAACAAATACCATGACAGTTCCACATTATAACCCTAACCCTTACCATAGTTTGTTAAGTGATGTTTTCTTCAGTGCTGTCTTTTCTCACTCTGAACTTTTTGTCAAAATAGGAACCAGTCTAATGTTCGTCGGATGCACACAGCTGTCAAGCTGAACGAGGTGGTGGTGAACAAGTCACAGGGAGCTCACCTGGTTCTGCTTAATATGCCTGGACCACCTAGGAACAGAGGAGGAGATGAAAACTGTATCCTGAATTTCTGTCATTCCAGTTCATTCTAATGTTCAGTGTGATGCATTTTGATGTGATTAATGGGAAGGTGTCATCACTGATGGAATGAGGGCTGAGAGGTGGGATATCATATGATGTACTGTTATGTGGTGCTATTATGTATATGTGTGGTGTGTGGTATATGTGTGATATACCTTAACTTCTGTCTCAGACATGGAGTTCCTGGAGGTTCTCCTCGAGGGTCTGAACCGGGTCCTTCTGGTGCGAGGTGGTGGCCGTGAAGTCATCACCATCTACTCTTAAAAGAAAAACTCTTATGCCCCGCACTGCACACATGGGCTATTGCCATGGATACCGGTCACCGGGCATTTTTGGGGAAGAATCCAAACTGGGTTTTTATGAAGGGCGGGGGTTGTTGGAAGGCGGGACCACTTGTGATTGACTGATGGTCTGCTGGACCGGAGGATGAAGAAAACCGTGTTGAATCGGCTGACGCTGAGAGAACAAGCACAGTGAGTCCACGCTGGGCCACAGAACCCCTGCACATGGAAGATAGAGCATAGAGACACTTTATATTTTTCATTTAACTCTGAAAACGTTGTTCTGTTCTGTTACATTTTCATATTCTTTCCCTTGTGTTGATGTTGTCGAGTTACTGGCAGCTCACTGTGTAAAGATAAGCAAAGAAGTGAACGTGTGCTATTGATATGAACCTCGTAGTCTTTCATGTTGTCTGGTGTACTTGACTCTGGGAGGTCAGAGATGTTGGCTGAACCTGAGAAAAAGATGACAAGTTGTACAACGGATTTGAGCTCAGTTTCAAACAAGTAAATCTAAACAGAAAGGTAGAAAATCATCTCTCAATGCTCTGCTGCAGAAAGCTCACTCATAACAGCACATACTGAATGTTTAATATCAAATACAGTTTGCTGATCTATGTGATCTGCATCACCATTTGTACTTAAATGTTCAGAATAACTTCTCAGAAACTGTTTTTCAGTCTGAACTGCAGAAAGCACATACAGTCTGTTTAGAAGCTGTTAAACCTCCTGGTTAGGTTGTAGACTCTTTAATGTTGCAGAACGAGGGTTGGCTCAGGCCTGTAGGTGAAAGGACTTCCTTAAAGCCGTAGTGTTGTCGCTCTGTCGTTGTTTGCCTTGTCAATGATTTAGTGAAGGACCAGCCAGGAGGATGTTGGACATAACCAGATGTGGGATCATCTTCTGTTGTGTGGGTGTGAGCCTTTAAGATATCAGGTACTGATACTTGATCATTGGTTATCAATCCCCACCCTCAAATAATGCTGTTATTTTAATAGGGAAAATAGCCATTGTTAATATTCAAGGACTCTGTGAGCTTTATAGTATAACATATTAAATGCACATGTATATGTATGGTGTTCAAAGTAGTGCTCTGTTGGGAATGACTGTAGATTTTTTTTAAATATAAGGGCTGTTTGACAGCATACAGTAGCTCAATAAATTGGTAGATTGGTAGGCTCGTTGGTTCCACATTAGATCTTAAAATTGCCTTTCAGAAATGTTGGCATTTAACAAATTCTACTTTTTGAAATATAAAAGCACAAATTGACACATGTGAATTAGTGTAATTCAGATTTGTTTTACATGGTTTCATCCCATATTGAACTAATAGTGATGTAGTTACAGCACTGTCAACTTTGCACTACCAGTCTTTCAGCACTTAAATCATTGTGTACTCTCACTCAGTTCTGTTGCTTACAGTGACACTTTCTACTGGTTAATACACCACTACATTCAGACAGCAAGAAATTCCGTACTATTTAATGCTCATGTTTCAATGTTGTTACAATGTTTTTATAATATTTTACCAAACACAGATCTTTAGGCTTTGAGTCCCAGACTGAGCAGATTAATTGTTCTGAGCATGTGTAGAAGAAAAAGTGCCAAAATGACTACGAAAAGAAACTGTGGAAGTATTACTAATGCTGCTTCTAGCATGGACATACTGTAGCTACTGCTTTTTACATTGACAATGGAAACCCTGACAATTAAAGCACAATCATTTTTTTATGATAGAGCTCATCCTTTCTGCCATAATCCTTTTAAAAATCTGTAAATAAATGACTGACTAAACACAGCAGATAGTGTGATTTCCCGGGCATCTCAAACCTTGCAACCTGGGCTAACTGCTGCGAAAAGAATCACTTTTGGTTAAAGGGAAAGAAGGAAAACTGATACAACCCTTTCACACACGTACCTCCACAGTTTCTTTTCATAATTAGCCCTGCAGTATTTTGTAAAGCAGAAAGTGATGTTTTCCTGCAGTTCTCTGTGGGGAAATGTGAACTTCTGATTGTCAGTTATGCAACATCTGTGTTTTGTTGTGTTTTGTTCAGTTGTTGATGTATGTCTGTGTAACTATATAGTTATGGTCTCTGTAGTGTTTGTTACATTATAACTGATCTTCTGTTACTTTAAGTGTTAATTTTCAGTGTGATTTATTTTTTTCTGGAAGGAGGCAGAGAGAGGAGGTATGTGCGATGACGGCAACAGTTGTCAAGTTTTTTTGTTTTGTTTCAACCCACCAGAAACACAACATGCACACAACACACAGGACTGAAGACCCCTCATGATACAGTGGGACCCTGGACTGAAAGTATTAAGACACTCGAATGGAGCTACCAGGGTAAAAATGAATGGTTTCAATAATTATCATTCACTATATGAAGTCCAGACTCTTTCAGTTTATTTGTTCCATTTTTTTGTTTTAGCCATTAAAGATAAATACACAGTTCTGCATAAATAAACCTGAATTTGTCTAGTTTTAAGAAGTTTGAAACATTGAAAGTTGTAAAGGTAAATTATTAAAGAAGTTTCTTTTTATTTTAATTTGGTTACTGAGCTGAATAGCAGTTGCTGTACATAAAGAAAACAAACTACATAAAACCTTAAACAGAAGATGCTAAATAAAAAAGAAAAATATGTTTCTGGAGGTAAATAGGATTGTCAGCAGTGTGTGTTTCACAGCTCTAATGTTTGAGGTGACTGGAGAATGTTATCTACCTCACGTTATCACTGAGGCTCAGCTGAAGAAATAAAAACTTGTTCAATCACATCTCTCTTTCAGAACTGATGTTATATATGGATTTATGAAAGGAAAAATAAAGCCTCTGCCATGTGAGAGGACCAGCAGAGTAGTGTACGTGTGTGTGTGTGAGAGAGCGTGTTCTTGTGAATACCATAATAAGGTGAAGCTGTGTGTGTTTCTGTTGTTGTCCAGCTCAGCTGGAAGGTCTCAAAGGCTGGAACAGGAGGTCACTTGTGGATGCACATGTAGAGGAAGGTAGCCCTGTAAATTGTATTCGTGCCTCTCTGAGTAATTATTA
The DNA here is from genome assembly GCF_001640805.2 of Lates calcarifer. Classification (NCBI taxonomy): domain Eukaryota; kingdom Metazoa; phylum Chordata; class Actinopteri; family Centropomidae; genus Lates; species Lates calcarifer. Next base: position 3,883,780 of record NC_066856.1, on the reverse strand, counting down.
AAGTGCTGAAATAAACCAAAACACGTCTGTGTCCTGATTAAAGAAGCAAGTTGATTTCATTATGAAATCATGAAGGGACAACAGTCCATCCACTAGAGGGCAGCCTTGCCTTCCCATGACCTTGTCTTCATGCTGCAGCTTGATGGCTTGAGATTATCTCTGAGCCAAATGTCCACATTTTTGTATCAGATGACTTCCAAAGATTCAGTTCCAAATGCATGACAACTCAGTGAAATGTTTTCTGGCCTGTACCAGTCCACCCACATCATCAACAGTCAGGTCATCACCCAGCCCCTCTGCTGAGGGAGGTGTCACCCTCCTCCTGCCCCATCTGCACCTCCCCTGCTATCTAACTGGACAATCAGCTATCCAACACCGATGGGCCTGACCCCAACTGGTCACATGGTGTCTGTCTCACACAAATAAACCATACCAACATCTGATTCAATTAGAGCGTGACCATGACAGAGGAAAAGAGGGAGAGCATACCAGACACTGTATTAGAACATGATGTTAACAGAATTTATTAGTTCATCCTTCAAAGTTCATCTTAGAGCAGCTGTTAGAGACATTGCTCTCAGCATTCTTCAATATGCATTCATTATGCATGCTGCAGAGAAAAGTATTGACTTTTTTGAAAGCTAAAAGTTTCCTCAAGCTTCTGTTGCAGTAACTTCAGGAGGAAATTATGTATTACTGATTGCGACAACACCCTGAACAGGAGTCCTGTTACCAAATCATCCAGTGTTCACAAAGGCCTCAGCTGCACTTTTTACTCAGTTTATATTCAACTGTCCAAAATCCTTTGACACGAACTCTCTTGAGCTTTGGCCTTGAATGAACTTTGACCTTTTACAGACTGTGGTCACTTTTCACCAGTTTCTCTGCACAATCTACCAGTCTGTTTCGCTTCTGTTTGCTCTGTACATTGTTGACCAAATCAATGAGGGACTTGACAACATGACCTGACCGTTGTGTCGAAACTGTAAGAATGCGTGTGTGGAGTATGGACAAAAAATAATTGTTAAGTGATGTGTGCACTTCAGTGTAATTGTATGCTTGTTCCCATATTGATTGGAGCGATGACTTTCAGCTTTTTCCATCCATTGAAATGATTAATCCCATCAGCTGTGAGCCAGTAGAGGTCTTGCTGGGTTGTGTTAGGGGGTGAATGGATGCTGGATTTAAAGTGGGTTTTATTTATCTTAAAATCTAAAGCACCCGTAGCGGAATGGTTGGGGTGCGTACCACATGGGCTTAAGTGGCAGTAAGCAGCTGGTCCCCGGATTGACTCCCGGTTCGGCCAGAGCTTTGTTGCGTGTCATTCCCCTGTTCTCTCTCCTTGTTTCCTGTCTCATCTCCACTGCTCCCCCCCCCAAACTAAACTAAATTAGACCTAATAGAAACAGAAAAACAACACAACTGACTTAAAATATGCAGTATACTGGCTGACTAAACATAAGCAATATAACCATAAATAAATACTACACTAACAGTTTGCTAACAGCAATAAAAAACTACACTTGTAAAATTGGTGGACCGGAAAAGTTTGACCTGCTGGTGGCGCTAGAGGAATACTCTGGGTTCACCAGATTCACTAGGATTCATTCTCTGGTGCCCACAAATGCTTAAATGGTAAATGATAGAAAATACATTCTTAGTATGGCTAAATCTGAATGTGTGTTCTACATTTTGGAAATAAAAATGCTAATTAACTCATGGAAAATCAAACAATGGCTGTTTTATTATAGGGAAGAAAATTAAAGTAGGGTTAGCAGACATGAGGTTATCATTGCTTTGAGTCTTCTGAGTGCAGTCATCACATCTTGTAATGCACTGTAGCTTCAGCAGTGCCTGCAGGTCGTTGTACCAACAATTTATGAAATGTTAGATTAAAGATCTTAGACATTATCTCATAAATCTTTAATGGAAGTTCACAAAAACATACCATCATAGACTGGAGCTAAGACAGCTCTAATCTTGACCTGAGTCACTTCAGATCCTGAGAGCAGTAAAATACATTCAAACATTTATTATTGAACATATTCATGGATTTAAAAGATTATTCTGTACAGTCAGTTCAGGCCTAATCTAAATCAACTGCTGAGCATGTGTATGTGTGTAGTCTATTACACGCAGGAGGAGATGGTGTACTGTACGGAGAAGAGCAGCACAGTGGACCCAACCATGATGAAATTCAAATCCTCTCTTCACTTCAAAGGGTTCTGATCCCTGCTGCAGAATGCAAAGAAGCTCAACCCTATCATAGCTTAAACCTGAGCAATGATGCCTATCCCACTGACAGTCTCTGTCTTGTTGCATCCTGTCAGGCTGTGTTACATGCTTCTGTGGGGTGTAGAGGCTGCAGTGTAAGGGTTAGAGGTTCAGTTCATTGTGGACTGTGGAGGAAGTATGCCCATATCTATTTTGTGGTTGTGACTTCAGGAACCACTGTTAATATGAGATAGCACCTTTAAGATATTACATTAAATTTGAATAACACGAGCTTAGGTCTATTTATTTATATTTGTATTCATTTATTTTCAGACCAGCTCGATCAAAGCAGCACAGTCGCTGAACTGCCCAAGTCCGTCCAGGAGCTGAAGGGTTAAAGTGGGGAGGAGTGAGAGGTGCGTCAAGCGACACAGAGAAAGACGAGAAAAGACCGGAAATAGTCCATGGTTTCCATTAAACTTGTACAATATGTTGTGGTACTGCTACTGTCACTGAAATTCTACTTTTATTATTATTACTAATGATAGATAGATAGATAGATAGATAGATAGATAGATAGATAGATTGAATGACTGATTAATCACCAACTGCTTTTCATTTGTATGTATATGTATGTGCTTCATATATAAATATTACTCTGATGAGATAATGGTGGTCAGAAAAAGTTACATTGAAAAAGTTACTGAATTCTACCCATCACTTGCTGTAGCTGCGTGTACGTGTCAGTAAAACTCTTATTTTGAAATTTCTGTACCAGCGGCGCTTCCTGTCGCGGTAACTTGACAGCGCAGGTCTGAACTGCAACATCAATAGCAGCCTTCAGCATAATAGCGCCGCTGCCGCTGCTGCGGGATCCTCCGGGGAGCGGGTAGAAGGCGACGGCGGTGTTTCTGTCAGCCTGCCGTCAGTTGAAGCTTATTTCTCGGTCTCGTTGATTTTTTTTCCTGCGTTATCTGAAGCGAGGGTCCTGCTGGAAGAGGAGTAACAAGCCGGGGAAGGAGGTGACATGCCCTTCACTGCTTGGCGCAGTCGGTGCGCTGACCGCTGTCAGACTTGAACGAGGTGAAGACCGGAATGGTGCATTTGAGTTTCTTTTTTCAACGCTGAAGGAGCCCGGCTCGGTTTTCAGTCCGTTTCTGGATTATTTTCCCGAGGGGAATTACAACAATACATGCCCGGTTGCGGAGCCGGAGCGACGGGAGAATGCAGCACAGCGGGTGTTTGGCTGCAGGTGGATGGCCAACCTGACGGTCCCAGCCGCCGCTTCCCTCCCGTTCAGCCGCCGCTGCCGCTGCAGCAGCCGCTCTGGCTTCACCCGGAGCTCTGAAAACAAACTGAAAACCAAAAAGAAAGACCAAATCAGACAAATAAACCCGAGCCATGCTTCCAGGGGTCGGCGTGTTCGGCACCAGCCTGACCGCCAGGGTGATCATCCCGCTGCTGAAGAATGAGGGCTTCGCCGTTAAAGCGCTGTGGGGCCGGACACAGGAGGAGGCGGAGGAGCTGGCCAAGGAGATGAACGTACCGTTTTACACGAACCGGATCGACGACGTGCTGCTTCATCAAGATGTAGACCTGGTCTGCATCAACCTGCCGCCGCCTCTGACGCGACAGATCGCAGTCAAAACACTGGGTGAGTCCGCTGCTGCTGCTGCTGGGCGGGATGGATGCTGCGGCCCTGGTGTAGAGGGGGCTGATGCTGGGTGGCGAGCTGACACTGGCCACTGATACCACGTCAACTTTGTGGGTTTATTGTCCTGGTGTGGAACACACTTAGAGTCCTGTGAGGATGGTCTTTAGTTAATAGGTGTGGCTGAGGATAAAAGCTGACTTATGTCATGAGCAGCATCATTTATCTTTCCTGTTAACATCCCTCTTTTATCGATGAGGCTTCCCTCTTGTCTGACCAATGTGAGGCTGTTGCTGGAGTCAGAATTACAACCGAGGTGCTCTTGAGCAAGGCTCTAGGTGTAGGACTGTGCAGTTGTTGTGGAGTAGGAAAGAAGGTGGATAACTCAATTCATGGACACATTATTTTAAGTTTGACCTTATGACCTCTGTTGACAGGATGCAGAGGGGATGTGAGACCTGATTGTCAAATACTTGCTACAGCAATACTGGATGTGGGTTTAATCTGAGTATGGGGACTCCCCCTAAAATAAAGTCCTTGGCCAAACACACAGACTTCACCTGTGTTAGTAAAACTGACAGACACAGAGAAGAGGCCTGATTGCAGAGAGAGAGAGAGACGCACAAAGGGAGGTTGTTCCATTTTAAATCTGGAGCAATGCAGCTTATTTTGGAGATCACATTTGGGAGCTGTGGAGCTGCTGTGAAAGAATGGTGGCAAGGACTACTGAGCTCTACTCCACACAGGCTTTATTTACCCCACAGTTTTGGCAGCAGAGCTCAGCTGGCAGTTAGCTCTAATAGGTCAGGTTTGTGACTGCAAAACAAATGGGTCCAAAGATGCAAAACATCCAGGGAAGAAATAGGATATATCTGGAAACACAAATTTCCTCTTAGTTACAGGACTGTAAATAGATTAATATTTTGGTTACATTTACAGTTGATGAATCATTAGTCCATAGAATGTTGGAAGACGTCTTCAGATTGTCTCATTCGAATCAGTTTACAATGATAAAAAACAGAGAAAAGCAGCAAATCATCACGTGTGAGAGGCTGGAACCAGTGAATGTTTGATCATTTTTTCCTGATAATTGACTTAAATGATCAACCAATGATTAGCATTTATCACATTGCACCTGCATCATCTGCAGCACTGGTTCCTCTGTTGATCACACTGAGATTCAGCCTTCATCAGGAGGGCTAGCTGAAGTTTTGATCCTTTTAGACTATTTCACTTCTCCATGCTCTGTGGAAGTGGGTGAAGTTGGGCCAGAAATCCCTGTGCTCCCTTTTACCACCTTCACTAAACAATTCAATTAAGTTAATAGCTGTTCTTAAGATTTTGGTTGTGGACCATGGAGTTTGAGGTGAGCTTGTTTTGTCATCTGCTGTTTTCTTCATATCTTAATGCACTGCAGAGACTATGATCCAAACAAGGCCTGTGTGTCTTTAATGGGTAAGGCTGCCGTCACTATAGAAATGATGCTCCTCCTGTCAGTCACCTTCACATCATTCGTCACACTCACTGGGGAAGCAGTGCAACCTGACGGCAACAGGAGCGCCTGCATTAACACCAACAGCAAATCTGTGTTTCAGGGACAGAGACGAGGGAGGAGCAGTGTGTGTGTGTGTGTGAGAGAGACGCAGGGGGGACGGGTCTTATGACTGGACTCAGTTGTCAAGTTCCCTTTGACTTTAGCTGAATATCATGATATGTGACCAGACCTTTTGAGATGGAGCACATGGTGTTTTAAATGTTTTTGATCCACATAGTAAGCGAGCCAAGTGTGCTGGTTCTAACCTGGTTGAAATGGGTGTGTTAAAAAGAGTATGACTCCCAGTGTAAGTAGAGATAAGGCCATTCATTCTCACACTGCTGCCTTATTTACTCATTGGCTTCAGTAAATTCAGTGGAGTGGCAGCCTGAGCCAACAAGAGGGACAGGCATGAAGTACAGTCGAGTGTGTTTGTTTATACCATGATGACTACACTAATGTCAATATAAAGCTTCTGTACATGCACGGTTTAATCACAGGCTACACCAACGTGTTCACGCAAACAAACACTGAATCCCTTTACTGTGCTGGTGAGGAGGTAAATTCCTTTCTTCATCCTTTCTACATTCTAACATGCAACAATGCTGAGACCAAACGTAGCTATGTATGAAGGTTGCACGAGCCAGCTGATCCTGAGCCAGACTCGCTGATAATGTCCCAGTGAACCTCACTCAACGTGCATGCCAGCCGCCGCAAACTTGTCAATGGCCATTCTTCCTCTCTTTCCTCTCAGCTCACTTCCTCACAGCTTCATTGTGCGAGTGCCGCCTGTTCCTTCCCACCCACCTCTCCTCCTCAGCCTGCCGTTAGCCAGCCAAGTCTGGGTCCAGTCCTGTTTGCATACTGTTGGATGACAAACATAAAACACTGTTTGCAAATTCTGTTAATCCTGGGCTCATTGATTAGACCAAGTCAGAATACGTGCCTGAGAGTGTGCACTTATGGAGTTCACTGTGTATTCGTCATGCTAATTTATTGGCAGATAATCACTTAGAAGCATTGTTGTGGGTACTTATATCAATATTATGCAGACTGAGGAAGGATAGCCGAGTGTGTGATGCTAATTTTTAGTGTAGTTATTGTCACAGTAGCCGTTAAGCTGCCAACTTTCACTGCACAAGACAAGCCTCCCACCAACCTTTTAGACATCTGGGTCTGCCCCAAACCTCTTACTTACAGTGCAGTAAAGCCCAAACTCCCCTTTATAGACACATAATGCTGTTGTTGTAAAATAAAATGTATTTGTATTACAATCAGTTTACCATTGGAATTATCCCTAAATGACATCAGCCAGAATTTCAGTATGTTGCATCACTGTGGTGCATGACAGGTCTGGGAAAGTGGTCAGTGACTAGTCACTGTCTGCGTAAAAGAGCGGCCAGCTGAATGAGACTGCAAAGCTAACTTCCTCTTCAGTGAGGGTGTGTGAGCTGATAGTAATGTGACTGTTACCTCATGAACTGAGGAGTGATCAGATCTCTTCAGCGTGCTGTAGGAATGTGAACTTTTTTTAGACATTCACCAGTAGTTTGTACCTCCTGTCTTTATTTGTGCCGTAACCAATATTAATTTTAGATAGAGCTCCCAGCAGGGTTAGACTGAATATATTGGCAGTTTTCAAGTCAGTGCTATTTACACTTAACAAGTAAAATACAACTGTCTCACTGTGATTTAGAATGTCCTTGTACTGTACTAGCAACTGTAAAAAGATAACTTAAAAATCATTGCAGTATTATTCAATTAAAAGTGTTGTTTAGTTTGTCTCTGCTGGATGATGCCTTTTACTCTCCAAGCAGTTATCAGGTACCCTGAGCCTCTGTCTGACTGTTAACATTTGTTGTTGGAAAGCCAATCAAACAACTATAAAACAACGCAAAGCATCCATGAGGATATGTGAAGTGACCACAAAAAGCTGCAAAACTTCTAAAAGGAGATGTAAAAGAACTAAAATAAGATGTAAAATGACCCCAGAGTTTCAGTCTGGTGCTCCTGCTTGTATCTAGTGGGGGTGGGGGGCCTTGTCTGTGTCCTGGGCCCCATCATCTTATAATCTGTCTGTGGCTGTACAAATAGCACCCACCAACCTTTTGATATCATTTCATGTTAAAATATTTTACATTTATTTATTACACAAAGTAAAAATTCCATTATTAATAACGCACAGTTTATTATTGGCAAGAACCAGGGGTTTAAATGTGACACATTTTTACTCATGTGCCCCCCTTCTTTGGATTTTGTTCCCCAGTCTGTTCCCCTACAGTTTCAACAGTTTCTAAACCTACCCCTGATTTGATGAGTGTAGATCTAGAGCTACGAGGAAAATGGAAAAACACTGGTACAAGCCAACAAAATGCTCCACGTGTTGTTCAGGTTTTACCTGAGTGAGCTTGTTCCTTCAGTCCAACACCCTCAGTCTCATTACAACAAACCAGTCAGTCTTGTTGAGCAGCATCTCTCCTTCCATGAGGATTTCTCTCACTTTTTTGTTCTCCTTTCTCTTCCTTACTACTGTGGCATTCCTGAGGCGTCTGATGTCACTCAGGCTTTTTCAGTGTGTTGGGAGGATAAAAACACACACACACTGCAATGCCTCTAAAGACAGGCTCGTGTGAGCCTGAAACATTTCATGGCCAGCAGCCTGTGAAAGTGTGATTTCTTAAACTGGAGGAGGCTGAAGTTTCTTTTGTCTGTTCTTTGCAGATCCATTCGAATACATTTGCATTTCCAATATATTGCAGCCTGAGGAAATCAGACTGGCTGCTGTGTGTGTTAGAGCCCTGTATACAGTACAAGATACAGTACATCTTAGTATGCTGGACTGTATGTTTCTCAGTGATAAAGTAGAATTAGTTATGATCTACTGTATATTTTACTGTCTCTTTAAAACATCCATCCATTATCTATACTGCTTCTCTGTTAAGGGTTGCGGGGGGGCTAGAGCCTATCCCAGCTGACACTGGGCGAGAGGCGGGATGCACCCTGAATGATTCGCCAGTCTCTTTAAAACAGAAGGTCTTAAATGTTTTCAAATATGCACAAACTCAAAAACTGAAAATAAGAAGAATGTTGCCCTGGTTTATCCTACAGCTTTACAGTATTGTTCCTGTTTTTGGGAGTCATTCAAATGGTTGTGAAATTGTGTCAGATGTCACCATATAAAGACTAGAAACTGTATTCAGGTCCAGTGTGAGAGTAAGTGGATGAGAGTCAATGGACTTGTGTCCTGATATAGACAGTATGTTTAAAGAAAAGGGGGAGAGGTCATTTGTGACACTGAAAACAGTTGATAGATCAGCTTGATAGATTCAATTAATGAATACAGCAACTCAACATCCATGTACTAGATTTTCTCCAGGGCTTTCAGTCATACCTCATGGTCTTCCTCAGTGGTTAGAGTACTTTGACATCATGGAGGTGGGTCATTTTCATCACATGATCTATGTAAGGGATTTAGTGACTGCAGTCATCATGGAGATAATTAATCTGCTCAACTTCATATGCATATATAGGAAAACCATGAGATTCTTCTTTCAAATCTTCACAACCAAGAAGCTGGAGCAAGAGAGTGTTTGGTGTTCATTTCTGCTTTTATTTTGGTATGTTTTCATGTGATTGGAGCAGCAGGTTGTGTGTATGTCAGCTAGATGCTGAGAGGGAATCTGAGTGCTAACCTGAAATGTACTGTAACACGAGCACACAGGAGTTTCAGGTGCACTTTCTGTCCCTTTGTGCAGTTTTGCTTTGACAGTGGGAGGAGGAAGTGGTGGGAGGGGAGCCCTAAACTTCAGCCCTCAGTAGAGTTCTGTGATGAGCAACAGGCACAGACGTGTATCTTTTTATGGCAGTTAGCCGCGCTTTGGGACATTTGTGTAAAATCCCCTTCAACACTTTGCTCCACAATTTATGAGACGGTGAAATGAAACAAATTCTGTTATTACAGAACGTAAAAATATATAGCACAAATCACAAGGGGGTTGAAAAGGTCAAGCAGAACTACTGCAGTGATGACTGATCCCACATGACTACTCAATAGGAAACTGACAATGTTTTAGAGTGTTTTCTGCATCATAATGAGCTGATTTCATTAGTAATACGTCAGGGTCAGTTCTCCTATCTAGACCAGACACACACACACACACACAGAGAGAGAGTGAGAGAGAGAGAGAGAGAGAGAGACATACAGTTGTTGAAAGGCTTCCTCGAACCTTTTTAAACTATATCTGAAATGAATCTGATCTCTCGCTCTCGTGTCAGTGATTGAGGCTATCAGGTGTCAGTTCAGTGTGTGCTGAGCTGCACAGCCAGACGCTTGCTCATCCCTGCAGACTGGACCAGACTCTGCTGTCTAATAATAGCATCTAATGCTCATCACACTCCAATAATATTTTGAAGCAAAGTAGATGAGCAGTTTGGGTACTTACCCATCTTCCATTGCTGCTTATTTTTTTCCACAAACACAGCTGCACTAATTTGATATTTATATTAATAATGGGTCAAATGACCGTGTAATGTGAAAGTACACCACCTGATTTTGTTACAGAGGCTCATTGTTGGTGTTTTGAAACTCGTCTTGAATACTGTTGGGTGCTATAACACTCAAGGAGTGTATCTTTAAGTTGCCTTAGGACTGGCTTTAACACAAAAGGATACTTCCCACCTTACTTTGTTATTAACTTGGTCGTCACACTAAAGATAACATCAGAGAATGAAATGAAGGTAGTAGTATTCATTAGATAAGGCAGAGAGAATGGATGGATGGATGGATTAAGATGATTTTTAAAGTGTTCAGAGTACATTCTAATTCTACATTTAAGTTTAGAATTTATAACAGTGAGACGAAACAGCATATGATGCCTGCGTCAGCTTTTATTATTGTTATTACTGACATCACTGAATTGTAGCATTGGTTCGTCAGCACTCTGATTAGCTCTCAGACACCTGCTCTGAAGGGCCACCCAAAGGCAAAGGCTATTTATAACCTGACTGCAAAGGGCAAGCAGGCGTCATCATAAATACATGTTCCCACCAGTGATGCTGTTATGCAACTACGCTTCCAACTAGTGATGAGCCTTTTGGCAGCCCACTCAACTTTTATAAAGGGCCAGTATACCCAAAATGTACAACCTGTTTGATAATACTCCTAGAAAACAGTACATTTTTTTAAAGAGATATTTTCTTTTTTACTGAATACTTAATAAGAGAAAGTTGAATTCTCCTCACTTTTTCTTTAAGAAGATGTCAACTAAAATGAACAGGATAAAACGTGAAAGGTGTTTTTGGACAAATTTGTGAAAACTGTCTTGGCCTCAAGTCTCTGGGGGGGATATTTCCCTATTAGCAACAGATGACTATAAATACAAAACATATTTTTCTTCCAATTTTTCAACAAACCAATATGCCTTTGGTTAGCAACTGTAGCATCTAGTCAGACTCATTGCGCTGTTAAGTTGCGTTACATTAACGCACATCCAGACAATCACTGCCACCTTCAAACATTTGCATTCTACAGTTTACACTTTACATTTTAATTATGTATATTTATGCTCCTTGTGTATATATTTATTTTCCTTGTAAATATAGTTCTTGCTTTTCGTTCTTTTCTTTTACTGTCCTTTAGCACCAATATACCAAGACAAATTCCTTGTATGTGCAAACTTACTTGGCAATAAAGTCTGATTTTGATTCTGATTCTGATTCTGAAGTTTGTATTCCACTCGGATGCTAGCAAGCAAGGCTAATTAGCTTTCATTCTAAAAGTCTAAGCTAGTTAGCTTAGCTTGCTAACGATCATAATAGACATATATTTTTGTATGCGCTATTTCAACACCTGCTGATTCATTGGCAGCTCACACACACACTGAATCATTATGTTTGTCTGACGTTATAGGAGGGAGACTGGCTAACCTGAGCTGTCTCTGTTTCATTGGTCCAGTTGTTGAGATAGCAGGAAACCAGAGTGCCGTACATTACTCAGTGATTTGAATCAGATAAGGAAGGAACTTGAGTTACAGAATAATGCAGGGAGTGCTCATATAATGGGACAAAGCAATAGCTATCAGCTGGTTGACTACTTTAATTAGAATTTAAATAATAATGCAAACAATTTATAGTTCCTGTCCACGCAGATATTACACCAAGACTGATGAGACTGCTCAGCTCTCCGCAGTTACATTTCCTGAAAGCCTTAAAAACAACTATTAAACTATGATTTACCCAGTTTAATGTAACCAGCTTTAAATGACTTTCCACACCAGAATGAATGGCCACATCAGCTCTATTTTCCTCAGTGTGACTTCTCTTGTAGTCCTGGCTCTGATGGATTAGGGTCTTTGGGTTCAGCTGTGTTTCAAACAAATCAACAACCTTCATGGAGTCAGCCAGGAGAATGCCTCAGATAGAGAGGTATAGTGCCATTCCCAGGCTTTCCTTCTCAGAGTCTGCTTGTTTTTTCACCATGAGTTTCCCACTGGTTCACGTTCATGTTCTCCTTGGACGTCCATTAACATGCTAATGACGGCCTGAGAGCGTGTGTGTGTGTGTGTGTGTGTGAATGAACGTGCGGGTGAGTCGAGGGGACGGAGAGATGGCGAAGAGCAGTGAGGAAGAATAGCAGAGAGAAAGCTTGTCTTCCTGTGAAATTGCCTTTGTGTGTGATGAATGGCTGGACGGGGAAGGCTCTTTCAGCCCGCCACCGTGCTGCGCTGACAAGTGAGCATTCCTGAGGAAAACGGGTAAAGTAGAATTCCTCCTCATCCCTCCCCCATTAAAGTCCCGTCTTTTTTTTTGCATGGACCCATAAGGGAGTGTTGTGTGATGGTGAAGGCTTTGGATGAGGAATCACATTGTGTTATTAATTCTGGGGGCGAGAGAGAAGGCAAGCTTTGATATGGAATTATTTCCCAAATGATTTATTAAAATTATTTCCCCTGAACAGGAAAGAACAAGGACAATTGTAGCATTACTCCTAAAACGTTTACTGCAACAAACCAATGTTTTGTTGCAGTAGTTGTCTTTGTTTTGGTCAGTCCTCATGCTGTTTTTCACCAGTGTAGCTATTATACCATGTTATGACATGCAGGTGTATTAACTTATGTAGTTAATGCTTTTCCACCCTAAAATACCTCACTGATGAGACTTTTAAAACACACCCTCCTAGTGTGTGTGTGTGTGTGTAGCTGACTGTGTTAACTGTGACATGTCAAAACAAAGATACCTGCGTAATCAGCTTCAGTATTGGGAAATCACTTATGAAATATTTTCATCTTGCACAAACAGATTAAATAGTGTCTACCAGCGTGTGCTGTATTTTCCTCCTCTGCCACACTTGTGATCATTTTCTATAATGTGCTGCTGACTGCTGCACTGTGCCATGATCTTTATCTGGCTCTTTATTTTCTGTCCCCAGCTTATCCTGTGTATTCCCAAGGTGAAGCTGTTCCATTATAGGTTTGCTCAGATTTCCTTTATGTGCCAGTGTTCAGGAATAAGGCCTGTCTGTGTTTCTTAATTGGCCAGTCAGGGACTGAGGACAAGAGGCAGCTGCAGATATTAGAGCAGGGAGGCAGCAGTACTGTCAGTCAGGGCCTAAATGAGTGGCCTCAGTCCTCTGGGGCTGACACTGTTACTACAGCATGTTTTGGGCTTCATTTTATATTGGAGGTTTTTTCAGTTTAGACTTAGATGATAAGAAACATAAAGATAGAAATGTTGCTTTTTCATTGACAAACTCTCAAACTGCAGAGGAAAGACTTATGTTGCTTTACAGACCAATAGCTGCAACAGGAAGTGATATTTTGGTATACCGCAGTGAAGTGTCTCTCACTTCCTGTTCTGTGTGGGGTGAAATAGCGTGCTTGTGTGACACTGAGGATTCTTTTCGATCACTTCCTGCTAGCAGCATGCAGAAATGTAATCTCTCTCTATCTTTCTCTCTGAGCTTCTCTGTCAAGAGAAATGGAACTTAATCTTCTGTAAAAGATGGAGGGATGGAAAGAAGGGTGAATGCTGCACAGGTTTTGTCCCCAAAGAAAGATACACGCACCCCTCTCTGCTGTATCTTTCCATTTTTTAAATATCATCTCAGTTTCAGGTTCATGTTACTGAATGGTTTGTATCTCTCCCCATCCTTGCTGTTTTTCCACAAAGAGCATCCAGCTTGTCATGCATGACTCAGTCATATCACAGGGCTAAGTATATTCCTGCAGTCTTCCACTGACTCAGCTAGCCACAGGGATATGATCAGAACAAAAATATCAGGGAAGATATGAGCTGGAACTAATTTTGGGAAACAGCAGTCACAATAACGGTGCGCAGCTTCTTGAAGTCATCACAGTGAGGTTGCCAGGTTTGGTACCATCGTCCCTGAACAGAGATCTATTAAAACCTGTTCTCATCGAGTGTATCTGGCATCCCACGCTACAGCTGGAGACACTGGATAAGCTGTTGATGTTGTTCATTAAGAAATAGTTCCTGCAACTCCTGAGTGTGAGTTAAACACACAAAATACAACTTGTCAATTGGTCAGCTCCAGAGGTGTTTTAGGTGCAGTGAGGAACAGTAAGGACAGAGTCTGGCTAACTGTCCCTATATGTTTCTAGCCTTCATGCTAAGCTAGACTAACCAGCCACCTGTCTATAATCCTGGGAGGTCTCCGCTTTCCACTGTCGCAGTATGATAATGAGCGGCAAGACTAGATCAACATGGAAAAATGCAAATGTGTGATTTTGCATTCAGTAGAAGATAAGGTTTACTGTACCTACTCAGTTATGCACATCCACACAGTCCACAACAACCCCAGTGGATTTCTTGCATATGCTTCAGCTCTCTGCAGAGAAAACCCTGACACTGACTGTATACTGTCTACCCAGTGTGTAGGGTTATTTTGGGTGTATTCAGTTGTTTGTTGTCTGTGCTGTCATTGCAGAAGTGCTTTGCATTTTTCACCTTGTTTATCTCACACCCCAGAAGAGCCGCACATAAATGAATCATTGTATTGGTGCCCTGTCTGTTGTTACCAAGCCAAAGTGGGCTATATCCTGCAAAGCAGCCAGGAAACGGCCGGCCAGATCCAGTTATCACAGAAACAAATGACATGAAAGGCAGTATTTCAACTTGTCGGCTTGTCTCAAAGGGCAGGAATGTGTCAATAGTTGGTGGAGGTCATCTCAGTTGATTTATGTAACATCATTGTTGATCTCGGTCTCATGTTAGTGATTCAGACCATTGCACTGCTGGCCCCTCAGACTGTTATGTGTCATATCTCAGCAGTCTCATTGCAGTTGGGCGGTGTTTAAATTGTTTATGGAAACAAGAAGCACTCTTTCCCCCGATGATATCTGTGACCCATCAGACATACATACATTATATGACGTTATATGTGATACTCCTGTCAGAATGATGTGTGTTTACTGAGTGGAGATCGATAGATTACTGAAATAAAACACACCACACAAACTAGTTCTTATGTAGAGATTAGCTTTTACTAAATATTCTGTACCTTCCAGTAATTGCCAGATGTAACTGTTATATAGCTAACTGACAACACTAATGCTAAGTTGCTAATGTACTGTGTAATTATTTTAAAACTGTATGTGTTACATTTCTGGATTTAGAGCAATATTTCCCTCATCTTTGTGTTCTTGTATGTGCTTTGTCCTTCAGGCCTACCAACTAAATGACAAAGCTAATGTTAGCCTGCTACTATGTGACCCATTTAGAGTGAAGAGGAAAAACATGGTAATATGGTTGACACATCTAAAGTGACACTCAGTCAAATTGCTGTTTAAGAGTGACGTTCAATCTGAAGATTTTAAATCATGCATTCTGCAAAAATAAAACCATCCGCTATACCTCTAATTATAAAACATTATGCCAATGTCATTATCTTAAATGATGAAATATTATCTTAGGTTTTAATGATGTAACTTTATTTATAGTTTTTAAAACATAAACTAGACACCAAAAACTGTATTTGGTTGTACGAATAGCTGGTGCAAGTATGAGGGCTTACCTCCACCATACTGTTATCTATACACTGATATTTACTGAAATACTGATATATGTAACTGTGCTGTCACCAAATTGCTGTTCTTCCATTTTCCTCAGTCTCCTCTTCCTACTCTGCTCTTTCTCTCTCCTGACCTCTGTGGGAGACAGAGAGCAAGGGGTGCCAGGGGGTCTCATCACCATGACAACAACCCCGAGTCACCGAAGCGTTAGTTAGTTTTCTCTCCTCCTCTCCTCTTCTCTTTTTTTACTGAATTAAAGAGGGAAGTTCATCTGTCGCTGTCCCTGACAGTGAGGCGGATAATAGCGGAGCCTCACTGGCGCACAGCTGTTCAGGAGGAGCGTCTTCGCCCTGCGCTGAATGCCACTTCACCGAAGATGTCTCCATCCATTAGTTTGTGCCTGAAGTCACACGGCTGCCTGTGCGCCTCAGGACATTAATGGTTATTAATGAGCGCTTGCTGTCTTTTATTACAATGTCAGCTCATGGTACAAGTGTTTTTTTCTCCCTCGTGTTGCCAGTGTTGATTCTTGAGCATCCTCTCAACATGCTAAGTCTCCTGACTGCATGCTGTTACATTTCCTCTTGAAACTTGAACTTGTTAAATCAAATTCAAAAGGTTGACTTTGTCTTTATTCTTCTTGTGGTGCTCTCTGCCAACACACAGTATGCAGGTAATGAGCTTAGGAGTCAACTGAATAATGATCACGTGCTAAGAGTCATGTGCTCCTTACAACAACAGTGTGTGTAGATGTGTGTCAGTGCACATGGCTGTGTGTATGGAAAAGAGTGCATTAGTTTTGAGTGACCAGTAACTGTTGGCTCTTTGTGGCCCATTAACATGCGGCGCTTCCTCCCTTCACCTCCTTCATTCACTCCTCAGCAGCCTAGTCTGACACAAAGATGCCCTTCATGGCTCTGACAGAAGCTGCCAGAAAAGAAGCGTCGAGCTCACCTCATGTTTGTCCAAGACAGACTTTTCCCAAATGTCCCAGAAGTCAAAGTGCCAAGCTTTCTACACTGCAGCTGTATAGTTTAACTGAATTGGCACCGACACTGATACTCATCATTGGAACAATATTCTGTCTCATATTATTTTCCAGCCTTGTTGCCACTGCTGCTATTAATATGACTTACTGTGGCTAAACCCTGTCACCAGAACATTAGGAGCAGTCATGGCACCATTTCTATGGGTAATGAATCACTTACCTATGTTTTATTGATGACTGCTGGCAGTCTCAGTAGGTGTTGTTCACTGCAGGTCTCCTCAGACGCGAGATTGCTCGCTTAATGCAGGGCTCTGTTCATTTTTCTCCTCTTTAAAGCAGCTGATAATAGACCATAATTAATGAACTGGGACACAAACAGCATATATTGTATGGGTAATTTTTTTCAAAGCAACACTGGCCCACCCCAGCCGTTCATTAGTATGTAAACAAGCTGAACTGCTCTTTGAATCACCTTAATTTGGCAATTACAGGAACAAAAACAAGAAGTGTGTCTGGACAGCTTTTTTCTGCTTGACCTATACCTGACAAAGGCAAATGGAAGCTGCTCTGGTAATAAAATGCAAATGGAACAGAAAGGGTCTGAGTCTTTGTGAGGATGCAGACGGCTCTGTCTTTGGCAGCCATGTTTTATTTGTCTCAGTTGTGTTTGTTACCATAAGGGCTGTGTGGGGAAGTGTGCTGATTAGGATGCTCTCTGTGTGTGTGTGTTTGTGTCAGAGTGATTAGAAAGCAGAGGTAGCACTTCAGCCCAGCAGTTAATTAGACCCTGGAGGACCACGGGGTGGGGGTGTGTGTGTGTGGGGGGGGTGCAGGTGGAAGCCTGATCACACACAGGCATACACACTCACATTTGCCTTTACATGAGGTGTGTTTAAACAGTGGTGGGCCAGCTTTCGCTCCAATGAGAATGTTGTTGAGGTAGTTTCCATTTGCGATTTAGGATGCTGGATGCAGTGTGTTAAATGTGAATAAATGATCATCAGTCCAGCCTGCGATCACTGTTAATCAGTATCTGGCAGGGATTAGCCCCCAAACACTGTTTTCTGATAGATCCAATCGAAACCTAGCAACTTTGTGTTCTGTGGATTATTCAGACTAACTGGAACATTGTGTATTGAAAGTGATGTTGTTGTTGAGCTGTTCAAATATTTTTAATTCTTTGAATGCTCTGTGCACTACAAATATTATTCCTTTTGGTCCCATGTGTTTGGGTGGTGGCAGAAATCTCAAGACAGCTTAAAACCTTATCGCATAACACCAAAACTATCTGTAATTCTAGATAGCACTGTTAGTGAGTGAGATAATATGTGTTTTTGTAATTTGAGTGAACTGACCCTTTATGGTGTTTGTGCGGAAAGTGGATGTGGGAAAAGTCATAGAGACAGTTTCTCTGTGGTGAATGCAGCTAACTGTAATTTGCAGTGAGTCTGTGCTGGTGTAGCAGCCTGGTAAGTGCATGCCCATCATTAACATGTGCTTTTAGTGCGTGCATTAGGAACCTCATGGCCAGAAGCCACTCCTTTGGTTACTATTCATTTCCATAGTAGCCAGTGAGCCACCCCAGTGCAGGGGTTAATGGCAGCACTTAAACACATTTAGGAATGCTAAATTCCTTGGAACTCAAGGGCATTAGCAGAAGGGGAAAGCCGGCTGAGTGAGACTAATGCTCGTCATCACTCATAGTTCTGCTGTGCACTAATGGACCTGAAGCTGCAATACAGACAATACAGACCCCAAATGCAACCTGCTGTTGTTATATCACTCTCATCAGTGTGTTAGATGTAGTCCAGAAGCTGAAGACTGTATTTCATGATTCATGCTATATCTGAACAGAGGATACATGCCAAAACCAAAACCCTTCCTAAGATATAGCACTCAAGTGTGGCTGAAAGAATTGAGAAAACAGTGATTGTCCTAATTTCATTTGATGTTCAACATTGTGCTTGAGATTGCAGTTGCAATGATTTTCTGTAAAAAGCTGTATTTGTAGTTTGCATTATATTACAGCACAGATTTATATCAAGCTTACAAACGTACCTTCTTTCTCCATGAGCAGAATCAGATAGAAAAATGTTGTTGAGGTTGAGGTGTTAATGATGTTTGTTGTTGAGGTTGTTAAACTAGTCAGTCAGAGAAAACCTGACCAGTTTAGCCTATGTTCATATTCATTGATTACAGCCCTCTCACGAGGCTGTATCAATGATTTGTATTGATAAACTACTGGAAAGTCTGTTTTGCTGATGAGCTTATACTTCCTGTTACTACCTCTAACATTACACTACTGGCAGCTCATCACTGAGACTCTCAAGGTGTCATCAGAGAGTTTCTCTGTCCTCACAGAATTAACATGAATTAATTGAAAAATGTCCCTTCAACACTTCGCCACAGACTACACCTATAAAAAGATCATAGTAAATTATTGATACCCAGCTGATGGCCTCTCAACACTACTGTCACCAGCTTGTCTGTGGATGAAGGACTGACCAGACTGTCCACCTCATAACTCCACTCTTACACACTGACTGTGTGAGCCTGCATAACAGCAGTGGGTTGTGCCTCTGCTTTCTCCTCAGCTGCAGGAGAAAGGCAAATCGTTGCAGTCATATATCACTGTTATCAAGGTGGCCATTTACATGCTAATTTCAGACTGGGAACGCATGCCAGTCAAACAACGATGGCAAATTAGTCAGCAGGAAGCTTGTTTTCTCTTGATTTACATCCAGCAAGAGAGCTGTACCCTGATGGGACTGTATAGTTTCTCATGTCTGTGTCTCTTTTCCTCCCCCTCCCTGCTTTGTAATTGCTTTAAGCTAAATTTAATTTGGGATAATCAGCAGAAAGATGAGCCTGGCCCGTCTCTGCGAGTGTCTACCGTCTGTACTGCCACCAGTGCATACACAGCTTCATTTTACATTGTTAGAACCCATGTTATCTACTGTAATATGTACACAACATCATGAATTCGATATCATATAAAAATCACTTGCAAAACACAATGTATGACCAATTAATTCATGAAATTATTTTTGTTGCTTAAGTGTTTCTTTGCCTTGGACACTGCATTGGTCAAGAGAATATTTTAGCCTTGCGTTTAGTGCGTTTTATCAGGCAGACCCCACAAAGAAGGCTCTTTCTGCAAGGATGAGTCATTAGTTTCTCTTTGAACATTTGCGAAGGCCTTGCTTGATTACACCCGTACTGCGCGTCTGTTTGTGTGTGTGTGTGTGTGTGTGTGATTTTCAGAGCATTTCCACCTCCACAGGCTTAACAGACAAAGCTAATTACTTTTCCACTGCTTCAGTGATGGGGGATGCTTTATGATCTTTCAGGCCCACTCGCTTTGCTTTGTCTGGTCACAACGCTGCCACACACAGTATTATACCCTTGTGTATTTGTGTACGCACCTCAGCATACACACACACACACACACACACAAACATGCATACTCAATAGAGAGCCGCAGACTATTTCCAAAGCAGGCAGGCAGACAGCTGAGCAGGCATAGTTTTGCTCTTGGCTTGTATGTAGCGGGATGCCCATAATACTGTGACTCTGTATGAAATGACTGACTTAAACACAAACAAACACACAAACACATACTGTGCACTTCATTCACAATATGTTGAAGGTGAGCTCTGTAGAACACTGCACATTCACAACAAATCTCAACACAATATCCCACAGTATTAACAGTCAGTAATAATCATGCAGTCAAGAACATCAGTGGCAGTTACTGTACAATAAATGCAAAGCACTATTACATTGATTCCACTGAGGTCATTAACACTCATTGACATTATTGATTAATCACTTTGTTCTGTTTTGTTGGTTGAAACACAGACACAGACATGCATTTGTTTCTTTTTGAAACAATTTCGGCATTATGACAAGACAGTGTAATAAACTGTATGTGACTAAAAAAAAGTCTTAGCTATAAGGTCTTACTAACTGATCTCATCTCTTCATTCAGTGAATGGCTCATATTTCCAAGTCACTGAAGTCTTCAGATCGCTTTGTCTCTCTAAGTCAGCCAAAACTGTCTTTCATTTATTATGATATGAAACAGGAAAAAAAACTATTACTACTACTCCAAAACTATTAAGTCATTGACAAAAATGTTAACATCTGTTGATCAATTAACCTAAATTAATCATAGATTACACAATGGCACTTTTGGTAGCTTTTAGTAAATCCATAGTGTGTGTAGACACAACATAAAACTATTTAGTACAGCAAATTCTGAATGATGTGTTGACAGGGACTGGTATTACTGGTACTATTATAGGTACTATAGGTATCATTTTCATCAGTGTGTAGGAATCTGAAAAGCTCCTCGCTGTCTTGTCTCCTCCTCCTGACCCTCGCCCTGCAGGAGCTCATGCACGGTGCACCGAGGCAGATGGCTATCACTCCCAACTGGTTTCCCTGGCTTTTCTATTTCTGGCATCTTCAAGCAGAGAGCCTATTGTTTAAGCTGTCACGCTGAAGCATTCAGCATCCTTCTTAGTCCACCTGGTTTTCCTCTTTGCTGACTTCCAGCTGTTGCTGCTGGGCCTCATTAAAGATGAATTTAATGTAATTTTAGCACAGAAACATATGGACTTGTATGCAGCTGTGAATATTTCTGATTTGTTTTAGAAAGAAAAAAGATTGGCAGAGGTGTTTGTGTACATAAATTTAAGTTTTGATTCTTTTAGAACATCAGAAATGGTTAGAACTACTGTAGCTTCTTCAATCTGTGAGGCTAGGCAAGTGAAATGTATCACAGTTGCCATGGCATGTTTCCATCCTGCCGTGAAAAAGTGTAAACAATGAGTAATTACACACTACCTGACTAAGCTTTGCTGTCAAGAACAAATCTGCCAGCCCCACCCTCACTCACACCCAACCTGACCTTCCTGCACAGTCACCACTTTCCAGCCCTTCCTTCCTCAGTATTACCTCTCCTGTCCACAATGTCCCTGGAGGTGAGAAAGCACAAAATCTCATCCACTGATGGCATTCCCTCTGTCACACATAAAGCCTTTTCTTGTTCCTTTCAACGCCCTGTGTGTGTGTGTTCCTGTGAATATTGGTGTTCAGTAGGATACACTGGAGCCATGCAGAGAGGCCCAGATGATGAGTGTGGCAGCGAGCCGAGAGAGGCGATGGACTGGAGAGAGCTGGCCTTCACTTGTAATGATGCAGCTGCTTTCTCTCTTGGTCTGTCTTTGTCTCTGGATGTCTCTTGCTTTCTCTGGAACTATGTGTGTTTTTCCAAAAAGAAGTGAAATGTGTTCCCTGCTACTGTTTTAGCAAGATAGTAAAAATGTTAAAAACTGAGACACATCATAGGATCTAAAGTAATCCAGATGTCTAAAGTATTAGGATGTAGGTGAGCTGTCCAGTTCACAATAATTATCAGTGATAGTATGCTTTAATTAAAGGCACTCAGTGTAAGTTTATAAAATTGTGATATATCATCATCATATAACATGTAACACCTGAGAAAGCATGGTAGTGCCTAGAGCATATGATCTATTTCACACTATCATCCTTTCAGCAGCCATATGCTTAAATCTTTGTATAGGTTTATGAATAAAACTGTGTGTATGCATAAAGAAAATATCCATCAGATTTCTTTTTGTCATCATATATTAAGCTGTGTACGAGCTACAGTATAGCCATGTTCAAAGGAATTTGAATTAACAGAATTTGGTCAAATTAATTTCCTTGCAACCCCTATAGCATCAGTAGGGTATACATTAGCTCATAATGACACTGAATTTCACAAACTCCCTCTGCTGGACAATAAGGAAAACTATTTCAAACAGTCTGTTGAGCAAGGAGACTGAAAAATTTGTACTCAAACAGGTCATTACAGTTCAAATACCAACATTTTCACACATTCCAACTAAGCCCTAGTACACACATGGTTCTTTTTTTCATTATAATGAGATTATGTCTCTCAGATTATTTTGAATCTCCACTTTATCATATGACCCTCAGCTCCAGTTCTACAGGTGAAACATCCTCATGTGTTCAGCCTCTCTTGGATAACCATGACCTGAGTGACTGAGAATCTCCACAGACATCAAGAAAATTAAGAGCTTATAACTGATAACATGATTTCTCATAAGTTTCACGCTGATTCTGCCATTGTCACAATCTGTTCTCACTGGAAGAACAGTGTGTTGAATGTTGTTAACCATCCAGCACACTTCCTGATAAACCTTACCTTGTTGAACCCGTATAAAATGCTGCTAAGTGGCCAGTGGTTTCATTTGTTTAAAGTTATTGTACAAGGCCTGATACTTAAGGCTGTAATGATGTTAAAAAGCTGCACACAGCACCTTTACTGATTCAGTGAGTCATCTGTTCCATCCAATTAATTATACCGCCTCTCTCTCTGGCTCTCTTTTCCTTTCTCTTAAATGAGATTAAGGAATTAATTTATGTTTTTCACTAGGTGATCTTGAGTAGAGCATGTGTTCCACACTATTCAGGTGAAATGAAAAAAAAAAGTTCCCTTTCCACTGAGAGTGTGTGTGTCTGTTTCTCTGTCTCAGAAAATAGGCTTTGCTGGTGGTGATAATACTTTTCCATGTTAACCACTTGGACTTGGATTTGCTTTTTTTTAGGCCTCAGGGTCTGTGAGATGACAGGATGTGATTTCAGTCAGTGAGGTTAGCTGATTCTGTCTGACAGGATGTCAGTACTCTGCACATCAAAGGCACCTGAATGCACCTGAAGGCGAGCAGGCTGCCACTGTTCACAGCTGCTGAGGAAAGCACTTCTTCTAATCTTAAAAAGCAGAGAGTACATGGACTGTGATCGGGTACCACCTATTTTGCAAAATGTTCCCCTCATGTTACACAAGGTTGACTGCTGTTTTTTTCTTTAAGTTCCCTCAGAAATAACTCTTCTTTGCTATGTAAAAAGTGACCTTTTGTGACTCATATGTTATCAATCTATGCCAAGTTTATTATGACCTGATTTATTTTTGAATTATGGTGCTTTCAGCATCATTTTCCCCTTGCATACTTGCATAATATTTCCAGGACTGCTGTCATCCTTTTCACCTCTGCAGGATTTTTCTCTCTCTGGCTCTGTCTTTAAAGTCTCTAGGTTAGATATGTCCAGTACATTAATTATTAATATTGAGGGACTGAGCTGCAGTGCTGGAGGTTTTTTCTGCTCCATTACTGCTCTCCCACTGGGCCAGGAGCTTTACCTGTGAGTTGAGCTTCACTTCACCCCAGCTACCACAGAGTTACTGTAGCTATTTCACTAACCCCAGCCCCCAGTGTCAGGCTCTTATGTTAAGACTGGTCTAATTAACATAGGCTGTAGTATCATAGTAGTTATTGTATGTAAATTTATGTTTTCATGTTATTGCTTAGATGGTATCAGCAAAGTGGGACACTTCCCATATTAATAGAACATATAGAAATCACATGTTGCTGCAACCAGTACTAGTGGTATGATTCAGAGTGATCCAGCCTTAACAGAACCAGTTCTAGTGGGGCAGCAGAAAGAACAAATCTGTAGGGAGATGCTCTGCTCTGTTGCAGCACAAGAGAAAAGAGTTTCACCACAGGAATTCATAAAGTTTATCCATCATCCAAGAGCTTGCAGAAAAGAGAGTGAAATGGTGAATGTTATCATCTATCCATCCATTTTCTACCTCTTATCTCTGCCCAGGTTGTGGTGGCAACAGGCTAATCACGGTAGCCCAGACTTCATTTTCCCTATCTAGTATTTATTCCCAGGCAAGAGGAGATATGTAATCCCTCCAGCATGGTCTGGGTTTTTGGGCTATAAAGGGAGGGGTCCAGGAGGTATCCCTATCAGATGCTTATACCACCAACTTAAGGTGTTCAGGTGCATTGGTTCTACTCCTTCTGGATGTCTGTGTTCGTCACCCTATTTCTAAAGGCAGAGGCCCGATCAAAATTAAACTAATTCGTCCAACAAGGAAAGATCAAAGTTCAAATTCAAAGTTGTTTCAAATAGCCACACTCAAAGGTGGGGTGAAAAGCCTCCCATCACAGAGATTTTGATTCGTAGGTATAATAGGCTCGCTTTTGGACAGTCTTTCTTCAAAGGCAGTCATAGAACTGAACTAGTACCATGGTTCACACAGTCCATGTGTTGATCCCATATTCTATCCCACCCTCAATCATTACCCAGGCTTGGGGCAGCAAGTCACTCCCAACTTAATCAACGAATACCCTCATTTCAGACTTGTTCTAATTCACATATTAGATTCAGTGATAATGAAATAGAGCCAGTAGACTTTGTTCTTGTGGTATTTGTGGTATTGTCCTATCACTCTCCCACCCGAAAACATACAACATCCTTTATTTTTTATTGATGAGAACTTTGCCTTTTTGAAGCTTTGGGAGCATCCGTTCTGCATTTGTGTCAAGCAGTTATCTCTCTGGAGAAGCAGCATGGGTGTAGGGAGGGAAAGGTTATGGGAACATCACTTCACACACATATACTGTCCCTCTTCAGGGCTGCCTCGCCAAGCATTTTCCACATGAAATGTTAGATTGACAAGCTCTTGCTCTCTTTCACACTCTTATTTTCCCCTTTTTCTTTCTTCCTTTTGTGATTGTTCTACTTTTTTCACCTTTGTTTCTCTGTTCACTCTTCTCATCCTCTTTTTTGTTTCACTGGACTGCACTTCTGTAGCACTTTTCTAGTCTTATCAACCACTCAAAGCGCTTCACACTGCAGGTCACATTCACCCATTCACACACACATTCATACAGCACTTGTTCTATACACACAAAGTGCTTTCTAACTCATTCATGCACATTCATAACTTTCTAACTCATTCATGCACATTCACCAATGACACAATTAGGGTTCAGTATCTTGCCCAAGGATACTTCGGCATGAGAACTGGAGGAGCCAGGGATCAAACCACTGACCTTGTGATTGGTGGGCAACCGCTCTACCTCCTGAGCCACAGCTACCCTGTACCACCACTTTGATGCAATGTCATTTCATCTCCTAACTGTTTACTGCAGTGGCTGTAGCTGTGACTTTACCTTGTTCTCAGGTGCATCCATAATCTACTCCCCTCTGCCTCATACACACACATCCTCTCATTCTCTGGGATAGGCTGTGGCTGATTAGCTCTGATGACTCAACAGGCTGACCTGTCTAAGCCAGCCTCGACCTTTCAGAGCTTTGTATATGAGGAGCAAAAGGTCATTGCTGATCTAAAGAGGAGCTGTTTTTATCTCTGAAAAGGTCACACTAAGTCTGAGCTGACACGTCAGTACCATCATGAGATGAAATGACACAGCATAAAAAAGTCTTGAGTTAGGGTTATCTCTGGTGTTGAGGTTATATAGCTTAAATAGCTTAAATGTAACTGAGGAAATTACTGTAGAGACTTATGTATTTTGGCTAAACCATGAAGAGAATAGCGGTGGGAGGGTGAAATCTGTCTTTAGATTGGCTAACTAATAAAATCTAGCCAATCTATTGTAAAGACACTGAGTTCAATGTGAGTGCCAGAAAAGTCAGTCAAGAGCATTTAGCATTTACCCCAGAAGGGTTTTACCCAGGGCTATGCATCTTTCCAGTATCTGTTTGTATGTGTTGCTGCCAAAAAGAAAGGGACGGGGGTGCACTGTTGTTGCTTGGCTTTGTGTGTCTGCAGGGGTTGGGTGGTGGGTGGGGGCTCCCACGGCGCTCCTCAGAACTGGGTCAGAGGGATTAATTTCCTGGCCTGGCCGATTGGAGCTAATGGTAGATTAGCCTGGGAAGTTTCACTTCCAAAACGGCCCCTCCACCCAAAACCCCCAAAACCAGAACTGGAGAAACCGAGTGCTGCTTTTCACACTCTGGGAGCTTATGTGATGCCCAACACTGTGTGTGCATGTCCTTCCAGACTGACTCCATGTTCATAGCATACAATAGCAGTTAGAGGACATTGCATGCTATTGTCAGCAGAAATAGTCACAAGAACATCTAGATGTGACATTGGTAGCTTGACACAGGTGGGGCACAGCTTTCTTTTATCCAAACTATAGTCCACTTTTCAGATTTAAGCATCAATCTCATTTAACTGTTATTTTGGAGAAAGTCACTAAAAGGATAGGTACTGATTAAGTCCATCTCAATACAATACTGATTTGCACATATGTGCATTGAGAGAGTTATAGCTCACTGTGGTTGGTGCTAACTTCATGACCAATATAAAAACCCTACTTTCTCTCATGTGTGGCTGTAGTGTGGATTTGCTGCTTCTTTTCTTTCCTCTTGGGCTGTGATGGATATCTTTCTGTATCTGACAATCTAGAGTGAGAATGATTAATCATCGACAGATTTATCAGTAATGAAAACAATCATTAGTTGTAAATCTAATCCTTAAGAACAGACCATGTTCCTGTAACACTGGAGGAGGAGTTAATGATCTATTTTACATACCATTCACTGGCTCCTGCTTTCTCCTTCCAGTCAACTGTCCTGTATAAAGTCTCCCTTCACATTACCGTCCAACCTTTTCTCTCTGTTGTGTTTGGGTGTTGCTGGCACCAGTGGACCTTTTGATGTGCTGGAAGTGATTTTAATTAGGTTTTGTACAGCGTCTACAGACTTTCTCTCCTCCCCTCTCTATCTCTCCTGTGCCTTCTGTACTTTTATCAACGTTTCATCAGGCCTCCAGTAATACCAGTGAAGCCTTTGTAAAGCTCTCTGAGCTGTGCAGTCTTACACCACATACACCACATAGTCATGACTGCAGCATCTTGCATGCCTGCCAACATTAAAGCCCCTCCTTCTGGTTATTGTTTTATTACTCTTTATTTAATTTTGGAAATTAGTTTGAATGTCAACACTGATGTATAATTTTAGCAGAGTAGCATTAAAAATTAAAAAAGGAGTCTCTCTAATATTGCTAAAATTTTAGATGAGCATCTTCCCTGTCAGCCTTAGTTTGTGGACAATACTGTAAACAGTGTGTGTGTGTTTTTGCAAGAATTCTTTTGTCATAAAGTTCCCATGACTCAGAGGAGAAAGTTCAGAAAGTTTAGGAATTCTTGAGTCAGCTATTAAGGGAGTTGCCACATTTTGCAGTACTGCATTGTTTCTTCAGGGGATGTTTTCAAGCTCAAGAGGATATTATGTCTGTGAGTGTTGCTAAGGCTGACCACATAACTTCTCTCTCTCTCTTCCTCTCTTGTTCCTTACCTCCTCTTTTCTTCTTAATATTGGCTGTATAGAGGGAAACAGTACTGTCAAAACAATGTTATTCTACTGCAAAACAATAAAGCTTGTGTGGCTCATTCCCAAATCTCTCTCCTCTTTTTTCTAAGGTATTGGAAAGAACGTCATCTGCGACAGGACAGCCACGCCTCTGGATGCCTTCCGAATGATGTCAGCGGCCCAGTACTACCCCAAGTTGCTGAGCATTATGGGAAATGTGCTACGTTTCTTGCCGGCTTTTGTTCGAATGAAGGAGCTCTTAGAGGAAGGGTACATTGGGGAGCTTCTGGTCTGTGAGGCCCAGGTGAGATGGAAACTACCAATGCTTGTTCTTAAATTGGAGATTCTTGCCATTTATAATGATGACGACAGTGTGATACTTTCTCTTGAGATTAGGTTGCATTAGAGCAAGACCCATAGAGCTGGCAAGGAATCAGTATCTTGCTCAAAGGCACTTAAGCAGCATGGATCCTTTATGATGCCACCCATACTGTTGCATGTTTTTGTTCTAAGCTGTCCCAATCACATTTAAGTGAAAAAATACCTAATATGGCACCAATAAATCTCCTTTTTGCCCTAAAGGTCCACAGTGGTAGTCTCCTGGGGAAGAAATACAACTGGAGCTGTGATGACCTAATGGGAGGTGGTGGTCTGCACTCAGTGGGCAGTTACATCATCGACCTGCTTACGTTTCTGACGGGCCAGCGTGCAGCAAAAGTCCACGGCTTCCTAAAGACCTTCGTCAAACAGACAGATCACATCCGGGGCATCCGTCAGATCACCAGCGACGACTTCTGCACATTCCAGATGGTACTGGAGGGAGGCGCCTGCTGCACCGTCACACTCAACTTCAACGTCCCAGGAGAGTTTCGTCAGGAGGTAATCGTCGTAGGTACCGTCGGGCGGTTAACGGTCACAGGGACGGACCTGTACGGGCAGAAGAACAGCGGGGGTGGAGGAAGTGGTGGAGGCCCTGAACTACTGCTCAAAGACACCACGCCTCTTGAGAAGGCTTCTTTACCAGAAAAGGCCTTCAGTGACATTCCGTCTCCGTATCTCACCGGGACGATCCGCATGATCCAGGCCGTGCGGCTGGCCTTTCAGGACCAAGATGACCGGCGGACGTGGGATGGGAGGCCTCTGACAATGGCTGCCACCTTTGAGGATTGCCTTTATGCTCTTTGCGTGGTGGATACCATCAAGAAATCCAACCAGTGTGGGGAATGGCAGAACATTGTGGTGATGACAGAAGAACCAGAGGTCAGCCCAGCCTATTTAATCAGCGAGGCCATGCGGCGGAGCAGAATGTCACTCTACTGTTAGCATCTGGCCTATGTGCTAATCTCATCAGGATGGCTGAACGCCTGTGTTACTTTAAAAACTGGAGGTGGCGCTGGAAGGGCCTTGGTATTGTTGGAACTTTTTTCATTCAATTACCGGCTTTAGTTCTTAAATTCATCACTGGTTTATTTTAATACTGTCAAGTCTGTATTGCTACTATTACAGACAGAGAGGTTACACCACTATAATACAGAGAGTTATGGTTCCTGACACCCTAACTCCACAGTACAGGAAAAGCAATGTGATTAATAATCAAACCTTTATTTATGAGGAAGTCTCTCCTGTTTATTTCCCTTTGTCAGAGGACTTGAGCCCTTCCAGGGAGATGCATTTGTAAATCAAACTGATTCATGCAACAGAAAGACAAGATACAGTCCTACAGTGGAGGCAGACCTGGGAGTGAAACTAATGCTACTGTGTTCTGCTTGACCATAAGGGTATTGCGCCTCTCATCTCTACTCCTCCTCCACACGACAGGGTCTGGAAGTCAACACCTTACACTGTGGGTCCGAATAAGGACAGCCAAGGAAGAACGACAGTCCTCTCAGTTAAAACTGTGCCGCTCTATTGTTGCTATAATCTGAAGTACTTGCTAGTTTTACCAAGTGAATGTTTAAAAAAAAAAAAAATCAGTGTGCTTGATAGCTTCAGTCTGTGTCTGCTCTGTATGCTTCCTCTGTATGTGTGAAACAAGAGAGAAAAAAATCAATAGTTTGGCTGGTGGGTTTTCAGAGGGGGTTTACCTTCTGGTTTATGTATGCAATATATTCAGGCTGTAGTCTGCAGCAGAAATACTTTTATCTTCCAGCCTGGGTCAAGGGTTAAGATGCACTATGGTATGCCTTTATGCAGTTACAGTAGCCTGTGAATAAGTTTGCGAATCCTGTATGAGTGGCCAAAGTAGTGATACTTTTATTCTATGCTTTTTCTGTCATCATTAAGCATAGCCATGAAGTATACTGAATTCTGTGTGATGTGTTAGTACACATCTGTACTGAGCCTTAAGTGTGGGTAGTGATGCAGTATTGCACTAAGTTGCAAGTAAATACTAAGCTATATAGGGGTTTTATCCACATATTGCAATACAGTGCAATACAGCTAGAAGCTAATGTCATTTAGTGTGTGACATGCTTCATAAAGCCTCTCTAACATGCAGTAACGTGCAAGCTTGTCAGCATGCTTTGCATGCAAGTTCAGTTTGGACCCAAACTTACAGTAAGACTGGAAATTTGCAACCAATTAACAGCAGTAGATAGTGGAATAGAGGTGTTAAAGGATGTTAAAGGCTGGTGTTATTCTTAGTGTGAGAAAATCCCATGGAAAGACCAAAACCAAAAAAGTGTTCATCATCTGTTCCTCAGTACTGTCTGAGTTGCTTACTGATACCCATTGATGCCTACTGCAGATGTAAGTCTTTAAAGCTGCACCAATCAATATTTGTTCATCAACAATGGGTCAGATGACTGTGTGTAATATGAAAGTTATTGCTTGACAGACTCATTGAGTGTTATCCCCTCAGCTCAAAGTAGCTTTTTAGCATTTTTTGACTCATCATTTTCATTATACAGTCTGTAACTTTGCAGTCTCGCATTTAGTCATGGACTGATGCACACACTTGCAGGTCTAGGATAGTGTATGTAGGATATACTCAAACAATGTAGCACTATGGCACAGAGGAAAAAATATATCAGCTTTTTGGCTACATAGGCAGTACTTATGAGTATAGGATCAATTCACTGTTGGTTTTTGTCTTTTCAGAAAACAAACCATCAGAAAGTATTTGCAAATACAGTTTGACTTAAGGTTTGGTATCACTCAATACAGGTGAAAGAACAACACTGACCTACAAGCCAAAAGATTGATTTTTATGCATCTCTGTCCCCCAGTGTGGTTTCAAGTTCTTAAGCTGTGCTGAAATACTATCTATGTAACGACTACTGAAAAAGAACATATGAAAATATTATAAAACAATATGTGTTTGTCTAAAGAAATAAACAAGTACTGTATGTATTTTATTTGTAAAAACCAAGGAACTGAAACATGTTTCGGTTGAGTGTTAAGGTATTTATTCTTTGTTTTTGCTGTTGAAGTTTTGTGGACTGACCTGCAGTGTATTTGGGAGATTAACAGCAGACTGAGGCCTTGGAGCATTCAGCTTCTTAGTTTTCCATTTATGAAATATTTACCAAAATAGTCTTCTTTTAAACACACTGTTGTGAAAGAATGCTTTATGTTTGAGCTGAAGATCAGCGAAGTGTCATAAATCATCACAGTCATAATCTAACATAACCACACTGTCATCGAGTGCAAGCTCTGATATGAAAAGTCAATAGCTGTAACTGTTCATAGGTCGTAGTATCTAACAGTAATGTCTGACCCCTTTTATTGTTTAGTGTTTTGATTTGTTGTGACACTCCATGCTGCGGTCAGAGCATATTACAACCCATGCTGTGGTGTGATCAGCTACACACAACTTTGTAACACTCAGTGTAGTTAGATGTTTCAGGACAAAATAAGCAGCATTGCTAACCAGTCTGCCTGAAAAACACTGATAAGCTATCTCAAGTTATATTATTGCCCCTTGTGTACCAAGCGCCTTATCAAATCTGCATATAGACTTTCCCCCTTTGTCTGATAACAATTCTCAAAATATAAATGTCTGATTTAAAATGTTTACTGGAATTTACTGGTTTACTTCATTATTTTTCATTACTCTTTCTGTGGTCTGTCTTGATAAGCGGCTAAAGCGTTATGAGTGAGGAGGCATGAAATTATGTCATGATTTAAACTTGCAGCCTCAGTCAGAGGGGGCTGAGCAGTCACTGAGTATTCAGGTACTATATAAGAAAAAAAGGAGAAATGGTTCAAGGTCCAAATCATGGTTCCTACATTCAGTCATCGATGGGGTTTTTTCCTGCCCCATCAAACCTGTAAACACTCTCTGTTTTATGATTCTTTGCTGGTCTAACCTTGGATGTTTAGCTCTGTTGAGTCCAATTTGGAGGTGAATGATTTCCTTCTCCCATTAGTTAACTGATAGATACGACAGGTAATCTAAGGTGAGAGACGGCTTCATTAGTCAGGCAATAAATGGCTTCTATGTACTTTAAAAGCAATCAAACACAGATGTAGGTTTTCTTAAGTAGCTTGAATAGTATTGTATTGCTTTATAGCAAGTGAATTGGGCTGCATGGAAATCCCAGACAAGGAAATACAGTCTGTGGCTTGTATCCCGCCCTTCAAACTTTTAGAATTGTTTAGTCCAATGGTCCTCTGACACAAAAACAAACTGGTTAATCTTTTTTTCCAGTAGCATCACCACTAGGATGCATCCCATGCAATAGTTATTGGAAACACTTTATTTGCAGGTTATCACTTAGCAATAATTTATTTACATAGCTCTTTCCTGTCCTGGAAATAACTATGTAATTTGGTGCTAATTACAGTTAAAATACAAACTTCTAAAGTTTTATTGTAGTTAGTTCAACTGGCTGCGTTGTGTTTACCATTGAAAATATCATTGGAAATGTACTGATCACTTTCCCTGTAGCATCAAATTACATGTTTCTTTCCAGGAATCTTCAGAGACAGTTGGAGATTATTGGATGTTGATGGACTGGTACAATATAGTGTTTCCTGTTTTTAGCTAAATAGTGATGCAGCCATGATACAAGTCTCTATTCTGCACACTTGTGGCAGCAGTGCTGTTACCATGCTCTCTGCAAGCAATTAGCTGGAAAATGCTGCAGAGGAGTGCTTGACTGTCCACCCTTATTTTTCACTAAACTGTAGATATTCATTCACCTCCAACACAAAGTGTTTAGGGAAATTAAACTCAGCTTTAATGACATTAGGTCCATCTTTTCAGATATTTTACCTGCTCCTAGTTCTTTCCCTTTGTCTCCCACTTCATCATCATACATACACTTAAATCTGTCATTACCCTGTCAAATCTGTCAAATGTTCTTGAGTTCTTTCGGGTTCTTGAAACACGGATTTACTGTCAGTTTGTGCTAACTGGAGGTTTACCCATGTCCACACAAATTCATCCTCCTCCATGGAGACTCAATTAAACAGCTCTGCAGACACATCCTCAACCAATTGCAGATGCTCTGTGGTAAATGCATCATTAGCATCTGCTTCAAATTAAGAATATCACAAGACCAGAAGGCTTTTCATTTCATCCGGAAACAGAGAAGTGCAGGAATTTAATGAACCTTTTCTAGATGTCATTATGATGTTGACCATCAGAGTGATGCAGGGAGAAGTATTCTCACATCACATACTTAATACTTTTAACCATTTGCTGCTTACTAATGAACCATCTACACAGATTCACACTTGTGTCTGCATGTACACTTGCAGTTGGCAGCACTATGAAAACAGATGAGGTAATATCTGGGTTCTGAAGCACTGAATATTTAATGAGAGTAATTTTAATGAGCTGATACAGTACAGTATGAGGGTCTGATGCATTTTAAATAGTCAGCAGCATCAAATAGTTTTCGTTGAATATCTCTTGACTGATTTCTCATGTTTTCTTTTCAATGTTGAATCACTGAATATTTTATGTTTACTGAAAGTTGTTACATGTCATAGCTGATGTTCAGACATCACAATGATGTTGAAATGATGTGTGATGCTGCATCACCATTGAAGTACAGGACTGCAAAAGAGGACTTGTGTTTCCCACAACGCAGATGCTGTTCTTTATGTCTTGATTTATGTTGCCAGGAACTGTTTTGTTTACCGTTTAGCTCGCTGCTTGTGGCCTGTTAAGGATGAGCCGACTCTGTGCTTCAGAAAAAGTTCAAACTTTGCACTTTGACTGCCTCCTTTGCTGACAGTCATGACGATGAATTGCTTATTCTTGCTTTGCCAGCATTCACAAACTGTTCAGGAAAGGCCTTCACTCGCTGAGGGAGAGGAGGGTGGAGGTGTTGGTGGGGTCGGGTGAAAATTGTTCATTTTGGAGACGAACAACCTCAAAGAGGCGCTTCTTCTGCCCTCGGAGACCGTTACTTAGCAACCGGAAGCCACGTTGCCAAAACTAGGTCCTGTCTTAGTTTTTTTTTTTTTTTTTTTTTTTTTTCCTCTTTTTGTTCACGCGGTAACACACTGCCCTCACTCCTCCATCTGTCTACACACCACTTTCTTTCACACATTCTCCCTCCACTTTCTCTGACTGGTAAAAGCAACACCTCCCGATGGGGGGGGGGGTACAGTCAAGGCAACAGTTTTTGATTTGCTTTTCACTGATCTGTTGTTTCACGTTTTTCACAGGGTGACTCTCAATTTCAGTTTCTCCTCTTCCTCCCTCTCTCTTTCTCTCTATCGTGAGTCAGGTTGAAGCCTGGGGGACAAGCTCACTGGTGCTTCTGCAGACCCCCTCCCCTCCAAAAAAAAAACATTTCCTCTTCTCTTCACATCTTATGGAGACAGGACAGGAGTAACCAAGACAACTCCCTTTAATAAAATAACTGACAGATACAGATTCTCCACACCTTTCCTCAGCTGGTTTATGAATGCTGACTCTTGATCTGTCTTGCTGTGCCCTCTACTTGTTTAAAGAAAAATATCCATCTTGATGCTGTATTGTGATTATATCCAATATTTATTGTTATGTATGTATATTGTGGACGCATGGACCTCTGTACATACTGTAATTTGAGCTCTCAAATGCATATTTATGGGTCTTAATCTAGAGAATGTACTTACTGTAGGAATAATTTATATTTTCTATCCGTTTAGGATGATATGCCATTTTTAGGAGGTCAGTGGGTGTCTCAGAAATAAAAGCCCCCCCCCCGGGTTTTCTGCGTGCTGTAAAGTGTGATGGTGCACTTCTGTTAAATGACCCCCCCTCCTCCCAATCTTTCTTTTTGAATTGACTGTGTGACTCCTGTCCTAGAGGTTTCCTGTCTCATCTCCCTGCACCGGTGCTCAGCACTGACTGAATGTGTGTGGATGAGGGTATGTATGTGAACATGGGGAAAAAAGTGTGACTTTGTGTGTCTGCAACATGGTTTACTCTTCAGCACTTGTCTAATGCTGCAGTTTCTATGGAATTAAAAAAAATGTGTACATCAATAATGACTCTAATTTTGTTTTTGTTTTTTTTAATGTAATATCTTTTGGAGACAGAATTGGAATCATAATTGAAGCAATTTAAGTCAATAATCAGAATCAGAATCCTGTATTTATTTTTTCTTTTATAATATCTAGGTGTGAACGTAATTTTGGATATGTTCAAGTGTGTAAGGTAAAAAAAAAAAAAAAAAAAGATGTAAATTTGCTATTGCTTAAATTCAGTTCAATATTTTTTGGTGGCAACAGTTCATCTCCTCCATAGCTGCAGGGTGTAGTGAGAGTGTCTGCTGCCCCCTGCTGGCTGCTGCAGATGATGCACATTATAGTCTACCACTCCACTGTATATTGTTACCCTAATTGAGTTCATTGTCTCCCAATTCCTCTTCTGTTTTTAGACCACAGCAACTTGGCTTAATTTGTTTCATTACCCAGAACTGCAATGCTTTTGGAATCTGTGTATAAACATCTTCTCACAATGACCCAGTCTGTTTAAATCAGCTTTTGTCTCATGCTGAGAGTAAATGAACTGTTTTGTGTCCCAGGGGTGAGAGGGTCTCTGAGAGCCGACAGTGAATCATAACATTAGCTTAATCAGATGTTCTTGAGTTCTTTCAAGTGCTGGAAACTTTGCTGCATTTACTGTCAGTTTGTGCTAACTGGAGTTTTACCCATGACCACACAAACTAATCCTCCTCCATGGAGACTCAATTAAATGGGTCTACAGACACATCCTCAACCAGCTGCCCATGCTGTGTGGTAAATGCATCATCAGCACCTGCTTCAAATAAAGAACATCACAGGATCAGAGGGTTTCCTCATTTCAGCTGGTGCAGGTGCAGGTGCAGGGCAAAATGAGCAGCAGGAACTGAATTTACCCAGTGGTCTCATTGTGATGCAGATGATGCTAATGACACAGGCAGAAATATTCTCACGTCACACACTTAATACTTTTAACCGTCTGCTGCTAACTAGTCAACCATTGTTACAAACCCTGGCTCGCTGGAAGGAAAAGGGAAGCAACGTAAGACCAGAGGATATCAGTAAGAGGAAGTTATTTATTAGAGAGTTTGCCAAAAAGTTGGGGGAACGGCAGCACCCCTATACCTAGCGTGGCCAAAGTTCAGCGGCTAAACTGGCTAAACTTTGAGCCACGCTACGTATTGATTGTTGTTTAGTCGCTAAACAACCGTTTTTAGCAAGTGACAACCTCAACATTCCCAGAGGGCCCTGGCTCAGTCCCCAGGTAGTTCTTAACACAATGTCATGCCTTATTTACTACAAAACTCGAGTTGATATAACATCAGCGTTCAAGCGACAACAATGGGCCTCCAGCGAGCTGACCACAGCCGCAATGACGGACAGGCTGCCGGAGCTTTTATTAATTTCATTAAATAAATTTTAGTCCACAATTGCTTCACCAGGATTGGTGGCGCTGAACCGGAATCCACCAATCAGGAAACACATGGCATGGCAGAAGAGGGCAGTCATAGCCATACCTCCCCCACTGGAGCCAATCATGAGCGGGGGACCGCACATCTAAATTTACATACAGAGCTACGACAGAGAGGTCACATATAAACACGGGATGAATGAGCTGTGCCCGCATCCACCGCCTTCACTGATTTACGCTGATCTCTGCGTGTATTTGCAGTGGACAGGACTCTGAAACAGATGAGGTAATGTCTTGGTTCTGAAGCACTGAATATTTAATGAGAGGAATGTTAATGAGCTGATACAGTACAGTATAATCACCATTAGAGTGCAGTACTGACCAAGTGAAGCTCGTTCACTCATGTTTAACATAACACAAAATCTGCTCTTCAGAGACTCCATGGTTTTATTGCTAAGAACTGTTCTGGCCTGTTAAAGATGGACCAACATTACATGGTGTGATGTTTAATAACATGTTCTAATGAATCAAATAAAGAGCTGAAGTGAATAGATGCATTTTGGGATAAGAACATCTTTTCAGGAGGCAGCTACGTGGCACAGTACCAAAGATAAGATAGATGACAATTTAACACTTGAGCTCAAATAACCTAATGAAAAAAACACATGCATTAAGCTAAGTGACAGTTTGAAGACATATTTTATCTATATCTATATATATTTTATATATATTTATCTATATGTACTGTGATTTTCCATTTGTTTGATTATAATATTGCTAATAATAATTTTATCTACAGTATATAACACCTTTCAGAATAACTGTTGCACAGTGCAAATATAAGAAAGCAAGAATACTAGCAAAATCAAATACAAGGAATAAAATAACATGCCAGCTTAAATAAAACAACAAATAAAACAACACAGAAAAAGTAATGATAGAAAAACAGATAAAAGTAAGACATCAGAGGAACAGATAAGTTACAGATGAAATAATTATTGGAATAATTAATTGTAACAATAACTGCAAAAGCCATTCAGTAAACTATATGTCATTATGGTGTATTTAAACAGCAGTAATGTAACCTGCATTAATGATACTAAACCTTAATATGCCTAGCAGTGCAGAGTCTATATCAATGAAGATCTACACAGTGTGCTGAATCTGCATCTTAACTGTGAATGGATAAAAGCATCATATCATATAAAACTGATAAATCTGTGAGAATTGCCATATGAGAGAATCCACTAATCAGGAAACACATGGCATGGAGAAGTTGTTTGATGCATGGATGGCAGTTTTTATTGCATTATAGGGCAATAATCATCAGGAAAGTTTAAATGCTGTTCAGTCATCTACAACTTTGAGGCTTGTGTGTTTTAAACTGATGATAACAGTTACAGAGCAACGTTACTGTTCATTTGGAGATGTGTTTGTTTCCATTTGTGAGTATTATTCACTCACCTTTCAGCTCTGTTTTTGCTCACTACCAACTGTAACAGGACAGGAGTAACCAAGACAACTCCCTTTAATAAAATAACTGACAGATACAGATTCTCCACACCTTTCCTCAGCTGGTTTATGAATGCTGACTCTTGATCTGTCTTGCTGTGCCCTCTACTTGTTTAAAGAAAAATATCCATCTTGATGCTGTATTGTGATTATATCCAATATTTATTGTTATGTATGTATATTGTGGACGCATGGACCTCTGTACATACTGTAATTTGAGCTCTCAAATGCATATTTATGGGTCTTAATCTAGAGAATGTACTTACTGTAGGAATAATTTATATTTTCTATCCGTTTAGGATGATATGCCATTTTTAGGAGGTCAGTGGGTGTCTCAGAAATAAAAGCCCCCCCCCCCGGGTTTTCTGCGTGCTGTAAAGTGTGATGGTGCACTTCTGTTAAATGACCCCCCCTCCTCCCAATCTTTCTTTTTGAATTGACTGTGTGACTCCTGTCCTAGAGGTTTCCTGTCTCATCTCCCTGCACCGGTGCTCAGCACTGACTGAATGTGTGTGGATGAGGGTATGTATGTGAACATGGGGAAAAAAGTGTGACTTTGTGTGTCTGCAACATGGTTTACTCTTCAGCACTTGTCTAATGCTGCAGTTTCTATGGAATTAAAAAAAATGTGTACATCAATAATGACTCTAATTTTGTTTTTGTTTTTTTTAATGTAATATCTTTTGGAGACAGAATTGGAATCATAATTGAAGCAATTTAAGTCAATAATCAGAATCAGAATCCTGTATTTATTTTTTCTTTTATAATATCTAGGTGTGAACGTAATTTTGGATATGTTCAAGTGTGTAAGGTAAAAAAAAAAAAAAAAAAAGATGTAAATTTGCTATTGCTTAAATTCAGTTCAATATTTTTTGGTGGCAACAGTTCATCTCCTCCATAGCTGCAGGGTGTAGTGAGAGTGTCTGCTGCCCCCTGCTGGCTGCTGCAGATGATGCACATTATAGTCTACCACTCCACTGTATATTGTTACCCTAATTGAGTTCATTGTCTCCCAATTCCTCTTCTGTTTTTAGACCACAGCAACTTGGCTTAATTTGTTTCATTACCCAGAACTGCAATGCTTTTGGAATCTGTGTATAAACATCTTCTCACAATGACCCAGTCTGTTTAAATCAGCTTTTGTCTCATGCTGAGAGTAAATGAACTGTTTTGTGTCCCAGGGGTGAGAGGGTCTCTGAGAGCCGACAGTGAATCATAACATTAGCTTAATCAGATGTTCTTGAGTTCTTTCAAGTGCTGGAAACTTTGCTGCATTTACTGTCAGTTTGTGCTAACTGGAGTTTTACCCATGACCACACAAACTAATCCTCCTCCATGGAGACTCAATTAAATGGGTCTACAGACACATCCTCAACCAGCTGCCCATGCTGTGTGGTAAATGCATCATCAGCACCTGCTTCAAATAAAGAACATCACAGGATCAGAGGGTTTCCTCATTTCAGCTGGTGCAGGTGCAGGTGCAGGGCAAAATGAGCAGCAGGAACTGAATTTACCCAGTGGTCTCATTGTGATGCAGATGATGCTAATGACACAGGCAGAAATATTCTCACGTCACACACTTAATACTTTTAACCGTCTGCTGCTAACTAGTCAACCATTGTTACAAACCCTGGCTCGCTGGAAGGAAAAGGGAAGCAACGTAAGACCAGAGGATATCAGTAAGAGGAAGTTATTTATTAGAGAGTTTGCCAAAAAGTTGGGGGAACGGCAGCACCCCTATACCTAGCGTGGCCAAAGTTCAGCGGCTAAACTGGCTAAATTTTAGCCACGGTACGTATTGATTGTTGTTTAGCCGCTAAACAACCGTTTTTAGCAAGTGACAACCTCAACATTCCCAGAGGGCCCTGGCTCAGTCCCCAGGTAGTTCTTAACACAATGTCATGCCTTATTTACTACAAAACTCGAGTTGATACAACATCAGCGTTCAAGCGACGACAATGGGCCTCCAGCGAGCTGACCACAGCCGCAATGACGGACAGGCTGCCGGAGCTTATATTAATTTCATTAAATAAATTTTAGTCCACAATTGCTTCACCAGGATTGGTGGCGCTGAACCGGAATCCACCAATCAGGAAACACATGGCATGGCGAAGAGGGCAGTCATAGCCATACCTCCCCCACTGGAGCCAATCATGAGCGGGGGACCTCACATCTAAATTTACATACAGAGCTACGACAGAGAGGTCACATATAAACACGGGATGAATGAGCTGTGCCCGCATCCACCGCCTTCACTGATTTATGCTGATCTCTGCGTGTATTTGCAGTGGACAGGACTCTGAAACAGATGAGGTAATGTCTTGCTTCTGAAGCACTGAATATTTAATGAGAGGAATGTTAATGAGCTGATACAGTACAGTATAATCACCATTAGAGTGCAGTACTGACCAAGTGAAGCTCGTTCACTCATGTTTAACATAACACAAAATCTGCTCTTCAGAGACTCCATGGTTTTATTGCTAAGAACTGTTCTGGCCTGTTAAAGATGGACCAACATTACATGGTGTGATGTTTAATAACATGTTCTAATGAATCAAATAAAGAGCTGAAGTGAATAGATGCATTTTGGGATGAGAACATCTTTTCAGGAGGCAGCTACGTGGCACAGTACCAAAGATAAGATAGATGACAATTTAACACTTGAGCTCAAATAACCTAATGAAAAAAAACACATGCATTAAGCCTAAGTGACAGTTTGAAGACATATTTTATCTATATCTATATATATTTTATATATATTTATCTATATGTACTGTGATTTTCCATTTGTTTGATTATAATATTGCTAATAATAATTTTATCTACAGTATATAACACCTTTCAGAATAACTGTTGCACAGTGTAAATATAAGAAAGCAAGAATACTAGCAAAATCAAATACAAGGAATAAAATAACATGCCATGTTTTTGCTCACTACCAACTGTTGAAGAAAATATGTTTCTTAAGCTGCAAAATGCTCCACTATCTTTATTAGCTAGTCTCTGACTGT
The DNA here is from genome assembly GCF_001640805.2 of Lates calcarifer. NCBI lineage: Eukaryota > Metazoa > Chordata > Actinopteri > Centropomidae > Lates > Lates calcarifer. Next base: position 3,842,792 of record NC_066856.1, on the reverse strand, counting down.
GTGTTTGTTATGTGGTGTTAAGCAGTTAGTGTACAGTTGTTTTTCAGAGCTTTTTCTCTGAAAACAGCTGCCTGCTGTGGCAGTGTTATTAGGGTGATCCATAAAGGAGAGGAGAGGAGCTGCAGATGCTGCTGATAATTCTCTGTAGGTTCATTACTGCAAGTGACCCCTTCACAATGTCACATTGTTTTCACATGGTCATTTGAGACATTGCTGTTACAAAATACATATATATATATATATACTGTTATGTCAGTATGTTAATTTCATAATTTAAGTAGTTTAAGATTTTAAAGCTCCAAACAACCACACCAGATCATCTGTAATGTCACCTCTTGCATAAAAATGCCTATAGATGTAGACCGTGTCTTCGAAGTATCCTAAAAGCCAAACTAAATGCCCAAGGCTGACTACACTTATACTACACATTCAGATGTCTATAGAGGCCAAAGAAAACTCAAGGCGTTACGTTCATCTTTAACTGTCAGGGGCCCAGGCACTGAGAGGCTTTATTGCTGCCTGTTTTACTTTCTGTTAAAAATTCACCATGTACCTCTCACTTTTCAAGACCCAATTTGTCTTGCATTTTTGTCAATAGTCAGTATTTTGTGTGTTTTTTGTGTTTTTTGCCTGACAGGTGGGGATCATCTGAAATAATGGAAAAACATAACATTTCAATCTCTCCTCCTACACTGTTTGATTTACAGAGTAATGAAAAACTCCACATGAACATCTGACTCCTTCCATGATGTAGAGCAACCAAGAAAACACAGACATCTATCTCTGTTAAAGCAGCCTTCAAATCTGTAGTTGACCTTGACCTCTGACCTCTCTAGACAGAACAAACAAAAAGAACTTTGCCTACACTCATCAGTAATTTCTCAAATCCTGAAAGTCCCACGTGACTCTTCTGTTCACATGACATTCACTTTGACTCTTCTTTAGTCCCGCCCTGCCCACAGATGGACTTTTTATTCATTCTGGTCATGAAACAGAACCTCTTGCAGCGCTCTTTAGTTACCTTCTTATAGATTCTAGTTCTACCTCATCTCTTATTTTGTTTGTAGCTGATCCTGGATTTCCAAACAGATTGTATAGATTTTTAAGACAGTCATTGGAAAACTTTGTTAAATATAAATTAATATTTGTAGTATTTATTTTATGATTATTTTAAACTTTATTTTGAAGACTAAAGCGCTTCACGTCCGATTTGGTTCTGTCTACCTTTACTGAGCAGGAACCAGCTTCAGGTGTACCAGTGATAACATTTTAGAGGAAATGATTATAAATTAAATCGAAGTAAATATCTTTCAAGGACTAAGCTGAACCAGCGAGAACCAGCAGCTGTGCACCATCTCTGTCAGGGGCGCGGCCTGCCTGTGGCTCCCTGCTGGTTTAGTTTGTGTAGCTGTGACGGGAGGACGGAGCGCTCCATCCACACACAGCGGCGGAGATGGCGGACCCGGCGCAATGTTCTATCAAGGTGGTGTGCCGTTTCAGGCCGCTGAACAGCTCGGAGGTGGCCCGGGGAGACAAGTACATCCCGAAGTTTCAGGGTGAAGACTGTGTGACGATAGGGGTGAGTGTGTGACACATTTCATGAACAGGGACCAGAGGATCAACTGAACTTACTTCTTCTACTTTCCATTCAGTGAAACTCATTATTATAGAAAATAATCAGTAAATGTGTTAATTATGATGCGGATACACAATATGTTGTTGCCCTCTCCTCTGTCTTCAAACTGCTTCTTTTGTGCAAATAACGAGGACAACTCAAACAAAAGGTTCATTCAAATATCAGTGCTTTAACTCGTAGCTGGATACGTGGGTACGTGGGTGGTATTACATGACATTTCAGAACTCATGTGCCTTCACTGAGATGAAGCTCGTGTTTCTGAGGCTTTCCGGGGCTTTGGGAGAGCCGTGCGTAACGAAGCTTGTCTGGATGTCTTTTGCGCTTTTACGCACGACCTTCTCCTGACAGTTAGCAGCAGTATGGTGTCCATTTAATATCATTCTCAGCCAAGATCAACATCTGTAAAGATCAGCTTTATATCGTCAGAGCTGTACTGTAGTTGATGTTACTTTAAGAAGAAATGACATAAATTATAATATTACATACACACATATATTTATTATTTCTAGTATGCAGTATTGCTGGAATGCTAATATGGTGAGAAAGATTAACAGCTGAGCCTGAGCCTCAGTGGCACAGCACTTAAATTTAAGGCCAAATACATATGCAGTCTCAAGGAGCTCCCTTCCCCTTAGAGATGGGCAGAAAAATAAAAGAAAAGGAGGTGGAGGTTTACTGTCTACAAGAAACTCTAGAAAGAGGAGAACGTCAGGATTGTAAAGACCTGGGAGAATGAGACAAGGGATGTCAAAACCGACATTCAAAAAAAAAAGGACAAAAGATCATCCAGAGAAAGGCAGAGGGGAAAACAAAACTCAAAGCTCTGGATCATCAGTTGAGGTGTGAGCTGGCAGCAAAGGAGGAGAATTTGGAAGGAGTGCAAGAGCGGCAAAGAAGGCAGAGATCAAGCTCCTGACACGGCACAACACTGAGCCTCAGGTAGTGCACCTCAGCTGATCACTGTGATTTGGAATAATGGCTAACTGGAATAACATTTAGTTTAGGAAATAGCAAATGTATATGTAGTCTCTCTGTTTCCAGGATCTTGTCAAAAAGAATGACAAGGAGAGGGTGAAGATGTAAAAAGACGGAAAAGAAGCCAAAGAAGGAGAGGAAAGAGCAGGAGGAGAGAGAAGAAAGAGAAAGAGGAAAATGAGAGTATGGAGTAGGAGAGATTGAGGAGAGATAAGAAATAAGAGGATAAGAGGAAGAGGAGAAAGACAAAAGATCAGGAGGAGAAGGAGAGGACAGAAAAGAAAGAGAAGAGGAAGAGAAAGGAGAAAACCTTTCATCGCTATCCCCCTTATCCTTCCTACCAAGCCAGCCATTGAATGAGAATGTATTTGAGTTCAATCTTGAGTTGAGATAGTACCGCTGAATGGTTTAATGAAGAAGAAAATTATAGAAATCATATACTATGGTCTTCAGTCACCAGACCTTAACCCATTTTAACACCTGTGTGAGATTATAGAGCAACATGTTAAAGAGTGCTGTCCTCCTCCATCATCATTTTACTGATAAATTCAGTGTCAACATGTTTGCAACTCCCCAAGTGTGTAAACAAAGAACATTTCCTAACAGAAAATATAACCCAGTCACAGTTAGGTTTCCTATGAAATGATTTGCTGTTGCAAATTACTTGTGCATGTGAACATACAGGGGTTGAAGCTTAGGATGATAGTGATGTTTGGTGGTGTTTTCCTTTCATTTTTCACCTGTCTTTAATCTGAAGTTTATTTGGCTAGACCACCATATGTTTTCTATATTTTGGCTGTAGCTTCAGATTAGTAGAAAAATATCACTCTTGGCAAACTGTAACCCCTGATGTTCATGACCATTGAAAATGAAAAGAATGAATGGCTGCTTTGTTCAAAGGTACTGACTCCCAAGTTACAGGCCTACTGATAACCAGTGGCCTCACAGGGAGAAATGTGGATGTAGCAGTGCTCTGTTCTGTCAGAGGAGATCACATCTAAGACAGCATTAGATAAGGCCTCGTTGATTTCTCCACACCAATTACTAATAACACATGATAAACATCTGCATAGAGAGTGTTGAATCTCTATTAACACCCCTCTCTTGACAGATAGCTGTATTTAGCCTGTGTGGTATTGTGTGTTATTTAATTGGATTAACACATAAATGAAATTATTTTGACAATAAATTGCTCAGTTGTTATGGAGACCTGTTTTATCATCACAGTTAAGGATACTGAAATCTACTGTTTCCAAAGTCAAGAAAAGCTCTCCGTACCATAATATTTTATTGTTGTGTTATTTATTAGAAAATTAAAAACAACATTAGTTCATGAAATATCAGTACCTAACTTATATTCCATAACAAGACCTCAGGTAATCAAGTGTAGTGACAGAGAACCCAGAGGTGGGTGTGGCTCCTCTGGTATGATATGTGTTTCTCTCTTCAGTTTGACACAGGGGATGTAGCTCAGTGGTAGAGCGCATGCTTTGCATGTATGAGGCCCCGGGTTCAATCCCCGGCATCTCCATCAGTCTTTATTGACAGTTTCCCTCATAGGGTCAATAAAGCATATCTATCTGCTCTGTCTAACCACTGACCACGGGGACAATCTAATTTAATTCAGTAGTCAGATCATAATGCCTCTGTTGCTATCACAGATCACTTCTTATTATGAATAATTGCCTGTTATTGCACATAAAGCCTTGGAGATGAAAGGAATTTAGTGCTTGTTTTTAGTGATTCCTCATAATCTAACATGTGATAGCTGTCCACTCAGCTATCTCAACACAGTGCCAGAGACTACAGAGACAGACTCAATAGTTTATCTCACTCTAACAGTGACCGGCAGACTGCTGCTGCCGAGTTAATGGAATTAATATTTAACAGCAGGGACTGGAGATTGCTGCAGAACTGCAAATCCTGTGAGACACTGAATCCCAGTCACTCTCTCTGATGCTGTTTATTTTTGCTGGACATATTTTGGTAACTATCTGGATGTGGATTAAACAGTTCCTATATATCAAACAACTGACATTACAGTTTGTACTCAAGTTCAGTAGTATGTTCTTTTATTATCATGGCCATATAGTTTTTTTTATTGCTTTTGCCCTTTTAAACATCTCTCAGTTTGGGTCTCATGCTGTCTTCTGTGTCAGCTTGTGCTGCCTAACACCAGATATGCTGTTACAATATGATAATTGTGTCCCTGAACTCCAATCATATGAAATCTAAATCAGATGGATTGTCTACTATACCAAGTATAGACTAACCCAAGTGCTGTATATAAATCTATTCTTCTCAGGTCTGAGCTACACTGAGACACTCAGAGACACATCTGTGTGTGTGTGTGTGTATATATATATATATATATATATATATATATATATATTATATATATATATATATATATATATTATATATATATATATATATATATGTATATATATATATATATTGTGTGTGTGTGTGTGTGTGTGTGTGTGTGTGTGTGTGTGTGTATGTATGTATGTATCATCTGAGTCACTTGGAAGCGCGTGATGTGGTCACTTATTGGTGTGGAATTTCATGTGTAAGCTTTGTTAATATGCATCTGACATTAAGAGTAAAAGATGGAAATTATAATTCTGTTTTGCTAAATTGCAGGCCTGTATCTACTAGTGTCAGTAATGGAATCACTGTAAATGCTAAAACATAGAGTTATAACCAACCACAGGTGGAGGAGAGTCATTAAGTTTGTCAGCTCACTCAGAAATGCCAGTTACACAACAGTGTTTATCTAATAGAGATATATAATATCAGTAGATGTTATGTTCATGTTTTTACAATGATTCCATGTATCTATTAGATAGATATTTCTGTGTAACAGCCATTACTGAGTCAGTTTAGTTAGTATCTAAATAGCTAATGTTAGGTTACATTTGTTTTTGCTTTTATAAACCAAAATAAGTGAGTCATAGCAAGTTAGTCATTTTACAAATCATTGATGAAGCACAAATTATAACTCAAAGTGCATCCTGTGACCTATATTTATCTTCACATATGAATTATGCAGTAACGATCAAAGAGGAATTGGCCAGTTTTAGGGGGTAACTGTAGTCGCCAAATCATTTTTTTAAATTATTGATGCTGTGTGTAACTGTTGCTGCCTCCTCTTCTTCACAGGGTAAACCGTACTACTTTGACCGTGTATTCCAGTCTAACACAACTCAGGTGCAATTCTACAATGCTGTGGCTCAGAAGATTGTCAAAGGTAAGCTGCACAATAGAATCCAGATGTAGCCTCAATGGCTGACACACTAAAACCCTGGAAATACATGCCCCAACCTCAAAACTATGTATGTTATATGTATACATACAGATGTTCTGGAAGGATACAATGGAACAATATTTGCCTATGGTCAGACATCCTCTGGCAAAACACACACGATGGAGGTAACATAATGCTGCTGTATTTTCCACTGTAAAAAACAGTCGTGCTTGAGATTCTTTGCTATTTGATTTATACTGTTTTAATTATTGTCTCCTAAAGGGGAAACTCCATGACCCAGACATGATGGGAATCATTCCCAGAATAGTTCAAGACATCTTCAACTACATTTACTCCATGGATGAGAACCTGGAGTTTCATATCAAAGTATGTTTTCCCTCTTAATCTGACACTTATGATGCTTTTAAATGACTGCAACCACAAGTCACCATGTCTCATTAGGGACTTTTGCTTCACAGGTTTCATATTTTGAAATTTATTTGGACAAAATCAGGGACCTGCTGGATGGTATGTAATCTTTTCTCGTGGCTTATTATTATTCAGACCCTGATACAAATGTGAGTAATTCAGACACAATCTTCATCTTCCTTTTCCTCCACAGTAACAAAGACCAACCTTTCTGTACATGAGGATAAAAACAGGGTGCCCTATGTCAAGGTGAGACACGTGGAGACTTCATTTTTAGGTGAAACACTGCTTCTCTTCCATTATTCCACAGTCACAAGTTTGTCACCGCTTGTTGTAATGCATTAGCTATGAATGACTTAAGATCAGAACAATGACACAACTGTGATCTGCAGGATGAGATTAAGGTACACAATATGTGCTTAACTGTCTCTGTGTTACAGAATCTTCTAATACAGACTGTTATTGTTTAACTGAATGTCATTTTTTTTCTTTCATGTTGTATTCAACTATAGTTTTTTATATAAACAGACAGAGGAATTAAAGTGTAATAAGAGAATGTCACTTTCAGAAATTTCCCTCTGAGAGCATCAGCCTGACACGTCATGGTCTCCTCTGCTGATAATTGTTTCTCTGTAAACCCCTCCTGCCATGGGGCCATTGAACACAGCATTTCTTTGTGATGTGTATGTGTCCCCAGGGGTGTACTGAGCGTTTTGTGTGCAGTCCTCAGGAGGTCATGGACGCCATAGACGAAGGCAAAAACAACAGACACGTGGCTGTCACAAGTGAGTTCACACACTGAGCGCCTTCAGTGCTGCAGCCTCTCATGGGTTCAGTCTCCCTGAGTCTCCTGACTGTAGCCAGACTCCCACCAACCAAAGAGATATCTGTGTTCAGGAAAAGAGAAGTGACATTCATAATACACACTGTGTAGTGTCAATACACATTTCTCTCTAATCCTGGACACCAAATGAACTAATTAATCTAAACTAAGCTTAATAGTCTTGGGAGAAGTTGGTTTCTACTGGAAGTATTCTCACAGTACTGGCAGGGTTTCCACTTTTTAAGAAAACAAAGTTTTTAGGATTTAGTTATTCTCTGAAATTACTTGATTACTGGTGGATTTTTGCATATTGACATGGCTCTTAAAAAAGAGTGTCTCTATTAGACTGATCTTGTTACAGTCACTCATTTTTATGATTAGCACAATGGCTAATTGTGTTTTCTTGTGTGTATATTTGTGTGTGTGTGTGTGTGTGGTGTGTGTGTGTGTGTGTGTGTGTGTGTGTGTGTGTGTCTCAGACATGAATGAGCACAGCTCCAGAAGTCACAGCATCTTCCTCATCAACATCAAGCAGGAAAACACTCAGACTGAACAGAAACTTACTGGCAAACTCTACCTCGTCGATCTGGCTGGGAGTGAAAAAGTATCTCTTTCTCTCTTTCTCCCTTTCTACTTCATATTTTACTTTCTTCTTATTCCACTTATTGCTTCAATGCCCCTAGTGGCACAGTGTGTTTGCCTGTGTTTACTGTATTTATATAATGAAACTTTAATGTCACACTCCTGCTTTTGCTGCTTCCTCTCAGCAGGGGGCGCTACATTAATCTGTCCATCAGTGTGAGATGTTAATAAACCAAGGATAACACTAAGCTCCAGTAAAGCCAGTAACATGCTTTTTTAGAACTTTCTCTTATCAGTCTCCTGTATGTTTTTGTCACTGAAGGATCATTTTCACTTCCCCATCATCTTTGTTAATATATTATTTGGCTGTTTGGAGAATCAGGACCAGATTTAGATCAGTTGCCTGACTTGTGCTGAGGAATAATCCTGTAGAATAGAAAGCTACGAGAACTCTCCTGTGTTTTGTGTTTCAAAGGTGGGTAAAACTGGAGCAGAGGGCACAGTGCTGGATGAAGCCAAGATGATCAACAAGTCCCTGTCTTCGCTGGGAATTGTCATCTCAGCCCTGGCAGAGGGCTCGGTGAGACACTCATTAACCCCTGGGAGATGTTTGGTTTTTAGAGGGATTGGTGACAAAAAAATATTTTGAATATTTCCATTTCTCAGAGCAAATGGAAAAATCTAAAATATATTAAGGGCTGAGTTTTCTTGTATATATATTTAAACCAATGATAAAGTGTTCATTAAGTGGAATCAAACAATACAGCTTTGTAAGTTATTAAGTTATACTGTGACAAAACATTGTAACTAAAATGAAACACTGAAAAGTTCAGTACTGTTTTCTATAAATTATCTTAGTAGGAACACTATGGATTCTAATTGTCCTCTGTCAGAGCTATATACCATACAGAGACAGTAAGATGACCAGGATCCTGCAGGACTCCTTAGGAGGGAACTGTCGCACCACCATGGTCATCTGCTGCTCACCCTCCTCTTTTAATGATGCAGAGACCAAGTCTACACTGCTGTTTGGACAAAGGTACACTCACTGCTGTCCATGTAGAAGCAGAAAAGGGATTTGCCAAAATGTCAGTGTATTCACAGAGTACTTCTAAATAAGAAATTATTTACAAATTTAACAGAACTATTCGATAATAAAGATGCTATGATGAGGACAAACAAAGACTGTGAAACCACTGCCTGTCAGTTGACCTGCAGTGAAACCCGCCTGAAAGTGGCTGGGTCATTGAAACAGATTGCTGTCTCTTTCACACCTCTCTGTCTCATCAGGGCAAAGACCATCAAGAACACAGTGAGTTTGAATGTGGAGCTGACTGCAGAGCAGTGGAAGAACAAGTGGGAGAAAGAGAAGGAGAAGAACAAGACACTGAAAAGCACTGTCACCTGGCTGGAGACTGAGCTCAACCGCTGGAGGAATGGTGAGGACTATGCACAAAATGTCTTCATCTGGATACATACTCGCTGAGATTTTGGATGAATTTTAAGAATAATTGAGGATAATTCAGCCTACTTATTCATCACACATATTTCGCATATTTTATTTCATACTTTTGTCCCTACTGCAGCTCTTCTCCTTAAGAACCAACAAGAACTTTCCAACTAAGGCAGCAAAATGTGTCCTGAAATATAGATTTTTGAATGAAATACAGTATAGGAATCTTCCATATGTTACAGACAGATCATTATAACTTTGGTGTATAATGATTTGGAAAACTGGAGGAGGACGTGCAGAGGGGGGGGGACTGATGCTCTGCTTCTCTGCTGCCCCCTGCAGGAGAGAGCGTGCCAGTGGAGGAACAATTTGATAAGGAGAAGGCCAAGGCAGAGGTCCAGGTCCTAGACAGTGCTCTCAACAATGATAAGGCAGCACCCACCCCTGCCCTCAGCACCCTACCTGGGGTCAAACTCACAGATGCAGAGAAAGAGAAGTACGAGGCAGAAATGGCCAAACTCTACAAAGAGCTGGATGACAAGGTGAGGAAGGATCCTCAGTTTAGAGAGCATCTTACAGTCTCTTAGAGAGCCACCGTAGTTATGAAACAACATCTGCCAGAGAAGAACCTAATGTCAAAGAACTCATCTCTCAGGTACTAGAAATAAAATGTGCCACAGTACACAGTACAAAGTTCCCTCTTGGTCTTAACAATTAATTATCCAACTATCCAATAATTCTTTGAACAGAAGTCAGCAGCAGAATGCATTCAGTCTACACTGTAGTTGTAATGAAACACTGTGTTTATAATCAAAAACTCAGTGATGTGAGCTGAGCATCAGTAGTGTTACACCATCACCTGTTTTAAAAAAATGGTGAATAATTTTTTTTTTTAATAGAGCTGGTTTTCTGTGGATTTTCTGTGAATAAACATTGGGACATAAAAAATGAATTCCTCTCTGCCCACTGCATATTTCAGGTATTTGTGTCTATATTGATTGTGGAGTGAAGAGCAATGACAATCAAATCTTTTGCATTAAACCGGAAAATAAGAATAACAATTCTGACAGCCAAATAAAAAAAGAAAGAAAAGATTGTGTGATATATTATTACTGTAATGTCAGTGATTATTTGTTACAATATAAATAATATTTTATCTTCAAAATGTAATATTATCCTTATAATATTGACATCCTTCTATTTTTTTTAAATAATATTATTATCAACATCTGTAAGAATACAACTCATATTTTTACTTTATATGATACTTCTAGTGTGTTTTCCTACTTACTTGTAATGTTTCTTTTGACCAGCAGATGGCATACATTTCCACTGTTAGGTGAAAATAAATGAGTGATGTATTATATTTCTCTTTTCCTCTCTCCTGCCTCCCATCCTTCCCTTCCTCCAGGACGAAGAGATCAACCAGCAGTCTCAGTTGATAGAGAAGCTGAATCAACAGATGTTGGACCAGGAGGAGGTGAAGCTATATCACCCCCCCCCCCAATTCCCTGCCCCTCCCCTCCCAACTCTCCCACTGTGCCCACGGCCCTCCAGCCGTTCCTGTTAGCATAAACCCGGTCTGACAGCTGATAGCAGACCATTAGTTGCCCAGCAGGAGAGGTCAGACTGTAACTGACCTCTAGCGAGCAGAGGAGCCTCACCAGACTGAACACATGAGGGGTTTTTAGCTGTGCAGCAATGTGTTTTGTAGATGTTGTTATCTTGAATTTTAGACTTATCTGCCATTTTATCCTTTTATCCTTTTATACTTAACGTGAACACAAAAAAATAACCTTCACCTTGCCTTCTTCACTCACTGTCCTCACCCGTAGCTCTTAGCTTCCTCCCACCGCGACCATGACACCCTGCAGACGGAGCTAAACCGGCTGCTAGCAGAGAATGAGGCCTCTAAGGAGGAGGTGAAGGAGGTGCTGCAGGCCCTGGAGGAGCTGGCTGTCAACTATGACCAGAAGAGTCAGGAAGTTGAGGACAAAACCAAAGAGTTTGAGGCCCTCAGTGAGGAGCTGAACCAGAAATCGGTATTTTATATCTGAATCCACTGGAAATGATGACACTGATTATATGCACAGTCATTTTGTAAAGTTTGTGCTTTTTATGTTGTCACCCTCCACCAGAGCTCCTTGGCCTCCATTGACTCTGAACTGCAGAAGCTGAAGGAGATGACGAACCACCAGAAGAAGAGAGTCACTGAGATGATGTCATCATTACTCAAAGACCTGGCTGAGATAGGCATCGCCGTGGGGAGCAACGACATCAAGGTTACCAGTCTTACTGTTTCAAATTCAGATATGTATATATATATATATGTATGTATGGCCTGTTTGAGACCAGTTACACATTAATGTCATTGATAGATACTGATGTATTTGCCAAAGTAGTTCAAATGTCTTTGTGTTCCTGTAAAAATTCAGTCTGCTTATCTGCAATCTAAACTAGCGAATGGATTTTTATGTCAGGCTGCAGAAATATTCCTCTTGTTATTTAACCTGTCGTTTGGTTAATTTAATACATTCATGTTTTTTCTGACTAACAAAGAAAAGTCCTCACAATTAAGAAGCTGGAAGCAGGTAGTGTTTTGCATTTTTACCTAAAAACGACTCAGAGGATTCAGTTCAGCATTTTCATTCCATAAATGACAAATGGGCAATTACTGAAACTGCTGTCTATAAACTTCCTGTCAACTGACTAATTGACTGATGGAGAACTATGATCAGTGTCTCCTTTTATCTGATAGTAAACCCATCAGCTGGAGAGTATAATGAACACATTTCAAGTCCAGCTGAGTACACTGGCTTATGTTTGCTGTGTTCAACAGCAGTTTGACTACAGTTTAATGTTGCAGAGGTTGTAGTTTCAGCCTATATTGCCTTCAAGAGAGTTAGAACAATGCCCTGTCTATTTTAAACTCCATGCCTCACTAGTAGGGATAGGTCAAGTATCTTTTGTGAAAATATACAGTACAGCTTTTGTAAATGGGAAATGTCATGCACCACTAAAGTTCTAAGTGGGAATTTAATCCATCCTATGTTAGAGCTGCTCTCCACACACGTTGGAATGTTAGTCCTTTAGTGTCTCTTGTATTTGTTTTTGCTATTTTTATGCACTGCACTTTTCAGAGAGAACCTGTCAGTCAATATGTGTTGCCAGCAGAGCTGAAATGATCAGTGAATTAATCAACAGAAAGTTAATCAACAACAACTTTAATAACTGATTAATCATTATTCATTCTTCAAGCCAAATAACTGGTTCCAGTTTCTCAAATGTGAAGATTTGCTGCTTTTCTCTGTAATATATCAGGGTAAATTTAATATCTTTGTATTCTGGACTCATACTTGGACAAAAGAATCAATTTCAAACCCAGGCAGTTTTCAGACTAAAAATCAATTAAACAAAAACAAAAGCAAAACAATCTTCAGACTAATCGATAATAAAAATAGTTGCCAGTGTTCAGAATGATTTACTGTATGTTTAGTTTAATCATTAGCAGTGATGGAAAACACATTAATTTGAAAGAAAATGTTACTGTTACCTACAGTGACACTGGAAAGAAAGACACCTAGATACATGGAGTACAACTTCTAGGGCCTAACAAGTATTTTTATTTTTTTTTACCCCTCAGCAACAAGAGAGCACTGGTGTCATTGATGAAGAGTTCACTGTGGCTCGTCTCTACATCAGTAAGATGAAGTCCGAGGTGAAGACGATGGTGAAGCGCAGCAAACAGCTGGAGAGCTCTCAAGCCGAGAGCAGCCAGAAGATGGAGGAGACAGAGAGGGAGCTGACTGCCTGCCAGCTCCGTATCTCCCAGGTAACTGCTGCTTACCGCTGCCTCTGCCATCATGGATACTGTCACCATGGTGACAAATGTGGCAGTTCACTAAAATGTAGTTATCAATGAAGCAGTGGTTTAACAGGCTGATGGGATTCTGCAGGTCTAACAGTGTTTAGTCTGGGTTGAAAAAGAACTGTCATGGAGTCTGTGAGTTTAATCACACGTGACTGTGTGATCATTTTTACATCTTTCTCTTTTATCTGCTGGTATCCAGTATGAGGCTAAAATCAAGTCCCTGACAGACTGCCTCCAGAATGTGGAGCAGAAGAAAAGACAGCTGGAGGAAAATGTGGACTCTCTCAGTGAGGAAATAGTCAGGATCAAAGCCCAAGGTGAGCACAACTCACTGTGTTGCTCTGGCATGTACCTGGGTACAACTTGGAGTTACTTGTACTTTACTTTAGTATTTCCATTTTGTTCAACTTTATACGTACAATTCACCACATTTTAGCAGGAGATATCGTGCTTCCATACATTATTTGAAAGCTATAGTTTCTTTTCAGATTTTAGATATTGTGATAACCTATGCTACATTCAGACAATATGATTCACTGTTAAACGATTACCTTCCAAAAATATATAGTAGTATAAGTATGGTAATTTGATGTAGCACCACCTAAATAGGGCCACCACTGAGGGCACACAGGACACAATGTATCCACTGAGGGGTGTGGAAGGTTTAGAGATCTGTTACTGTGTGAAACTTAATTTTTGATTTTAAAAAAATCAGCTGTTGAGGTTGTAGTAATGACCAGTAACAACATGAGCTTCAGTAGGTAAGATCTTTTGTTGTTTATGGTCTTATGTATTTTTTTAGTCACAGATGCCCCTTTTGATTAAATAAAATCTTTGCACACATCTGTAAACACATTTTGGTGACATATCCATTAAAAACAACACCTTTAGGTAGACGTGTCTAGAGAAGATCAATAGTTTCAACATTTGCCTGCTGGTTGGTCAGTTATCAGGAGAAAAAGTAGAAAAAACACAAATTCTTATATTCAGGCTCAGGACAGGGTCCGGAGTCTGCATGTTCTCCCTGTGCCTGTGTGGGTTCTCTCCAGGTACTCCGGCTTCCTCCCACAGTCCAAACACATGCACATTAGGTTAATTGGTGACTCTAAATTGCCCGTAGGTGTGAATGTGAGTGTGAATGGTTGTTTGTCTGTATATGTTGGCCCTGTGATGGACTGGTGATCTGTACAGGGTGTACCCTGCCTCTCGCCCAATGACAGCTGGGATAGGCTCCAGCCCCCCCGCGACTCTTAACAGATAAGCGGTATAGATAATGGATGGATGGAGGACAGGGTCCTGGCTGTAAGAGCAGCTACATCATTAAAATGCTGGTTACAGGTCAGTGTGAGTGGTGTATCAATAATTAAGAAGACTCTAAAAGGCACCATTTTACAAAATCTGACCTTTAACTTTGATGCATACAATAAGTACATTTTGCACTTAATAATTCTGTACTTTTACTTTCTTTTTGAATGCAGGGCTTTTACTTGTAATGGATTACTTCTGCAATGTCGTCTTTATTACTTTTACTTGAGTAGAGGATTTGATTACTTCTTCCACCACTGCTTTGCTGTTATATTTAAAGTCAATACTCCATCATTAAGATAATGTATCAGCATTCACAGAGTGCTGGTGGTGCTGGTGATATCTTTTCAGTATCATGTTTATAATTTCTTGTCTCATTCCAGAGAAAGTTAACGCCATGGAGAAGGAGAATGAAATCCAGTCTGCCAATGAAGTCAAGGTACAACTAAGCTGTCCCTTCAGTTTTGAACATGTCCCAAAACAAAACAAAAAGATGAGTATTAGGTGTGGTTGAAGATGCCAACTTGAATTTGTGCATGCTTGCATTTCCTCAGGAGGCTGTGGAGAAGCAGATCCAGTCTCACAGAGAGGCCCATCAGAGGCAGATCAGCAGCCTGAGAGATGACCTGGACAACAAGGAGAAACTCCTCACAGAGCTGCAGGAGTAAGACACTGCATAACATCACCAAACACTTGTCTTTCTAATAAATGTGACTCATGGCTCAGCACTGATAGTGTTACTGACATCTAGCTCAGTCTGAACCAGAAGATCATGTTGGAGCAGGAGAGGCTGAGAGTGGAGCACGAGAAGCTCAAAGCTGCTGACCAGGAGAAGAGCCGCCAGCTGCAAGAGCTCACGTAACGCTTCTCTTCAGACTCTACAGTCTGTTCCCATTATACAGTATATACTTTAAATAACATTCATTTTACATTCTACAGGGTTTTACAGGACCGACAGGAGCAGGCCAGACAGGACCTGAAGGGATTAGAGGAGACTGTGGTCAGTTATCTGCATGTTCATTTAGATCCATATTCAATTAAAGGGTAAATTCACCAAAATTACAAAAAAAAATCAATTAATTTACATTTTTCTATTTAATTTTTTTCAATCCAGAAGCAGTGTCCCATTTACTTTGAACATTTTGAACAGAGGTACAAAAAAGATGTATATGATTAGATGTATCAGTTTCTATGGTCAGCACAAGTTAGTAAAATGTCCTCTAACACCATTTATAAACAGGTTTTAGGTATAACCAAAACCTTTTCCCATGATTTAATGGTAAATATGTCAGTTGGCTTTTTCTGATAAAATAGGTGTTGTAGGTTAGTATTGTCTTACAGTACATCAATCACACCTTCAAAAATCTATATAGAGATCTTACAAGCAGACTAAGTTGAATTGGCCGTGCAACCATCATGAGTCATTGTAGAATAACTACATAACTACAAAACCCTAAGTGTAAATTATTTACAGGAAATGAGAGAGATTCAATTCTTGATTTAAAGTAATTGTAGATGTGACATGTCATCCTGCACCAACATGCTGGAGTTGGGTAATTGAATGGATTCTCTTTATGAAATTATGCTGAGCAATAGGAAACATAATATATATCATCTGATGGTTAAATTATATTCTGAGATTCTTGTTCCTAATTTTATTTGTTGAGCTGACCTCAGTAAAACTCTTTGTTTTCCCTGACTTCACATAGGCCCGGGAGCTGCAGACACTGCACAACCTAAGGAGGCTTTTTGTCCAAGACTTGTCCACCAGAGTCAGAAAGGTAAAATGTCCTCATGGTTTGAGTGTATCCCTCTTTCCTCTGGAAGTTACCATGATACATTAGCACTGCAATCATAATCCTGTGATCTGGTTCTGTGTGGGATTTGATTTCCTCTCTGGTAAAATATCACATGAGCTGTGGTTGCCCCAACCATGGCATTTACCTGGAATGAGACGAACAGCCCCACATTTCGCTCTTGCACCGACTGCACTCCATCTAATTTGCACCATGATGAAATTTTAATGAATCCAGGGAACACAACAAAAAGTGTGTGCAGTAAGTAGGCCATCTGATTCTTCAAAGGTAGCTGCTGTAATTTAGGGACCCAGGCCCCCGGCTTGGTGTTCAGATCCAGCCCTCAGGCTGGGTCTTGATGAGATAAACAAAGGCAGAGCGGGCTTTCCTGGAAGTCACAGAGAATATGTTGTGTAGTGTTGGACCCATCAAAAATCTGCTACTATCATGTCATTTAGACATAAATGAGATTCAAGGCTTGTGGTTACATTCTTTTTAGTCACTGTGCTGGATGTTCTTTTTACACACAGACCAAATGCAGCAAATTGGTTGTGTCCACAAAATTGATAAATGAGAGCAGAGGTAAAAAAAAAAAAATGGATTGAAACTGGTGTGCAGAAGCTTTTTTAAATACATTTTGAATCATTCAAAGTACCACAAATCTTTTATACTATAATCCTTTACCCATATTTGAATTTGCCACCTGGAGTGGTATCAAAATATGTGAGATAATGATTCAGTGTCATCATCACAAAATCTGCCCAGAGGAGACTGTTCAAGACCGTTTATATAAAGTAACTGTTTTGTGTCTAAAATTCTGTATGTATGGCTTTTCCAACAGACGTATATTCTTCTGAAAAATAATACGTTGATATAATTCTGTTACACAAGTATAATTTTGCATCTTAAGTATCTTTATATTTATTTGGTCAGTTTTATCTGGAGGCTGATATTGGTAATGTAAGCAGCTTTGTATGGCTTTACATAGAAAATGAGATTCAAACATCATTTCTGTCTTAAACCATATAAAACTGGTTAGCTTTCAGCTATGAGAAACCAAGCAGGCCATCTTTAAAACACGAATAGGCATGTGTGACTAATGAATGCAATTTTCCCATAACTGTTGACTTTAGGGTGATATTTAATACTTGACTATGTAGCATTTGTAAACCCCTAAACAATTTTTTATTATACAAATATGTTCATTTTATTTTATCTGGTTTTCTATTCCATTCTAGAAGTTTAAAAATGCTGAGGATAAACTTGTTTGTTGTGCTTGGGCAGAATGCTCAGATGGACTCAGATGACTCAGAAGGCAGCGCCGCCCAGAAACAGAAGATCTGTTTCCTGGAGAGCAACCTCGAGCAGCTAACCAAGGTTCACAAGCAGGTAAAGATATGTGCAAACACACAGTTGCCACAGTGCTGCCTAGAATGACTTTAACCAGCTTTTTTTTTTTTCTGTAGCTGGTGCGAGACAATGCTGACCTTCGCTCTGAGATTCCTAAAATGGAGAAGCGTCTGCGAGCCACTGCTGAGAGGGTCAAAGCTCTGGAGGCCGCTCTGAAGGAGGCCAAGGAGAACGCAGCCCGCGACCGAAAGCGCTACCAGCAGGAGGTGGAGCGCATTAAGGATGCTGTCAAGCCCAAAAACATGGGCAGGAGAGCCTCAGCAATAATAGGTAGGTGGACAGACATACACATGCATATTTGGAATTAGAGTTTGCACCTAATTAAAACCCCTCAAAAATGTGTTCAATAATAATTTAGGAGTATGCAAGTAAATTTTATGAAAAACTGTGAAGTACAAATAAGGTCAGTGTTTTCAAGCACAAGAACAAGCTTCATATCTGAAAATGCAGTCAAATTTTAATTAAAGAGCTTGACATTTTGAGAAATATGCTTATTCACTCTTGCCAAGAGTTAGATGAAAATGTGTGTTAGATATGAAGTGGGAGGCAGGAGGCAGTTAGCTCAGCTTAGCATAAAGGCTGGAATCCAGGCTAACAGCTGGCATCTCTGTCAAAAACCTTTCAAAAAGATATCTACCAACGCCTCTGAGGCTGACTCACAATTTTACCTCATTTGTTTAATCTGTACATGGACAGAATTTTTAAATTAGAATAATTACATTCATACATTATTCTGAAATAAATGTAAACTTGCTCAGCCTTATTGCCTGTGGCTAATTTCAGGGCTGGTATAGTCTGAGTGTTTTCCACTGAAGACTCACTTAACACACAGGTCTTAGAGTGGTTCAGTCCTTCATCTAGCTCTCAGAAAGAAGTTGAACTATATTTTTTATATAAACTTGAAGAAATGACAATTGTATAAATACTCTGAATAATGTGTGCCTTTGACCTGATAGCAAAACCTCAGCCTTTGCTCTGTGTGTGACCTGTATTGCCTCTCTGTACCCAAACCCAGCCAAGCCCATCAGACCAGGCCAGCTGCCAGGTGCTCCTATAAACACCAACGTCAACAGGTCCAACCTCATCCAGAATAACCAGCCTGTCGGTATCAAAGGAGGAGGCAACAGGCAAGAGAAGAATCCATCATGTTGATGATTTCTCAGTTGTGATAGCATCCTGAGATGTTTAGCAGCTGACATTTTTCTTCTGTAACTACCTTTTTTTTTGTTTTCCTTTACAGCTCCTGAGGATGCTGATAGACCCACCAAACATCTGGAATCACTGAACTATTCTTCCAACATCAAAGTGTGTATATAGTGTATATACATATGGCCTGTACTCTGTAGCTACTTCAAGCCTCTGGCTGCACAAGCAACACATTACTTAAGAAGACACTACTACCACACTGTACAGTAAAGAGAGAGAGCACCAGTCCACTTCTCTAATCTTTGTTTTTAATATTTCTGTTCAGTCAAATCACTGTTTGGCCATCATCGTTGTTAGGTGCAGTTGATTGCAATGATCTGTCTCGACCACTGAGTGTTGCATTTATCACATCTTAATGGGTCAAAATGATGCAGTTGTTTCTTTGTTGGATGAATAACAGCTGAGAGAGACAATACACCTGTAGAGCCAAAAACAAGTTTCTGCATTCTCTGCCTTATATTTGGTCTGTCTTCTTTTTACGCAACTTTTTCTGTGTTTGTAACAATTTCAAACAGCCACTAACTCATCAGCTTCCCTAATAGTATTTGACACTGGAACAAAACTCATGTCTTTGGCTCAGGGCAAGAATGACACAGGGAGTAGATAGAGACAAGTGTTATTTATGTCTGAAGGCTGCAGGCAAGAGTTAGAGTTCACTTATGTTTACTTTATTTGATAAAAACATGAATTCTGTTTTATTTTTAATATATCCAGACGGCTTGAATTTATTGTAGTGGATGATTTATTTTGAAGTGTAACACTGAAAATCTGTCAGCTCTGTTGCTGTATCCTTATTAGCACCAGATAGCCTCCTATTATTCTATAGAATATAAAATTACAGCAAAGTCTAACAAGAGTGGGCAAATTTTACTTGACTGAAACTTCTCCTCTGAATCAGTTGTTTTGTCCTTTAACAACAGTCTTAGATGTTTTGCTTAAAATGAACCTTTTCAAATGCTTATCATGCTGTACCACTGAAAGTATTATTGATTATTTAATGTTGAGAGGTCAATGAAACGACTGTGTAAGTGCCTGTGCGGTTTGTCCAGGTTGCAGCAGCACTGTACATGTATGATTTAAACACTCTTTGCAAACCTTCAATACTGCACTCTGTTTCCACAAGAGCTTTCTGTAGCCTTGGCTCTCAATTTTTTTTTTAATAATAAATAGAAAATTGAAAGCGTGTTGTGGTGATTTTCTCACGAGAGCATTATTTTTTTTTCCCAAACATAAAATGTAAATGTGGAAATGGGTTAAAGGTTTTTGAAAATAAATACAAAAAGCCTTGAAACTGCAAATTAAGAGGTGCTATTTTTTTAATGAAAATGAATTAATTCCTCATGGTTTCCTGACAAAAGCATGAGTAAATAACGAGCTCTGTGTGAGCTCTAATTCTGATCATTTTCATGTCCAAAAACGCATTATCTGTCCTTAAATTTCACTAAACAGGACTGGAAGTCACTGAAGTCAACACTGCTCGTGTCTGTCACTTCCCTCCTTACACCAACAGGGTGTGCTTTTAGGCAAATTGTCTCTGCTAATACACAATGAGAGGTGATGTGATTAAATTACATTCATACATTATTCTGAAATAAATGTAAACTTGCTCAGCCTTATTGCCTGTGGCTAATTTCAGGGCTGGTATAGTCTGAGTGTTTTCCACTGAAGACTCGCTGTGTTCCTGGATCATCCGAGCGCTGAATCATTCATGATCCTGCTTGGATGGTGAAACTCCCTGCTGTGATTGCCAGATAGAGCTCGGCTGAGGAGGGGAGGTGGGTGAATCTTCACATGTTTATCATGCAGAATGTAATTATATTATATGGCTTTTTACAGTATGAAAATTAAAATCCTGACAAATCTTGCGAAATAATGGCAGTTATATAATAAAGGGGACATTTAAACTATCCCAGGTGATCTCCTGAAGTCAATCAAAGAGCGCTGGGTCAATTAAAGAGCGCTGGATCAAAAAGCACCGGGCAGTTCCTCGGGAGGGGGCAGGCAGGACGTGGGATTCTGGACGCTGTCTATCAGCGGTGACATAGGTGTCGGGTGGGAGCGACAGAGCAGCGTCTGCTGGGTTAAGGACCACAACTGCGACAAGTTTAACGGAAACACGCTGATTAAAACCGGAGCTTAGTTTGTTTTTCCTTCACAATAAAAGCCTGGAAACTAAATACAGAGTAGGTACACAGAACAATTTTATTAAATTTCAGTGCCATTAGATTTCATAGGGAGACTATTCCTGAAATTTGTTTTAAAGCATACATGATCATTCTTGGCAATGTAATAACAGATTGCAAAGAGGCATTACAACCTTTGGAATATGTTTCCACTGTTAAAATAGGTAAATGATTTTTGAACAAAGCTGTAAACGTTTTATTAGTCATACATGTGTGTTTCAACAAAGCGTATATGACAACTGATTATATGATGATTTAATATGAAACTTAAATATTAGTGGGGAAATTGTTCATATTGTGCATATTGACCCAAACTCCTCCGTTCCCTATGCGTTTAGCTGACGGAAATAATAAAAGTCCAAAGGATAAGAGAAGAGATGCTAATAATTTTAAAGAAAAGTATCTGATTTACCACACCGTTCTTTTTTATTAACTATTCTATTCATTATTCTCATTTTGCAACACCGTTTTTAACTTAAACGCAAGTACGAATTTTTAAAGGTTAAAGGCTTTACTTTGAAGGTTGTCACCGGATGTTCCTTACATTACTGCACCTAACTTGACAGCGTGTGGAGAGGCGGGGGATTGCGAACAAACCGAGTGACTGGAGGTCTGCTGCGGACTCAGCCGGAGCAGCCGAAACTGAAATAGGTGGGAAAAGTTCTTCTTCGCTACCACTCTGGTCGTCACAGAGAACAGAGAGACACCACTTGAGTTTTTAAAGGTTGGTATGTTTCATTTTTGTTGGGGGCTTTTTCGTCGCCTGGTCAGCGAGAGGCTATTGGCTTCTGTCGGAGTTACTTTGTTGCTATGCACGCTGTTGCAGAGCGGAGGGTTTGTATCCGAGTGAACCTGCGGTGTTTTGTCCAAGCACGAAGCCTCTGGAAATTTTCACTGAAATGTTTCCCACCGTTAAATAACCTTAATTTGAACATTTTTTTGCTCGTGCTTATCTTCGATAACAGCTGGGTAATTAAACATTCCACGTGATAGCATCAGTCTGTGTGGCACGCACCTACGGATTTGTTGAGCTAATTTTCTCGCGGTGTGTTTGGCTGTTTGTCCCCGTTCAGGGGGGGGTCTCTCTCCGGCAGGCACGTCCCTGCCCTTCCCTCGCTCCTGGGAATCCTTGGTGATGTCGAGTCGGAGTCCTTTGTTATAAATGCACATGGATTAAACTCCTTTGTGTTGTATTTCTGCAGTCTGTGTGGTGGTGGAAGGGACCCTACCCCCCACCTATGTCCACCCCCCTCCCCTCACTACCGCCAATCCGCCCCAGGCATGCTCTGGCCGCACAGAGCCCACAATTTATACTCTCAAGCTGCTTGTTTTCGGGGCTCCTCAGTGCGCTATGGGAGAAGAAAAGTGTCCTCGTGCAGTGCTTATCCACATATACAGCAGATAAGACGCACAGATGGATTGAAATGCAGCAGCACATGTTGGAGTGGATGCTGCTCGGCCACATCTGTTTTGAATGAAGCACAGGGACAAAGGCAGTCCGAGTCTCAGGGTGTTTTGCTGCTATAGTGGCTGGTCTGCAGATGTACGCAGACAAAAGCATGGGTCGTGATCTCTGCGTTGATGCGTACCTTGGTTTTCTGTCAGCTACACCCCACACTGAGTTAGGAATGCTGTAGTATGGTGCGTTACCAAAATACCAGTTATGCAGTTCTATAGATTTTCAACTTAACGGCACTGATTTCTACATGTTGCTGGTATACAGCAGCAGCATTTATAGAATCATGTGGGCAAGGTGCTCAAACATTTTATTTACTGGCATTGTTTTACCAGAATAGTTATGATTAAGATTTTTTTTCCAGGGATCCGATTTTTGTCATCAGATCATTACCGGTTGGGGTTTTCTATAGAGTTCCATGTCTACCTATGGATGAAATAGAATTAGATTTCCTTTGCAGTGACATCTGGCAAAAATAATGACAGCAGGAGAATCAATTCAATGATTGTCATGATGCAAGAACAGGTGAAGTTTAAAAAGTTAGTAAATAAACTGAAGATAACTTTATAGTTATGCTGCAGAGGAAATTAATGTCAAATCATGGGGTTCATATATACATTCAAATCTTTCATTAAAAAAGGACATGTTCTTCAAGGACCCCTGGAAGTCCATGGGCCGTGCTTTGGAACCACTGATCAATTCCCAAGTAGAAAAGTTGGTCCATATAGACAGACATGCCATGGTTGCTGTGCTGAGCTGTAGCAACTTGTTTCTCGTTTAACACGAGCGGCATCCTTTGAGTCTCCACAGAGCAACAAGTTCCTCCTCTGAGATTTCACTTTGACTCTGACACCATGCGGTGATGGGGATTCATTTGCAATGAAATTTACTCCCTCTGGTCCTCTGCCAGAACTCTGAGACGCCACAGCAGATGAAATAGAGAGAGGGGGGGACTTTTCCTGTATTGTGTCTGAGTAGTCAGTTTAAATTTGTGGTTAACTGTAAGTTTTGTTGTTGTGTCTCAGTTGTGGACCACTGCCAGGGTGAGTGATGTCATGCTTGATTTGCAGCTAGCTACTGTCTGGTTTCTGAGGTTTCTCAGGGTTTCAATTTGCCTCCAAAAAGACAATCACAGTTACTTAACATTTGATCATTTAATTTCACATGCTTTGCTTTGCTTTTCCTGAGTTGCCAGTGAAGTAAACAGCTCTCTGACACTGTCCTTGAATTTTTTCTAGTTACACTGGTGTATATTTGGGAGCCATAATCTTTTAGAAGAGTGTCTCCAACTTCAAATGCTAATGGTGTGAAGAGGACAGGAGAGGCTGATAATCCAACAGATAGAGTTATCCTGTACAGATTGAACAGTGTGACATTCTCACACTATGACTCCACAATATCACTCATTAAGGTTTTGTCCTTTATCACAGAAGAGAGCACACGGCTAAAAACACACCAGAAACACAGTCTGTATTTATTTCAGTGTGTGGAGTGACACTGTGAACTGGCTGCGAGGTGCGAGGCCGGGACTGTTGCTGTTACGTAACAACATTGATAGTGCCGTTATCATGTGCGTGACTTGAAGCCCTGACAGACTCCTGACTATATCTGTGGCACCTCTGGTGATGGCGGCTCTCATTACGCACACAAATTTAAATAGATGGTGACTGTTTATTGAGAGACAGTCATTCACAAAGGCCTGCACATGTGTTTGTTGACATCATGGCTGAAGCTTGTACCAGGACAGGCCTGGACTGGGCTGCTGTCAGACACACGCACTAAAAGCCCTAGCATGATGTAACACTGTGTGTGTGTGTGTATGTGTATGTGTACTTTGTGGTGTTGAAACAGATAAAACAGGAACTATTTAAGTCCATTATGAACATGCAGCCCATCTCTCATGGGCTCCCCCCTCTAGCCCGGACGGCTCTCACCATCGTAAATCTATTCTGGGTGCGTAGCTGTCAGTCTGCACTTCAGAGTGTGTGTACATATTCCTTTACATAAGGATGGACCCCTTATAGATTCAGCAACGTGTTCTCATGCCTCACTAAAAGCACCTGCTTTTACCGCCTGCACTTCCAGGATGTCAGTCTACGGCGGCTGCTATTTCAGGGAGGAAGAAGGAGAATTTGATATGAAGGGAGCCACAGCTCAGTAGCAGTTCCTCTGCTGTGGGAGCACCCCGGTATTTATTTAGGTTAACTCATGAAGGGATACTCTCTGACAGACGGATCAATGACAGGCCTCATCCCAAAACAAACCCTGCAGGAATGGCGAGGGCCCAGCTGTCCTCTGACTCACACACTGACTGTGTTTGAAATATCAAAAAGATCATCCTGAGCTTTTTAAAGCCGTCTGTCTGTGTCTTGTAACTGCATTAATGAGTAATAATGTCAAACTGCAGCACAGGACTCTATGAAACCACGCACATTTTATTTTTGGATGCAGTCTCTGAGGGAATCTAGGCCCAAGGGAGTCATTGTAGTCACTGGATCACATGCAGGATCAGTGTGTGGGGTCATGTTGTCATCACCTTTAGCTCCGCAGAGGGTGATCAGGTTACCAGGTTGAATGTCCTGAGCAGGCATATAGGTTTCCAGAACAATCAGTGTTGACTGGCTGTTGTGGTTTTTGATGATCAGAGGGAGGAGTTGCCCTGTGGTGATGTTCTTCACGCGACTCAACAATTGAATATGTCTGTCTGGAAGTAGATCATGTCATAATATGGGTGTATTACAGCCGAAGCACTTTGCGGTTGTGGTAATCAGGTGAGTAATAAGGAGAGGTGTGACAGGCAGGGAGGATTGTACCATGAAATAGGAGCAGTAGTAGTAGTTTGTGTGGTTTGATGGGTGTATGTACTTGTGTCTGAGCCTGTTAAAATTCTTGTGCTTTAAAAGTATAGCTTGTGACTTTTAACTACCATCTTATTTGTCTTATCTCCTGCAGCCCAGCAGTTCCCCTCAGTCAGACATGAGGAGCCCCCCAGGCCTGGGTCGCTGAACAGTTGAGGTCAGAGTTCAAGTGCTTGTTCCTGGGCAGTCATGGCTGACAGAGAAGGGCTGCCTATCGCCCCGGGTCAGGTGTACATCGAGGTGGAGTACGACTACGAGTACAAGGCCAAAGACAAGATGGTGGCTATCCGCCAGGGAGAGTGCTACATGCTGGTGAAGAAGACCAATGAGGACTGGTGGCAGGTGAGGAAGGAGGAGGGCACAAAGGCTTTTTACGTGCCGGCGCAGTATGTTAGGGAGGTGCGCCGGGCGCTCCTGCCCCCCCAGAAGCCCACCTTGAGGGCCAAGCCCACCGTTTTGGATATTTGCCGGGCGTCCAATGAAAACCTCAACAGACCCCAGCCGGAAATGTCCAGCTTTGGACGTCCGTCACCTTCCTCGACCCCATCGCCATCGTCTGATCGTGTCACACCACCAGTTCTACCCAAGGATGCGAACCAGAACATGGGGAGTCCTCATCACTGCAAGGTGGTAGCTGAATTGGTACTTCTTCACAACAACAACAACCACCACCACTGCCAACAATTCCACGTTGCCACGGACACGGGCAGACTCGCCTCCGCTCAAAGTGGGGAACAACCATAACCGAAGTCCCGACAGTGAGAAGACCTCCCCACCAAGTGAGCTGCCAGGAGAGGGGCTGAACAAACTCCGCAACGATTCCGAGTCTGGGGACGAGCTGAGCAGCAGCTCAACGGAGCACATGCAGGTTAGTTGCTACTTATTTAAGGGAATAATCTATGCAAAATGAACACAATGCAAGGTAGCTCCTCTAGTTCTTTTTTTAGAGTACTGGCTCCCACGAGCTCCACTAGTTTTGACCTTCTTTGTACTCTCAGTTGTGCCCTTGATTCCTTTCCTCTTCTTCCATTTTCTATGGTTTATTTCCCACCCTCTGCTCATTTTTGTTCTTTTCTCCCGGGCCTGCTGCAGATAACTGGCCTTGTTGCGATCAGATTCCGTCATATGGAGTGTTCAGAGATTGCATATTCTTCACTCACAGTTTCTACATTCATTCATCAGCTCCCACACAAGTCTGCCCCAAACAATTTTGTGCCTCATTTACCAGATTTGACAAAAGCAGCAACAGTTGGCAGGTGCTTATTAAAATCTTCTACTGTTGCCCTTGAAGCATAATTTGTCTGGCTTGTACAGATGTTCATTTTTTTGAGGGGGCAGCTGTTGAAGTTGGGTTCATTAAAGACTAAATGGTCTGTTCACAGCTCCACTGTTAAATGAACGGTTCTGTAAACGAGAGTCTTCAGGTACATTTAATACACGGAAATGCCAAACGCAGCTGCATGGTTGCGTAGGTTTGTGGCTGTTTCTTTTGCTTTTTAAACCTGCTGATGTTTTTGTACTCCAGGAATGTGTGCAGAGCTATTATTACATCCAAAAATAATGCTTAGAGACAAATGATTTATTATTGTCTGTGTGAAGTGACTATGCCGTATGTGGGGCCCATTCCTGATGCAGGGCTTAAAACTTCCTGAATTGATCTCCCGCTTCCCCCTGTCCCTCCAGTCCCCAGACTGATAAATCTGGCTCCCTCCCACTTCCATAATATCTGTCTCACCCTGAGTAAGAGAGAATGGGTGAAGACCGCAGGAACTGGGGCTTATCCTTCCTCGTCTGCAGCGGAGGTAGATCAAAGTAGAAAAAGGAGATTTCCATACAGTGGGAGTCCAAGCAGCATTGCCGTCATGAGCCATTTTTGGGGTCGATGTATCTCGGCAGGGTCAGCTTGTTTGAAGGCTCTAAGTGCTGTTTATGTTCTTTGTTCCACAGGCTGCAACAGCCTCCTCCACCAATGGAGTGAACAAAGGGAGACTGGCTTGAATAGAAACTAGGTCATATCTGCCGAGGATCAGTCTGTAGCCCCCAGTCGCCCCGCCGTGGGGACCACTGTGTGAGCGAGAGCGTGTATGAGTGTGAATGCCATGTGTGATGCGCCATGTGAAGGGAAGCAAAGTGAGAATGGAAGCACACTAACACAGTTTACAACATCAGAGTCCCACATGTAGGACAGCTAAATGGTTTGTGGGTCTGACGTGACATACCTCAAAAGACCCTATCAAGGAAAGAAAAGTGTTGTTTTCTGTGTTGCTGTCTGCCTTCACCAACCTTTTAGAATTAATTTCATGCTTGTCAAACCACAGGGGCCAAAATAAACACACATTTCACTCTCAGCCATTTACATTTGCATGGGCAGCTCTTTGGAGTGTTTTTTGTCAGGCTACAGTGGTGCTGGAGGGGCGGATAAGAAACAGACAGCAGACAGGATTCAGCCAAAACTCCCTGTGAAGCTCAGTGCTGTCTGTGGTCGCTGGGGCAGGTGGAACCCACTCCCTTACTCTTTGTGCCTTTGTGGTGTTGTGTTAGTTTGTCCTGTTTGGCCTGTCGCCAGGCAAGTGAATGACCCTGCAAAAAAACCAATTCTTTCAACTCCCCTACTTCCACTGCTTCCTGTCATTGCTCGGGTGCAGGCAAACTGGGCCTGCAAGAGAGAGAGGATCATTTCGTGACAATGCTGTATTGTACAGGTTATTAGTGTTCTCAAGAGCATGACCAAATGCTAGACTTTTACAGAGACTGATACAATAGTTTTAAAACACAGGATAACATCGTAGCAGGCTACAACTTTTTACAAAGCCAGCTTTGTCTCAGAATTAACCAACTGCAAACCTATCTTTAATAGAAATGTGGAGAAGTGTGATCTTGGTTTCTGTATACTTGGCATTTCTTCTTGAAAAATGACTAAAATAATCAAAATAGCTGCTGCAGCAAATCAATTGATTAATTGTTGCAGGTCTATACTGATTACCAATCCAACATCACTGTGCATTTTACCCAAATTTAAACCCTGTATACCACTGACGAGTCAGCAGCCCACCAAGATTTAATGAGTAGCACTGATAGCACAATGACACAATAGCACAATCACTGATAGCAGGAACAATGAATCTTATATTGATGTTAACAAAGAAACTGTGTTTAATGTGGCTCAGCCACATCATGGTCAATACTCTGTCCACTTACTAGGGTCAGCATTTGTCCCAGTACTGATCCACTGAATTGGATCTGTGCATCCCTAACTGGCGGTGAATGGACTGTGTTCGAGACCAGACCTTGGCATTGCTTGCTCTTCTGCCGTACAGTGTCATCGTCCCTTTAGCTGTTTGGAGTTGCACAGCAGATGCATTCCACACTGTAATGACTGTATTACTGCCCTATGTTTAGGACACACACTTCTTGTTTCTTTCTTTGGCTATTTTCAGAGTTTAATGTGGAGCGGCTGCTGGACTGTGCAGTAATTGGACAGAGGCCATTAATAATAATTATAGTAATTTTTTTTGCTGTTGGAAAAAAAATAAAGTTGAAAAATCTTAATCTAAATGCAGGAACTACACTGGCACTAACTAAACTAAATGAAATAAAGAAACTGTGTCATGTTACTGTAGTGCTTAGGTGCCTTTTTCCTTTTTATTCATCCCCCAAAACAGTTCACATTCAGTCTCCCCTCAGGTTCTCCTCTGCCTTACACATTAACTTTGTAAAGGAGAGAAGGAGCTGCTGAATGAATGGATGGATGTTTAGATGAATGGATCTGTTAGAAGGATTTGTTGTTGACATGCCTCAGCTCGAGTGCCAGCTGGCCACCTCTAATTGATTAGATTTGATCTCTGGGTGACGATTAACGTCCCTGTGTCTCTCCATGCTTTCCATATGTAATTTGCTTATCTCTGGGTCTCTGACAGCAGCACAGGCTGAGGGTCCACTCCCCGCCTCAGCACCATAAGGGGGTTGCTGGGATTTGTGGTCACACAGCCGCCCTCCTGAATCGTATTTAGTCACAAGCCCCCCTCCCTGCTACTTAAAAGCACAGCTCCTATGCTCTCAAGGGATTGGCAAAATAAACCTATTTTCCTCACTTCTCAAGAACCTGGCAATGGGATAGAGTGTTTATTTTCTTAAAAGAATGTGGCAAACCATATGATTTAAAGCCTGTTTTTCACATACACATATTGGGTTTCTCTATCGGCTGTTCTGTTTTTAAGATGCTGCTGCTGTGTTGTCTATTTTAAGATTCAACAGAAAAACATGACCACACAGTCTCTATCACCACAAAGGAAGTTATTTTGAGTTGGGTTATTCTGGAATACTTTCACTCATATCTTGAAATGGGGGAAGTCGAGGCTCGTCCTTTTGATGGGAAACGGCTCCTTTTCTTTCCAAAGCACTGTGACTTAATGAGCGGATGAAGGCTGCTCTGTGGGATTGTGTGAGAGGCCAGATTGTTGTTTTCTTTCTTGGAGATGTGTCACTGAGGGGAAGACGTGGAGGCCCTGGAAGTGTTTGTGTCTGTGGCTTTGCACCGTGGAGCCAGCGGGATGCCCTGCTCTCACTCACTGTCTGATTAGAATGATGCTGAGAGGCCTCCCACGCCCCAGCCTTTATACTATTTCACACAGTCACACTCCAAAGCAAGGTATCAACCACTGCTAGACCCTCCCTTTCCCTCATAGTCCTGGCACATTTAGCTGTTAAGTAACTCCCCGTACTCTGTAACATGCAGCTGCTCCATGTCAATAATAAAACCAGTAATTCCCTGAGATTACAAGCTGGATCAGTCACTCCCCTAAAATAAGCCGTCTTCCAGCATCACATGTCTTGTTTCATAGAAACTCCTGGAAGATCCACTTTCAGGATGCCTATAGCCACAATGACATAACTGGCTTGTGAATATATCCGGACAGATTCTCAGAGGGTTTAAAAAACAAAAGGAAGCAGCTGAGAAGGAGCAGAGTTTGTCTGCCTTCAGCCTGCTGTGTGGTCTTCTTGTTAGCTGGCAGTGCCTGAAGGAGGAGGGGGGAGAGAAGGAGGGGGCTGTGGGTGTGGGGGGACAGGGACAAAGTGCGAGGGCCCTGGGCCCTGACAGAGTGGCTGTAGCCCCCGTGGGATGGCAGGGACAGGAGGCCAGACAGATATGTTTTCATGTTTGGGTGAATCTGGAGATTAGTTGTAGCCTGTGAGCCGTAAACCTCTGAATGGCTGCCACGGCAAGATGAATGACTTGAAAGACGACATTACAAGGTCACCATTAAAGATGGAGGAGAGCATTAAAACTGGCTGTCATGAATGTCTGAACATCTGTTGCGATGTAGATGGATTGTTCATTGTGTGCTGTTTTCTTTCCCTCTGTGAATGACACAGGCATTTGTATGTTTGCTAACTTGTGCAACAGAGCAAAGGCTGAAAATGTGCATCGGTGTATTGCAGTGTATTGAAATAGACTGCTATGTGGGGGTGGCTGGGACTCCCAAATGACCTTTAAAAATGTATTCAATCCTAGAAATGTTTGATCATCACTCTTAGAAAGGTTTGATCAATTTACTGCTTTAGTGACTGTTCTTGTGGTGCAATGAGTTGGATCATTATTGTCCAATGACGTGATTTTTGTCCCGTGTGAAGCAGAATATGTGTATTGTTCATGTAAAGGACAATGTGGCAGCTGATGAGAAAGCCTCTCTGTCCCACTTAAGGGTCCTGGGAAGCTCTTCAGTTTACTGTACAGAAACGACCTGTTCCTGAAACATCCCCACGCTACAGTAACCTGCTAATTACACGTTATGCTAAATGGATTCTTTGCCTGCAGTCTGAAATTTGCTGCAGAGCACCCTTTAAACCAGCTTCAACATAAACTGAAATCTTTTGAGGTAAGTACAACAAAGTGCATGGTCTTATTACATAATGACCTCGTAAATACCACCAAATATGAGTGGAAGCAGTGCTGTAAAGTGTAACCATCTCCTGTATGTTGCGCCCCGCAGTCTGAAGCTCTGTTGGGAGTCTTGCTCCCGGACCAGCTGAAAAGGAGGCCCCTGCTTGTTTTCCAGTGCATACTTAACATTCCTGCCTCAGTGCCTACACACACACGCATACAGTCAGGCAACAGGCAGGCTAAGTCAATGAAGGTCTCAAAAGTGAAGCACTGGACTTTTCAGTAATCTAATATTAAACTTGAGCATATAGTGCATCTGCTGTGTTCATGTGAGAGTCTGCCTCTCTGTGTCTGCTGATCTGCCCGCCTGCATTCTTTCTTCTTCTCTTCTTCCTCTGTCTGGGCCTTTTAGTTTCTCTTCTAGTTTTCACACTTGCTCTGTCTCTGTTGCTTCCTCTTCCACTGTCAGCCTCGTATTCGCCTCTGCACACCTCCCATCAACCTTTCTACTGACTGATGTTGTCAGATGTGGTCTCAGTGAAGGGCAGAACAAGAGCGAGGAAACCAAGAGCTCCTAGTCCTCTCTTCAACCTGTGACCACCATTTTTTTTTCCCCCCTTTCCCACATCCATCCTGATCCGTGCCTCTGTGATACAACAAGAGGATTAAACCCACAAGCCCCCAAGGGCTGAGCCTTCAAGACGACCACAAGAGCTGATGATGACAAATCAGGCTCAGAGTTAAGGAGAATCATGTCTGTTGTGTAAGGTGCAGGATTTCACCTTTATAATTCTTTCCATGGAGTTTAGACTGATGAGACAGACAGAAAGCTTTACTTAAATTCCATTTTTCTCATTTTATGTTCAGGTTTAAGGTGTCGATTTCTAAAACCAGTAATTTTGATTTGGAGCAGCCAGCGATGCCTACAAAATGTAATAAAATATTCAGTGTTTACCTCAGTATTTTATTCTTGGCACACAGTGGAAAGGCCTTTTGAAACAGCTCGTCATTTGATGCTGCCATCGCCAATGAAATCGTTGAAGCAGGGGGTAGGAGCTACTTAATGCTGCATCAGGCAGGTCACCAGGCAGGTCACATTGCACATTGTCATTGCTGATTAAATCCCCTCTTAACTCACTCCAAACTGCAACAATTACTCTGGCAATGTGAAATGAAAATAATGAAATGTATATTAGCTGTGGATGACATTAATGTCTTAACTTTAGATAAAAGGATAATAGCTGCCAGACTCCAGTGGTTAAGGCTTATTCACACCAGCATGTATAACAGGTAATTTTGAAAATCAGCACATTTCAGTGCAGTCACTGTGATGAATTAGCTTGCGGAGATTAAATAAATTCATGTGGCACTTGTAGTGGTGTAGAGTCAGCTTGACTTGTTAAATCATTGACCACTTGCAAACCATCATGACAACGCTGACCTTTGAGGGGATGGAGAGAAACAGAGAGTCCAAAATAGAGGAAGCTATAATATAAACTCCTGCACTATCCAGTTTGATATAACTCTGCTCCATAGTTATTTCCTCTTCGGATCCTGTTTTGCCATGAACAAAACTAGTCACAACCAATGCTACACTATCTGCCTCCAGACCTCTGAATCACTGCCCACATCTCCTATTTGCCCAGTGATTCATATAGGTCTGTTGTGCTCATTTATGGGTGTTTCCCAACAAATCAGAGCTTTGCATGTGGGAACAGGAGCATTAGTTGTTCAAAGAAAATAGTCAAATCCATGAAAAGACAGGGACAGAAAAACGCTAAAAGAAAATGGCAACAGGCATAGATGTAATCAGTGCAGCTGCTCAAGGTTGTTCTAAGTTCTGATGTTATTAAGATAGGTATGACCACGTCATGCCGTGTCTTCTAGCACCACCCATTTTGCATAGACTTTTGCTGTTTCACTTTTCCCCCTAGAATAGACCAGTGGTCAAGAGCTCAGGCGTACACATAAGTTGGAAAATCACGTCACGTGACTTCTGTGGCTTCTTTGCTGCCAGGTAAGGCAATCAATGCAAGCTATTATCATTTTTATAGTTTACCAACTGGCCTACAGTGAACCAGTGCAGTGCAGTGCAACTTATGTAACTAAAGAACACAGTTGACGAAGGAGAGAATTTGTGATTCAAGACTTCTCCTCTCTCTGTCTACCCCGTTGGTTGTAGTTCCCTCCGCTCCAGCGTCCGTGAAGCAGCTCTGCCTGTCAGCCTGTGAAGCAGTGTGGCGTATATTAACAGAGCGGATGGACGGGGGTACATCACCTATTTAATTTGCTCACTGTCGCTCTCTCCCTCTTCTTCTCCTCACTCCACTGCTCACTGTGGTTTATTCAGTCCCTCCCTTGTCGTTAACTATCCCTCTCTCTGGGCCTGGCTGACTACTGTAGCTCAGTGGACTGGGACAGCATGTACCCAGAGAAGGTAAGAATCCCTAGCTGGCCTGCTTTCGATAGCATAGTGATTCGTTTTCTTTGTGCTTCCTCTCTTTGCTTCCATCTCCAGCTCTGGCTCTTTCCCTGCCCCGGCTGTTGAGGACATTTTTGGTTCTAGTGTTGATTCTTGTAACTACCAGTGCCCCCTCTGCCTGTGACATTTTGCCTCGAAACAGTCTGACTGGCAGCACCAACTGCTGTGTGCTCTATTATGTATTTGATATGGCGCTAGGCACGTGTGGGTGTTCTTGTGTGGGATTTATTTAGCAAGTAACTTGACCGCCCCCCGCTGTGTTATCCACAAAGGTCCATGTTTGCATACAAGTGATGATGCTCAGGGCACTGGGCTCAGTGCACCGTTACATAACTGATGCTGGCTGTGTCTAGAGCCTTTTAAACAGCTGCTAGTCATTTTCCCTCCAGCGGCCTCCTGCTTTGGATGAGAGGACAGGTCAAGCTATGCTTACACTCAACCCTCTGAGGACAGTGAACACGGTCTGGAGAACCATTTACCTTAGTATCTCTTACAAAGCTGTCTGTGTTAGATACATGTGGCTATTAGCATGATTATGGTGAAGTCATTCAGATATTGCTTTCTGGGTATAACCGCATTTTTGGGCCTGGCTGCATTATGCAGTGCTTCCCTTGTAGTGTGCCCTGTTTCCGATTTCTCCTATTACCTCTGAATCCACCTTGGGGTATCAGAGTCAGCAGAGCACTAAAGTGGTATCGCCGCAGTTCCCCATAGTGCTTGGCTTGGTGATTATTTCCCTCTCCTTTGTCCCACACTGGTGTTTTGCCTGCATAGGGACTGACTGCAACTTTAAAGTTGCAGCAAGTCATGATTTTTCTCATCTTGTCGTATCCAAGAACTGTCCTTGTTTTCAGTTCTGTATTCTGGAAGTAAAAGATATGAAACAAGTAATGTGTCAGAAAGGACCCTGTGCAGTCTTACACTTTCTCGTCAGGCTCTTGCCTTCATTCATGTGTTATTGCTGCTCTTTGACTTGTTGCGCTCTGTCTTTTTGTACAACAGCTTGCATGTCTCAGTAATTTAGTGTAGCAATTTAGCACATTACTGCAGATCAAAGACAATATTTGTGAGCCATCCAGTATTTCTCTGCATGCACTACTTTCCTCAGGAGAGGTACAGCTGCTGCTGGTTGCCAGCGTGTGGGAGGACTGGTGGAAGCATCAGAGCGTAGGCGTCTTTCAGCGTCAAGGGGCAGGTATTGTTTCTGTCATATGCCATTGCTATCATTAATTACTTGGCGTGGCTGCCAAAGAGACAGGATAAGCTGTGCATCTATCAGAGCTGAAATAGTTCTGCTAGTGGCTGTCTCACCAGAGGTCATTTACTATGAAACTGAGGTTGGAATGTGTTTGTCACATCACCTAGCAGCTGCTGTTGTCTGCTTAGAGTGTACAGGGTTGTGGAATGGTAGATGAATTTCTGAGGTGTGGTCTGATGGTAATTCTGTGCTGCTCAGTTTATTGATATCATATCAGTGATGGATCCTTGTTTTAGCAATTGTGTTATATCCTCAGTCTGGTTTTGCAGATCATTTGTATGTTAGTGGTTGAAGATGTGCTGCTCCTACAGCCCTGTGATTTTTTTTTTTCACTGAACTGACTTTCCAGAAACTGCGTTTTTGTCCTCAGAACTTTCCACTAGCAGCTGTCACTGAACAGAGATACTACAGAGGAAAACAAAGGGGATACACAGAGAGTACACACTATACCACTGTGGATCAGTCTGGATCCTTCTGCCAGCTTTACAGCTCTGTACCCAAACAGTCATTTCAAACAGCAATCCAGTTTTAACACAGCATCAACAAACGTCCTATAATTGCACTCAGAGCGGCTTTCAGCTCAGTAGGGAGTCTGCCAACCAAACTTAGCCTTTTGGGGATACAGTAAATGTCTCTGTACATTTCCTCAAAGCAGGCCAGAAATAGCTCACCAATAAAACAGAAACACCAGGAGGCTCATCAGTGTTCTCTCGAGTACACAGAAGAGACTTTGAAGGCCAGCGGCCTTTCAGTGCCCTTGTGTGTGATTGACAGAGACGCACTACCAGTGTCCATTAATGAAATGGATATGCCAGCGGTAACGGATGTCTGTATTCATGCTCTGGTGGCTCTGCAACACCATTGGCTGGTTTGATCACCTCTTTGTATAGCTGAGTGACAGTTTGTTGATTATTCTTTCATGGAGGGATTACAAAGTTTCAGTAATAAATGTATAAACCAGCTAGCAGAGGAGCAAGGAGGAAGTTTAGGGAACAGAGTATTAAAAATGTGCTGTAAATAAGGAACCGTTCTTCAGGATCCTGCTTGGTTTTGTATTTCTCTAACATTGGCTTTTGAAGCATATGTTCCTCATATTTGAAATGGACGTAGGTCAGGTCAGCGTTATGTAGACCGTATAGAAGCAAAACAAACATGTTTCGGAGCCTGGGTTCCAGTGCTGTCTTCCAGCCATCTGCACCACTTTCTGTTGATGTAACTCATTAGTTCCCTTTTCCATTTTTTGAAGTCATTAACACATCAGGACTTCAAACTGTGAAATCAGAAATTGGGCTAAATTATAAACTATGCAATTCAGATGGAGTTCAATGGTAACACACATGTTTTGACATGAATTAAAGTGTATCATCACCACTCAATTCACAGAGGTGTATATCTTAGATATGCCAAGATTTTGAATAGCCTGTTTATAGAAATACAGACATAATTGCTTCATGCTTATGAAAAAAGGTACTTGGAATTTAAATATATTACATATATTAACATAACACAACTAATTAATAACATGATTATAATACAATTGACTAAGATTGTGTCATGTCTCCTGCAATTTCTCAAGTGGGAGAGAGACTGTTTACTACTAAAAGAGGTTACATGAACTAAATCTATTCTGCATGTTTTCACAATAAAAGCACATCGGATATCTCATTTGACCTCAGTCCTGTAAGCCATCTGCTCAGACAAGCATACCTCATTAATGCTTGTTTACAGCTTTTCACTTCATTTCCTTGTTATAAGTGCATCCTGTCCCTCACTTGGTGCAGTTTGTCTATCCTGACTGACCACTGACCTCATTCCCATGGTGACCACGTAGATCCATTCAGTATGTAGACTCAGGTAGGAAACATTACTTTTGAAATGTATTACATACACAGAAATAGTGTTATTCTTAACTTTTATAGACTAAACAAAAAAATAATCTGCCATTTATGCATAATTATTTGCAGTAACTGTTGTTTGTAACCTTACTTTTGACAAAGGTCAGATGTCTGAGTGCAGTGGATTTTACTTCCTCCTATTGTACTTCTGTATGAGAGTGTTATTTGGGTGCATCAGCAAATAAGCCCGTATGGTGCACTCAAGTTTATATCTAGTTGTTTTTTTTTCTTCCCTGGTTAAATGACTGTTACCAGAACATTGTCTTGTATGGATTAAACCACAGAGACAGACCAGACCAGAGTGCCATAATCATCTAAAAAGTGTTAGAGGCTTCACTGGATAAGCTTCATGCACCAGCAACTGTGGGACAGAGGGGCTTACAGGTCAGCCCGAGCCTGGACAGACCGCCCCGCCTCTACACACATACACACATACACATACTAGAATGCAATCTTCTTACATATCTGGATTAAGGGGTTGTGTACAGTACATTCCTGGGTTTAAACCCCTTCCATTCCCCCCCAAACTCCTGTTCATCCAACACCAACATGTTCCAACATTTCTCATCTTGTTGAACAATGTGCTTATTTGCTCTGAGCTATTGGTCTTGATCCTGAATTGTGGTGTGGGGGAAAAACAAAACCCAGTCCTGTCCAGCACCAAGTGTGCCATACTCTTGATTTCCTAAGACTGTTCAGAGAGATCAAGGGGGTGTCTGTTGTTTAGTTCCATGTCTTCGTTGTTGCTTAATTTGCAAATTCCTTCTCCATACTTGTCTCTTGCTCAGAGTCCCTGGTGGTAATTGAAAGGCGATTAATCTCTCTTTCTTGGGTGGGTGGGTGGGTGGGGGTTATATGGTTGAACTGTGGCCTGGGCCAGGACCTCCTCCCTGTGGCTAGCAGACAGGCTTGTTATTGATCTGCCAGCCAGTCCCCAGGCTCTTGAGCCACTATTGCACTGAAGTAAATGGATGCTTGCAACCATGGTGACATATTCAAATCAGACACTCCAGTGCTTATTGGGTTGTGGTGCTTTGGATATGTTTAGCATGCTGTATTTGAGATTGTGATGATGAGAGGAAAGCCACTTTACAGAAAGATCCTTAAATTATGAACTAATTAGAAGGGAATCAAAGGGTAACCATTAGTACTTCACATCAAAGTACTAATACTCAGAAGATCTCAGATCTCCGTTAGAATAGATTTGCATATACACTCCAGCTCTTTGAATAAGGGATATGGTAAATCAGGTAAAAGTTGTTTTTCACAGTTAATTTAATTTGTGATTGGGCAGTATTTCTCCCACTGCCAAATAATATAATATTATTTTATGGTTATCAGTTTTTATTTTCTCAATTCCATTTCTGTGAAATCTTTTTTTCCTGTCAGTTTGGCATGTGAGATGCCCTTGAGCCAAGGTGTCACATAGAAGAAACCAGTTAGAGAATAAAAAACATCAACGCTGTAATTCAGATGTTCTTTGTTGCAGTTGGGAACAAAAACAGGGCTGTAGTTTCTAAGTTCATCCTAAATTTACCTGCAGTTTGAAAGTGATTTCATTTTAGCTGCAAGACTATGACAGGATTTAAGCTCTAAAACTCTTGGAGTCATAGTAAACTTCTTTTTTTTTTGTCAAAGATTTAGATATCGAAGTTAAAGCATCTTTTTATGTCAGTGCAAGAACTGGAAGCAGTCCAGTTGTCAGTCATTTGTAAACATTGTTTATGAAGAACATGAGCAG
This sequence comes from Lates calcarifer, assembly GCF_001640805.2. Taxonomy (NCBI): domain Eukaryota; kingdom Metazoa; phylum Chordata; class Actinopteri; family Centropomidae; genus Lates; species Lates calcarifer. Next base: position 3,804,302 of record NC_066856.1, on the reverse strand, counting down.
GGCACTCTCCTTGACAGATTCTTGTTTTGGCCACCACCAGACTTAACATTTACAAAACCTGTGCTCAGCAACCTCACTGCACTTCCAGATCCCTGTCCTGATCATGAAATGGGACCAGGTCTCATCGCAGCTCCCCTGAACCATCTCCATGCCCATTTGGGTCCGATCCAATGTCCCTTTGTCACCCCCGAAGCAAACCCACTGACCCTGTTTGCCCATCCAACCCACTGGCACCGTTGCTCCACATCTCTGTCAGCACCACTCAGCAAGACAGGACCACCTCATGGCTCAAGGTTACCGAGTGCCCCAGTCGCTGTCCTGCCTGGTATACATTCTGTCAATGGACCATGGGCGATTTGGCGGACAGAGTTGCCTTTACGTGCCATTGCTGGCTCAACAAAACAATAGCACCATTCTCGCTAATGTGGCAAGACATGCCCAGTGGAAATTGAATTGCTTTCTACAGAAGCAGCTCTGTGACGATCAATTACCCAACCAAGACTCTTTTATGGGTCACCCAGAGGACGAAAGAGGACAAGGCTGTCCACTTGGAGATATTGCATCCTGGGAAAGTGTGACTTTGTGTGACAGAGTTGGTTCTGTGATGGTACCTACCTGGAAAATTTAATGCATATTAAATTTTGCTTTTCATTTTTCAAGCCAATACTTTTTCATTTCTTAACCTGAATGTAGGTGTTCTGTCAAATCTGAAATTAATAAGTGTGTCTAGAAATTGATATTACATGGCAGCAGGTAGTTGTCAGCTCTCCAAGAATATTTTGACATATTGGAGATGGCTGGCAGTCCAGAGTTCAGTATGTGGTCATGTTTTCAGTGTAACATACAGGCCAGTGGCCAGCTGATGATGCAGTTCATTTTTCTAAAGACCCTAAGCATGTGACTGGGCAGTATAGATGACAAGGCAGCCCTCTCTCTGACAGGGACTGTACACAACAATGGCTTTACAGTGCCTCGTCTGCTGCTGGAACTTTTCTCTGGATGGAGTGAGAGGAATGGGGGCATGGAAAGGGGAGGGCTGGCTGGCTTGGCAGTCTCTGGGTAGTAGGCTGAGTGACCTATGACCCGTGCAAACGGGACACAATGCAGCTTTCTGTCACTGCATCTCCACCCCCAACTTGCACACCCCCAGTCAAACACCCTGAGTCATGGTATGTGGGCCAATGGGTTGATGGCTGGAGATTTAAATATGCCCTTTTAATTGTGTGTAGCCCAGTAGCCCACTTTCCCATGTTTCTTGGCCCTGTCACCACAGGCTGCAGTAATCACTGTTCATTAATCAACAGTGACAAATGTCATCACAAGTAACCAGAGGCCAAAGCAATGCCTACTACTCATTTCATCTGACTACCAGTTGAATAACTCAGCATTCATTTTATGATGATGAAAGAGAGAATAAAAGAGAGTATATTCAGCTGTAACCATTTATTTGTTTGGTTTTCTTGCTTGATACATGACTGATAGGTTCTTAATTGATAACCAATCAAAGAACTGACCAACTGTTTAATCAGAGACACAGACAAGAAAAACTAAACAAATGATCTCTAGTGCAATGCAGAGACAGTGTCAAAACAAAAAAGGGATTTTTTGTGGTGACATTGAAGACAGCAAATATGATGTGACTGACGACAGCAGATGTGTTTAAGGTTTCAGTTTATTTATATTATCAGTTAATGGGTAGTTGATGTATCAATTAGTTGCTGGACAGAAAGTGAATGAAGTATAATAATGATCAGTGAAGCAGCGTGAAACCTGTAGGAGATCATGCATGTCATCGTCTACTTGCAAAATACAAACAAAACAGGGACCTACTTGTAAAAACATTACTACAAAGGTGCCACTAGTGTTAAAAAAAAAAAAAATCCACAAACACAGGGCTATTTCTCTTAGCTCATGAAACACTGACATTGTGGAAATAGTTTTCATAGGATTGCTACAGTTTGCTACTTTGTCATCTATGACAGTAAGCTAACAATCTTTAGGGTTCAAATTGATGACCAGATAAAATGAGCAATTTGACATCATTTGCTAAAGCCCAAGGAGACTGCTTCATATTGCTTGATTTATCCAGCCAGCTATCATGAAACCATCCAGGATTGGCTTTGTTTTGATGTCCATTGGAGCTTTTTGGAGCTGTTTTAGGTGATATTGCCTCTTGCCATGACTGGTTTTCTTTTGCTGATTGTGGGCATGTCTTCCATCAAATATGACACTTCCCCTCTACACAAAGGGTGATCATTTTGGTTAGAGCACAAGGATAATGGTGTTCACACTATACCAACAATGTTTCTGTGCTGAGGTATCTTACCAGTCAACTTCTGCTGGCAAAAAAATATGTGTTTAAAAATGCTGTTTTGTTAATTAATTTATTGTTGCTGGGGCTTAGATAATCAGTCACATTTATACATTAGAATGTTGAAAGTAATAACCTTCAGTGTACTTATAGACAGCATCTGATTATTGCACATCTTGTACCAACATTGTATCCCATCTACATCATTTGTTCTGCAGGGCTTCAATCAACAATCAATTTAAAATATGCTCAGGTGAATTATTTTCTGTCAGGACTACCAGAATAGAAATTAGTTTTGTAAATATACAGTTTTGTTGCAAGTCTCCTCATGTGCTAGTGGAATAGAATGAGTTGTCCAAACCACCCACTGTGCTCTGGGTTTTCTCTCTCTGTTCAGGTAATTCCATTTCCTCATTGTAGATGAGCTGTGAGCAGCATTCCCCTCTGTGGGGGGTCCCTGCTGTCAGTCTCTCCCAGACCAGATGTGCTGTTACTGTCTGCTGGCCCCCAAAACAACACACTCCCTCCATCCTAGCTCCATCACCTCCCTGCCTCTGATTTCCTCTGTCTCTGATTCTTATGTGTCATTATCTTACTTAATTAAAAAAAAACACACATTTATTACTGCTGCTGTTGGAGTATTGTGATCCATTAAACCTGGGTAACCTACTTAACCTATGTTGTCTTTTAAGGTGCTTTACTTAACAGCTACAAAAAACACACAGCAACCAGGCATTTTCATTGTCTTGATAAATGTATTTGAATCTATGTGAAGTATTCTGCTCAGATTGTTTATCAAAAATTTTACAACCATTCCAAGAAACCTGTCTTCCACCTCAAGCTGAAGCACCCCAACCACTTCCTCTGTCTGTCTGTGCTTGTAGGGTGGTTGCGTGTGTATGTGTTTACCACAGCCTGCTGGTTTTAGGGTTTCATCTGGGAGGAAGTTTCCATTTCCCTTGTGGGTGGCTGTCGCCTGTTGAAGTGGTGCATGCCACCGCTTGGCTCTCAGCTACACCACAGATTCAATCAGCGTTCTGGAGAGTGTAATACACACCAGTGGCCTGAGTAATTCAGCCCATGCTCACATGCTAAGGTGTACGCCTGCACACAGACACACACACACTTGCACCTCTTGCAGAGGCACCTATAGCACTCCACATAGGGTTAAAGGGCGATGTTGCAGTGTTAGAGTGGAGGAGAGAGGGAGAGATGTGTGGAATTATGCCACTTGAACCTCCAGGGCAGCAGGGTGGCGCTTATCTGGGTCACATTCTGGAGAGGAGGATCATTAAATTCGGAGCATTAGAAATCAGCTTCATGAGTGCAAACACACCCTAATGCATATGCATGGTGCAAATATAACACATACAGTGATACAAAGTGTAAGGTACACACTAACTCACACCAACGGCGTGCTATCCTTTTCCTTATTTTGATGCTTTACCTCAAGCTGAAATGGCATTGTGAGATAAAAGCACTCCTCGCTGCATGTTTGATTTTCAATTAACCTGATTCACTAGGGTTAATACCCTGATGTGCCACAACCAGTGTCCTCAGGGGCTCCAAGGCGCTCCCACTCTGTTCTTACCAGTAATGAGTCATCATCTGTTTGAGCACATACAGACACACTCGTCTTTGTCTCTGCCATGGGCCCTCTGTGCAGAAATGAAGTAGACACTAATGCGCAGGCAAGAACATAATAAAAAGTCAATTCAGTCAATTCAGTCTCAAAGTAGATTCCGCTTTACCAGGTTTGATGTTCTGGTACTATATATTAACCAGTTCATCTCTGTCCAGGCGATATGATGACTACCAGTATGTTCCTTTGTAGGCGTCGCACCATTAAACCATAGAAATCATATCTTTGGGGCTTAGAAGTTTATAGGGTGAGTCATCCATAATTGTCATACTGTATTGCTTGAGTATTTGCCATCTCTTGTAAGCAGCCCTGAAGCTGTAATCAGGGATTTATTATTGATTTGAAGCAGAGGTGCACTGACGTATCAGCAGACTTGTGTAAACCTGTTTCAGTCTTATATTTGTCCTGGCCAGCATTGGGGCCATCCTAGATTTACTGAGAGTCTGTTGTTCATACATATGGTCAGTTCTTCTGTGAATCTCTGGGTATCTCATGTTGTGATGCATCTTAATTTTTGATTTCCGTAGCATTTCTTACAATGTGCTCACATTTACAATAAGATAATCATACACCCATCACAACAAAACTAGAATTACATCCTAAACTTTTGGCCAATATTAAAAGTTTTAGGCCCATGGAGATGTTTAGATTCTTATCTATCATGCAGTAATATCAGGTAGGCTTTTGACCGGTCCCAAATTCATTCTGGAGCATGACAGCATCACCAGTCAGAGTCATAAAAAACTGTATTCAGCAAGGAATCTTGCAGCAGATGGCCTGGACCCCACAGAGCCCTGATCTCAGGGAGTCAGTGTGGGATTACATGAAGAGACAGAACAACAGAGACATTCCAAATCCACAGAAGAAGAGTGTTAAGTTCTTCAACATGCTCAGAACAGCCTAGTTGCAAAGAACCTTTAAAATCTATGTGCAGGTTCATTAAGGATAATTGGTGCAAAGGGTGCTCACACCAAATATTGATTTGATTTAGGTTTTCCACTGGTATCAGCATGTACAGTATGTTGCTGATGAGTGACAAAAATTGCACGACAGAGCAGTGACAATTTATTCTTCAACTGTAAATGTCTAAAAACCTTTTAAAAAAGTAATAATCAACAGCATAATAATTCTATTTGGCCATTTTTAATACACTAACTCTGATCTTGCAGGGTATAGATTTGCATATGAGCATTGTTGCACAGTGTGTGTGTGTGTGTGTGTGTGTGTGTGTGCCAGTTTCACACCATTTATGATTTTAGCCACATTAATCACCACAGACTCTCTCACTGAGCCTTTCTCTCACCTGGATCATTACAACAAAATCGCGACGTTCACTTGACAGATAACTCCTCCCACCGATCTGCCGCCTGACTAACGAGGTAGATAATGGCTCTAATCTGTCATCATCCTCATCTATTTTGGCTGACCTTTCTATTGACAGCCTGGGAGGAAGCATTGAAAGGGCCGTCAGGATCAGCTGCGATCACTGTGTTTTCACACACAGCTGGTAGCGGACTTACCCCAACTCCAAAATCTAATCTTGATAATCTTCTTCCAGTACCCAACAAAGGAGAACAAACACAGTGGATTTTGGCAGTTTGATGATTACAGCTTGTTGGATGCTATTTGCTGTGTAAAATTGGGTTTCAAATGGCTTTTGTTGAGCTGTTTTTGTGTTGCTCAGACACCATCAGAGTTGTTTTTGGCTTATTTCTTGGCTTCGCTCAGAACAGTTTTTTGTGCTGATTTCACTGCAGCGTCTGTCGGTGTAAGTGGAGCGTGTGAACCACAGACTTTATGACCCTGGGATTGTGACCTCTGACCTTTAATGGCCTGTTGGGTGAACTTTGAGCATGGCCACCCGTCAAGTAATCCACTCTGTCTCTTTCTCTTTTGCATGCCTTCCCTTTCCTTCATCTGGCTCTGTATTTTCTGTCACTCTTCCTCCCTCCATCCTTCTCTCTTTCTCTGTGTTTCTCAGAGGCTCAGGTCATTCAGCTAATGAGTGCTCCTATTTAAAGGTGTGCTCCAGGGCCCTAAATAGATCTCTTAAGATCCTTTAATCGGCCGCTGAGGCCTCTTCTCTGCTGTGTGACGACAGTCTGGACGCAGTGAGGCTGTTACTGTAGCCACCACCTGCCACATCAGCATACCTGCTTGGGACGCCCCCAGCCCCGACCAGACTCATCCCTAGTTTTTGGACCATGTTTTCATACCTCAGGACCCCACATTACATTGTGAGTAGCTGTTGTTGTGTACTGTTCAAAAACAGGCTTAGTGAATGTGACTGGATGTGTTAAGGCTTAGGCTACTTGGCTGGATGGAAAAGTAGAGCAGGTGTTAGTGGGTCTCGGTTCATGTCATGGTCTCTGGTAATGACTGCAGCTGCTGCACTGACAAACAGTTTCTCCTGATTTAACTGTGTATTTTCCATGTGATTAATATTCAGTTGTTGTCAGTTGAGAAAATAGCTAAGTACATCTTATATTAAGATAATCCTTTATTAGTCCCACAATGGGGAAATTTGCACTTGAATGCAGTTTTGAAACTAGTTAAATTTTAGATCAGTTTTCCAAAATGTATGATCTTCTAGCAATGAGGCATTTTTCTAGATTAAACTATCCAAATGTTTCCATGTATAAACTATTTAGGAGGCTCCAGGTTTGGACACAGAAGAGATATCCATGGATGATATCTCTGGTTCTCTTGTGTGAATTTTGATTGCAAAACTATATCAGTCAAGTGCTCTTTTTAAGTAAAGGATCCAAAAGCTGCCTCTGTTCAAGTGTTAAAATTATGCTGCAGGACTGTCATTTCACTTACTGCTAAGGATCCACAATTTATAGAAAATCTTAGATAAGATCCAATTGAATCATATCACTATATGCTGGTTGTATATACTGTATTTTGCTGGGGTAAGAGTAGTCTGTCCTTAGATGTACTGGCAGACCTTGGCCATCTGTTGTTAGGGTTATGGGTTACAGAGAGAAGAGGTTGGTGATTGTTTTCAGTGTCAAGTGATTCAGAGAGAGTATAAAGAGAATCTGGCCTTCACTTAACTGCAGGGCAAATTCAGTTCAACCTGAATGGCCTGCTGACGAGGATAGATTCTGTCAGTGAACAGAGCTGATATTGTGAGATGTGACAGTACCTTCAGGTTGTGTGTATGTGTATGTGTGTTTGATTCTGTATATTAAGACAGGTGACTATGTTCACGACTAAAGCTTTTCTTCAACATAGAACAGGTTAAAGCTCTTTTCTTCTCAACCTACTGACGCACCTGTCCTTCTCAGAGGACAATAAAAAGAAGAGAAAAGCTTGAGACACAACAATGTACAGACACTTCCCTTATTCATCAGTAATAACAGCCACTTTTGCTTAACCCCATTTCCTCACCCCCTACCCATGGTAACCACAGCTGTCAAGTCTACCTACTGTGGTTTGATTATTGTCTATTGTCCTGGTCCTTTCTGTCTTTCTTTCTGTGTCACAGCACCCACTCCACCGCCAAATAACCCATGTGACACTTCACACCTCTCTTAACCCCCACACCCCCACCCCTTCCTTTCTTTTTCCTCCACCTCTCTTGTCCTAGTCAGCTGCTCAGCTGTAGTGACTGACCATTGTTTCCCTCTGTACCAAGAGCCCTTGTGTCCCGCGCTGTCTCTGCACTTCATGTGGCACAACATCAATAGACCTCAGGCCTTCTGCCATCAGGCCCCCAGGGTCTGCCCCGTCATGCCCATCAACCCCCCCACAGTCTGTAGGGCAGTCAGGATTCAGATCGATCGGGGCCTTGGATCACTCCACCGAAAAAACAATTAAAATGTCATCTCTATGCTGTCTATTTACTACAACTGTCAATGGTGTATCTTCATAAGAGCCGTGCATGTGGGGAGGGTTGTTGATGTAAACACACTGTTGTTGCACCAAGTGTGTTATATCAATGTGGCAACATTACATTATGATTTATTCATGTGATATTGGTACTTGGTTTCTCATGCCAGACTATGTGTATGCACGGTTACACAAATGTTCATCTCAGTTACGTGTAAAATGTTGCACAGTAATTCTTTTAAGTGTGTTTTTTTTATTTCAGTTCCAATGATCCCCATGATTTTACATCATCACTGATGGTTATAGAGCTACACAGTGGTAATTTTTGCATCTTTAACATGTGATGCATTGCATTGTGGAATTGCTTTTCAGGATAGTGTCAAAAGATTTTAAGGCCCAGGAATTATTATGAGTATGCTGCCACTGTAGTAAATCATTGTTCACAACAGGTATTCCTTTCCAGCAGTGTAGACTTCACAACCTAATGGCTAAAATTGGCGCTGATATTTTTTTATCCTTTAGAGTTACTACTTTCAAGTTTACTTACTTATATTTAGACACACAGTATTCTGTATAAACTAGTCTACAGTCACCTACATTATAGAAATACCCTTGTAATAGTCAAGATAAAAGGAGTAATGTCACGTGACAAATCAAAAATTCCAAATGTTTGTGCTTTTTAACCTTTAAATACATATTACATTTTTCAGATACAAAGTAGCAGTATCATAGACCAGTGCAAGAGACATTGCTTTAGTTCCAAGGCTGAAATCGAAACCCTCATGCCAACAATAACCCACCCCACTGAAGTGTCCTTGAGCAGACAGAGTCCCTACCAGCTCTAGAGCAGCTGACCCTGAACTTTGGGCAGCAAGAGGTTTCTCCAGTGTGGATCAGTAAGCCTTTAACGTCCTCAAGTCCTCCATTTTGATTTACTGAGTTTTGTTCTGCAAAAGAACGTGTAATCAGTGTGGTATCAGCTGATGTGAAGACTTCAGCAATTTTTAAAACAGTTATCAGCATCAATATGTTAGTGGGTTGTCCTCGTTATCTAACATGTTTATATCTCTGCTCTGCCGCAGTTGGCTCTATTTCTGTGTTTGTACTGTGAAGACAGTAACTTGATCTGTTTTTGTCACAGTCGCAGCTTGATGTGCTGATGAGTGTGTTGTGGAAAGTTTCTGGGTCCTGACATGAGGATGGTGGAAGGAGTGTGCATGCACTTTCCTAGCATCAATTGACCATAACATTCATTTCTTTCAGTTTTATTATTGATTTATTTGCATTTTCATCCTTAAATGCATTCAAGGTTTAAGCTGATACCAGCTTGAAATGTAATTTTAGTGTAGTTATGACTGTGTTGGAAATCATCATGTGGTCATGCTGGCAATGAACTGAATGACACATCCTGTTATTTTCTTCTCAGCTGCTCAGGATTCATAGGAACTTGACTAATTTGATCTTAAGGTGCCTCTGATGATAAAAACTCACAGACACATGCTGGGAGTACAGCAAGAGATGTAATACTAATAGCAGCGTGTTTATAGCACGCATTTAACCCCACATCTGCCTGAAATCTTCTTCTTCTGAAACTTAATCTACTAACATAGGAAGTACTGAGGGACTTTGTTCCTTGTACACAGTAAGTGATATTTTCCTGTACATGACGAGGCTTATATACTCATGGGGCTTTCTTTAAATGTGAAGAATGTGTGTTACACATGTAAAAAACCTTCCTAGTCTCTCATGACCACAAAGGCTGCATGGGAAGTCTCATTGACGTTTCTAGACAACAAAGACTTGGCTAACTGGGCAGCCTGAGAGGGAAATGTGCAGGAGTGTGCTGCAAAGTGGAAGTGACTTTTGGTTCATGCTCCGGTCAGGTTTATTAGAAATGAAAACATGCCTGTTTACATACATGCTTGCTTTGGTACACTGGCTTGTTTAATCAAATTTACCGGTCATATGGTAACACACACGGCCCTGACCTCAGCCCCATCCAACATTTTTAGGATGAAAGGGGAAGTTGTATAAAACCTTTTGTGTCTCCAGAGGGAGCTGTGTGAAATCTAATATCCTCAAGTGATGTCACTTGAGTCAGTGCACATTTTAATGCATTTTTACTTCAAAGATGGGACAATCTGTTTACTGCATTCAAAGACATTTTTAATGTAAGTGGGGCGGCTGTGACTCAGGAGGTAGAATGGGTCATACACTAATCGGAAGGTCAGTGGTTTGATCCCTGGCCTCTCCAGTCCATGCCGAAGCATACTTGGGCAAGATACTGAACCCCACGTTGCCCCTGATGTATCATCGGTGTGTGAATGGGTGTGGATGCATTAGAGCGCTTTGTGCACAGAGCATGCGCTGTATGAATGTGTGTGTGAATGGGTGAATGTGACACGTAGTCCATTCCATTCCATGTAAATTTACTTATTTTAAATATTTTTGCTCTCATAATTATTCTAGAGGATATCATCCCATTTAAAAGGAGTTGGGTTGGAGTTTCTGCTGAAGCAGAGGGAAATCAGGGTCCCCCCTCCTCTCTCCCCCTGCCAGCCCTTAGAGACCCTCTGAGTATCTCTGTCTGTTTCCACATAAACAGAGCAGATTAGCAGGAAGATTTGAGGGAATATTAATAACCTGCTATAAACCACAGCCAGCTGCCTTCTAGACCAGTGCTAAAGACACAAAGAGAGAGCTACTGGTGTTTTGGCTCATATTAGCTGGTTCCAGGGTATAATGAGACGTTACAAATAGATTTGTTTTTTTAATGCTGTGGATTGTGATGGCTGGTAATCTATTCAGTAACGTACAATAAGATGTATTGTATCCAGTGTAATTGTTATATTAAAAAATACAATCTTGTCTTGAGATAAAAAACAATAATGAATTTAATGTTTTGGTTTTGAGAATTGATATGGGTAGCTAATAGGCCTTTCACACCAAATTAGTAACCAGCAAAATACTGAATGTGGGTCGACCCATGTTGGCTTCATGTAAAGACCCAGTGCCACTCTACTCTGTGCAGTGCAGAAGCAGAGTTTTCTGCCTGTGTTGCTGCACACACTGTATTAAACATCATGCCATTTACCACACGACTGGAGACACGTCTGCTTTTGATGAATTTATCTAAACTAGCCTTTATATAGTATTGAATCCATGACTGATGTGCTGCTCTTTCCCAGACACCAGCATAGTACAGCTCTTCATTGATCTGAAACCAACTATAAATCATTTTTCGAACAAATTACAACTAACACCAATCTGTTTGAAAGCTGTCCATGTATCCCTATTGTAAAATATGTTTTGATCTTAACATTGATCATATCATTTTCAGTGCCTCCACTTTGTTGCCTCAATTTAGTAATAAGGGAACAGACAACAACACTTTTCTTGTTGTGGTAATGTTGGAAAATGTGTTTTGAAAAGGCAGCAAACAGCCATGATAATGGTGGAAAAATCACAGTCAGATCATTATGAATCAAATATTCTATTTTTACCTATGTTTAGACCAATATTGATTAATTTAGCAATTACTCTATTTGATTAATTAGTTTAGTATGTAACATGTCAGAAAATAGAGAAAAATGTGCATCTTCAGAGTCCAAGGTAAGTAGTTCAATCAAAGTAGTTTAATAGTAGTTTAATCAAAATAGTTACAAATTAGTTTTCTGACTGTCACCATGAAGGCCTCCGCTGCACAGGACCCACACTGCCTTTAGCTCAGCCCCGCCCCGACCATCCAGCCATTCAGCACCCAGGGCAGGGAGTGAGTGTAATTAGCTCGAACCAATCATGCTGAAGGCATTAAGGCAGGATTAGTCATTAACTGGGGGTTTAGCTGTCAGCTGTCAGCCATGGAAGAATGCTGCTAAGTCTCTGCTTCAGCCCTGTGCACCCTGCCACCAAGAAATAGAAATAAAAAATTCTAGTAGCAAAATAGTTCTTAAAATACAGTGGCGCTGTCTGTTCTGTTAATAGCCAGAGCCACGGGTGGATGGATCAGATGCCAGCTGTATGGTACATATGTAGCCTGGGTGTTCCTCTTTTTATATCCTGGAGATGTTATTGCCATAGTACAGTTTATGAGCATGTGAAGGGATGCAGAAAAGCAGTTGGTACTGACACTAAGTTTGCATTGTCCTAAGTGTCAGAATGTAATGTGTAATGTTTAGTGGGGTCAATAAAGCACAGAAACTCTGTTTGTTTTGGACGTACAGTGGAAGAGAACCTGATGGCAGTGAGTTTGAACATAGAGAGTCTTTGTACAGTGAAGACCTTTCAAAATAAGTAATAAGAGAGAGATTTGGCAGTGCCGGTTCCATGAAAGAAATTGAATTTTCCTTCAGCATGTCGTCGCTATTTTTTTCCCCTCAAACCTGTCCACGACTAAACAGAACAAATTGATGCTGTCAGGGAGCTGGCAGGTCATTTGACTTTTGCAGCCAGAATTCATTTATTGGGCCCCTTCCCGTTCTGTCTCCTCTCTTAGGAGTGTACGCAGAATCCATCACATCATGTTCTTCCTTTTTATTGGATGGTTGTGTAGGTAACAGATTGCAGCGCAGCTTTGTCAGCCCGTCCCACAAGTCTGACTGTTAGTCTCACACTTTGATTGTAGACTACAGAAGCTATCTGACTGTTGAGCAGCTTTTAGAGAGGGGTGCGTATCTGAGTCCAGGTTTGGCACAGATGGAAAAGGAGGAGGTCAAGAGGAGGAGGGGTGGGAGCACAGCACCCAGGCAAGACAGACTGCTTGGGGTCTGGGAGTCACTCCTGCTGTGTGGATCTGTGGCCTTTGACCCACTCCAGAGAAGAGAGACACAGGAGCCTCTGCATAGAATGCACATGTGGTCATGCATTCTCTTTGTGTTTGTCTTTTACTTACAAACTCCTTTTCTCTTAGTGTTTCTCAAAAGTAAACTCATGAACACACCAGCTTTTAAAACTGTGACATTTGGAGGCACATTCAGTTTATTCCAGTGGAATCAAACTGGATTCAAACTTGTACGTAAAGACAGGCATATTTTCACCAAAGCCCAATAGCAAGCAGTCTTGACAGTGCTAGACAGAGAAGAAGGTAGAGAGAAGCTTTGGGAGCTTTTGTGACTTGAGCACTTGCCTGGCTAGCTAGCAAGTTAGCTCACCAGCTACAGCAGTAGAGAGTATAGTCACCAAGCTTCTACAACCAAATATCTATAATATGCATATTAATTTTACTGTACCATTTTGTGTCGTGACCAGGCCATTAGAAGCTATGTGTGTCCCAGGCTGAACAGATCTGATGACTGAACACACCAGGGGACACTGAGACAAAGCCGTCCCAGGTGCTGCAAGGACGCAGGTGGCGTCTGCCTCAAGCAGCTTGTTACACAAATTATATCATGCATGCTGACAGTAACCAGCATATGCAGAAACACCATTCTCGTTTCTGTCTCATGCGAGTGTGTATTCTCACTCCTGCAGCCACATGCCTCTCTGATTCATGAACCTGGTGATATTTGATATGCACGCCCAGACACACGCAGACACATATTCTTGAACACTTCAGGAATGTGTCCATAGGCTTTAAAGAGACGAACAGGACGAAAAAGGAGATGTCTGGCTGATTTTGGCTCGTCCGTGTTTGCTTTCACGCTCCAACTCCACTTTTGCCTCAGATAGAAGCCAAACCCTGTGATCTATTGGGTGCCTATAAAATAACCATGGACTTGTTGTCCCAGATATGAATTGTTTGATTCCCTCGCTCTAGTTAAGCTCACTTACTGGAACATTTGTACTGCAGAATCTGCGGCCCAGTACTGCAGACTGGGTCTTGGCCAACGACAGCGTTTCTCCATATGCACATGAGACTGAACATGGCTGCAGGCTCCCCCTGTCCTCAAAATCCGCCCTCTCCCTCTTTGCTCATTAACATTTCAAGAGGAAAATCTGATTGGGGAGGCAGTGCGTGGCAAAGTAAATCCCTTCTGTTACTTACACAGAAGACATGAAAACAGCAGAGATGTTGGCTGAACAACCCTGTTAGTATTGTGAAAGCTTTTGAAATGATGTAAAACATATCATTTTGACACAAGAACTCTTAATCATCTGTCATTTACAGCTTGTTTTCTACACAATTAAACTATTTTGTGCTCTAATCTGCTAAAATGCCCTTTTACCGTAGCATCTTTAGCAGCAGTTTCTTTAGACCAGTTATTCTTCACCAAGCTACCAGAGGTTTATCAGAAACAGGGTGTATTTCCGCAGACACAAACTGACATTTTAGCTGAGCACTATCAGCTCAGGACCAAAAGGTTAATTGCTCGCGTCTCTGTCAGGTTGTGAGCCTCGCCGAGTCCTCTGATCCGTGAAATGAAAGTAGCTGTCGTCATCCCAACGAGTGAAAAGATGCTGACTCACTTTCATCCCAAGGTTTCTTGGATTTCTTTTGTGCTTTCACTCACAAACTCTGGCCATGTTTTGCTGACTTGTGTATGTGTATGAGCATGCAGTGAAGTGAAGTCAATATTTGAATTCCATTAACATTTTTTCTACTCACTTACTATTCTGTCTTTTTTGCAAGCTTAATATGAGATCTTTTTTAACACAATGCCTTTCTGAACTGCAGTGCAAAGCTGGAACTGGTTGCTAAGGGAAGTGTGGAGCAGTGTGTGTGTGTGTGTGTGTGTGTGTGTGTGTGCGATAGTAAGCATCTTTTTTGTGTGTATGTGCATGTTTACTGTATGTCAGTCTCTGCTTGTGAAGAGGGGGGGTTTGGCTTGTGAAATGCCACAAATGTGATGATGGGGGAGTGGGCAAATGTGGTCTGACTGACGCCCAGCGAGGTGGAAATGTAGGTTAATCTGATCATATGGACACAACCATCATCATCAGCATCATACCTCCTGGAGCAGAGACGGAGTGGGTGATGGAAGGTGGCAGCGGGGCGTTGGCTGAGCCTGGGAGGGGGCAGAGAGACAGGAAGGAATGGCTGGAGAGGTTTGGTGCATTATTATCAGATGCAGTGGAGGAAAAGGGCAGGGAGTGTTTGCTGTGTGTGTGCAGAGGGATGGAGTGAGGAAACAGAAGTGAGAGGTGAGGGAGGTGGGGAAAGATGAGAGGACTGAGAAAAAAGAACAGAGGGAGCGGGAGTGGATTGATGCGTTGGCTCACAGGTGCCCCCCCCCCCCCCTTCACCACCACCTCTTACCCCATGACCTATCTTCAAACACTCCTCTGAATGACCGCCTGATTGGCTGGGTGTCACCACTGTCACACATGCAGCTCCCTCAGTCACCATGCCACCTTCTCCCGCCACCCTACCACACTTCCTTTTCTAATTCAATTACACAATCACATTATGTAACATAGTTATAGGGGAAACGCACACACTCTCTGAGGTGTGATATTGATGCAGACGCCATCTGTGACAGAAGACAGAAAGACCTTTCTAGCTTAACACTGAATAATTCTATTAGCATTACAGCTGTGATGATGTTACCAAGGGAGTCATACATTTCTCTTTAACCTTTAACATGAAATTTGCTCTGAAATTCAGGTATTCATGTCTGACTAATGTTTCCATGTGACAAACTATTTATTTAGCACACCTCACACTGAGGCAGTTTCAAAATGCAAATTTAGATCAGGGAGGCTGTCAAAGTCATATAAGACTAAGTATTAGAATGCATATTAAAGGATGAGGTTATGTCTGTATTTGCTGCTGGAAACGTAATTTCCCCGAGGGAGTCATCCCAAAGGGATCAATAAAGTCCGTCTAAGTCTAAGGTAATGCAGGAAATATATGTAACACAGACATACGCTGTAGTTGCAAGTTTAGTAGGCACACTTGATATACCCTCACTGAAATACTAAAAGTTTGGTGACAGTATAATGCATTACAATTCCACAGCAACAGAAATGATCATTGAAGTTGAATCATCACCTCTAAAACACTACTAACATAAAATGTTGTATTAGATGGTACTGGTTTTAGCAAGATGTACATAATTCACTGGCAACTGAGTATATGTACAAATAAAATAAAAAATAAATGTTATTAACTTTAATTAACACTTACCTCAATTATAGGCAATTATCTTCTGGTAATTTGTTCCACAAGGGTGGCACATAATAATTAAGTGAAGCCTAATCAGCTGTAGGAACTGTAGAAAACAAACCAGTTTCTGAAGATCTACAGTAAGGGCCTCAATCTGCATAAAATGTATGAGTGTTTCGACCAGAACGCCACAGTAGATTTAACTTTTTTGCCAATCGTCCCTATGCTTTTATGCCCGATCCAACTGCATCAACAAGTAGTTTAATCCAAGTGAATGTGTAGGCTGCGTTTCTATCACAGCAACAATGCTGGTCTGAACAGAGCCTAATAGTTTCTGAAACCCCTTTCCAACATTGGAATTGGAGCATGCGTTCAGCTGTGTCCTTTTTACCTTATGGGAACAGCCAACCAGACAATCACACCCTCTTTATGCAGAGATTGTCCAGTTTTGCAGCGGTATGACTTTAGGCAGGGGTTGAACTTCTCTCAGGCTCTCCTCTGGCACTTTTCATGTGTGGAATTAAATGCAACATCATGAATTCCTTGAAGGAGAGTCTCTTTAAAGTGTGCACTTATATTCCTATGCACAACTCACTGAGCACAACACGTCTATGACCTATTGTTTTAAGTATATTGAACCCTTAAGAGGTCTGGCAGCTTCATATTGTACTCGCTGGCCATTTAGTGATTTATATACTAGCAGGTAGACCTGATGTAATGTGCTCTACTTTCTTTGTCTACTTTCTTCATCCTTGCAGCAGCAGGATTGTGAATCATCTGCAGTTTCTGAATCAGCTGCAGCAAGGTGACTGGATTATATTACAGCTCTGGCCAAGATTACAAAAAAAGAATAGACCATTTGAACTGCTCCTGTGTACAGTGTATGGCTCTGTGGAATCTGCAGCACAGATACTAATGGTGTGTTAAAATGCAGCATGGAGATGCTGCAGAGTGGGTTGCCATGTGTGCACCAATTGAAACCCCTCCCCCTCACGCTACTTTCCTCATGGCCAGATACATTTGATGGAGACTCCCACCCACTCACCAGCGCCCCTGCTCCCCATCCTCCCTCCCAACCCAAGGGAGACACCTAGTGGATGTAGGCTGCAACTACAGCCCCACATCCCTGCTGCCCTCACCCTGACCTGCAATTCTTTACAAGTACAATAATTTATGGTTTAATTTACAGCGCACTGCTAGGCACAGGCATTTTCTAGTGATTGTACAAGCACAGTGGGACAGGAGGCTGGATAGACTGAAGGAGGGGGAGGAGAGAGGAAACACTGAGTAGTATTCCCAACATGGTGATAAATACAAGGGCTACAGTAAACTGTGTTCCATGCAGCAGAGCATAATCTCATTGGGCTCCATTATCAAACCAGTTCTCATCAGTTCTTTTGCTTTTGCAGTGTGTGTCTGTTCTCCTCTGCCTTCACATACTCCATTAGACCTCTGAGTTGAATTAATCTCACATTTCCATGCTGGGTGTGCCTACACACTCTCCAGGCTGCATAATGCATTATAATGTAGTTTGTGGGGATGCTGCACTGGCCTGTAGTCTGAAACTCATTTATCATGGCTGTGCAGACAGGCTGCTGCTGCTGCTGTGAAGAAGACTGTTCTTCATTCAACAGCACATCTCTCACCTCACTCATGCCCTCTATCTCTCACTCTCTCCATCCATCCCTCATTTACACCTCCCTCCCCTGGCTGTATGAGCGATCCCTCCCGCCCTCTCAGGTTCTTTCTATTTTTAATTACCTGTCAGAGACCCCAGGTCTTGATCCCTTGCCTCCCAGCTCTCTGCCACATCTCATTCACTTCAAACTCGCCAAGAATCTGCCTATGGAAATACAGTGAGGAAAGATTTACAATCAGGCACTTATTGATCACAAGTGTATTTTGGGAAGAGTCATCTTCACTAATCACAGATGCAAATGTCTAACTTAACTATTTGTTATGACTGCACATGAGCTAGTTTAATCTGTTATTATTATTACAGATATACCTGTATCTGCTGGTCGATAAGGTACTGAGGTGCAGATTTTTTTTAATTGGAGGTCAGTTTGTTAGTATAGAAACTCTCCTGTTTGATCATAACACAGACACAGTACCAGGACATGAAGGATAAATTAATAGGTACAATTATTTTTGGTCACTTGGGGATGCTGCAGCAAACCGCAACACTGATATATATTACATTATAATGTCAGCAAACGATTTCTTATTTCACAGGCACAACATTAGCATGTAGTACTATGAGTCATAAATATACAGTCCAGGCTGCAGGTATTTGGACAGTGACACATTTTTGTGTTTCAATACATTCAGTTTGAAATAACGTAATCACTGTTACATTAAAGTGCCAAGTCTCAGCTTTAATCTCTTTAATCTGAGTAGGTTTACGTCAGGAAAATGAGAAAATGACTAAAGCAGAAATATCTCAGCCAGTATATATTGTCTGCAACATGTTTGGATTTATGACTGCATGTTGTTCATCACTCATGGATTTTTGGATTAGTTGAAAATAAAAACCCCTTAAACCTCCTGTCAGTGAGGATTGTAAGGAAATTTTTTGTGAAGTTTTCAAAACCGAAACCAAGTATGTTGAAAGATCTTAATTGCATTACAACATTTGTTGCAAAATGCCTGAGTGAAAGACTGAAGTAGATTATGTAAAACATTTAACTAACAGAGGTATTTTCAAATGATTTGTATGAATTATGCTGCAAATATACCTCACTGCTACTTTATCTCAACCTTAATTGGTGAGTTATCTTTTTTCTTCAAGGAACATTTGTTTTCCACTGCATCCCTTCCTTGTCTTCTTGCTTTTTCTTCCTGCAGCTCTGTCTCAGTGTCTTTTCTTGCTCTTCAAATCGGAAACTTTCCTAATACACTGTTGGTTGTCTCCTCAGTGCTCATTTGTTCAGGTGAAAGAGGAGTGCAGGACGACAGAGTTGCACAGCAGTGATCAGCTGTATTATCTTTCCTCGACACACAGAGTCTGATTGTAGCTGCCAGGTTAAATATAGAACCTGTGGTGAAACAGCTCAAACTGCCAGTTTGTCAGGTCTGTCAGTATGCACATAGAAACACACTCTGATAGAGGAAGCCCTCTCTTTTTCTATATCATTTCCTGTTGTGTCAGATAAATTCTGTGTACTGTGCTGTGTGTTTGTGAGGTAGAAAGATCCTGTTCCCCTTTGCCTCTGTCACTGTCAGTCTCAGATTGCCGCCTACCACAGATAGAAGGGCAGAGAGAAAAAAAGGAGTTAGCGTGTGAGAGTGTGTTTTGGAGGTGAAGCCTGCATGTGTCCTGTCATACTTGGTGGCCGCAGTGTATCGCCATGCGTCGTGCATTCAGTATATTTAGAGGGTACAGGAGAGCCGGGGAGGATGACGACGACGTGTTTGTGTGCAGCCCTGGATACAAGGTGACACAACAGATAAGGAGCTGAAATGAGACACAATGGACATGAAAATATGTGGATTTTGTTTAGTTTGCCTAAAAGGCTTAAAAGTGTTATTTTTACCATGTCAGATACCTTTGCACTGTGTCCACTCTTAGATTAATATAGAACAGGTTGCCTGCTTTGCCAGCACAGATGGATTTCATGTCCTGTAGCCACTATTTTCCTCAAACTGTCCATTTATAGTTTGAGAACTTTCCATCAGTCACTGGCAGCCATCACCAGCGTTGTTCTCTTTACACTGTTAGATTGGATTCCAGGTAGTATTAATGAGGTCCTAACAAAAGTTTTCCTGTCTGAAACTAGCAGATAACATGTGACCGCAGTGGGCCAGTAGAACATTTGATATAGAGTTCAATTAAAAATTTAGAAAAGTGCCTCTGCTGTCTCCTGCTATTCCAGGCATGTGTTAGACTTCTGCATATGGTGTACATTGCATGACTTTTCCTTCTGATAGAAAATAGTCCATTTTTGCAAAAGAGGACACTCTTTGTATCCTGATATCACTTATATTTTGAGTTTTTGCTTAGTTTAAAGGGAGCAGTTAGTCTTCTCTTTTTTTTGGCTGGTTTTAGTTACTGATATATCAGTATCAGCATATTTGTCAGTTGATAATATTTGAGGTAATTTAGAAACTGTGTCTTCATCACATAGTTTGTCCACCAGAGGACACTGACAGTTTTCAGCTGTAGTTGTACAGTAGTCAGTATTGTCACCAACATATAGAGACCAAGTTTAAAGGATCCTTTTCAAAAATGTTTGCTGCTGTGATGCATTTATTAGAGTTTTATTTGTACTAAATGTACTCCCTGTAAAAACAATACAAGGTTAAATGATTGTGACATATACAGTATGCAAGTCACTGTCCTGCCACAGTAATAGTCTGTGTGCACGCTCCATTCTATCCAAAATGATTGTTAAATTACTGTCTGAATGAAAGTGGAGACAGCAGAAAAATGTTTTAGTTCAACCTCTGTCAGAATGGATGTTAAAGCTTGTTAATTACTTCTCCACTGGATACAGTTTGGTTTGTCTGGACTGAGTGGAATCCAAATGGATTTGACCCCTCACTTTCAGGCCACACTCAATCTTCTGCATTTAGACTTGATCATTACAACATTATTCCCTGAAAACCCAATTAAAACTGCAGCACACTGGCTCCATTCTGGTTGTGACTGATGAGTCTGAACCTGAGTTCAGCCAAACCATCATCTCTCAGTGGTTTGCCTCTATGCTGGAGCACTTGCTGTGTGTTGGACTGAAACTGAGAAACAGCGGGCAAACCTAACTGAAAACAGCAGGACACTACTGAAACCTTTCCTCTGCCCCTGCATGTGTGCAGGATATTAAATAATAATTTATGTGAAAAATATTCCTGTTATTCCAAGACCGGCAGGAAGTCCCATCTGTGTCCTGAAAACAGTCCAAACCTTCTAACTGAAATGCCTCCACCCCCCACATTCCTCACCTGTAACAAACAAAGAGGGGGGTGGTGCTGGCACAGTCTCTGATATCTAATTTTTTTCTATTTGGGCATTTATCTGCTCTGTGTTTTACAGAATGTTTGGTGCTGGATCTTCTCTAGAGAGTCACAAGGCTGGCATGAGTCTCAGAGACAGTGCTGCTTCCAAAACCCAAAATATTTTTCAGAAGCATTCACAACAGCATTAAATGCTCTGAGCTGTAGCCATGGAAACATAGCTTTCTGGCTTTTGTGGAGTGACCTTCAGATGCTGCCAACTTTTCAAAGACTTTAAAAACTGACTTTGAAATGTGTCTGCATTGACACTGTGGGGCCACATTTGTGATTAAGATTAATGCATTGACTGTGATTAGTTGTTGTTACTTAAAAAAGAAAATTGCAGTAAGTCCAGTCAAGTATATAAAGAAATTACCACCCTGTTATGTTGATATTGATCCATTGTCTAAACACAAAGCAGTTTAATACTACTAGTTGACTTATACACCTCACCAGCCCATTGCTGAGAGCTGAGACTCTTATCTCCCCTTCCTTTTCCTTTTCACATGTCTTCACTGTGCACCATGAATACTTTGTTCCTCATTCTTTTATCGTTTATTTTAATCAACTTTCTTTTTACACAATGCTAATGTTTATGGCAACACCGTTGCTAAGAGGTTTGCTTGTTCTGTCTCAGGAAAGTGACAGCTTCAATCCTTGCAACATGTGTCCTTTCAAAACGTTCTTGAGCAATACTGAATCTATCTGTTCACTGTTTGTTGTATCAATGTATCAACACATTGGTGAATGTTATATTTCAGATGCATTATATGAAAACATTTTACTGCACATAATATATGGATTCAGTGTAATCCACTGTTTCTTCTTTGTGTTAATTTTGTGTAAAAAAAAAAAAAAAAGCTCTGTCCTCTTCTGGCTGTTTTTGCAGAAGCCAGGCCAATGCACACTTTAAAAAGCATCTTATAACCAGTTTGTTTTCTGGCCTACTCTTGATTTTAATCCTTACACTTACACTTCATTGCACTTGTTTTCACATATATATTGTCATCTGTCTTTTCTATCCTCTTTCCCTTTTTCTTCTTCATGTGAAGCCCTTGGTAACTTGTCTTTTGAAGTAAGGAATCTGGGCTAATACCAATATTCCTTTATGTTCATAGAAGTTGCATCTGGTCTTTTAGTGAACAGATAAATGATTATGTAACTATGCTCCATCTGGTTTGAGGACCTGATAAGAATCGCCATGATATGGTTTTAAAGTGTCTGCAAGCCACGTGGGCATCTGATTTGATCAGCAGCTGCATCCTGCTGAGCTGACAGTCAGCGATCCTCCTAACTTACCGCATCACCTTCATACTTCGAAGGAGAAGTTGGGTTTATATAGATATATCAGGTCTGTATCTGAGAGTTTTTGCAGCTAAATGCGAGTGTTTGTGATTTTAACTTTGCTGCAACAAACCACTCTGCTTATTACATTCCATGGTCCAAACCAGGATGTGATGGCTGCTGGTTTATGTGCTGACCTGGACCAACATTCCTACAAATACTTAGATCTCAGCAGACTGTGGCACGTTTTCAGGACTCCATCCGGTTATGAAATTCCAGGAATATCTTTGAATTGACTGTGTAGAAATCAGGGAATACCAGCTGAATACCAGGAAAGATAAAAAGTTAAATCTTGAACAAATGCATAGAATTGTACATCAGAGTCAGCTGATTTGACCACCTCTCTCCTTCCTCTCTTCCTCCTCCAGACAACATCACCTACAGGTCAAGGCCGGTCCGACTCCCCGGTCTACACCAACCTCCAGGAGCTGAAGATCTCACAGTCCAGCCTGCCCCCCGTCCCCTCTGGCTCACCTCTCCATATCCTGGGTGACTGGGAAACCCACAAAGACCTGAGCGGCAGGCATTTCTACTACAACAGAGCCACCGGAGAGCGGACCTGGAAGCCCCCGCGCACCAGGGACACCAGCGGCAGCACCAGCAGTATCCGCGGAGACAGCCAGGGTACAGTGGAGAGTGAGGTGAGGGACATTTGAGCCAATTTCTCTCTGTGGTCTTTCAAGTTATGAACAGTTCATTATAATTGTGATACCTGTGACGTCTGTTTATGGCTTCTAAATATGAACACAGCATGCACAAAACCACATTCTGTGAGCACGCTGGAACACAGGATTCAGGTATTTAGTTTGTATGTGAGGAAAAGTCTGAGGTGAAGCCTCAGACATGGAGGACATGAACAGCCTGTGAATGGACTCTCTGGCAGTCCATGTTAAATAAACAGACTGTGGTAAAGGTGTGGTGGACCTCAAAGGACTTTTAAAATTGTGTTGTGGTTACAGCTCAAGGTAGGGAAACAAGAGTGCCTTTGATATAGGGAAGTTATGATTTCCTGTCAGATTGTCATTTCCTGCCAAACTATCCAACACTGCCCCCGTGTGGTGTAATAATTTATTGCAGTATCATATGAGGGAGATTAAGAGAGGTTAATTATATACAGAATAATTGAAATATAATCAGTACTGAACTGATGACTCATTCAAAAGAAAATTAATCAACATATCAGTCTGATTATAATTTGGTCCTCAAACCGGGTGGACTCAGCATTGTTATAGAATCACTTATCTGTCCACTAAAAGACCACAGATAAACACTTTGAAGATAAAGCCTACTGTTAGCATTTTGGGAAAGACTCTTATTTGCTTTCTTTACATATTACTCTCCTGTCATGTCTGTACACAGTAGCCAGTTAGCTTAGCTTAGCAAGACTGGAAACCAGAAGGAACAGCTAGCCTGGCTTTGTTCAAAGGTAAAATAATGTGCCTATAAGCGCCTCTAAAGCTTACTAATTACCATAACATTTTGCATTGTAATCATGTTTGTTTAGTCTGTACAAGAAACAAAGTATAAAAGCATCAATTTGGCAGAACCTGACTATCTGTTTCCAGTCTTTGTAACAGGCTACTAAACAGGCTACTGGCTTTAGCTTTGTAATTGCAACTGTAATTGCAACAGTAAATAGCATTTCAAAAGCTACTTGGAATTTTGTGTGTATTATCTTAATGTGCCAAGGATCTGTTAGTAGCAAGAGCTGTTAAATAATTGTACAGTAAATGAAGTGACAAGTACAGTATTTGACTCTGAAATGTTGTAAAGGAGAAGTATTAATAGCACAAAATGGAAGTACTCCAGTAAAGAAGTAGAAGTACAACACTTCTGCAATAAAGCACACCTGCTACTATTGTATGTTTTTTTTCCCTTATTGATATAATGGGGTGAAAAAGAATTCTCACATCTGTCAGAGGAAGTAATATTCATTTTCTAGTGACTCTTTTCTATCAGGGTTATAATGTCGTGTCATGTATTTTATTTATTTGTTATGTATTAAAACTTGAACCATTAAGTCATCTGTCTCTATTCCTTGTCTTTGTCTGTCCTCAGCTGCTGTCCTCTGAGGAGAACTGCCACAGCACCCACTCCAGTCAGTCTGACAGCCAGTACGGGTCGCCCCCCAGAGGCTGGTCTGAGGAGCTGGATGAGCATGGACACACACTTTATGTGTCTGAATACACACAGGAGAAGGTGCAGTCTGTTTTTTGATTGTACTTAGATTTAACCCTGTCTACACTCTACATCTCCATTTTATTGTCACCCCTGCTAATAGGATCCACGTCAAATATTATTGGATTTAAAAGTGTGTATATTTGTGTTTGCTGACGTGTGTTTATGTTTACAGTGGATAAAGCATGTGGATGAACAAGGCCGGCCCTACTACTACAGTGCTGATGGATCCAGGTCAGAATGGGAACTGCCCAAGGTAAGATTACCCCCTGAACAATAGCTGTCCACAATTTGTCTTCCCTATTACATGAATAATATCCCCCGTAAAGTAATCTCCTACTCTTGAGAAAGGAAAATCTTCTCATATTACATCACCTAACACCACTACCCAGTAACACATTTTTGTGTGACTCCTCCTCCCCTGTTGTATAGTCTTAAGTCTGGTCCTGTTAATGTAAGTGGATGAGTGCCTGAGGAGCCAAGTTTGTGCTGAACTCTGGGTGACTGACTATTACTGGCTCTTTACCCTTTAATCTGGAGGCTTAAGAGCAGGTCAGAATAGATCGCTCCATTCTCAGAGTGAATGGACAGTAGTGTGGACATGGGTACAGTGAGTGGACTTTACTGTTGACTTTGGAAGACAATGCTGGGGTTGTAAGAGAAGTCCCTCTGTCCAATGGTGCTGTGGACAGTAAAAGGAGAGGTAGGGGAGAGAAAGGGTACTGAAGAGTCTGCTAGAATAACACTGTGTTGTCTAAACTTTCACTCTCCTCTCTGTCTCTGCAGTATAATATCTCCCCTCAGTCCGGCGAGGTTCCCAAGAGTCGCAGTCTGGAGAGGAAGCAGCAGGATCCTATCGTTCTCACCAAGTGGAGACACAGCACCTACGTGTTAGACCTCAACGACAAGGTAAGATACTGTGTAGCCCCCTGATATGTGTTATTAAATAACCAAAATCTGAGAAGTAAAATGTTCACACAGACTTTTGGGTATGATGTTGCTGCAGGTTTTCTGGCAGGCTTTTTGTGTGGTCTTTCCATTACCGTTCTTATTGGCAGTGAGTTTAATCCCTGAACACTAATTACATTTCCAGCTCAACAGAGGGAAATCTTTCAATGGCTTAATCTGTCTCTTGAATTTGGGAGTCTTGGCAAAGGGTGGCAAATTGTTCAAGTGAAAAGCAGATTTACTACCTGTGTTTTATATCAGGTTGTTTGTGATTATCAGATGGTGAATATACACAACTGAAACAATAATATATCTGTTATTGGGTTGTGGCAGTCAGGTAAGTTATAGTTTTGCACTAATTCCTGTTAGAATCTGTGCATATTCAGGTGTAGGCTGGTCCTTCCTTAATGGAGGGCCAGTGAGATAGAGATAGTGAGACAACCCATTACAACTGACACAAATTATTGCCCCTTTATTAAGTTGAAAGGTTCACAAGAGACATAAAAAAGAATAGTTAAAGTCAGAGCAGTAGAATCTGAGATATCCTGACTTTTCTACTCTCTATTATGGGTCAACCAAAACACTACACTTTCCATAATGCAGAATTCAGTATTAGTATGTAAGCATTTCATTACCACAGCCTCTACCCTGCTACTATTACTCTGTTCCTAACTGACCAAATAAGATACAACAAGCTGCAACTTCAGTTCCTACTGCTACAGTAACTCGACATTGTTGATAGTTAGGCCATAAAGGAGCTTGGAATTAATACAGTTTTGTTTTGATTATTACAAGGATATACATAGGATAATAAACAACAGTGTGTTCTCTTTGACATCCCTCAAATCTATGTGAAAATGTCAACAGGTTAATGTTGTGTTGTGTTCATTTGTGAACACACCAACATTGGGGGAATTAACCATTTACATTTACATTGTACACTGTCTATCACTTGACAATACTCTCAAGAAATATGAGTTTGCAAGGATATAATACTTCAAGAACATCTTATAAGTATCAGTGTCATCATTTATTGAGAGTGTCTTTGTCACTTGAGACAATTAATTTGTGAATTTGCTCAGATTTACCAATAATGGTCTGGAGTACAAGCAAAACGCACAGTGCAATCTTAGCAGGTATGACGTATAACATAAATTACTTGAAGAATTTAAGAGGTGCAAGAAGGTGAAGAGAACATTCTTCACGGGGGCACTTAATTTACAGATGAATTATGCCTCATGTGGCCAATAGTGAAATTAATTTAAACTTGGATGGAGGGTTGTAATAATACTTTAGCAAGTCCTTTTCCCTATACACATACAACTGTTTCTCCATTCTCACGTTTAAACAAAATGAGTGCCACAGACAGACAGACAAAAAACTTCCTATGGCATTAGAATGAAAAATTATCATTAGTTTTCGACTGCTAAAAGGTTGATAGCTTTCAGTGACAACGAAATGTCAAATTTGCTAGTTTGTTAGATGGTATAAAATGTATTGGAGGCTAACTCTGTGGTGGTTTTGTTGCAGTTCTCATTCAAACTCTGGCGGTTCGCTTCAGATCCGCACAAGAGGAGATTTCGTCTCTCTCTTTACCGAGATAAAGTTGGTACCACACAGAGCCTCTCTTCTGCAGTCTCCTCTCTAATCAACAGATGGTCTGTTTTGATTCATTGTCAGTGTGTCTAGTAGAATACCTTGTTAAACTACCTTGTTAGGAATTATGACAATCAAATCCATGTTTAGACTCAATCAAAGGCGTCTGATTCGTGTGTATAGTGGATTGTACTTTAGGCTGCAGATACACAGGAAGAAAGAAGCATCTTGGAATGAATCTCCTTCTCTGAATTAACACATTTTCCTCATGAGCATGTTGTTTGTAACCTAAATCCTAACTTGCTTTTACCTTAATCTTTATCTTTCAATGACCTGAATTAACATCCAACTCAATCTTGTGATTACACTCCAGGTTCCTGATCCACTCTCTTCTCCTCACTGTCATCAGACTGACTATCTTCATGTGTCTTGTAGCTGGCTGGTAGTTATTAAAAACTCATCATCTTGTGCCTCTGATTGGATAGGAGTGTGCTCCGGTGCCCAAGCAGAGCTCTCCAGACTCTGACTCCTGCCCCTCATCTCCTAAGCACCCCTCGACCGTTAGTATCCCAGCTTGCACTGCACTGCACTGCACTCATCATCATCCTTCTTTCACCTGCATCCAAATACATCCCTCCTCTTCTTTCACTCTCCATTTGGTTTTCTCATCTGCTGCATGCCACATCCCACACATAACTGCATCACATCTAACATAATGCTAAAAAAAATTTTAAAAAATCAACCAGCACAAGTGCAGCAGTTTCAGCACTTCCCTGCAGTCGTAGGGTGCCCTCTGCTGGTGATATTTGGTTGTAACATGAAACAGCACAGCTTCTGCCAACTTCCGACACTGCCCATTTGCTTCTCAAGCTTCAGCGTGTGTGTGGATATGTGTGTGTTTTAATGCATGTTTTCTAGCAGGTTCTTATCTGCATCTGTGTCTTCATCCTCAGCCTTCAGAGAAGTGTGGAGTCCTCAATGTCACCAAAATCACAGAAAATGGAAAGAAAGTCAGGTAGGAATTTTAGGAACTTTTTCAGTGGCCTGATAAACTTTCAAGAGTCTTTTCTAAACTTTGAGACTCATATTGTCTTTGTTTTAATGTGACCAACAGGAAGAACTGGACCTCATCATGGACAGTGCTGCAGGGTTCCTCTCTGCTCTTTGCCAAGGGTCAGGGGGGCAGCACCAGCTGGGTAGGCATCCCATCAGCCCCGAGAGGCTCATGTTTCTGCAGAGTTTCAACATTCCATTCACCTCTGTTATTTCTCTCCTCCTGGTTTCTGCATAGTCACATGTCTTCATTGCCAACTGTGCTGTGAAGTTTGTCATCCTCTGTTTCTTGCTCCTCTCCTCTTTTCCTCCCTGAAGTCTTACTACCGCAGTGGCTCCATCCCAGAGCTGCTCCTCACTCTTCTTAGCAACTGGAAGCGCTCAGTCAAGCCCCGTCCTGCTGTCTCCTATGTGAACTGTAGGCCTGTGCAGGCTGCCGCTGTATGTCCCCTCCCTCTGCACGTGTTGCTGTTCCTGCCTGTCTTTCATTCTTTCATTCACACCTGCTCTGACTGACTGGTTTGACTGATGTTTATGTGTGTATGTGAAGCGTAATTCAGCTGATCCTACTGGAGAAAAGCTTAAAGCTGCACTAATCAGTGTTTTAAATGGCTGTGTATAATGTGAAAAGGGTTGTTATAATGACTGAACAGAATTATCACCAGACTGTTGTTCCCCTCAGCTCATTGTTTTGGTTTTACAACCTGCAATTTCACTGTTTTGGTTTGCCCTCATCAACATTGTTTCCAGCCTCAGCAGGCAGCTGTTTTTAGTAAAACAGCTCTGATAAACCTACTGTATGCCTCCTGCACAGCACCAGACAGCAGGCAAACACAGTTAGAGACTAGCTGGTGAACATAGTGGAGCATTTAGCCGCTAAAGAGCCAGATGTTTCCCTCAGGAGGTGATAGAGACCAAAAATCCAAAGATCTATTAGATCTAAATTTTGACAGTGATTCATCAAGTGGACACAAACATAAGTTCTAATATTGCTCTGTGTCTGCTGGACGTACAAACAGGAAACTGTTTCCAACAAGTCTGCTATATCAACCTTAAGAGATGATAATGTTTCATTGGTATGGTTACAATAAACTGAATTTATTACTCCAAGTGGCATATAAATCAGTTAATGTAGGTTTAAGTTGGATGGGAAGATGAAATCGGGCCTCAGTAGCCTGTTAAGGAGAATTTCACTCAGATTTATTTATTTGATTTGGCAAGAAAATGTCATTTATGAAGTCTCTGTGTTTTATGCCTTTATTAGAGTCTGTAATAAGAGAAATGACAGGAAATGTGAGGAGAGAGTTGGGGAAAGACATTTAACAAAGGTCCCCAGTCAAACTCAAACTGGCGACAGTGTGGTCCATGGTCAGCGTTTTAACCCTTAGGCTACCTGATAATCACAAGACCTTGAAAGTTACTGAATGGCTTCAATTTTATGTACAACAGTCTAATCAAAAGCATTGTCTGTTTCAACATGCATGTGGCAAAAATAACAAGAACTAACAGTATTTTTGCTTGTAGCACAATACTTTTTTTGAGTTTGTATAAATGAAAAGTACCAACATGAGATGTTTAAGAATGTGACCGTGGCTCCAACAGGGATTGAAGTAGATTTAGTATCTGTGCTTTTTAAGATGTTGGGCAGAAATTCAGACACCAGATAGTTCCAGAACATTTAGAAATTAAACTCTTCAACTGATTTCCTGTGTTTAATGTGAACATGTCCTCTAGATTCATGAAATGTCTTCCTAAAGATAGGTCTTTGTCAAATAATCTCTGTGTCAGACATGGACTCTCACTCTGTTTCTTTGATTTCAGAAGTTTGGCAGCAACCAATCGAAGCCCGAGTTCACAGTTGATCTGCGAGGGGGGTCTGTGGACTGGGCCTCCAAGGACAAGTCCAGCAAGAAACATGTCATCGAGGTATCTGCAGTCGAGTTTCAGTGTAGATCTAAAAGTGATCATTTTGATCAGAACACTTTGGAACAGGTGAAGTAATGCTGACTTTCCCTCCCCCAGCTGAAGACCCGTCAGGGGACTGAGCTGCTGATCCAGTCAGAGATCGACAGCGTGATCAATGACTGGTACCGGGCCCTCACAGAGACCATCAACACACACGTGAGGAGACACTTTTATGTTCATTTTCACTTTCATGAGCAAAATCTTGAGATGACATATGCTTAATCTTTCAGTAAATGTGTCTTTCTCTGCACTCCTTCGGTTTCATTTCTTTGGTCCAAAGCAGAAAAAAAAATTAATTCATTGCAGAGATAGTTGAAATGAGCAGTCTAGAATGTTCCCCATTTAATACAGACATCTTCCTCTCTCTAGTTCTGCCACAGCTCAAATTAGATAACACCCGACCAAACGAACCAAACAGGAGTGTGAATAGATTGCTGCAAACTTGGATGGATTGAATGAGCTGACTTAAATCTCACTGTATCTATGTGTCTCATCCTGTCCAGGCCTGGGAATCAGATGAAGCCATTGAGGAGGACATGCCTGAGTCTCCTGGAGCTGAGAAACAGGACAAGGAGAAAGACCACCGAGACTCCAAGAAGAACAGAGGTGAGAATCTGATACTGCTACAACAGAAATCAGTTTATGGTGACTGCCATAAAGAAATGCACTCATATCCTGCCTGTCTTCCCTCAGTGATGAAGACCTCTGTGAGTATGGACTCATCAGACCAGAAGAAAACCAGGATGAAACTCAAGAAGTTCCTGACACGTCGACCCACATATCAGGCTGTCCAGAGACAAGGGATACATCAAAGGTATTCAGACTTATACAGTGTATATACAGCACTGGTACTAGCTCCTTTCTGACAGTTTTCCACATGTGAATATGTGTTGCTGTTTGAATATTTAATAGCAAGCAGTGTGGCCTGATGATGTGTATAATTAATGTGCATTTGCCAATTCACAGATCAGGTGTTTGGCTGCAGTCTGACCAGTCTGTGCCAGCGGGAGAACACATCAGTGCCCAACTTCGTCAAGATGTGCATTGACCATGTGGAGAACACAGGTATGAACGGCAGCCGTCTGACTGTATCATACATCCCATTTCATTTTATTATCCGATTGTCATTCAAAAACCATGTTAGTAATGATCAGGGATGTGAACAGAGACAGAACAATCATAAATCATGAATCAAAATGAATGAAAACTACAGCCAAACATTTGTCTGTTCAAAAGATGTTTTACAAAGGTTGATTAAGTATACGTGCAATTTTCATTTGTCCAGCTTCGCTTCTGTGTTTGAGGTGGAAATTATTAATCAGTTTGCTGATTTGAATAATTTCACTTGATGCATCATCATTTAAATGCAAAGCTGTAAGCAATCATATCACTCTCATAATGCTGTGATATTTCAACACTGATTAAGACTCTTCAGTAAGCAAACTTACTTTAGTAAATTTAGTCTGCAGCTGGTTGTTCATTTCAGTGCAAATATAAACCAGTAAGTACTGTATTTAAGGTTAATATCTCAGCAAACATCTACCTCAAACAATCACATCTTTATAGTTTGTGTGCTTTTTACTTTTAAACACTGAGTAACTACGTAACACACTGTATCACAGCTGAACTGACGTTATTTTCAGCACCAGTAAGCTAAGAACTGTTTTGGTTAATGACACTGAAGATTCAGTACAGTCAGTTAAAAAATATCTCTACTGTGCCTTCTGTAGATCTCAGGTTCAGCTGAGTCTAATAGAGAAACCAATTAGAATGTCAAACCCTTTCACTATCTATAATGATCTTAGCTCAAGGTTCATTTACTACCTTTTTCGGAGGTTTTTTCTGAGGGTTGTATCTCATAGTCATTCTCAGCAGATACAGGTAGCTCTCACACACCATGCTCCCGACACACCAAGCTGACCATATGATTTGCCATTGGACACGGTTTGGTTATTGTTGCTTTCTGTGACTGACCCTGTTTTTTTTGCAGTGTTTGAGACGTATTTTCTCATATCAGCTCTTATCAATGGTGTTTCCTTATGTTTTGTTTTCAAGTATTTTTTTAGACATATCTTCAGTATGAGAGACACTTATACAGTGTGTATATATACATGGAAATGGTGAGCTAATTAGTCTACCTAATTTTCTACATTCAGATTCTGAGTTGAGACTCCTAGAACTGTGGTCTGCGCAGTGTGTTCAAGTGCATCTTTTTAATAGAAGACATGAGGTGATGCAAGGCGATGCAGAGTGTTTGATCAGTCAACCGTTGTTGGTTCTGTTTCTTTCATCAGATTGACACGTCCTCTCATTTACACTCACTGCATTTTACACTCCCTCCTCTCATCTTCTCCTGCAGGTCTCAATATTGACGGCTTATACAGAGTGAGTGGGAACCTGGCAGTGATACAGAAGCTCCGCTTTGCTGTGAATCACGGTAGGACTTCATTTCCCCCGTTCTACTCCTGTCTGACCACCAACACCCCCGAATAATATACGACTCCATACAATATGTGATGAGATGGGTCACCTGTCGGGGATGAGTTCTGTTGGATTAAAACTTTGTTGTCTCTTTCTCCACCACCTTCTTCTGTCTGTCTTTCCTCCCTCCATCAGATGAAAAGGTGGATCTGAATGACAGTAAGTGGGAGGACATCCACGTCACCACTGGAGCTCTCAAGATGTTCTTCAGGGAGCTTCCTGAGCCTCTCTTCACATATGGATCCTTCAATGACTTTGTGAATGCCATCAGTGAGTAACATGATTCATTGCTATTCAAGTATATTATGACAAAGAATGACACAATGAAAATACACAGGAACCAAAGAAATGTTAGTGCATGATGTTTTTGTCCCCAATTTGGCCACAAGATGGCGCTCTGTATTCACTGACCTCCTGTCTGTTCCTCTGTGTCAGAATGCTCGGACTACAAGCAGCGAGTTAATTCAATCAAAGACTTAATCAAGAAGTTGCCAAAACCCAACCACGACACAATGCAAAACCTCTTCAAGCATCTGCGGAGGTAAGAACAAAAACAGCTCACACACACACATTTTATAGAATGATGTCTTTCAGATATTATTTACATAAATAATTACTGTTTACCTTTTAATTGATTATATCCTGGTTACATAATTTCTTTGGAGGTAATATATATTTGAAAAGATCTTCACAGAGACTGACAGTTTTGAACATCAGTACTTTTTAAACAGACTGAAATGTGTATGTTGCATCACATTTTAAAAGGTATTGAAAGTTTGCACTGAATGCCTGGTAAGATTCTTAGGCTGTCATTTAAATCAGATATTCCCTGAACACCTTAATAAAACTTGTATATTTAATATCCTTTAAAATAATATATTTTAATCAGACAAAGGCATGTTTGTTTTTGAACATTTAAAAACAGCGTGAATAGTCACTGTCCAGATACATATAGACTGTATGTAATGTCTACAAACTGCAAATGCCGTGACATGATCTTTTAATATTTGGTCAATCAATCAAAACATCCATTTTATCACTAAAAACAAAAAAGATAACCAAACTGCTACTAACTAAATTAAATTAAGAAAATGTTTAGTGCAAAATACCAAGATGCATACATATAATGTACAGGTGAAATTTAGCCTCTGGTAGTTCACCTGGTAGAGTGCATACCATAAATAAAGCTGAGGCCTTGTCACCCCACATTTGAACCCAGCCCAGGCTGCTTGTCACCCCACCCCACCCCAACACACACACACACACACACACACACACACCATGTCCTCTGCATTTCCTGTCACTCTTCTCTGCCAAGAAATGAGCATTTTGCTCTATACGCTTTTTCAGAATTTCATGATATGCATTGTCCCTATTAAATAAATGAACAAACAGAACTACATGTAGTCTGGCAACACACATCCACCTCATACACACTTGCTTGAATCTGTACAATTAAGTGACAACAAACTATTGCAATTGTCCATAAAGCACATTTGATCCAGGCACTAATACCTTTACTGTTATTATTATTATTATTATTATTATTATTATTATTATTATTATTATTATTATTATTATCACTCACCACACCGGTTGGTGTTGCTGCTGAAAAGTCACTACAGCTTTTACCTGCGTCCATGTTATGTTTTATTTAAAATGAATACATATTGTAAAAGGTTTGGACAGGGTGTTGTACAGAGTGTTTGCTCAAAATGACACAGTTTACATCCCTGTATGAAACAACTGAGTGATCAAAACCTAGAGGGGACTCAGAATGGACCTTTTGTCAGTCCCTCTATTAATCTACAGCGTCACTATGATATGGGTGCCCTAGCTCCTAAGCACCTACCCAGGCACCCATGGAAATTGTTCCTTCTGCAACACCTCTGTGTACACTTCCTCAACAACATTCCTGGCTATTCAGATTTAATCTTAACTCTTAAATGAGTTTTATGATCATAAATGGCTCTGAGGATATCTTATTTATATTAACTCCTGTTTGACTCCCATGCCTAGTTTTTCCTCTTTGTGTTTACCTTTCCTCAGACTGATCAGCCTGTGGGCAAACACAAACTACAGCCAGGTTTAACGTGTATTCTTAGCCCACTGGAGCCAGTGGCAATATCATATGTTCACAATGACATTTGCCTTGGTTTCCAATTTGCATTTATATGGCACTGTGTTTGCTGTAATTCAGTACCTATGAAGTGGTGTTTCTTGAGGAAATTTATAGCGTGACATTCAGTGTATGCAGGTCTACGTATATCAGCGGGCGGATTTAATCTCCTTTTTTTTTCTCCCTTCTATGAATATGTTATTGTTTTGTGCATCTGCATGCAAGGATGTAGATTCTATTTAAAAAGGCTATTATGCTCTTGCCTGGAGCGTTCAGTAGTGTTACAGAGTGTGCGTCGTGAGGCTTGCCTCAGCGCTCCATCGCGAGCCCTAAAGATGTGTGTAAAGACGTAATGTTGTTTTTCCAGATGAAACCCTGAAGCTGCACTGAATCCAAAGAATTGACAAACAAATACACTCTCAGCTAAAGCCAATTATGACACATTCCATCTCTAAATCTCCTCTTGTTTCACCCCACCCCACCCCACCCCCCACCAGGGTGATTGACCACGGAGAGGCCAACCGCATGACCACCCAGAGCGTGGCCATCGTGTTCGGACCCACGCTGCTCCGGCCCGAAACAGAGACGGGCAACATTGCGGTCCACATGGTCTACCAGAACCAGATAGTGGAGCTTATACTGCTCGAGTACGAAAGCATCTTCGGGAGGTAGAGGCGCCCGCTCAGAGGAGGATGCCGGGCTTTTCAAAACACAGACTTCTTTTCCTTTATCCCCCTTTTCTTTGGGTGAACTGAACAACGCTGTGGACCAAGCAGTTGGGAGAAAATAATCTAATTTACATTCATCGACAGGACCGTTTACGAAAGTGTTGCACTTACAGAAGTTTTGGAGATGAATTTAAAAGAGGTGTACAGATTTCACCCGCTTTTTCAGTTGCCATTCCTGCTGCGAGTAGCGGTCTGGATGATGGACAGTGTTTCGTAGTGATGCCGTGATGACGTGTAAACGTCCGTGTGATTTGGTGGTTTTGAATATTCAGGTGTATTAACATGCACTGGATCCCTGTGGCCAGTAATTCAAACTCCAGAGCGGAGGCGGTGGCACCCTGCGCATCTTGGTGGAGTCCGACCAGACTTTAGTGGATCACGGCACCAACGTGCTCCCTCTGCGGCATTAAAACCTGAACGGGCACCCTCCTCACCTTGCTGGAGGAAGGATCAGAATCTGAATCTGGATCAGAACTGGATACGTTTTCTGTGTCGTGGAGCTTTGTCTGTGATGTGTAAGCCCTCTGTGGTTTTGGATCAGGTGGAAAAAATAATCAGTGTTATGTTGACTGTCTTTTGGCACTTGGATGAACTGGAGTCACAGATCGTGTCCCCACAATCCCTCTTACTTCACCACAACCCCCCACCTCACCTCCATGTCCCCCCTTTCAACCAGTGTTAACCATTAACCCTGTGACATGAGCGTCCCATGACTTGAATGACGGAGGACAAACCCTCTGTTTGTGTGTGTGAGTGAATTAACCTAAATGGAATAAAACCTGAGCAGAAGCATCCTTGTCTTGCCACTTTGTACAAACTGCGTGTTGTGTAGTCTGACGTGCTTTTGGTAAAGTTTGCGTTAAGCTGCCGAGGGTCGTCGTCTGTGCTCGTGTATGAACTTCAGTGTTAGTGTCTGCAGTGGCAGGAAACATAACCGAGATCATGGTGTTACTGGGAAACAACTAAGTGGATTTCTGGGAACTGCTATGTTATCATTTTACATGAATTGTGTCCAACTCTCTTGATGACCTCTCCTCACCTTTGCTACTATAAAGAGTATGCAGAGAAGGGAAACGGTAATGAGAATATTTCAAAGGTTGATGTATGGGACTGTATGGGTGTTAGAATGAAAAGAAGAGCCTTTAAAAACCTTTCAGAGCATATGTACAGTGACAGAAACTAGTTGTTAAAATGTGTTATAGTGACTGAGGTGTGTATGCTTTGATGGTGAACCAGTGAAAGATGATTTTGATTTTGTAAATTTGAATTAAAACATGAGAATACACAGATTGTGGAAAAAAAACAAGTACATGATTGAAAGTGTATCTGGAGTGTTTGCGCATGGTCAGCTGCACATTTTGAATGTAATTTTCAGGCTAACTGCTGTTTGTGAAATTGCTATGTCTAATAAAAAAAAAAAAAAAGACAAACTAAATGTGAGACTCCTGCATGTGCTATCTGCGAGAATGTAAGGTTAAATGTTGGTGGTGGACAGAGGTGACAGGAGGGGCTGAGTCTGCTGTGTAACCTTCAATCTACTCTAAAGCTTCACCTTTCCCTTGGCTTTAATTACATAATTGAATTAATCTACTCAACACTGATATCCTGGTTATTGAATTGAGTGATTAAGCTTTCACATCTCAATCAATTATATTCCTACCTGTTAATTATGAAATGAATTGTAGTATATTTCTGGGGATTTCTCGAATGCAGCACAACCTCTGCCGCTCAGCTTCCATTAATCTGATTTCTCCGTTCTTCGAAGGCATTTTTGTCATTACTCCGCAGGTCAAACTCGGCTGCGGACCTGAAGGGTGCGGATTAATTGATGTCTAATTAGGTAATTGCCACAGTGCCAGTTTTGATTAAGAAGCACGAGGTGGAGCGAGTGCTGAGCAAGACTGCTCACTGTGGGCCATACTGAGGGGAACACTACATTCAGATTTCTCTTTATTTTTCTGCAGGTGTGTGTGTGTGTGTGTTTTGGGTATCTATGTGTGCTTTGCTTTTAGTCTCCCCTCAATCTGCCATTGGTATGGAAGCCTAGAAGGGGAAAAAATAACTGAAAAGTTAAGAATCATAAAAAATAAAAACATGATAAGCAAAAATTGAGATAAGTCAATTAAGTCAAAATTAGGATTAGAATTTTTGAGATACTTAGATTAATAATAACTAACTAATAACTGAGATGATGAACTAAAAGTTCACTTTAGAGTAAATAAAAAAGTACTTACCTGTTAGTCTGGATAAAGCACAAAAAACAACATACTTTAATTGGGAATTCTTTCTAATTGGAGAAATGGTCTAATAAAGTCAAACCTACACTCGTCTCTGAACGATCAAAGACCATATGAACAAATTCAAGATGTCATCCAATTGTGTACCCACTGTGTAATATTTTGACTCTGTAAGCCACGACTTTGACTTAGTATCTCTGGTTTGTCTCTGGTTTGACTTTTGTCATTCTTACATACTTTTCAACTATTTTTTCTTTTTCTAGTAATAATGTACTTTCAAAAAATAGATTCTTGGTGGAGTCAGAATGGCCTAGGTTTGTTTTGATGTGTATTTAATGCCACACGAGCCCCTCCTCAGATCATAACCGCTCCTCTTTGAAATCCAGTTTAACCCCCTCTCCTCTCTTGCCTACCTGTTAATTTACTGCAACAGGTCTGACTTATGCCTCAGCTCTGGCTCTGTTTTGATAGGACAGACCACCTTGGATTCAACAAATGTGTTGGAGGTAGGCAGCGCTGAATCATGTGCCCTGCTGGAAACCACAGGCCGTTAAAACTGAGACGCAGAGAGGAGGGCCCCCAGAATTTCCAAATGAGAAAACAATTAGATCATTTCTATAATTCATGGGTGCGACCACAGCTTAGGCCCGGGGAGGCTTTGAGTGTTTGAAGTGCTCCATATGCTCGCAGTGGTTTTCAGGCCTGATCTGTTCAGTGCTGGCCTGGCCTGCTCCGTGGAGGCTGAGGTGTGGGCAGGTAATGTGAACAAGCCATTATGGAGCATAAAAGATTTATGAATCTTCAGCTGCTTCCCCCCTGCTTCATTTGCAGGTGGGCTGTCAGCAAAGTGGCTGGATGAGGAACAAAATGGTTGGGAGTTTTTGCCACTCTGAGGTAAAGACCTCTGTACTTTACCCACTGCTTTTTACTCATGGCTCAGTGAGCAAATGGCTGCTAAACCAAAGGATACTGCTGTTAGTTTGAAATTATAAAACAGAGTTTAATGCAGCATTCATAAAATATTTGTAAAACATCAGTATCAGAATTTAGGCATCAAATCCTTCATGGCAAAAGTGCTGGTAAACAGTTGGTGATTCACACATCCAGCAGTTACTAGTGTCCTCTTTAGCTGCTAAATGCTGCACTGTGTTCTCCAGCTAGCTGCTAAGTTTTCCAGCCTGCTGTTTGATGCTGAGCAGTTGGTGCACCAGTGCATTTTCAGAGGTTTCTCACTGAGAACTGTTGTTTTCTGCTGCTTGAAATGGCTGTAAAACTTGAAACTAAAACAATGTACTAAAAGATGCTAAAAACCTTCATGATGCTCAGAGAAACTGCACAGTTGGGTGATGATTCTCAAACAAGCATGGCCATTTGATTGTCAATATAAAAATATTCATTAGTGCAGCTTTAAACAGAGTCAAGTTTTATTTTTATTTAGTTGAGATTTGAATTAGAGGCTCTACAGCCTCATATTTTCTCATCCATTTGAAAACATTAACCACTTTTACAGGCTATTGTACAGCACCTGCACCAACAGCTTATGCCTGTACAGCTGGCCTGACAGGACGACTGATATTCCACTGGCTCCTGTGCATCCATCTCACCAACGTCAGCCCCTCTGCTAGCCACTAGAGTAATGTCAGGTCAGTACAGAGCACTGACTTCCTGTTGTTTGTCTGACATGATCAGGGTTTTCATCTTCTCAGACTTTATAAAGCTTCCTTCCAGAGACAGAGCACAAACTGTACTGTTTCACAGCAGAGCAGTGTTCCACGTGACAAGTAAACTGATCCTAATGTGTAAAACTGGTGGAGTGCCCCTTTCAATACTTAAAAGGTGTGAGTACTACAGACGTAATGCATCACCTCCATCATACTGGGGGGGGAAGCTTCTGTTCACCTGTCCTCATACCACTAGACTTAAGTGAGAAAACGTTCTTTGTCATTTGGGGGAACTGCCCCTTTAAAACTGACTGCAACAGTATCAGATATGGTGCAGGTGTGTTGCTGTAATGGTAAAGTTCAGCAAACACATGGAAGCTTGCACACTTCCTGCGCTCCTCTGTCTGCATGATCAAAGATTGCGTGAGCCCTTACAAGCATAACATCATGTGCAAGAAGAAGAAGAACTGGTTCCTGTTGCAGAAATAACTCATTTGCTGGCGCGCTTTAATTCAAAGCCATCCTTTTTCCAAATGTGCTGTCAT
Source organism: Lates calcarifer (assembly GCF_001640805.2). Classification (NCBI taxonomy): domain Eukaryota; kingdom Metazoa; phylum Chordata; class Actinopteri; family Centropomidae; genus Lates; species Lates calcarifer. The sequence goes on along the minus strand of NC_066856.1, from coordinate 3,764,621 downwards.
AGCTGCAGCGCATGGCAGACTAGGCTGTGTTCTCGCATGCATGGCAATGCTAAGTAAGCGTGTAAGTATTCCAAATGTCAGCCCAGCTCGTCGTCGTTATTAATGAGCTTCAGGCGGCAGGAGTGGATCATTTTCCATGGAAATTCAATGCATTTTAAATAGCAGTGGATCAACATTCCAGGCCAGGATTTACATAAGGTAATTGCAGGATGCTGAAAGTACCTTCTAGCTGGCAATGGATTTTTTTTCCCTCCTTACCTTCAGTAATACAATCAAGTCCATTAAGTAGGCAATAAATACAAGGCAAGACTGTATCAGCGCTCCATGACAGATAAAGGCCCCTCTCCAGAATAGCTATTTATTTACCCTTGGACACACACACACCTCTGTAGTCTGAGCCAGCTTCCTTTCTCTCTTCACTTGCTGCAGAAGATTTGACAACTTCACACCTATATGCACTTTCTCCTGCTGTGTGAGCATTGAAACGAGTTGGCTGGAGAGGGAGGGCGGTTTGGAGAATTGAGATGAGGCGCCACATTACACCTCTCCGAGGTCTACCTGCAGCAGCTGTTATAGGGGTCTGGGGAAATTAACTGTAGATAGAGAGTGAGAACACCAAGACAATAGTGCCATACTGTATGTATGCAGAGGTGGAGGGAGACTTCCATCAACTGAACACTCCTACTGTTGCTAGAACAAAAGAAATCTTCATCAACAAAAAGAACTTCTCTGGCTTTGTTAACTGGTGGTTATAACATCCTCCCCCTGGCTGGAATATTAGCATCAAATAAACTGTCTGCCTTCTCCATGAAGGGAAGTACCACAGGCCTTAGGTGGTAGTTAGCCTCTGTAGGTCTCTGACATGGCCTATTCAGCAGCTCATTAGAGAAATGGGCTGAGCTGGCTGACTGCCCCTCCTTCCTCTGCACGAACACACGCGTCCCCCTGGAGACGCTGCGATTATGTGTTAGTGGTGTGTATGGGTTTTTGAGGCCGTTAAGTGATGATTACACTCAGAAACACTCTATGTGTTTTCTTTTAATTCAGACTGACGAAGCAATGAGCAACAGAGGGAGAGGATTCTTGTCTGGTAATAAGAGCAGCAGTGAAGTGATCTTCCAACCTGGATGGAGATGTGAGGTTGAGGTTGGCCATGATAAGAACTGACAGTGAGACAGGAAGAACTAGGTGCTCTGATTAATATTAAAAGGGGGGGGGTGTCTGTTTTTTTCTCTGTCTCATTAACACCGTTGGCTCCAGAATCTGTTAGCTAACAGCACATGTATTCCCCTGGTGGGGCCTTTCTCCACTGAGGCTCTAATTAGGACATTTCATCCACAGCCCTTTCACAGCTGTCTGATTGGAGGAAAGGCCCTGCGTAATTACAGAGGCCCCGGGCCCCTGACGCTGCCGGGAGGGACCCTAAACAAATCACAAACAAGAATTTAATTAAAGGATCAACAGCCTCACACGTGGCCGTCTACATTTGATCAGAAAATTCTTGATCGTGAGTGTTCCTGCCTCTGATTTGAAACCCAGCAGAAGTTTTCTCTCCCTCACCGCAGGTAAACCTTTCGGGGGGGGGGGGGGGGGTGGCGGTCTACTTTGCCAGCTCTCTCATAAGCTCATTTGATTTGCTCCTGTGCCAACGTCTTACTTAATTAGCCTGCGCATTTTTACGGGCATAAATCGCTTTTACATCACTGCCAACGGAGCGCACCGCAAAGTGGGTCGATCATATATTATGTTGATCCTCCTTGGCGCAGTTAAAGCCATACATTACATTTGAATTTGTCGAAGAGCTGAGGGCCCCTGGCATAATTCTTCTTTGTTGTGCTGTCAGCGCTAATCTCTCCCCAGGGGTCTCGGCATCAGCTCTTGCTTTCTCCTCTCTCGTTGCTGCCCCCAGATCGGATGAGTAAAGGGACGCAGGGATTGGGCCGAGCCAGGAGGGCACCCACACATCTCTCAATCACCCCCCCCACCACCACCACTGCCCCTCCCGACGTGCAAAAACCCACCTCCCACCTTCCCCTCGCTCCTTCATCTGTGAGCTCAAGGCCTCTTGGAGGGTTTGTGATGTACATGACACACTGTGGAAAAATTGGGAAAATTTGCCAACACTTTCAGATTCACATCTCTTCCTTGTTGCTTTTAGAGCTTTTTACCTCACAGATTCACCACCCTCCTCTTCACTACCAAACTCCACAAACTTTAAAGCTGCACTAATCAATATTTTTGTGTCACTTGCAGTTATAAACCCACAGAAGAAGAGTTCATGAACAGCATGATAACGATGATGATTTTACAGTACTGAAACCCCACTAAGGACTTTTGACAAAATAATCCCAAACTCAAGGTCTCCTTACAAGCTTTGTCAAGTCTTTAAACAACATTTCACAGCAAACCATGCAGGGTCAAGGGTGATCTTTGATCTTTGCCTTTGTTTGCATTTACATAAATCTTCACGAGTCCATTCAAACCTCCCAACAGCAGCGAAAATCATCAGAACCTTCAGTGTGCCGTGTTGTCTGCTCGGCAGTTCTGCCTCTGTCCATCCCTCTCCCTGCACTGTCTCCTCTCTCCCACTAGGGTGTAGTGAAGAACACGGGTTCCCCCTCTTCTCTGCGACCCAGATGCATACCTGCTCCAGGCTGCGCTGTTTATTCTCCTTGGATTAACTTCCCCAAAACGTCCACCCTCCTCCCTCCTCCTCCTCATCTTCCTCCTCCTCTTCCACCTCCACACAGGGAAGGAAAAACAACTAGAGACACTTGGCTCTTCAGCACATGGCAAATCTGCTCTGACTGAGCTTGTAAACACACACACACACACACACACACACACACACACACCACACACACACACACACTCACAAAATCAAGCTTTTGCCACTGTTCCTCTCTGGTCCCCTCTGCATTAGCATGGAAGTCATCCATATTGATGCTAGGTGATTCATGCGCTGCCAGCCTCTTTGTTTTATCTTTTTTTTTCTTGCCTCCTTGCCCTCTTTTACCCAGGCAAAGCTTTCGGGGGATCAGGGGGGTGATTAAGGCGAGGAGAGACGGAGGAGTGGTCGACAGAGGACCCCAGGGTGGTGGGGGTGGAGGCGGGCAGGTTTGTAGCCCCGGTCCCCCTGGTGATGAGGTGGAGCCTAATTGATTTGTCAATGTGGAGCCATCTGGCACAGAGAGATGGGGCTCCAACCTGTTCTCCTTCCTGAGATGGAGGAGGGTGGGGGGGGGGTCATAGGAGAGACGGGTTGGATTACAGACTCATGACACACACTCACCCTTGGGGTTTTATATCTCTTTCTTGATTTTTTCACTCAGTCACTTGCGTTTGTTAAGGACAAACTGTGTCTTCCTCTTCTTCTTAATCTGGATTTCTGGATCACTTCCACACGACCCCCCCACCCCCCAAGGCCCACAATGCTCCCCAGCATGCACCCCGTGAATGATGACATGGACAGAAGGCACAACAGAGCCTGGAGGCGTGGACTGCCAGCCAAACTGAAAACACACACATCTCCGAGCTCCCACACACTCCGGCGGGGATCAAAAGGTCAGGGGGGTGCTGATGGACGCCGGCGCAGAAGCGAGGCCTCCGGTGTCTTAATGAAAAGAGCTCGAGGAAATGGAGACAGACAGAGACAGAAGGAGAGAATTGATGCTGCCGGCACTGATTAGGATCCCCCCCTCATCATCTTGTTTTATTCCCTCCCCCTTTCTTCCCCTCATTTCCCTCTATCACCCTTCCTCTGACTGGGAGCCTCATTTCTGGGGTCATTTTAAAGGTTATGATAAGAAAGCAAATGAAAGTGTGTCTGTATGATTGATAATGACAGGAATTAGCATTAGTTTGGTCAGTTTAGTGTATGTTGAACACCAAAATCATTGTCAGGATCTCTGTATCTGCTCTGGTTTATACTGACAGAACATATCTCCACTGACATGTGAAAACCTCATCACTGGCACTTTTTACCTTCAGTTTAAGGAACAAAGGTGAGATGAGCCACGCTGGCACCCCTGGAGCAAAGTGACGCTGTCTCCAAGTAAGATTTGAACATTTATTTCAGGATGTTGAACATCACTGGAAATTGAGATTATTTCTAAAATAAACACTTTCAAAATACTAATATGCCCAAGATGAGGGGGAGTGTAGGCAAAGCCAAAATCGCTCTGAAAATACTGACTGACATGCACCTACAGAGCAGGCACTGAAAACCTGATGTACGTTGGAAATGCACAGGTTGAGTATTAAATGTTTCTGAGACATGAGGGTTCTTTAAAGCTGCACTGATTTACTCTAAGACATATGATGTTATCTAACGTGGTTAGTCACACCTTAGTGATGATCCAACACAGACTTGTGACCAAACTCTGTGGTTCCCCTAAGCTCTGTGGAATGTTTCAGCATCTTTTAGCTCTTTGGTTTCGAGGCCCACAGCTTTAGTGTTTTGGCTCGGTTTCCCCTCTCTCACCAGCACCAACCAGCAAACAGACAAAGTTAGCAGTTAGCTGGTGAACAAAGCTTTCAAAGACTAAGAGCTAAGATTGTTTTGCCTGCCTAGGAGTCTTAATGTCATAGAGTGTGTTGGCATCTGTCTTACATCCTTTGCAGGATTCTCAGTGTGGAGCAACAGCAAAGTAGTCAATTCAGTCGCCAGCCATAATTACACTGAACTATAATCATAAAATAATTCTCTTTATCACCAAAAGAGTGAATGGCTCTTGGTCATGTAATATTTGAAATAATTCAATTCAGTGCTAATTCATGCTAAAAAATGACTGAGCTTCTGTTTGGTTCCTCCTCAGTATCATGACATTGTCAACATACAAAAAATCATTTGGAATGAAAGACGTGCCGCTCAGACCGCGTGCTCTCCTGCAGCACTGTGTGAATACTGTGAATGGCACACAACCAATTATGTCTGTAGTTAATAAGGGGTGGCTCAACTTCCCTGCTGGCTCAAATTACTACTTTTCTCCATTTGGTTTGTCTGTTGTGTGAAAAAAAAAACCTACCATCATTTAGTAAGACTGAGAAAATGCTTTTAAAAGCCTCTTAAAATGCATTATGATCCAACTACAAACCTGCTGTGGCTCTTAGACATGATTTGTTGCAAGGCATTCACCCAGAAGAGATGATATGAAATTATCACAAACAAGACATCTTTTCTTAGTTTCTGTCTCTAATTAGCAAATGGAGTCTCCTTTCATTATTTACACACAGGACATGTAAAAACCTCTGGAGCCTCTAGAGCTTGAAACTTTGACACAACAGCAGCTCAGCGGGGCTGTGAGTCTCTGCTGTTAGTAGAGGGGAGGAAGACGAAAACTGTTGATAATCGCTGGATTCAAAACAACAGGTGCTGTCCAAGCCTCTCAGCCCAATTAAGTGGAGGAGAAGCAGGAAAACCACATATCTGAGGGTGAAATGTGTGTGAGGAGGAGAGGAGTGAATGAGTAAAGGACGTGAGGGAGTGATCAGCGTGTGTGACGGGTAAATGGAGGATAGACGTCCAGGTGCTGGTGGAAAAAGGAGGGCGTGATGATCAAGGTTGCTAAAGCACAGATCACATCTTTTAACCCCTGTTCACACTCCTATGAAACATGCACATGCACACACAGCGACATCTCCCAGCGGAGTCAGACAAAGGCCAAGGTTAAAGGTCATCTCCACCAATGCATGTACACCTGGGTGGGGAGCCAAAGGTCGTGCACAGCGGGACGGAGATACTGGACACATTCCTAATAAGAACGATGGATGAGGATGGAGAGAGGCAAAGAGAGGAGGCAGAGGGAAAACCTCTGCGGGGTGAGGCGACCTGAGCGTGAGAGGGCTCAGAGCTGGTTTATCTGACTGCAGCGATCAAGTGCTGAGTGACTCACAGTCCTGTGCTGCATCTGGACTTTTTGCTGCATGACTTTTTCTCTTCTCCTGCTGCTACAACAGAGATCATATTTCTACAGACATGGTGCTGTGGCAAGGATTCTGCACGTCTGCGCGGCAGGAACCTGAAATTCTCTGAACATTTCCATTATATTTTCCATGTTTAATTAATTAAATTGTATTATTCCGTTTAGTTATTTATACTATTGGTTAAATCATCCGGCTCTTTGCTCATCTGAGAGTGATGGTTTAGTGTTACCTCATGAGGTAACAGAGGAGGACTCATCTTCTCTCTGGAACCAGAAAGAAACTTCTCCTCTGAAGGGACCAGTTGTTCAGTTGCGTTAAAGAGGGAATTTGTGTCATCTGCTTCCACAGACATCAGTGAGTGTCTGACACAAAGGCAGAGAGATATAGTGCTTCTAGCAAACAGGCCCTGTAAGGACAAAAAGGTGAACATTTAAGGGAGTGTAAAGAGATGTCACGCCTTTTTATGGGCTTATCCACTGACCTCCAGCAGCCAATCAGGTGGCTGCTTTGGAGACGACACTTGAAGGTCCAGGCTTCTCTGAGGAGGACAGGACAATGGGATTACACAGAGTACACACACACACACACACACACACACACATACACAGTAGAGACTCAGGAGAGAGGAGAAATGGATATTTACGTGAGTGTGTGTTCCTGCATGCTTTCCTGTGTGTGTGGGAAGACCAAAGCACACAAGAGTGGGTAGTTGGGTGGAGGTGTGTGTTCTTACAGCGTAGTGCAGCATGTGTGTGTGTGTGTGTGTGTGTGTGTGTGTGTGTGTGTGTGTGTGCGTGTGCATGTGCATGCAGGCAGGTGGGTGGTAGCTTTTCAAAGAGCAGACCATTTAATTGAATTCTGTGCAGCTCCTTGTTATTCTAGTCATGACTGAGAGCCGCTCCATGTTGTCCCAGCAGTGTGGGAGGGCCGGCCATACCTGCAAACACTGGCTGGTTGGCACTTTGTGTGTTTGTGTGTGTGTGTGTGTGTGTGTGTGTGTGTGTGAGTGAGTGTAGAGGCAGGGATTGTGAGGTGATTGCGGTTGCGCTGGTGTTTTTCTAGCGCAACTCGAGTCCTGATGTGGTAACGAGGAGGGGAAGTGGTGAAAGTCAGCCCTGAACCTCACCCTGAAAAGAAAGCATGAAACTGCCAGAACATTAATACTAAATATATGTGTGTGTGTGTGTGTGTGTGAACATGAGAGATTTGAGAACGTGTGCATGTCAAACTATCAACTTATTGTCCCTATTTCAAAGCAACCCAAACTGCACAAAAGAGGACAAAATAACACAGTCACTAACACATTGAGCTCAGCAATAGAGAAGATATGCTGCCTAATAAAATGAATAGAGTCTCTGAGCAATTACAAGCTTAAACGATGATGCATAAATTTCATTTATAGATAGATTTCACCAGGGCTTATCTCTGAGAAACACTGTAATAGGATTCAGCTGGAAGGCAAGAAAAAAAAGGTGTGTGTGTGTGTGTGTGTATGTATGTACGTATGTGTGCTTAGGAAAAGTGAAGCTTTATTTGTGATTAAGGTGATTGGTAAAGGGTGACCAGGATACAGGATAATGACTCCCTGCTAAACAAGGACACCTAAAACCTCGGTGAATCTGAACACGGTTAACGATTGGTTTCATATGACTGTAGCTGAAGGGTAATTCTCCCAGGGAGATGTTTAAGGTTCGAGCTAAATACAGCACAATGACAATCAATCAACCCTTTGCTACACACACACACACACACACACACACACAAGGATGTTCTCACTGCCCTCTCATATTGGTGACCCACTAGTCCTTTGACCGCTGTGTGTTGTATGTGTGTGTATGCTTTAAAATCAGAGGAAACAAAAGGCAAGGAGTCAGTGTTGATAAGTGACAGGAGCCAGCAAATCTGTCAGAGTATTACTGGGTGAAACGCCCTGAGGGGAGGCCAGTGGGTAATATACTGTTTACATACCCTCATCTCTGTTATACTGAGCAATCAAAGATGATCAGCTATAAGATGTCATATACAAGTATAAGTCATGAGTCATATCATACATGATATTTTACTGTATTTTACGACGGCTTTAGCTCAGATCTCACAACAGAATGTTTTGAGTTTGGCAGAGAAAAAGTATTTTGCAAAGTAAAATCCTGGTAAAAAATTACAATGTTCTATATTCTATTACTGAGAATCAGTTTAATAAATAAGTACACTGAAAAATATCTGTATATTATGCTGTGTTAGGTTCATCTTTATTATGTTGTGTCATGCTTAGTAACATATCTTGTGCGCATAGGCATATAAGAGGGAGCTAAATGTATTATTTTGAATATCAGACCAAGAAGTGGACTTTGCTATGATACACTCATACTGTGTGTGGTATTTAAATACCCACATAAAGATAACAGATGCTCTAGGTTTTTCTGTATAGATTTTTTTTAGTGAGTCGTGTTTTGATTGAATGTGAGATTGTTTGTTTGACAGGTCCACTGGTTCATATGGACCACTAATATATTTAAAATGTTTTTCTGTGTCTCACACAAGCATAAATAGATTTTCAGTTATGTATTATTTGATGCTGACCAGTGTGTTAAAAATGGAGCTCTGAAACAGCTATTTGTCACATGAAGTGGCATATTAACCTGCCTCTTCATACACACACACACACACCACACACACAGTGTCTGAGTGTAGGTTCTGCTATTTAGTGGTTGAGTAAATGAACATGATATTTAAGTGACTGCTATTTCCTGAGCACAAGCTTTCCTTTCCTCCTCCTCCTCCCGGCTTTTCTCTAAATTTCCCTGGGGAGCTTCAGCCCCCTGGGTTTGGCTCGGTGTCAGAGTCCCGGCAGCCATGATACTTCATCAGGCTTTTGCACCATTATTGGCAAGAGCACTCCATATCCTCTTAGCAGTTATAGCTTTTCAATTTTCCTTTGAAATGCTGAGCCCAGCAGAACATATGGCAATATCTTGGCTTTAAGTCCTGGATTGGACTGAAAGCCTGTAAAACGGCCCCGCATCCTGAACATGTAGCCACAGGCTACACACTGTTTGACCTTTTTAGAGTTTTAGAGTGTGCCTCAGCGCTGCTGTGACCACTGTTAAAGACATTTATAATAGGCACAATTATAAGATGCTGTTGGACGGTCTGACACAGTAATGTTATGGTGCGAGATGTCCTATGAAACATTATTCCAACACCTACACCCCGCCACCCCGCCACGCCCCACTCCCATACCCCCAGGAAGCAGAGTGGGTCTTCTAGGAAGTCAAGGAAAAAAAAACAGAGATGAGGAGAACTATCAAATATGTTCACCAGCTATTGTATCATTTTCAACCTCTGAACAGACTATGGATTTTTAGTCCATTCCATTACTAATTCATGCTGGTGGAGGGGCCGGGGCTGGGGAGGCAGGAGGAGGGTCGACCCTTCTAGAAACCTAATCTGGATCAATAGGGTTGACCTTGGGCTGGGCTGTTAGCAGGCAGACTGGACTGAAAGGGGGGCTCTGACTCATTACTGAGGACAGACGCAGATCCGTTATTCATATGAACGCAGTTTAGTTTTAATCGTGTCTTTGATGATGTTTTACATCTGGTCTCTGTGAGACACCAAACACAGGTCATCTGATATTTTCTGTAGCAGACACATCATCATTTCAGAATCATGCTGATGAAGAATTCTCTTACAATGAGTAAAAGCCATTAAGTAACGAGATGATTCAGTGATCTTAAATATGTAATTTTGAGCTGGTACAAAAAAAAAAAAGCCTCCAGACGGGACATTAGAATTAAATATTTAAAGTGTTCTGAACTTGTTGTTTGTTTGTTTTTGTTTTTTTTCCATTTCTGAAGTGGTCCCTTATGAGATTTTTATTGTGATATTTATTTGAATATTGCAGGAAAGCAGTGTGTGATTTGAAAACTCTCAAAGACAATATCATCAGAAACTGAGCAGCTTGTAATTGATGTATTTTATTGTGAGATGGGGAGTCATAAAAAATGAACAAAAAAAGAAAAACAAAAACAATCACTATAAAAAAAAAGATGAGGGTGTTAAAAGGGAAGGGGCATATAAAAGGGTGTGGTCTTGACACTGACATATAAAGTAACAAATTGGCACAAATAAAAACATAAGAACATACGTCAATATTATTTTGGCTTGGCAAAAAGGACAGTTTGTGTGGTTAAGCATCATCCTTCAATACAACAGCACACACTCATGCTATTAGACATACAATTAGTTTTCAAAAGTTCAGTAGCTTTATATTAGAGAGGGGAAAGAAAACTAAACTAACATGAGAATGGATGCAGAGAGGTCACAGGTTCCAATTTTCAGGCTTGCAGGGTGCAAGTTTCTTTTTTTCCCGAGGAAAAACATAATTTTGTTCGTTCGAAAAACATACTTCAGTATGCCGGAGTCTCATTTTCCAGGCTTGTAGTTATTTGCCTTTGAATCTTTTTTCCATACTAAAATATATTATCGTATTAATACAAACTACAGTATTGTACACTACATAGTGTAATAAATAACCATAAAGAAATATAAAAAATAAGACACATAAATATAAAAGTTCTCTATGACTAAACAGACATACCCATCTCGTTGGGGGTGGGGATAATACTGCCATTGCTGAAAACATACAGTACACACATTGAAACAGAACATAAAACAACATAAGAGACAAAAATAATACTGACAGGTAAAAACTTTGTTGAATCAAACTCCTGGGATTCATATTTGCCTACATTTTGTTACCTGAAGAGACATCTGAGCATTTTATGGTGTGTTAAACAAGTGCACTGAATAAGCTTTGAAAAAAGGCAGGACACAGTTAACAATTAGAAATCATACTTCATCATCATCCATTTGAAAACATGTGCATTGTATCTCTTTTAGTCGCTCAGAGTAGAAATGAAAGAAAGTCATCTAAAGTCTGTGATACATGGATATGTGGTAGGCTAAATTCTGCTCTCTCAGGTGCGGTGGCGAGCCAGAGTCAACAGTATTCCGGCTTATTGGTTGATCTGGGACCCGGCAATACCTGATCATAGCTGCTAAGCTTCAACAGCAATATTCTGTGGCACTTTTGATATGCATGTTTCTCTTGTTTTAGTTTGATTTTTTTGCATAAGGCTCAGAGGGAGGAGGGGTAAGTATAGGGAGGGTCAGACAGTTTTCTACATCTCCTTTCTGTCACTCTGAACATTTAAAGCAATAGTTTGACATTTCGCTAAATCTGCTCATTTGTTTACTTAGACGAGAAGATAGATACCACTCTCATATTTTCGCCATAAATGCAATTGCTTGTCTGCTTAAACAGACAAGCGATAACTTGTTTATTTGTGAATTTAAGCTAGCTGCTTCTTCATCATCATCTTTGGGTTTTATCCAAACCAGCTTACAAGTGCATTATGGACACCTGCAGGACTGGAGTGTGGAGCAGTTTCCCTGTCCTCTTGTCCTCATGCTAAGCTAAGCTACATCACTGCTGGCTGTAGCCATATATTTACTGTGCAGGTATGAGATTGGCATTGGTATCATCTCATCTAACTCTCACAAAGACAGCAAATAAGCACATTTCCCAAACCGTCAAACTATTCCTATAAAACAATGATTTGACAAAAATGCGTCTAAAAGTCTAAAAGGAACTAAACAACTGAAAAGACCCATCTGTCCGTCAATGTTTTTCTTCTTAAGGCTCACGATCCAATCAAAATAACACCAAAAAAGTAATGCTAACATCTGCTAGCGTGATGGCGTGGTATATCTAGTGCGGTAATACTGAAGGGTAGACAACACAACTCAACTGCTTTATCCATAGGTAAACCAAGCCACTTGTAGTGCACAGGATTTTTCTTATTTTCCTTCCAACTTAATAAAATACTGACTTTTTTTGTTCATTGGCAATAAAAAGGTATAGAAATATCTCCCAACTGTACAGCTTTTAAAGGTTAAAATATGAGTGATAAAATTAGTAACACTGATAAAAAGAAATGACCCAAGGTGTTTTAGTAATAAAACATTATCTAAAACATGTCGGCTCTAGCTTCCAAAGTCTGTATAATGCATTTCCTTTGTTAAAATTCATGTTCGTCTTCATCTTTTTCTTTACAAATGGATTTTTATAACAGTGAGAAATCATTCTCCTGTGGAAAAGTCACTAGTATTTTTTCAGGCACACCTGGATTTCTACACAGTAGTGAACTGAACCGAACTGTCAGAGTGACCAGACATCATCTCCTGCATTCTTCCTCTGCGCAGGGAGAGGAGGAATCTGATTGTGTCTCATGGAGGAGTCTGGTTCCTCTTTTAGTCAGTATCTCCTTTCTCCTGTGGCGTCTGGTTCTCATCTTCAGAAACCATGTTCCTGTTTGTTTCACCTCCGCTCTCCTCTGTGACCTCCCCCTCTGCTTTCTCCTCTTCCGTCACCCCTCCCTCTGTATCCATCGCCCCATCTTCCTCCATCTTGACATCCTCCTCTTCTTGAAGGCTCCCGAGCACCTCCTCCTGTCTTGTGTCGGCCTCCTCTTCGTCCGATTTCATTTCTATCTCTGTTTTCTCCTCTCCTCCCCCTTCCACCATCACTCTCTCCATCCCCTCCTCATTCCTGTCCCCTTGCTCTTCTTCCTCTTCCTCCTCATCCCCCCCTTCGTCCCCTATCTGCACCACCTGGATGTCGTTCATGTCCACCACTCCTTCCTCCTCCTCCTCCTCCTCTTCCTCGCTCTCATCCTCCCTTGTGCTGCTTCCTCGCTCATCCAAATCCAGCTGGGAAGGGACCAGGTGCTGCCTCTGTGCCCGGCTCAGGGCCTCCATCTCAGCCTGGGCCTCGGCGTCCTCCTCTGGGCTCTCCCGGCCTTCTCCTTGATTCTGCGTCTCCTTCTTGCAGTAGGAGTAGCGGTGGTTCATGTGCTGGGAGTAGGAGCCTGAGTGGGAGAAGCGCTTGCCGCACTTGTCACACTGGTACGGCTTCTCCCCCGAGTGGAAGCCGCATGTGTTCGATCAAGTGGTGTTTGTGTTTGAAGGCCTTGCTGCAGATGCCGCACTCGTGAGGTCGCTTCCCTGCAGAGAAAGACAAAATAAATATAAGTCGACATACTTAAGAAAAGTGAAAATTCTGTTGAGTTAAGAATTGCAGACATGGGAGGAAAGCAATAAACACTCCAGTGTAATCACAGTGAATCCCCCACATTGTCGCATGAAAGGTGCCAAAGCTTGAGAAGGCCTTAACAGTATCTATCATCAGTGTATCCAGGGAGAACATTTCAAAACAATACAACAAAATCACAACAATTGTGCTTAAAACCTTCAAGGAAACTTTATCCAAGCAGAGAGCAGCAGTTTCACCTAAGATGAGGTCATTTGGAGCAGAAAACAGTGGTTGCAAGCCAGGTATCAGAGTAATAAAGAAAAAAAGCTAAAACGCCTCTGAGAGCGTTGACCTGAGCTTGGCCACGGAATCATCATCTTAGAACAACCCCAAATCACTACCAGAGCTCGCCTCTTGCAACATTTGGTGCTTCACATGAGAAGCTGGCAGTGCAGAGGTGGGGAGTTGGCGGAAAGAAATTCTCAGACCTCTTCTGTGCATGTTGAGTAATACCTGCTGGAATGGAGGTGTCCACCCTTCTTTACGCTGAAGCTCAAAATCCCCCTTTGCTTGCACTCTGACTCATCTTTCCCAGGACCCAAAAGTGAGTGATCGTGAGGCAAGATCCGGGTCTGTGTTTTTTTTTAATTTTTATTCAGGGTCCATCTGTGATTGCTGTGTTTGTGTGTAGGCCTTGGAAACAATTAGAGTTTGTGTTTACCTGTGTGTTCGTATTTGTGTCTCAGCAGCGAGCTGCTCTTCTGGAAGATCTTGTCGCACAGGTCACAGGCGTACATGCCGCTGTCCGTCTTCTTCATCTTCTTCCTCGGAGGGCCTGAGTCTGAGTCATTCTGCTCCTCCACAGTAGACACGCCCTCTGAGCCTGTGTCCTGTTTCTCCTCCTGGAGAAAATGAGAAATCATATTAACACGTTAGCTAGAATTCAAAGCAAGGTTTGTCTGCTTGTTTCACAGCATAAAAACACAATGAATGACTCAAAAAACAGCATACCAGTGAACTGTGTGTGCGTGCTTTGCAGGAAATGATGCAGTGTCAAACCCTACTCACAGCTCTCCCCGGACTCTTTACCAATCATTTCCTTGGCCTGAAACATAACTATACTGTTCACTTATGAGCATACCTGCAGCTTTCTCCTGTCCCTGAGCTGGTAAAACTCATCCACTGATGCAGTGAAAGAGGATGTGAGGCATTATTAAGGAGCAGATATATACACAGGGCTCTTTTTTTACAAGGCAGGTCTATGCCAATCCACTTAACACGAAAGTATAATACAACAACAATAAATCAATGAGGCAGGCAGAGGTGTGGCGTTTAAACAGATTCCAGTGGATCAATAGGGCCTCTGCAGCAAAGTGCAGCCTCATGTCCTCTGGGCGACAGCCCAGGAAGATCACTCACACACCCAGTGAGATCTACATCCATCATTAGGGGCCCATTAGGTGTCTGCGCAATGAAGAACTATTAAGGGCTATCATTTTTACAAAGAGCTGAATTCTGACATTTCTATATATGACTTATTGATTAGATTTTGGATGCTTTCAAACTATTTATCATGTTCAGTGGTTTTGAACAATGAGAAGTAATGATCTGGACTGAAGAGTTTGACTGATCACTGCAAAAAGAGAAAAGCCAACTTGATTCCAGTCCACTTGCTTCTCAAAATGGCTACTGGATTACACACTGAAGCAGCTAACCTGGTTCTGTCCAAAGGTAACAAAACCTGCAGGAGGTCTACCAGCACTTCTAAATTTTACACCTTATATCTTGTTACGTAACCACCCATAAAATCATGTCTTGTTTTTACTATGTGGTTTTTGTTTGGATTAAACAAGTTAGTTATTAAGCTTTGGAGGTGCTGGTAGGTGGTTTCTGTTACCTCTGGACAGAGGCTGGCTGGCTGGCTCCCCCTGTCTCCAGTCTTTGTGCTAACTTAAGCTAAGTGGCTGGCAGTAGCTTTATATTCAGCATACATAAGAATCGTATTAATCTTATCATCCAACTCTTGGCAAGGAAGCAAATAAGACAGGGACGTGCAGCTGTTGCTGAATTGAGACATAAACATTTGCACACCTTCACTCCGTTGAGGTGGATGGTTTCATGCATCTCGGTCCCTGCAGGGCTGTTTGCTGTAGTGGTATAGGTGTAAGCCAGCTGGGGGATCAGGATAGTCTGTTTGTTGTTGGTGGCTAGAGCCCTTAGGCATTGCATTGTGGCCACAATGTCGAGGGGTTTGGCACTTGGCTGGCTGGCGTACAGTGCGACGGGGCTGGTGCTCATGACTGAGAGTGGTGATGCCTCTTTCTTTGTGCAAGTTAAGTTTAGGGGTTCATCCTCATTGGTTGAGCAAGAGGAGGGGGAGGGGTAAACGCTGGCTTTAGCCACCACTCTCTCCGCTTCCTCTCTGCAGGGCTTTGGCAGCGACAGGTCTAGGGGTCCCTCAGTGCTCTGGGGTGGCTGGGCTGGCACCGGACCACCAGCTGTCAGGTTTAGTGGCGAGGGGGGGGCCGGCGAGCTGTGAGCACCATTGATCTCTGCTGGGGTAGCTTCCGTAGGGCTGTCCTGCGTGACAGAGGGGCTCATAGTGGATGTGTCCTTCCCTGGGACCAGAGACACCACACTGTTGGCTTCACAGGTGTCCTCTTCCTCTGAAGGAGGTGTTGGGGCACCCAGTGATATCTGACCCTCCTGCATTTTGTCAAACCACTTCTTAACCACATGGATTGGCAGGCTGACTGAGTCAGAGATCTTGGCCAGCTCATCCTTGGTGGGCTCTGCATTTAAGGCAAAGTAGGCCTTGAGCAGGGACAAGAGGTTCTTGGGCTGGCTGCAGAGTCCTCCTTCTGACAGCAGGGCAGCAACAGCAGACTCAGACTTATCCAGGCCTGCTCCATTTAGCCTGAGACCATCCTTCTTGCAGTGCTTGAGGGCATGGAGTGCTTCCAGCCCACCAGGACAGTTATCACACAGGAGACAAGTCTTAGTGGTCTTTTCCTCTTTTTCTTTAGTCTCATTGGACCTGGTGCCTCTGATTGTAAGATCTTCTGGGAGTTTCTGGGACTTGAAGGTGTCAGTGGTGGTCTGAGCTGGTGAGACTGGCTCAGGCTCTTTCTTCAGGTTTTGGGCTGTGAGCTGGCCCTGGTCTAAACTGTAGTTTATAATGATTTTTGCATTTCCATCCTGACCCACAATAGGCAGACTGATGGCTGAGATGAGTTGCTGCTGCGGAGGGTGGAGCGTTCCAGTGGTTAACCCCGAGTTCACCTGCCCCTGGCCTTTGGCATTGTTTTCCAGCACCTGACGAATGACATTACCGTCCACTGCCACTTTGAGAGCATTCTGCAGGTCTGCCAGGTTGATGCTGATGGGTGACACCAGCCCCACAGTGGGCAGGACCACGGCCTGCACTGTGCCCTGCAGAGGAGCCGCAGCGCCTCCATTGAAAACCCCACCATTCATGGCAGTCACAGCTGGGGACGTTATCACCGTCGGCTTGTACTCGTAGTCCACAGGCTCAGTCTTGATCTGGTTGAGGGGCAGCTGCTCCTGCAGGGGCTTGCTGTGCTCCAGCTTCTCCCTAATCTGGGTGCGGAGGACTGATGGTGGTGTGGACAGCACTGGTGATGGACCCTGGGTCTGGGTTTTGGCGTTCCCCAAGCGTGGTCTGCCGTTAACTGAGATGACGCTGATGCACTTCTTACTACTGATGTGAGAGCTGTATGAACCTGAGTGGGAGAACCGCTTCTTGCAGTTGGAGCACTCATAGGGTTTCTCTCCTGAATAAAACCACAATATGTATAACAGAGAGAGAAATAAAGAGGCGGGGGGAGAGACAGGGAAACAGATTTCCATTAGTGAATGAAGCTAAATGAGCAAGCTAGGCTATGAGCACTACGGCAGGAAAAAGCTCTAATGCGTTTCAATAATACTTAAACGCTGATGTAATGGCACCATTGGGAACTGCCCTTCTCTAATTGCTGTCCCATAATACCAAAAGAAACACAATTATGGCACATTAAGGAAGAGCACACATTGGACTGAAACACAATGAAGGATATCTAAATACAGGGAATTGGCTAAAACATAAATAAAAATAATATTCAATGGAGACCAAAACATGTGTGTCCAACAGAGAATCATGGCAAAGACATGTACGCTGGATCTGAATGCACACACCCATATAGACACACACAACGCTGCCATGGTGACAGGGGCTGTCCACTCACCGCTGTGGATGCGTAGGTGCTCCTTCAGATGGTGCTTGTATTTAAATGCTTTGCCACATTCAGTGCACTTGAATTTACGATTGCCGCCTGTCTGTGTGATGTGTCTCTGTCAGACAAGGGGAGAGGGGTCATTCAGTGAGATACACAATGAAAACACAACCTTTGAACTGCTACTAATTCATGTCACAATGTCATTAATCAATCAGGGGCAAAAGTTCATGTTTATCTATCATGTTTGGAAGTGAGCTGCTAAAGAAACAGGACTAAGCTGCCATGTAGGGTTGCATAATTTAAAAGCATTTTGTCAGGCATATTACCACAATAGTAATATTCAGTGTAGGCTGAGCCACATATAATATATTAACCCACTGCTTGGTTTTGGTTAGGCTGGTTAAATATTTAAATTCATGAGTATACTTTATTAATATGGTACCAGAGCAGCAGACTACTCTTAAACACTCTCACATATCATCTAGCTGCATTAAGTACTTAAAGCCAATAAAGGGAAGTTTGTTAAAAACTGCATCTCCACTAGAAGATACCACAATTTAACCAGTTTTTACCTGATCCCGTCCAGCCTTGTGGACTGTCATATGCCTCTCCAGTTGAGCGCGGTATGCAAAGCTGTAGCTGCACTCGGGACAGCTGAAGCTCTCTTCAGTCTTCTCGTGCCGGTACTTGATGTGCTCCTTCAGAGAGCTGTAACGCTTGTAGCCACGAGCGCAGTACGGGCAGGTGAGCAGCTGAGAGAAGGAATCGGGAGTTCCTGGTTGAAAAAAAAAACACACACACACACACACAAAAGGAGAGATTGTAATGCGAGAGTGAAGAGGAGAGGAAAGGAAAGGGTTAAAAACACATGGTCAATAGGGAGGGCTCTTTGATGTTGCACATGGACTGCTGCAGTAACACTCCTCTGCTAGTTCACCAATCACTGAAAGATCCTCCCCCACAGGTAAACAGCACCCAGGTGAGGGATAAAAGCTGATTACTGATCTGTAGTAACCTCTTGTCTGTAAAAATAGTGTACTGAGTTGCCAAAGCAGGACTGCATTTTATTTTTGGTTTTGTGCTTCTTGCAAACACAAAGCACAGCGATTACAGCCTTCACACCTGAAATTCCATCATTTGATTACCTATTGTGTGTTAGAAGTGTTTCAAAAACACCCACACATGCTCAGGAAAAGTGAGCTCAGTAAACAACTGCCACCTGCCTGGATCCAAGCTGGTGAACAGAGAGTCTCAGTTGCCCAGCTCCCACACAGGTAAAGCATTACTTCGTTAACAGGTGATGTATTAAGTTCCCCTGTGGGACAGGTGAGGGAGCCGGAATGGGAATACACACACATTACCGCCCAGGTAGCTGTGAGTCACAGCTTGCACAGACGTGACAAATTTACTCAGGTGTTGCTGTTTCTCCCCCCCACTCACCCCCCACTCCCCTCCCCTCCTCCCTCTCTTTTTTCCCCTCTGGTAGCAGGTAAAAGCCAAAAGCCCGGGAGCCATAAAGGGCCCAGTGTGCTGCACTTAACAAATTGCAATGTGTGTAATGATGTTGGAGAGTGGTGTTAATGGGGTGGAGTTAACACCTGAGGTGAGACAGAGAGCAGGTAGAGCCATCCCCAGGGGGCGAGTAATTACTAGGTACTGGGTGCTGTAATACTGTGAGAGCTCTCAGGTGGAAATACTGGTGTGTATTTTAGTGTGACTGTGATTTAGAGACACTACACCTGCTTGTGTGGACTAGTAATAAAGATACATTTAAAGCAATTAATGCACCGAGCAAATAGCAGTATTCCTGGAAAGGGGTGTGCGCACAAATATGAGCTTCATAATAATGTTTTTACAATTTATGTATAACACGAATGCTGTTTGTTGATGTCCTTTACCGTTCTCGTCATGGACGCTGGCATCAGGGGTGCCCTGCCGCTGTGGCTCGTCCTCTGGGGCCTCTGGGTAGATAACGGCTGTGTCTCCTTGCTGGAGCATCTCTTCCACCAGGGCATCTGTGCTCACATCATCCTCACCGTCTGACACACAATCCTCCTTCCCTGTGTTGGGTAAAAAAAAAAACACATTGATTAGAGTCATGCCTGCAAAAAGGTACTATTGATTAGCCTGTTATTTCAAGACTTAGGTGTTTTTTAACGGTTGTAGGCTGTGCATATGAAACCTTAACCTCTGTATATGAAATGTGATAATCCAATAATGTCACAGTGAGTGTCATTATGGCTCAAGCAGATTGTACAGTCCACGCCCTTGATCATGACATGCTCACCAGCATGCAATGAGGCATGTGGTGCCGGGGGGGGAGACAAACACCCTGAATGCTGCTGTTCATAATAGGATGAGAAAACTAATTAGCATCAAAGGCCACAGGCTACAGTATGAGCATCAAGCTCTTTGTAAGAACTGAATGGCAAGCCTCTATTCACAATGTTAGGTAAGGTACTTGTTGAGACTAGGCCTGATAATTAGGTGATGAATCTTATTCTGATATATTGCGGTGGACAGGTATCACACAGGAACGGATGCGTGTACATGCTTGCTCTCTCTCTCTCTCTCTCTCTCTCACACACACATACATACACACACCATGGTCTTCTCTCTGGAGAGGCTTGGCCTTCAGACTGTGCTTAATATCCAAGCAAATTAAAACCTGCATGTGGGAGCTGAGCGCGTTCTTCCTCCACGTCACATGAGCCCGGCTAGCTAGGCTAACGAGCACTAATTACCGAGCAGCGGCTTATAGGAAGTGTAACCTGAGGATGGAGTTTAGGATGCACCAAAGCTTCCTTCTCTCTTTCCGTCTCTGCTCACCCAGCGCTTCCTGAAGTGGATACCGGAACCAAGTATAGTGTGTCGGCGATTAAATCGAGCAGTATTCCTCTATGGATATGTTAGCTTGCCTATGCGTATCACTACAGAGAATAATTACAAGGGTGATCTATCAGCTAAAAGCAAAGTTAGACTACTGTGGATACTGTGGTAGTGTTTACAAGGCAGATGTTTTATGGATTGATTTAAGCACTCCCCCTGCTTAGTGGAGATTTGAGAATTGTGTTTTGTGAATTGTGTGTGTTGAAAGACAGGGCCAGCTGTGTTCTCTGCGGAGATGGGAACAGGTGTAGCACTTCATGAGTCACAGACACACACTGAATACCAGTACTCTTACGTACAGCCCCGCTCTGGCTTCCTCTGGTGCACCTTAACAAAGGCATGAAACAATATGAGCGCAGTCATTTGTTGCTATGGTTATTAAAGACCATTCGAAGAAACCTCCCGCCCTGAAGCAAACCCGTGAGAGATAATACAGAGAAAGAGGTTGTCTGCTGGTGAACACGTGTGTGTGTATGTAAGGCAGGAGCCAACAGCAGGTGCTGAGAAAGTCAGATTGAGGAATTCTCATCCCACAGTGGAGGGTCAGGAACACATTATGGGCTGCTAACCCCAACATATCACACAGCTTTTCTCCCATGACCTCAGCAGCATAAATAACACCCCCTAGACGTGTTTGCCACATTTTTTAGCATCTTAAAAGAGATAGCTCAACATTTTACAAAATATGTTCATTCACTTTTTTTAAGAGTTGGATGAGAAAATCAAAACGACTCTCATGTCTGTCCATTAAACATGAGGCTAAAGCTGGCAGCTAGTTGGCTTAACTTAGCTTTAAGTTTGGAAACCACTAGCCAGGTTAAAAACTACACATACTAGCTAGTTGTTTCCCCTTGTTTCTGTTCCTAACCTGCTGATTGTAGCTTCATAACCAACAGTCAGATATGAAAGTGATATTTTAGAAGAAAACGATGGAAGAAGAAAGCAAACAAGCACATTTCCTCGTGTCAAACCATTCCTTTAAATTAACTGCTTTTCATTTTTCACAATTATGTCGGCTGTTGATGAGACATTGTAAAATATGTCCTGCATGTGGGAAAGTGCTGATCTGACTGTGTTTAGCTCCCATCCCCTGCTCAAAGGCAACATCCAAACACACAAACACACCTCCAGGCTACTAAATGTTGAGCATGTGTGTGAAGTAGAGTCCCAGTTGGGGGTCTGAGGTGCAAAGGTATGACAAGCTGTTGTTTTCTCTTCTTGTGTGTGTGTGTTTGTCTCTCCCGTTCTTTGTTAGTTACAGAGTGAGGCCAGAAGGGTTTACAGCCTCTCTGAGGCGGCTCCATGTTATCAGGCTGCTCCCCTGACATGAAACATCACACAGGCCATTTATGTGCTGACGCAGGGATGTGAATGCACCACTGCACAAGTGGAAAGCAGCCCCAGAACACAGGCCTCGTGAGGTTGTAGCAGGACATTCTGTCGAAGTTCTGATCTAAAAAAGTAGTTTGGTCTTTATTTATTTCACAGTGTAACCTAACTATAGTACATCTTAGAACAAAATCACCAGACCACCCACTCTCCTCTTCTTCTCTTTCCCACACTCCTTTCTCATCTCTCTCTGCCCACATCTCTGCAACATGATACAACACTATCCCATGATGCATTTCCTGCCCTGGCCAACCTTTGCCCCAAGTGCTTCCTGTGGTCGTGCATCCAGACCCATTCGTAGATTCTATCTTGGATGGGAGAGACTTATCACTGATAAGGACTTGCACAAACAGCTCAAAAATTCCACAATCATTAGTAAAGATGTTAAACTTTATCTCCCATCAAATGGAGGAAAGTCAGAAAGCAGATGCATTTCCAAATCTAGGATGATTTGCTTATCCTTGGCTTAGTGCTATCAAACATTTGTTGTGTGTCTCCCTTGAACTATCTTTCCAGCTCTCTGGAGATTCTTTCTTTCCTGTGCAGACGGGTGGCTCAGTTATAACATCACATCATGACATATAGCACACAGGAATGTAGGTGTTGCTGTGTGTTCACAGAGTCCCTCCTGCACATATGATCCAAATGGATTTGATACCAATTCTAAGGAACATCAAACATCATTACAGCATGTCAGGCCAACAGTGAGGAAACAGTAAGTGTCATTGTGCCTGAAAGCCTTGCAACTTCACTGTTAGTAGGAATAATGCAGTACAGCATGAGTGGCCACCAAACACACTCAACATAGAACCGGTTCATCTTCTTGCAGCCTTGGGCTATATTTCCATGCAGTTAAACCTGGTCTTTGGCTGTCAGTAAGTGCCACTGTAGCCTCATGATATCAAAGCTCTCCAGCTCCACCCTGCCCATTCTCTGAGATGTAATCATGCTCTACAACTCATCAAATATAAAGGAGAAGCCCTCCCAGGTCAACTCTCTCTCTCTCTCTACCTTTTCCTCCCTGGAGTTAGTCAGCCTGTTCTTAGAGGAGAACAGGCTGCAG
Organism: Lates calcarifer; assembly: GCF_001640805.2. NCBI lineage: Eukaryota > Metazoa > Chordata > Actinopteri > Centropomidae > Lates > Lates calcarifer. The sequence goes on along the minus strand of NC_066856.1, from coordinate 3,742,024 downwards.
TTTACTGCACCAACACTGGGCTGCTCTACTACTACATAATCATTTAGGAGTGAATGAGTAATGACAGCGAGCAGGGGGCCCGTGATACCATATAATCAAGAGGAATGATTCAGAACAAGAGACACAGTGAGAGAGAATGGGAGTGTAAAAAAAGGAAAGGAGTGGAGGAAAGGAGAGATGGCAAAGTGCTGAAAAACCACTGTTTGGTTTTGGAGCGCAGCAGTCTCAGGAGAAGGGGTGTCAAGGCTTTAATTTGAAGCAAACTGGCCTGCGCTGAGGAGAAGATTAGTGGGTGGTGGTCATTTTTCAAGGCTGCACCAGAGACTTCTCTGTTCTCAGGAGTGAAACCAACAGAGGGAGGGACGAAGGGATGAGAGACGAGAGAAGTGTGTTTGTTTAAAGGACTGCGGCTTTCCCCGTGTTTCATCAGTCCAATCCAGAGTGACAGCAAAGATGTTGCTTGATGTATGAGATGAGGGCTAGAGAGAGTACGAGGTGTGTGCATGTGTGTGTGTGTGTGTGTGTGCACATGAGTGAAGGCAAAAGAAAATATGCCTGATCAGGCATAACTATGGAGCACAGCCAGCTCGCTGAGCTGTTACAGTGTAACTTATGCTTTTGAAGTGTTTAATGTTCATGAGCCCTGGCCCAAACCAATGACATTATTCTTCCTCCAACTTTCCCTTTATGCACGGAGGTACAGCTGGAGAGTGGCGATGAAAATGACAGCATAGCCTGGGGAATAGGTGGCTACACTGCACAGGTCTGCAGTTTTAAGTGTATGTATGCATGCACCACCGAAACCGTGCAACTGAAACTGACTGAGCTGAAACTGAGGTAAACTCATTGGAGAGGAATTTCTAAAAATCCCTCCCTAAATTACACTGAGAGGTTGCTGCACATTTTCGCATGGGCTAACTTGACCTCTTGCTAAATCATAGCTCCTCCTCAGTCTCACACATCTCACCCATGAAAAATTCTGCCAAAATCTGCAAAAGCAACACCCTAAAATAAATATTCTTGCGGCTGAATATCACGTCAAAGTGTCTAATTAAAAATGGGCTTGTTATAGTGTTGGGTGTACTGTACTCGGCTCAGATCCGAAACTGAACAGCGTCACAAGTGCACTGATAGATTTATATGCATATGCAGTATCAGGTCAGGAGCACAGCGTTGAAGGCCTTGGGCCCAGCTTGAAACACTAACATCCTTCAGCACCTGCAATTGTTGTTTTGGAGGGGTGTGTGTGTGTGTGTGTGTGTGTGTGTGTGAGTGTGTGATGTCAGCCCTTCCTGTGGAAGTGAGCTGCCTCTGATGTCACTTCCACATGGTTTGAGGTAAAAAGAAGTTCATTGCGGCCCCTTCAATGCCCACCAGTGCCATAAAGCTCTCCACTGGCTCTTTGGTCGAGAGACTATTTTCTGTACTTGAAGGTCTCTCCCTGTGTTGGCATTGTCTTTGTTTAATATCGCACTTCCTGCCTTAGTTGGGAATCTACCACATGTAGTACCTGTTTCCTTACACCCTGTGCTTCACAATGAGACAAAGCCTGGTACTCAACTGTGTACAGATGTCAACGAGACATTTCTTAACTTAGCCTACATCACGACAACTGAGGCCAAAATGAGACAGCAGCAGTCAAACAATTGATGTCGTAACAAAAAATAAAAAAGCTTCCAGACATATTTGCATTTATGTGCTGGAGGCATTTGTAACTATTGCTTTTATTCTGAGCAGATAGGGTAAATATCATGTTCATAGAGACTTAGTCATCCTAATAATGGTGGAACTGACAGTGAAAAAAATATCTACATTTTAGCATATCATTTATTGTGACATTTGAGTGTAAAATCTGCCAGTGTAATTTTGGTGTTACCAGTGGCAGACCTCACTTTGCCCTGTCTCAATAAACTGGCTCAAGTCTCAATAAGAGACAATTCTGACTAATAGTGAATCAAGTGCTGTTATCTCCACCTTTTTCTCATTTTAGAGAAGTAAGATCTCAAAGCATAAAAAAAGGTTAAATGAGCACTTGTGAGGAACTTTTCCACAGTGCAGACAAGTGGAACATGATTCAGAACATTGTGGAAATGCTGGGTAGGAAGAAGGAGTGTGTATTTGCATGATTCAGCGTAGATGTGTGATGATAATAATAATAATGTCCCCTGTGAGTGTGCTTCTGGTCTCACCTCCGTCCCAGCAGTGCTCCCTGGGGTGCTCGTCGTCTGGCAGGGTGCTGTCGCAGTCTGCCCCATCCGCCAGGCTGCCTTCCTCCTCCACAATGTGCAGCTTGTCCTCATCATCTGAATCTGAGCCGGCTTCCACCACATTATTGTAGTTAGTCACTGCACAAGGGGACATGGGGGACAGAGGTTAGAATGACATGTCTGATTGTGTCAACTCTTTAATTAGTCTTAAAAGGAGCATGAACAGGCTACACACATTTAGCATTTTTATCCTTAATAAAGATAATGGGAGGTGTGCTGTATGTACTTCTTTATTATGAGCACTGAATGTGAAAGGCCGTGACTCAGAGAGGTTAAATGTAAATGTCAAAACTATTAAAGGGAATGGTTGAAGGAGGACAGGGTAGTTAGCTGGAAATACCAATTAAATAGATCATGGCCTAACTTCAGTAGATTAGATGAAACTTAAATGATCCCCATGGGTAAAGTGGGTTGTTAAAGCAGGAGAGAATAAGAGGCCTGAGCACTAACAACAGGGTGAATGAGGGCTATTAACTATTGATGCCTTAATGTATATAAAAGTATGCAAATGAAAACTTGAGGCAGATTTGAATCTACAGTGAAAACAAGCTCCAGAACAACAGGTTCAGTGTTGCAGAGAAAATTCACACTTAGACACTTGCAGACACACAGACAGTACCAGTGTGTGAGATCATTAGATTGCAGGCTGAAGTGGTGTGTGCGCTGCGTGGGAGTCAGTGTGACCTGGTCGGTTGTGTTATGGACTGAAGGAGCCAGGAGACACAGAGACAGCCAACCTACAGAGAGGGTTATTACGGGGAGTAAATTTTCCTGACCGACTGTCTTCTTCAGATATGTGTGTTTGTGTGTGTGTTCCTGTGTCCTCGTCTCATTTCCACCCTGTTCCTCCATCTCTCAATTCCACCTGTGTTACTTCCACCCACTCTTCTTCCATTTCTCTCCCACCCCCCCCAGCCCCCTCCTCCATCCCCCTCCTCCATCCCTCTGTTCCACTGTGAGAGCTACAGATCCTCTCGGAGGCCAAATCAATTCTCCAGTGAGAGCAGCCCAGTCAGCAGAGGGCCCGGGCTGCAGCACTGAAACTACCTCTCCGGCTACTTCATCTCACATCACACACACGGCACACCACACTTGCACATAAACACACCACCTGCATTCACTCGCTGAATATGCACTACTAGTACAAAGCACCTGAACTTTTTTTTTTCTCTCACCCCAACCCCACTCGCCCACCTCTTTCTGAAGTGGCTGCTAATGTTTTTTGTCAGGAGGAGGCGTATCTGGGAGAATCATGATCCTCTGTTTCAATCAATGAGAATTGTTTTGGTGAGGTCTCTCCCTTTCTCTCTGCATTGTGCAGGTCATTGCAACCGGTTGGTATTCACACAGACTCCGTAGATGTGCAAGGTTCAGGCTGAGGGGGAGGCAGGAGGAGCGAGGTGTGGGGGCGGAGGGATGAAAGGTGGTGGAGGAGGAGGGAGAAGCACTGTTATTTGGCGAGTCGTTTCGCAGGGTCACCGCCACTGCGCTGCAGCTGTGAAATCCTATCAGGGTTCATCAGGAGAGCTATTTCATTCTCAACCTCTTTCCTCTTTTCACACTATTTCTCTCTACACATTTTTTTTTTCTTAACCATGATGCGATTGCCACCACATTGTAGTTTTCAACATGACACACATCCTTTGTACCAGGATTGCTCTCCATGCTACATGCTATAGTCTATTTAATGTTCTTAATAGGCAAGCCAATAGAACAACTGAAGCCCCGAGAGCTGCAAAGCTGGGATCCCATTCAAATAAACTGATAATTAACTTGATTTGTATAGCATTGTGAGACTATATAAACTAGTTCCTATTTTTCCTCTCGCATGTCTCCCTTCCACCACCTCTGTCTCCCTATTCCTACCCCTCTTTTCTGTCAGAGAAACTGTGCCAGGTGATGTATTGTCCGTTCAGCAGCCCAAACAGGGTGCAACACTTCATTCTGAAACAGAAGCTACTTTAGGACAAGTCTGAGAGGCTGTTTAGGGCCACAGCCACTCAGGTGTGGAGCTGAGGTCAGCGATTACAAAGGCAACACTCTCCACCAGCAGTGTCAAGAGAAAATGATCAACTATAAAGCTGTAGAGAGAAAATCAATGTGCTGGTGTGTGCAGACAGGAGGTGGCAACGGCGAGCGGGAATAATATAAGCGGGAGCTGCGAAGTACAGCAAAGAGGGTGAGAGAAAGAGTAAAGGATGGAGGGTGGTGTGGGGAGGGAACAGAGATGGTCATCCTGTGCCAAATGGTTGGCGGTGTTGAAACAAAAGTGTGTGTTCCAACAGGAGATGTAACACCTAGCATCAACAAAGGCTGTAGTCCCTTCTGGCTGACCGGCTGAGCATTTGGACAGCTGGCCTCATTAGCGCTAGCATGCTAGCACACAACAGGAGGATGACTCCTACGCATCTGAGAGAGAAAGCATTGTTAGGTGGAGGAGGTGAGGAGTTTACTTCTGAAAGTTTGCTTTCCTGCATAGGGTATAGCATGTTTATCACCTGAGAAAATAATAGCTTGTAACCATGCTTTGAAGTTAGTCTGTAACCTCTAGCCATAGATCACATGTTTACACACAGACACATTCAGTGGATCTGGGTAATATTGAGCTGGGAATCAATGCAACCTCAACATATCATGTCTTGATTATAGCTATCCATGTCACATGATAAGCGAGGTGTTTACCTGGGATGACCTAAAGCATCCTGCCCCCTGACAGAACTACTGATGCTTGCAAACAAGCTGATGTGAAAGGAAAGCCTCTCAACATGTTATTTACTGTTCATCTTTAGAACATGTAACACATACAAGCTGTAGTTGGCAGTGGTTGCAGTTCACCTTAGTAAATGACTGAAGCCAAAGCTGCTTGAATTTCCCCGCCCTCACCATCACTCGTCACCCTCTTTCCCCCCTGCAAAGTTCTCAGAGTCTATTGAAAGGCAGTGCCAGACAGTCCATGTCAGCCACACTTAAACATGCCTGCTGCAGACTGGGTTGTGTTGTTATGACACCTGCCACGCTGTATCAATTACTAGCAAAGGGACGGGTGAGTGGGTGGGTTACTCCTAAAACAGGCCCAATGTTATCCTGTTGGAGGGGATCACCTTGGCAGACGTGGCGTCATCGGAACATGAAACACCATATGTCCCTTGACACCAATTCAATTTTGTAAAATCTCTCCTGTAATTATGTAAACTTGCTGAAACTTATTTTAGGCTTATTCTATTTGATCCTGGCCTGATTGATGAGTAAGACACATTTCAGGAACTTAAAATCATGGTCACGGTGTACTTGTACACCAGATTGCTTGGTTTGTGCTTTCGTACACTGAGCCGTGCCAGACAGGAATGGCAGTATCTCAACCTCTGTGGGAGTGAGCTATCTCTGTGCTTGGAGGCCCTCAAGGTGTGAGTGACTAGCTTAATAACTGAGCTTTGGATAGGGACACAGAAACATATATATAGCCTGTGAACAAACACATTACAGTCTGAAGTAAGTTTTTATCTTGATTCATTACCTATAAGGACATCTGTAAGGAACCGAAAACCTATATGTCTTAGGTGCAAGCCGACAGCCCCATACCAGAACGTGTAGGTGGTATGTCTGGAATGTCCAACCAAAACACTTTTCTCTGAGTTTGACTCTTAAAGAGACAGATCAAAGGACATGCTCTCTCCCTGCTACTAATTTCAGTCAACTGACTGACACATATTCTGAGGTCTGCTGTTCCTCTGTTTGTGATTAGATAAATTGACTCATCATGAGCAGCAGCAACTCTTTGTCTGCCCTTCTACCTCCCTTGTGTCTCTATATTTAGCTTTGGTACAGGCTCCCTCATTGAGGTACACCACTTATCTCATTCTGAGCTCAGGGCCAGGCAGGCAGCGGTGAAACTACCACAGGCATCCTCAAAGAGTACAGGCCCTGCCGTCACAGAGTCTGCCCTTGTGGCTCTGCAATGCCATTTTCTCAGGGAAGCCAACCACTACAAAAAAACCCAGCTCGAACCAAAGTAAAACAAAGCCATGCCATTCAAAACCTCAAGTATGCCGTCTCAAGGTGAGGCGCCTCATTCAGTTCTGAGGTAAACGCCGCTGGTTTTGTTAAAACAACAGCCTTCCTCCCACAGAGTCAGGAAGGTCAACTCAAGTGCCGATAACAAAACAAAAGAATTGGGGATTTTTCATGGTTAGCTTGTTTGCAGGCTGCCTCGAACTTGCTAGCCCATTTAGATGAGGCTATGGTTCTAGCTGTTAAAGAGGTGTAACTGTGAGCACATAACAGTATCCCTTAACATAGTCAATTAGCTGTTGAGAGCACCAGAGGTCCCAAGAGACTGTTTCCTAGCAAGTTTAGCCTTGCCTAGTGGCAAATGCCAAGTCTCTCCACCACAAGTGATTGTCTGCCAACCATACCAGAGCAGGCCAGTCACATCTAGGACCAGTCATATCCTGGATAGTTTTTCTCCATAGATACACAGCACAACATTCAGCTCCAAAAACTCCCCAAACAACATTAAATGACTCTTACTCATTGTTCTAAATTAGGCTGAGAGGGCAAAAAAGCAGATGCACTACGATGGACTCTGGGTAAAAATAGCACCTAACAGCCCTGAGAAACAGTCCCTTTTGATGCAAGTCAAGTCAAGTCAAATTTTATTTATATAGCGCCAATTCACAGTTCAGTACACACTTGTGCCACAATTTCTATAGATGTGAAATGTTCCATTGATAGAAAATGTAACTAGGAAAATAACAATACAAGGCTAACACAGACAATTGGTTAAGATTATTCAATCAAAGGCAAAGCGCTTCAACAACCTGTAGAGCACAGCTCTTCATAGGAATCATTTCAGAGGTGAGCTAGAAGACAATGGGCTCTTGTCTTCCTAATGATGCTGATCAAGGTTTTAGCACGTGAGCTAATAGGCCTCTGTGGGTCACTCATCTCCCATCTGATGAGCACTTTCCATGATAACACTAATGCTAATGGCGGCTATTGTTCTCTTAATCTGCATGATGACACTTCGAAGTGTAAAGGAAGTCAGTGGGTGTTAATGAGTGTTAGGAAAAGCAAAAAATACTTAACTTCACCTCAGAGATTGTGGAATGTTTTTCAAAAAAGAAAATTACTAAACCTTGCCTACTACCTATTACGTGCTTTTCTTATTAGGCCACATGCTTTTATTACCCAGGGTTAGTCCTAATAGTGCTTCTGTACCAAAATGACACCCACATAATAGACTTTATTTCTTGTCACAGGCTGTTCTAGGTACAATTCATAGTGGCAGGCAATGGTATTTCTCTCCGGGGGTAATGAGCATGGTGATGAGCCACACACATTCTGTTACACCGGGCGTCCTCTGAGAGTTGCTGCTTCTGGCTCCTCACAGCTCTTCTAAATAAGGCCAGGTGGGCTGGTAGGGACCCGAGGGTGTGATCACACCACACACACTCACAGACACACACACACACACACACAATCCACAGCGATGCCCTGGCCACCAAGTTTACACTAGTCTCCCAGCCCATGTTTATGTTGGAGGTGAGGCAGCCCCATCCAAGGTAATAACTCTGGTACACCTAAGTGAGAGTGAAGAGTGTTATGTGTGTGTTCTGTATATTAAGCCATTAAAAGGCATGCTTGGCATTTAGAAGGCTTTCAATCGCTATGAGTGGTCACATGACCTTGGCTGCATATCCATCACGATGAGCTATAATGAACTATTAGATGAGTAACACATTTACCTAACACAAAAAAGTCCTGATGCTACCCTACACAGCTCCAAACACATATGCTACCCACTTACAGTATCTCTGGATCATCACTCCCTCTCCATCAGTGAAGAGGCCTGCTCCAGTTCTCCAACACTCAGCAGGTCTCTGGTGAGAGAATGCCCACCCAGAAAACTAGTCTGGCTGTGTATAATAGAGGCAGGTGACTGAGAAAACAGTGACACAGAAGGTGGGTAAGAGGTGGCTGAGCAGGGGGGAGAAAAAAACTGAGGGGTGAGGAGAGGAAACATCTGCTGTTGATTCTGGTAAGCCCAGAAAACTTGCAGTCACGCTTCTGGCAACCACCTTCCTTCTGCTCTCTCTTTTACCTCTCTGCTCCATTTTTATGCTTTTTTTTTTACGGTTGATCTGTCACTGGTTTTTCCGCCTTGTCTCAGTCAGCGGACTATCAATTATCAAGCCTATAAACCAAGTAATGACAAACTGTGTTACCTGAGCTCTACTACTCAGCTTGATATTATTCAGTGATGGCTGCGTTGGAAATCACCTCGAACGTGGAAACAACACCAAAACAGCAACACAAATATTTAGTCAGCACAGGAAAGCATCAGCACACACCTGGATAAACAGTTGTTTCCCTTCTGTTAGGGGCTGTCTCAAGTTAAGTACAACACCTCTGTAACACCAGGCAGGCAACCAAACATAAACCTGGCTAATGTTACGTTAGCCTCCGTCAAGTCTCATTGGAGTGTCGCAGGCAAAATGAAATGTTCCTGCCACCTCTGCTGTCAGAGTCCATTCAGGCTGTACTTACAGACTGATGGGTTTTGAAAGCTGCACAGTAGTATAATGGTCTTCTTCCCTTTGATTTTTCCAGGTTGTGTCTAGGACTGACATTTTGAGTGGAGGCTCTTTGAGGATATTATTAGAGCAACTGCCTAAAGGTATTCAGCCCGTTTAAATGTAGTCAGTTACATCAGTAGCATCAAACTTCATTACATAGCTTGTTTCCTTTTTATCCCACCACTTCAACACTAATGACAGCAACACAACTGGGTCAGCAAATACTGTTAGAGCCCATGCAAAAACTGATCCACTCACGTATTAGAGTTGTACAACAGGCAAATCCAGGTGTGATAATCATTTATCACCAACAAGAGGCAGGCCAAACTGTTGGATCTGTTCTATGTGTTGTCAGACAACAGAATCCAATTTCACAGCTTGATCCAAGCTCGGTCATAGATACACATGGGTCAGACGGCTGAGCGCTTCAAAGCTATGGCTAACACGCTTGAAATGCTACCAATCTTTCTTTATGACTGTTAGTACTGCAAGGGTTTTGCTGTACACTATCACGCATTCATTTAAAATTCCATTTAGGGATCATAAATACTTGCACATATGTACATTCTTTATGAACAAAAATAGATACAACAAAAATCTAATCCATAATTTTTTGTTATGTTGGCATATAATTCCCAATCATATATTTATATCATATTATTCAATATATGATATTATCTTATCATATAATCACATTGCATGATTTTAGTTTCCACACTGTAGCACTGTGGCCTAACAGCTGAGCTGGGGCACACTGAGGTGTGTGTTTAAATATATGCAATGAGCAATAACGGTGTTATCCAACCTGCTTGTGTAGTGCAGGTCTATATTAGGTTAGTGTAGCACAGGGCTGTTGCATTTTAGGAGCAGGTGACTGGACATTCCTGCCTGTATTAGGCTTGACAGTTTACTGTGGGGGAGTACAGAGCAGGGAGAATTACACTAGCCTATGAAGAGGGAGGGAGGTACACTGCCAAATAATTCTCCAACTAGAAAATCTCATTAAATCTTGCTTACCTGTAAGTGCACCTTACTCCACAGACTTATCACTAGCAATCAGTAAATCCAACGCCAGTTCATTAAAGAGAGTGAACGTGACTGTCATCAGCACTGTCACATATTTACTCATCAATTCTTCACTCTAGTCGAGACTGTGTTTGTTATGTAGATTAATACAAAGAATGCCAGTCAGCAGCGAGATATGTGCGCACACAAACAGGAAAGATTGCAGAAAAGGTAAACGGAGGGGAATGATGGCAAGGTGGGAGGAGAGGAACTGCTAATGGCTTAAAAAGACAAAGCTGGCCTGTCACATATGATGCTCATCTGAACTGATGGCTGCCCCAGGGAGGGAGTGTCACAAACTGTCAGAGAGACTGAGAGAAAGAAAGACAGAGAGAACACAGAGGAGAGACAGAGGCTGGGAAAAGGAGACATAAAAGGTTGAAACAAGGATGGCTGTTGAAAGAGGAAAATCAAGAGAATAATAATAAAAAAAAGAGGTAAAGGACAACAAGGAGGAAACAGGAGGAAATCAAGACAGAAACAAAATGAGTCAGGGCAACGGACAACATTTATGCTGGTGTGTGTGCATTCTGTGATTGCCTGCACTTCAGTAAGGGTCAGATGTTGACACTGTGGCTCTGCCTGACAGATGTCTCATTGAGAGGACAGGCCGTAGGGCAACAGGCAGCATACATATACATACACACACACACACACACACACACACACATACATTTTCACACACTTGTGCACCGATACACAAACAGGTGGAAGTGCAGAAATAACCCAGAAGTGCCTTTTTGTTTTTTGGTTTCATCTAATTTTACAACAGTTGCAAATTCCCCATTTATAGCAATCAGCAGGTCAGCACAGCTCAGTGAAGCTGTGGCCAAGATCCATGTTGACAACCTATTGTGGCTTCACTAATTCTGACACTAACATGCAAAAGTGCAGCGAGAGGTCTTCCTTTTTGTAGAAAATCCTCCTCTTTGTGGCATTTTGACAACAGCTGACCACTCTCTCATTTCTCCAGAATGTCAGCTCTGTCACAAGACTCCTGAGGCCAAATGTCCTGGACAACCCCTGACACACACACACACACACACACACACAACACACAACACATAATCAAACACACTGCCTCAGGCTATCGCTCAGTTGTCACAGTGGTTTCTTGTTATTCATGTGAAGCGGGAACAGAAAGGGGTTAATGCCGTAAACCTACATCTACAAAAGCTCTTTTGTCACCTCAGTCTTCCACCCCTTCACCCCCAACATCCTTTCCTTTCTCCCTGGGCAAAGTGGCCTTTCCCCGTGTGATCAGGAAGAGTTAGCCCCCTCTCCCCACAACACTAGCCTGCAGGGCAGCCAGAACTGAAGAGCAGTCAACCAGTACCGCTCACACCATTACCCTGCTGTTAAATGACCATGAGGGTGGACTACAGACAGCCTGTCGGATGGACAGTTATGGAAATTTGTCTTGCTAAATCAGGCGAGAAAGAGTGTGTGTGTATATATGTTACAAGACCTCACCTAAACTGTGTATAAGGGGGTCAGATTAGTCCACTGTGCCTCTCTCCCTGCTCAGTACTATGACTGTACTTGCTATGACTAATACATAACTTTGATTTGTAGAACAGAAGCGGACTGATGAAAAATCAGAAACTGAGTGAGCAGCACCATTGTTAATGCACTCTCTCAACATGGTACTGATTGGTGAAATGGCTGAGGCAGCAGGTAAATGCAGGTCGTCATGTATTGATGTATTGACGGGCCCTGTTTTGTCAATTACACCCAGAGGTGCTTGGATGGTGCGTGTGCATGTGTCTGGTTGCCGCTGACCCCGAAGACCATTAGTTCCCTGTGTCAGAATTCGAAGGGGGGTATCGACAGTCCAGCAGGGGCAATCGATTAGCGCAGATCTCTCACTCCCCTCTGCCATCTATGGTAATGGGCCTACAGCAAGTCAAACAGTGTTGTTTTGGGACTCTTATGTACTTAATACAACCGTATTATCTCACTTAGTGTGTTCCAGTATTGTAAACAGGAGAAAAATGAAGTGTTACTTTTGCGTGTGGAAATGGAACACAACTGAGTCAACTAGCCTCTGATGTGGAACTGGCTGAGTATGTAAGTACAGTGGGACTAAAGCAACTGCCAAACAAACAATGCAGTTACTCTCTGAGGGTGTATGCAAGTTACATACAGCTGTCTTGTCCTTCATTCAGCTTAGTCATGTGCTTTCCTGCTTTGGTCAGATGTTGGTTGCTACCCCCCGAGGCTGAACGATGGATCCAGACCAGGGTTTCTTGTGTGCGAGGGTGGAACCTCGATTACCCAAGCACACTGCAATCATTGGACTGGACTCTCGGGACTATCCCATGTGATGTCAGCCATAATGTGAAGTCATTCAACAGGGAACAGCCAGATGTTTTCTGGGATAGAGCCTCCTCTCTTTTTCATGTCAAGTACTCCCAAGTAGAAACACTTAAGACCCCTATCTGATAACAGTTCTGTCCTAGGGGCAAAACCTACATCTATATTTTCTGGTGAACAAATGACCTGTACTTGTGACCTCAGTTTTTATATTATATAACAGCTGTAGGGCATCAAACCTCAGTGCTGATATCACCAGTCACATTCACATCTTATATTTTGTCCATTTAACATCTCATCAGAGTTATACAGCTGTAAGGATTCTGCTAGAGTTAAGACAGTTTAAGGGAAAACAAGTATGGAAAGAAGAGGAGCTTGCTCTTTGTTTCTCTGACACTAAGGTTTCTGAACTGGGTCAGACAGAGATATGTTTTGCCCTTGTGAGCTCCCTGCAGTTCAGGGGGAATTCCACTGGGCAGTGAGTGACTCTGTACACTGACCTTCCTGTTCAACTGTGGAGATGTGCTCTGTAGCCGAGAGGAAGAGGAAAGAAAGACAGTTCTGTCCAAGGACTAGCTCTTCTTGTCACACCACCAACATGAGTGTGACTTGTACTGATGGTTGTGTTAGAGCTGACTGTGTGTATGTGCACTGGTGTACAGCTGTTGTCAGACAGATCAGTGATAACACACTGGCTTTTAATAAACTCAGCAGGGGTGTGTATGTGTTAGTGTCTTAGTGTGTGTGTGTGTGTGTGTGTGTGTGTGTGTGTGTGTGTGTGAAGCTTGCTGAAAGGTCCTGGGCGTGTGATTGATGGAAGCTTTAGCACAGTAAACACATGCACACACAGTTACACACAAACACACACACACACACACACACACACACACACACTGGATGTGGGTGGAGAGAGGGGTGGTCATATGCAGCAATGCTCAGCTAACATTATTCATCCTGTGTTCATCTGTATGAGTTGAGCCCACCGTTCCTCATATTGATGAGCCAGGCAGTGTGTATTACTCACTTTATTTACATGGCTATACACACACACACACTAGGAACAGAGACTAGGAGCAGAAAATTGAGGAAATATAGAGCATTTTGAACTTTTTCACTTTGTTTTCTTCTTTTTTTTTTACTTCTTACATCCTGTACTTCTTACATTTGTTATTTGGATAATGGGGTGATTCAGAGAAAAGAAGGCTGGGATAGGGTGGCTGAGAAGGAGAGAATGGAGGGGGAGAGCAAGCAGGGAGGAGGTTATTTTGGAGTCTCTGAACTGTAATCACCACCTACAGCTGCTTCCTCCCAGGTGCCCCGACTGGACATCAACAGAAAGAGGGAGGGAGAAAGTAGAGAAGAAAGAACAGAGAGAGAAACTAGCTCTCCAGAGGAACATGAAATAGTCATGTAGTCGAAGTACTGGCATTTATCCTGTTTATAATTAGCCCAAATTTCCATTTATCACTACATAACTAACCTTAACTACATTCTAATATATCTTCCACAGCAGGCAGACTGCAGTGTATTTCCACACATGTTCTCTTGCTGAGCAATTGCAAATAAAGGGAAGTTTTAACTTAGGAATAGGAGGAAGTTGAAGAGGCTATCAGAGAGCTGACACAACACTTCCAGTACCTGCCAGAGGAGACAGGATGGTGACTACTTTCAGAGGAAGCTAGACTGGCTGTGAATTACACCAGACAGCATGTGACTCGCTCAAAAACAGCTGATGACCAACAGGTGAAACCAAACGACCAGCTGAGTTTGGTCTGCATGGTAATGTGGTTTACACATTACGCTGGTCATTTACTCTCATTACATTGCTTTACTGAAAATAAATAGATTACTGTTAGCTGAAGTATAAAAGTATTTAGGGTACATCATGCACAGTGTAAAAATGTACTTAATTCCAGCGTGCAGTAATGCTGTAGAGGTGCGTGTCTAGGTTAATCTAATAACCTAACACTGTTAACTCATTAGCTGGCTCACTTCATCCCACGACCACGTAATAAGCTGATGAGGGCTGACTTCTTCAGCGGCTGTCTTACTGCCCAACTGAAATGAGTTCAACATCTAGGGCACGGCAATAACTTGACATCCCCTTCCGATCAGGCTAAGCTAACATCATCTAAATCAGCTCATTGTAACATGAGATCTACACAAGTGAATACAAGAGCTGGGACTTTCAAAGCATCATTAACGTTCACAGGGTGTGACTGAAAAGCATAAACAGACTCACAACCGCAAACAAATGCATGTACAGTACATGAAAACCTACAAAATACAACAAATGTGTTACCACTAATGTTCCACAGTGCTTCACCCATGATGCGTGTTTTAGAAATCATGAGGCACAAACACAATCATTCATACACCCAAAAGCCGCACCCACACACAGTTATAGGTGTTGCCGTGTGTAGCCCTCAAGGCCAGAAAATACATCATTCGGTGGTTCACATGCGTTATAGTGAAACCCTCCACACTCCTGCACCAAGTGTCTTGTGATCAAATAAAAAGCCCTCCATATGGAAGGTTGCGGGTGCGTCCCTGTAAGTCATCCATGGCAGCCTCCCATTATTGTCCAATAAAAGCAGTCGGCGCCATGTGAGCTGTACATGTCACCACCAACAGCTCCACTGTCTGCTGCATTTCCAGACAGCGCACAGTGATATGCCTGAATCACCAGCAGATTTGGATTAATAATACCACTATAAAGAATACACAACTTCTCTAACATAGATTAGATTACAGGAGAGATAAAGAGAGATTGGGGAGAATGCCTAAAAGACAAATGAAATCAACAATGCATTCTCATGTATAATGTATAGGAGGCAATCTGCCTTAGTGTTTAAGACTGAAGTACCAGCACAGACTGGGTATTCTGTACTAAAGACAAAACAAACAGCAGAGGAAAAGATCTCAGGAAGCTGTGATTTAAAGCCCCAAGACAAGCCTAAATGAGTCATTACAAAAAACGTTTTTGTTTTTTTTGTAATATTACAGCATTTCACCACTCTACTGAAAGGGGAGGGGAAAAACACATGCTCAAAAGCATGTGAGTAGACACACACCCCATAAAACCATCAACCCGTTCATGCATAAATAAAAACAACAGCTATGATAAAAAGAGTAACACTGAAAAACCACCAAAGGTTAATCATGCAACATTGTCATCCTGTTAAAACCAGCACTCTGAGCCTGGCCAAACAAACCTGTCTGATAAGCACAGCGGTGACATCAAAGCCTTACAGATTATAGATTACCATCAAATCAGGCCTTGCACTGCTGCAATGGGCACCTGCTACTGTACTGTAATGTCCCTTATCCATGGGCAGGAAATGTGTGTGGGTGAATGTGTCTATGGGGCTGATCTGGACCTCTATACACAATAGCTTTTCATTAATGAGACAGGTCTCCATAAAACAATGGGATGGTGGGTGATATCTGGACTGTTGTTTTAAGCCCTCTCATGTTTGCATGGCTGTGTGTGAGTGTGTGCCAACATGTTCCTGCAGTACCAGTTTTTTATATACATCAGAGGGTTAATATACATCTAGTCTGTGGTTATCTATGTACATGTGTCTATATCTGTGGAGCTATGCATGCCATGTAACCTCAGTGCCACACTAACTGACTGTAATTAAGGCTGGTTGCTGACTCTCCTCTGCCAGCAGCAGTGTGAGGATTAAAGGAAAATCCTGACCTCCTCATCCACCTCTCTTTAATGCCCCCGCTCAGTTTAAATGGCTCCTTCAAAACTAACTGGCTGGATTACTGCTCAGGTGCTCGCCCATACCCCACCCACCACGTAACAAATTCTGTGTACACGCATCAATGCATACAATGGCAAATGCTCCCCACACTAAAACACAAGTAAAAATACATGCTCATGCTAATATGCACTAAAACACAAAATAATCTCAGTTTCTTTGAGGAGTCAATGATCTTTGTTTAAGAGGCCTCCAACCAATTGTTCCATTTACACTGATGAGATGCAGCCTGTACAATGCAGTCAGGGTTAAGAGAGAAAGAGAGAGGGCGAGGATGACAGTCCACAAGATATGCTGATATTCAATTTACCTGCCCAGTGAAACACACACACACACACACCCTCCCTACACCCTCAAAATTCCACCAGCAGGCAAAACGCTCACTCCTGTCCGTCTCCCTGCTGAAGTCGCTGGCGTAGCACTTTCCTCCATTTTCATCGCCATTCTTAACCTTTATCTCTCTCTTCTCCTCCTATTGTCTGCTGTCCTCCTCTCTTTATCTCTCTTTTTTTTTAAACCAGGCTCCTCACGGAGAAACAAGGTTGTAAAGGTGGGAGATGCTGATATTGTTTGGCCTATGTGTGTATGTGTATGTACGTGTACTCCACATGAAGTGTTGTTTAGGAGAGCCCCATCCTGGGGAAGACTTTGGCATATTGCCAGCTAAATGGCACTGCTGGAGGCATTTTTGTGCATGCGTGCACTACGTGAGGGTAGTATTGTTTTTGTGTTTTTCCTCTGTTTTACAGTATAAATATTTCAAGATGGTAACAAGCTTCTTCAAATGAGGATTTGAAGGATTTTACCACCTTTTTGTGCCACTTTACCAAACTGAATGAACAATCATAACTTCAGACTTACCAGAACATCAGAACATAAATCTGAACTCAGTACAGAGTGGGCTCTACAATGAAACCCATACAGCTAAAAATGAAAGCACTAAGGACATTAAAAAAGAGAGGAGTTTTGCATGCAACAACACCTAATACTGCTGCACTGTATTAGTGTCTTCATCTCACCATATGTCTTGTCACAAACTGGACCCGCAGGTATCAGGAGAGACCCAGCATGCATATTTCATTCACGCCCACCCATTAGTTATGTATGGAAGACTAGGTAGGTACACTTGCAGTGCAGCCGTTTGTCTTTCTAATGGAGGGGGAAACAGCAGCGACTACAGGGAGAGAACAACTCTCATGCTCCTTTAATGGGAATGAATAAAGGATGAGTTGAGGCTCAGACACCAGGTTAAGATGCTGTTTAGCACCTCTGGCCCTCTGCCCGGTGTTGAAGGCAGGGATGGAAGGGAGGGAGTGATGGTAGAGAGAGGACAAAGGGAAGAATGAGAAGAAGACATCAGGTAGAATATCAAGACAGGTTGTTGAGCTAGCAAATGATAGAACACAATATTGTTGGTTGAAGTATAATTTGGTGTAAGGTGAGGACACTGTACCAAATATATAGCATTCAGAAGCTGTTGGTTGATTTCTACAGCAAAATCTAACAAACAAAGACACAGGGAAAGCAGAGAATGCTAGTTGTTGACACTGAGACTGGTTCCATACGCCTCCATAGACCTCCTCTCTTTGATCCACCTTATGAGAAAATTAAAGGCAACGGAAGAAAAAAAAAAAAAGCAAAACAGAGAAGAACAGGGACCTGGGAGGAGTGACGTAAAGCAGTGCCTTTGAGAAAGATCTGGTAATTTTGGGGAGTAGATTGGAATGTATATTTGGTAATGGGACACTGTGCCAGGGTCGCTCAGCTTAGTCAAATACTTTGTCAGCAGGTATCCACTGGTAGCCATTGTGAAATGGGAGAGCAGAACACACAGTGCGATGGCAATGATGCCAGTCTGCTAACTCAGACAGAGCCGTAATGGCTGCCACCTGCCCTGGGTTACAGCAACCAGAAAGACCTCATGGCAGCAGCCAGCAGCACCTGTGCTCAACAGTCAGATCACCACATCAAAACAAGCTTGAAGGATTAGATGTCTACTGGGGGTGGAGTTGAAGGGCGCCTCAAGAAGCCACAGATGGAGAGGTGCTTTTCAAGATGCTTTTCTCCCTGCGCTGGGACCAGTGGAAAGAAGACTTTAGGTGCAGTGGTGCAAACCATTTCATAAATTTGAAGAGTGAATTATCTTAACATCAGTACAGACTGGCTTTCAAGCGCTTACCAATCACACCAAAGATGAGGCAAAAAATCACAATACATACAGCACCTTAACACTACACTACACCTACACTTTGAAATACAATTCTGAAAATGCAGGTATGTTGCTGTTGAGTTACCCCTAACATAACAACAAGTGGTAAGAAAGTGTTAAGTAAGTGTTTGTAAAGAGACTGTAACCTCAACAGCACTTTTTCTCCCAAAAAAAAAAAAAAAAAAAAAAAAAAAAAAAAAGTGTGAGCACAGGCTCTGCACTTTCAAGCTTTCAAAGTCCAGGGAGTATTTGAGGAGCTGTGGGTGATGGCTGGTGCCATGTGACATGGTGTGAGTGCATCTTATTTTAGAGTGAGAGGTTGAGATAAGGTGTTAAAAGGAGGGGAGGGAGAGGAATGCTGAGCTGTCCTTGTAAGCCTCGATGCATGGTGGATGTCATCTCCCCTCCCAGGTTAAATTCTTTGATTGCAGCCAATGGTCAAAGAAAATCCCCTTTATTGCATTTGTCCTGATCCAGACCATTTACTCTGAGATATATTCCACTTCAAACTGCAAAGATCTGCCCTGTAATAGTCTGTCCCCTTTTTTGAGTGATCCTGACACCTCCAAAAGCACTCTCTCTTTCTCTCTCCTCCCTCTGTCTTCTTCGCTGTGTCTCTCTCTCTCTGTGTGCCCCATGCAGCAGTTTATTTAGCTGCCATGTTTACATTCCTGTTCAGTCAGCCAGTCCCCAGGGAGGATGACTGGATCTGAGCACTGTGGCTCTCTCTCTCAAAGACTCAAGTCAGTTACATGGTGGTTACTACAGATAGCGGTGACTGTCTCATACAAGCATACAGTCAAGACTCTGGCTAAGAATATGCACATATAAATATGAAAGCAGTGAGTTTTAAAGAAGTGCCAGCATCCATGATGAGAAACGTATGAAATCACCAGCACAACATCAATCAGAAACCTGTCACTCTGCCACAGCATAGATTTTTAATTTTGGGGAAATTAAAAATAATGGGGGAAAAAGCTAAATGGGGTGTCTGCCCTCAGCTGTCTAAGTAACGGTGCATATGGGCAGGGCCAAAGGACGCCAATTGGATGGAGCTATGGGACGTCCTGAGTGTTCAGGTCCCTGGCACTTCACTGGCTTCATCATTAGACTGACTGGCTCCTGTGGCCTCCGGCAGAGTGCTGTCTGCACGCCCTAATGACCGCTGACTCACTCAGCACGCAGAACCGCCGCCACATTAGTCCAGCCCAGAATAGCCCCAAATAAAGAGAGATGAGAGGGGAGTGGGGGATCTTAGGCGCCCCTACAGTCTTGTAAGACATGTCTCTAGGCTACATACAATTTGCTGTGTTCAGTTCTATTCTATACTACTCTCATCCCTTTATATTTTCAATTCATTGCATCTGATCAGCACTATTTAATTCATTTTAGTATAACATTTAGTATTAATTCACCAAGTTCAGCCCATGTAGAGTTGTTTTGATACTTAGAAAAATGTATTTAAGTATCCACATTCTGTAGATAAACAATCACTCAAACAGATTTTTGTTATGTAAGTGTGTTATTGAACCGTGACAAGGACAGAGCTAATTTTCCACTGTGAATAAGAGTTGATTTTTCAGTGACAATTATTCAGTTGGAAGGTGTTGACTGCTGAGTTGTTTACCTAGTTTATATGTCTCTGGATGGACAGCACTAAATTATTAAGAATATGAATGAACTCGGGTTTAGCTAAGCTTAGCATAAAGACTAGAAACAGAGGGAAGTAAATGTCCAAAGTTCACAAAAGCCACCTACTAGCACCTCTAAAGCTCACTAATGAACACGTCACTGGTCGTAACTGTGAGTTTGCCAGGCAACCAGTAGAGAAATTACTACACCCAGCCAAAAGACAGTCCTGCACATAACCTCTCATAAAACCGCAAATTGCTGTTTTTACACTTTGGTTTTTGTATGGATTAAACAAACAAGATATAAAATGTTCATTTGTGAGCTTTACAGGTACTAAAAGGTGGATTTTGTTACCTTTACAACAGGGCCAGGCTAAATGTTTCCTCCTTTTTCCAGTCTCTATGCTAAGCTAAGCTAAATGGCTTCTGGTTGTAGCTTCATATTTTGTGTACAGACATGAGAGTGGTATTGATCTTCTCATCAAACAACATCCCTTTAAGTGCCTGAGCAAAAATGAGATACTGAGCACACTAAATGAAACACTGTGTGGAACAATATAGAACCCGGCCCTCCACAAGGCTATGGGGTAAATAGGCTGTAAAAACCCACATGATGGCAGGACAGAGGACTGCTCTGTGTTCAGCTGACCATGGGGGGTAGGAGGAAGCAAGAGGGAGGGATGGAAAACAGGGAGAGTTTTGTACTGTTGTCCTTCCAAAAACAAGATAGCAGTAAATCTCCTCCAGCAACACACCTTCCCAATCTAAGAAGTGCTTAGTTTATACTGTAGGGGGAAAAAGTTACATTAATTTGGATGATGGACAGACTAGAATTGATGGAGAAAGTAAAAGTAAATTTAAAGGCAGTTGATAATATAAGAGGAGCGGCAGTGTTATTTTTCTGTTTACCTGTGTGTGAATGTGAGAGAGAGAAAGAGAGTGAGAGAGAGAGGACACATCTGCTAGAGATTTGGGACCGGGTGATTTCACCTTCTGTCAGGAGAGAGAAAGAAAGAAAGAAAGAGAGGTGGAGTGAGTGTGAAAGAGACATGGCCTGTCTAAAATACACCAACTGAGTGCAGTATCAGCCAAAAATACTCCTCCTAACAAGTCAATACTGTGTATCGATTACTTATGAGCAAGGCTTATGCAACATCACCACTTTAGTGTACAATTATGGTGAAATCAGTGTGTGCAGTCTGAGGTTTGCACAGCAACCTGCTTGCCCTGTAGAGATGGAAAAGTAAACTCTTCATGTGTGCCACAGGGTCCTTAAATCAAACTGCACAATGTGAACTAATGGCCTGGAAACACTGAGAGAACTGTGCTCACATAGACCCATATATAGAGACAGACGCTGGGAGAGAGTACAAAGGAGGCAGGAGGAGACGAAGGGACACAGGCGTGTTAAATGTTTGCAGGGTTCTGAGAAGGCCTCAACCATGGAAATGACTTAGTGATGAGAACTATTTTGCATTCATAAATCTAGAGGAGATTCAGAGTAACATGGAGCTGAGGTGGATGTCCAGTTTAGGAGGAAAGAGGGGTAGAGTCGAGCTAAAGTGATAGTCAGACACCTCTGCGCAAGATGCAATCACCTATACTCATCATTGTCAAACCCTTCTTTCCTCACCTGCTACTTTTTTCCTCCTGCTCTCAGTCCATCACCAACTCCCCCTCCTCCTCTTCCCTCTTCTTCTCTCCTGAAGCCCAACGCAGCACCATTTCCACTGGGACTCTGATGTGAGCCCGGAGACGGCCACGCTTAATCGATAGTGCCAGGTTGCCAAGACAACCTTGATTTCCTGTCGCTGTTTTTGCCGAGCGCCGGTGATTGTGCCGGGTGTCCGTTGCACCTGCCGCCTTCTCCTCCTCCCCCTCGTCCCCTTCTACTGTCTCATCAAGCGCTCCTTATCCCTTGACTCCCTCCCTTCCTCCCGCCCTCCTTACGCCGTATAGCCACCGTAGACAAAAAAGGAAGACAGATATACAAAGGCAAAACGGATTAGACCCAAGAGGTTGGGTTTGAACAATCAAAACACAGTATTGAATTTGAGGCCACATGTACGCACACGCACAAAGGCACGCTACCACACTTTAAACAAACACACACACACCCCATCATCCCTAACAAAAGCAAGCTGTGACAGCTATCATATCTACCTTGGAGGGTGATGTCATTGCACCTGGGGAGCGTTTACTATCGGCCCCCCTCACACAGACACACACCCTCCCCCCCTAGCCTCTCTCCTACAGGAGGGTTGGCACCTCCTGTTTTTTTTTTTTTTTTTTTTTCATTAATGGAGAGCTCATTAATCGTGGCTGATAACGAGGACGTGGGACAGGAACATGATTAAGGGGCTCTCTCTCCTTTAGCTGGGCGCCCTTGGGGATAAACAGCCTAGGGTGTGTGTGTGTGTGTGTCTCTGTGTGGGCCGCATGTTAAAACAGGTAAAGGACACACATCCAGAGCTATCTCTAGGACATCTGTGGGATAGGATACCTCACATTTTTATTTTTTTTACTGATCACAGTCACAGTCAATTTAGTCACATTTTACCCATGCCTGGGCATTAAGACATCTTCCCTTGAAGATCTCAATGTGTCTTTATCAAGGATTCCCTTAAGGCTACAGTTTAATCCTGAACGAGATAGACTGGGGATTCAGAGAGAGGAAGTTGAGACTTAAAACAAATCTCTAGAGTTTAGCAGCATGCAAAGATGGACTCTGAGCTGACATATTTGAAAGCTACTCTGCAAGACAGATATCTGAGAGAAGCATGTCAATATGAATATTGTGCTTTTGAAGGAGCTATATTTTTGTGCCTTATCTAGTAATTTGTCAATCCAGTAGTGTGTCAGACTGAAATGGAGTCACATTAGTTGCTAGAGTGAACATTATATATACCAGACTGGGACTAATTTCTCAGTGCCAGGCATGCTGTAAACTATGAAATTGTTGATTGTGAGTTAAGAGAGTAATATGATTTTCTGTTTGCTAGCCTGCTCTTTGTCTGTGTAAGTGTTTGTGTGAATGTTTATCTGAATTCTCCTGTTTTGTTTGGGTCAAGATTGATCTGTTTCAGACTTAAATGTCACTGAGATGCCCATAAATAGTTTCACTGAGTCTTACTTTTACTGACTGAGAGTTAATGGTATCCTCAACAGTAAAGGGGTGTACAGGTACAGGCACACTGTGAGAGACCAGTTGGATGCTCTCATAAAGGCTGTGCAACATTGGGTAAAAAAAGTACTGGTTTGGGTCAAACTTGAGTGTATTGAGTATTGCAGAGTATCAGGAAAGCACACAATTGACAGGCTGTGAAGTACTAAAATGTAGAATTATACATAAAAACTGAGGATAAAAAATTAGCAGATATTTCTGTCTTACCAGGTCGGACCTAGTCCACAAGTGTAATGGACATGACTGATCCACAAATATAACACGATGTTATGATGTCTCAGCCAAGAGATCAGTCTGTACATACATAAGGGCTTTGTAATTTAGTCTTACACACACACATTAAATCCAATCTGTCTGGACCAGGACCCTAATCCCCTCTACACGACCACAGAGACTAGCAGACAGTAATCCTCTATATTTGTATATTAATAGCCAGAGTCTCAGAGGGGGCCTCTCTATATATTGTGATGTATGTTTTGTTAGTTGGTTAATCTGCTTGTCGATCAGAGGACCTGGTCCATTTAAACCTGAGTTTTAATAAAAACACAACCAGCCCTGCCTGAGGGATAAGCTCCCCAAGGACAATAGGAAGAGCATGCTTGGGTTCAATAGACTCATCACAAACAATAAACAGCTTTACATCAACGTTATCTGTCATGAGGCAATACAATTATTAGGTAGAATTCCACCCTAGGCTTCTGCCCTTTCGTAAGAAGAGGGCTAGATAAAGCCTGGCCCAAATGTAAGCCCGCTAGCATGTTACCATAATGCACTCTTCAATCAACTCTAATGTTATTGCTGAGTGTTGTTCAGAATTGTTGTGTGTACAGCATTGGCCTGAGAAGTACTCCCTGTCCTCCTGAGGAGCTGACTCAAATACTCAGGAGGAACAGATTTGGTTAAAATGCCGTTCCACGTCAGCAGACACAACCAGCAGAGTAAAGGAGAGCACAGAGGTGAGATTCCTTTGGATCTGAATCACGTTGGGGTCGTCTGTTCACCTCTCAGCCCGTCTAGACGCTGTGTCACTGCCACACCCCGGCGGACATCTGTCCTGATTCAATAGATTTATCAGACAGCCATTCGATTAGAAGGGCACTGCTTTAAATTAGCTGGCCAGGAGAGTGATGGAGGTAGGCTGGACAGGAGGGCCATTACAGCCTACGGGACACTGTCCCTCTTGCTTACCAATGCTCCTCAGTCACTAGGATCACAATGACATCTGTAATCATTTCAACTTCAACAGCTGTGGACAAATACTGATGCTATTAAACTGGTCAATTTGTGTGATTCTCACTTTAAATGACTGTACTCTGATACAGAGGTATGTGGCATCAGTGTGCAGGCACAGTTTTATGGTAGGCATCAATCAAAGTGACTTCTACTGGGTGAACAAACAAACAGCTTTTAAACATCTGGTTAGGAGAGACAGAGAGAGAACGAGAGAGGCACCCTAGGGAGATGTGTGGTTTTCTTCTGAGATCTGTTGATTAGGAGGAAGGATGGAGGTAAGGGCAGAAAATGAAACAAAAAAAAAAAACAGAGGAAGAGCTTACAGACAGTTCACACTCAGGTCAGAATTCAGGTGGAGGTCAGGAATGCACTCACTAACCATGCTTAACACACCAAGCCACACAAACACATACAGAGATGCACACAAAGACACAAATAACATGGCCTTCCAATGCATTGCAGAGAGACCATGTGACTCTCACGGGGTAATCTCATGGGAGCATCCCCCACC
Organism: Lates calcarifer; assembly: GCF_001640805.2. Taxonomy (NCBI): domain Eukaryota; kingdom Metazoa; phylum Chordata; class Actinopteri; family Centropomidae; genus Lates; species Lates calcarifer. Next base: position 3,717,260 of record NC_066856.1, on the reverse strand, counting down.
CCTGATCTCCCTGATGGACTATAACAACAGGAAGTCAGCTTGGCCTGCAACATCACACCACACCACACCTACAGATAACGGTTCCCTCTCTCACACACATTACATATTATTACAGAAACATTTACACTCATGCAGAAAGACATATATGCACCACTTCCCTGCGCCACTCCAGCCTTGCTCGTCATTCATGCGTTACATTAACGGCAGCCATTTATCAGTCATCACAGTTAAGTCTAAGTTTAATCCCTCTAAAAGTGTGCTGTGTATCACTAAAGAATTGATGGCAAGGCGCCCACTGCTGCTGGCGTTGGTGGCGAGCGAGACGCGCTGCAGCCTGGCACTGAAACAAGGACAGCCCAAGGCTGGCAGGGGGTGAGCTTTTCAGTGACTGAATAGCCCTTGTTTATCTAGGTCCCTCTGGGAAGTCAGGACACTGCAGTGAATAGGAGCCAGTTAGCAGCGATGGCATAATAAGACCGAACTGTGAGGGGGTTGGGAGGGGGGTGGGGTCATTGAAATTCAACGCAGACCACTGTCAAGACAAACCACCCTTGCCAGCTGTGGCAGCAACTCAAAGGAGCAAGGAGTGATTTCTAAGGGTGAGGTTTTGGGTTAACAACACAAGTGACCAACAAGTTTAAATGTACCATTACTTACTCATCAGAAATACTTGATGAGAGGTGAACTTCTTTATTGAAATGGGGAGGAGGGATCTTTCAGAATATCGGGTAACTGTTTCATTAAAGCTGAACAATAAAGGCACAGATATGTGTCTAATTTAAGTCAAAAACTTCCTCAAATGAATGACTATAACATGACAGGCAAACAGGCTCTTGTCTTGGCCTATGTGTCATACTGTGCCCAGGCACATTTATGGACAGAAGTCAGAGGTGACTGGCACACTGGAACGTCACTGGGTAGACACAGTTTACAATGTTCCTCAACCGTTTTTCCAAGTCTCAGCTGGATAGTGAGGTGCAGGAAAAAACAGACCTTTTGTTTCTGGGCTCACCCTTTAATTTACAGAGCAAAATCTTTTTAATGTGTCTGAAAAGAGACGCTATTTTTCTTTGCCCTCTGTGTGCGCGTGAAACAGCCAGGCCCACATCTTAGCAATAGCACTGATTCTTTTTCCAGGCTTTCATGTTTTCTGCCCCGGTTTGTGGTCTCTGCAGCCCCTGATGAGGAGCCTTAAATAGGCTGCCACAGGTGCTGGGGGCCGGGTGGGGTGAAGGAGGGGGAGGTGGCCTGGATGGGAGCAGGGCCGCAGGAAGCCTCTTGTTTTCACAGAGATAAAGGGCTTTCAGGTTGCATCCTGGGCCGTAATCTCTCACACACTTCCTGGTTTTGTTCACGGTGAGGCAAGAGAAAATGACAAACTAACCTTCGCCCTGAGAAGCTGATCGATAGCATCTGATGAGACAGGATGTGTCCCTGGCATTGGTGGATTTGAAGAGCATAAAATGACAAAGAGACAGCCTGGATTTGATTTTGAGCTGTGTTCATTAATAGTCCTTGATTTATGGGTTCATTTATTCCGAGTGCTGGTTCATTAGTGATGATGATTATAAAAGTGTGCATATAATTTCTTTCCTGACCTCTTCATTTGCTTTTAGAGCACAATTAACATTGTTCCAAGCTCTTACATCCTAATTACAGAAAAGATAACGCACCCTTCCTTCAAATTCAAGTTCCTCCTTAACCAGTCACTTAGTGCTGGCCTTGTGTTTAAAAAGATCCATTTAGCAGAAATTTGCATGAAAGGGGTTTATTGAAAAGTTGGCATTGAGGAGGCGCGCCAACTTCAGAAGAACAGGCAACACATTCAGTAAAAAAACACTCACATTCCTCCTCTTTTCTCTGCTCTCACATTTTCTCTTTCTATTCTGAACATGTCCTTCTTGAGAAGGCCAGCATTTGACCGTGAGCCACACCCTGTTCTCCTGCCAGAGGAAACTTTCAATCTCTGCCTCCCTCCCTCACTCTGGCTGTAGCTCTGGCTCTCTCATACTTTTGTCAGGTGTTATTTATGAGTGCTGTATAGCTGAGTTGCTGCATGCCTACAGCACCTGCTGGTGTTGGAGAATCAGAGCCAAAGCAGCTGCCAGAGAGAGGAATGAGAGAAAGAAAGACAGCGAAAAAAGGAAAGAATACATATGACTCAAGTGGAAGAGCGACACTATGAGAAAAAGAGAATAAGAAGGACAGAGAAAGAAAGTGAAGGTGAGTTCCTGATGGTGGGGCAATAGCATGTGGCTTTGTTGATGTTGAAAGTGTACTGGCATGCAGCTAACACGTCACACTACTAATGGTGGGTGTTATGATGGGAACGGTAGGACAAAACAAACAAACAAGTGATGAGCAAGCACTAATTAACAGTGTCACTCAACTGCAAACATGATCAATTAAAGGCCATGCTTCATTGACTTGCAGGCAAAGGCTCCGGCGCCAGTGTAACAAGAGAGGGGAGGGCCCTGTCAGCATGAGTAAGAAGACAGATGTACAATCGCCTGGTTATGGAGATCCGAGGGTATCTACTCCCTTCCCTTCACTACGCACTACACACACATTACACCCACACACATATTTATGGAACGTGCTCGGGGAGGCCCCAGTATGTTTTAACTGTAAACACCTGAACACTGGTAGTCATGAGCTGAGCCAGGACAGGTGGGCTGAGACAGGTCAAAAGTCACTGGCTTAATTCCAGTTCCCAGAGTCAGAGATGAAAAAAAAACTGCACTATGTACTTTGCTCTAGAGGGTACTCTATTGTCTATTACAGGCAGTTTGGGGTGGAAAGCTTAAATTCAAAGGTTTGTCAGCAAGAGTGAGCACACAGTCCTAACCCTAACTCTACAGTACAGACAATCAAATCCAAAAGGCTGTTTGTAAAGCACAGATCTAGGTGTATTCTTCATTCAGTGACAGGAATTTCTCAAACAGTGGCCAGGCCTGTTGAGTCTCATTAAGGAGGAACTTGATGAAACCACATACAAACTTCAGGCAAGACAGCACTGTATGAAAAAAAACACTGACAGTTAGGAAACATGGTAAATGTCTATACTGTAATGAAGAGTACAGAATGAAAAAGTTTCAGTTTTCAGTTCTAAAGAGACAGTATCAGTTCAGTCCAGGCAACATTTAACACTGTTCCTGTCTTTTACCTTCTGTTCATGCATTTTTCATTCACAAAGACATAAAGTAGCTCCTTTCTTATAACAGTCAATGAGTGTGTCTGTGCTTGGCTGCCTCCTTGGGTTAGGTCACACTAGCTGGGTCATGAGGAGCTCAACAAAACACTCATGGGTTAAATGGGGCGATGTGGATGCTCCATGCCTCCCTCTCTTCTGCCCTCCCTCTGTTTTCAGGCTGGCCATTCTCCTCTCATTAATCTGGTGTGGATGTTTATCCATGTTGACATTCAGCATAGCGGCTGGCCTTCTCTCTGACTAACAAACAGGGTGACTAAGGTTTTTTTAGCGGGAGCTGTCACAGGGCTCGCTTAGCCCAGCTAGCTCAATGCACAGGCTTGGGGGACAGAGGGGCACTCGATTTGTTAGTCACTGTGGCCCTTGGGACAACTGAAATCAGTATGTGAATATGAATGCGTACCCCCTCAGGAGGGCCATTATCAGTTCTGTGTGCTATGGAGAGGAAAATCAATATGATCATCATAACGGGCTGGCAAAAAGCCAGTCACTCGTCTGTGTTCAAAGCACAATACATGGCAGCGGATTACTCCTCATCTGATGTCATCTAATTTCATCCCTGTAGACAGAAACACTGTGCGACCATAATGAGGTCAAGCACATTTAAACTGGACTAGACATCCAACATTTATGTAAAAAAAAGATGACAAACTGTCAGGTGGTCTGAAGTGACGCTTACAGCAGAGCTTTCAGTTTTTGCCACAAACACAAGCTAGTGTAAGTGCCCCTCACTGGGCCCGCCTTCTGCTTATTGTGTCAGTCCAGTCTTTTTCATTAACCGCTCCACTGAGGACCACGAGGAGGGGAGGGGATGGATGGGCGGGAAGGGAGCGAGGGAGGTAGTGGTGATGATGGGGGAGTAAGGAGGGGACTGCAGACAGACCCAGAGGGACTCACTGTGGGCCTGAAGAGCAGCCACCAAATACATGATTAAAACCACAGATCAACAGACAGCGCTGGGCACACCATACACAATATTTACCTCCACCAAGATAGCAATTTAGAGTTAATCTCTCCCTCAAGTATACACACTACTGGAGAATATTATCTCTCACCTCCACACCTGTAGGGAGAGTCTGAGAGGGACTGAGAGAGTAAAAAAGAAAACAAAAGAAAAACTAGTTCATAAAGTTTAAGTCATCTTGCAAACACACCTGTCTGCCCATGACTCAGAGCTTTGGAGTCAGGAGAGGAGAGGAGGGCAGAGGAGGCTTTTCTGCTCAGCTTACATGACACACTTAACTGATCTCTCCTCCCTACACTGCACTGCAACAAATACCTGCCTACACCACTCTCTGTACCAGTATCAATGTTTGGCTTCAAGGCTGTTGGAGCTGTTACAGACCAACAACTCACTCATCAACAACAGGCATATCAGCATCGATGCTGTTCCACATGTTGTGTCGCATGATGGCAGCAGCTCTGGTTACTACAGTACCTAAATGATCTTTCATGCAGGAGAGAAGCAGCACAAGCTGCTATTCTGAGGAGCCACAATTTGCTTGAGAGCGGTTGTGTTTTTGTTCAGTTAACTGAACTGACACGTCGCTACAGGCTCCTACTGCCTCATCCTTGTTTTACCCCTACCCTTTTAATCCCATCCCCCAAACTCAGCAACTCCAGAATATTTTAGTCCATTCAGGGACTTGTGCGGCCGATCTGTGGATGGATTCATCATCAGTTAGGGAGTCTACGAAGCGCACGGTCCCCATCACATTGTCCTGTCATGCAGATAGACCCCTCCTGGTCCAAACTGGGGATTCGGGGAAACTCCTGCCTGCTGTGCCAAATTAAGCCTTCACTCTGACATTAAAAACAGCACACTGGGTAGCACACATTGCCACTTTAAAATACACAGGACAGAAATGCCACGGGGATGCGTCGGTGTTAATGTTATGGCAAGCGAGCATGACGCAGATGTAAGCTACATTTCCAAGACAAAAATGTCACACAGAGTGCTGCAACGCAGGCCCTTGAGAGCCTGAGGGCCGCGTGAGAGAGGGATTTGATGAATTCTGCGAACGTTCCACGGATTCCTCCCTCGCAGGGACCTTTGGGAAAAGAATGGGTCATATGCAAATGGCATGCACAGTATGGAGGAGAAGTTTCCCACAAGCCGAGTGTGAAAAGGGCTCTCCCTCCCCATGCCGGGCCTGCTGAATGGGCCTTTTCTTCTGCCACTGAAAGTGTATGAGGTAGAGCAGGCAAACTGCAAAGGTAACTAGGCTCTTTCTCCTCAGGCTTTCTCACTAAAGCCTGAACACACAATGGTTCATTTAAGCATTCAGCCACACAAACCCCAATAAAGCACATCCAAGCGCAGTTAAGGGGGTTACTGAAACTGACTCTGGGTTTAAAACCCCTTCTTTACCTTTTTATAGGCTAATACTCTCAGCCTCCATGGGAGCAGCTAATCATTAAGCTGCCTTAACAGAGGTGGGAGTGTGGTTGTACATCACATAATTTTAATTCTGCTTAATGGTCAGATGAGGCCTTTTCCCACCTGATGGACATGTTGAGGGATGAAGTTCAGCCAGAAGCAAAACTTTTTTCCAAATTGGTAACAAAAAACAAGCAAGGGTTGCAAACTTTACCTGTATAGGCTCTAAAAATTTTTACAGGTTATTTTTGCTGATGTATGACTGAGGCATAACATACACCGAGTTTTGACCCTAAAATCCATACAGGTCTGTGAGATAGCCGCCATGTGTCAAGCTTTTCATCCACCAGCACCAGTCCCACAGTTGTCACCTGTTGTAAAATTCTTTAGTCACCTCAGCCATTTCTCACCAACTCTCTCCACCCCCCCCTTCGACTCCACAGGGAACATGGAGCCCACAGTTTAAGGGGTCAGAGAGGAATGGATGGAGAGAAGGAGGGAGCGGAGAAAAAGCAACACCCCCCAGCTCCTCTCTTCCCCTTTCATTGAACAGACTTAAACACAAACACAATTGGACATGCTGGAAGCCTAACAATGGCACAGGGGGGGAAAGTGAAGTCATACTCTAGGCACGCATGGGTGCCTAGGTCAGGGGGCAATCAACAGCACCCCTGGCTACTGTGTCTTAACCCCCCGAAATAAAGGAGAGGCTCTGGAAGGAGGAGTGAGAGGGAAGAGACAGAGAGAGAAAGAGAGAGCGGAGGTGGGGGGATTTTCTTCTTACTTGGCACTTTCAAATGAAGCTGCTGAGGAAGTTGGTGAAAAGCTGTGAGATAAATGAAAAATTTCCTCCTCTGCTAAACTCTTCACACAACAGGGGTGGACCTTTTAAATGTAAACAGATGTCTTTTTAAGAACTGAAGTGGCATGTGGACCTACAGAGCCAATCCCCACCTCCTCCAAAGCCTTCACTATATCCCAAAACATTGCTTGTTTCACCAAACAAACTGTAGCTACAGCTAAACCATTATTTTTTATTATTCTCCCACAAACCTATAGCATGTGGTTGTATTCTATAGTTCCTAGACAGGGTGAGTGAGTCCAGGGCACTAAGTATAGTTTAAGTATAGTTTTACCAGGCCAATAAACATGCTCCTCCACATTACATGAGTTGTTGCCAAGTGCCAAGCCCACAACCTCATTTTCCTTATTTGATGCATGATTCATCAAGGTGCAAGTGTGAATGTGAGTGTGCCTCGGAAGGAGAGAGAGGATGGAGGAAAGGAGAGGGAAAGAAAGGAGAAAGAAAGATTAGGGGATGAGACAAATGGCCCTTGTGATTTTGTCAAATAAATAGAAATCCTAGCTACCTGTAGGCACACTTTTTAGGTGTCTCCATAACACTGTTCGGAAAACACTGTCTCCAGCTCCCGAGCATGGGTACAAAGCTGTCCCAGCACAGCCCTGTTTATTTTTGCAAAGAATGTTAATACCGGGTGCATTCCTCTATTCCCAAATTGCTGTGTTAAATTACCGTTGCAGGGAACGGCTGCTATTCCTTAGGGGAACTGACTGGGGAGAAGCGACAAAGGAAGCTGTAGTATCCCACCGATTGCAAACACCTGTCATCCTGCAGGCTGTTAACACCTCTCTGTTTACAGCGGGGAATGGAGCTCACCTTGATCTCAGCTCCCCCTGCTAGCCAGAGACCTGGCAAAGCCACTGACCATAACAAGCTGGGCACAACTTGAGGGCTTGCTTAATTATAAGAGCCCAAGCAATGGCTTCTGAAAGTTTTACTCACAATGTATCAGAAGCCAATTGGCTGGAGTAGGTCCCTATAAAAACAGCAGCCCATATTAAAACGCCAACTTCTTATAAAACTGTAACAAAATTGAGGCTATGTCGACATGTGACACCCACCTTCAGTCTAACTTCACAGAGGAATTCCCTTCAATACACAGAAAAGTTGATTTACATGACAGATCACCAGTCTTGTGACTTCAAAGCACACCTTGATGGCCCTTTGAAGCAAATGGCGAAAGTTAACAGGGAACACATCTGTTAAGTTACAGATGTGACTTTAAATAACAATAGGATCACGTCATTATTGAGAAAAGTTTAATAAAACCCTGTTAAAGAGAAAAAAAATTAACTAATTACAAGAAGACATCCTGTAGTGTCTCCAGAGTAAGTAAGACTCCTCTCTTTCTCTCACGAGACACAGAAATACCCACACCTTGACAGCAGGACCGTTATCTAGGGTGTGTCCATATCTATATATTTAGTTATACACACGCCCCAAGGACTAAATGCTTAGCTGAGCACACCACGTAAAACGAAATGACGGTGGAAATAATCGATATCACCCGTCAAAAACACAAGCCACTCTTAAAATCACTCATCGGGTATCCACAGACAATTCACACGACAGCTAACCCGCACCAGAAAACACATTGGTCGCATTTTGCCTCCCACGGATTACTGTTTATAGCACCACAGAAACTATCAGCTCTTACTAAGCGAGTTCGTCCATCCCATTTTCGATGCTTCAGGCTTGTTTTGACAAAATAACGCTGAATTTCCCGCATTACCCCAGTTCCTTAAAGCTACACTGGGTGGCATAATACATTTGCACGATTAGTGGATACACACATGTTGGAAGACACAACATGCCAGCTCTCTCAATAAAATAATTCGAATTAGTAAAAGCCGTGGTAAAGTGTCGCTCTATGGATTCACAGCGGCTCACGACGTAGCTTAAATACACTGGACGATGTAACAGGAAAACAGTTAACAACTCGCAAAAGTCCATTAGAATTCCTTAAGATTTTGACCAAATTAAGGTTTACACGTGTTATACAGATGGGAGAAATCTGGTGACAAAGTATCCAGTCGAAGAGAATGCTACCTTGTAACCGTATGAACAATATTTTCACGGCAAAACAACGTGGGTTAAACCCCGCACACCGAAACCGTAAAGCGCAGATAATGTAGCCATTTGTATTATTGGTACACAGACTATACTTAAATAAGCAATAACAGAGCAGAAACGAAAAACTGTGTGTGTGTGTGTGTGTGTGTGTGAAGGTTCGCTCGCGTCCACAGTCCTGCAAGAATCAGGATTCCCAGCGCGCGACTGGAGAGGATCCGCTGTCCTTATATGGGCTGCGCTCGCCCTGCTCACACAAACAGCGCGTGAGATATTCCTCGTTCTCCGGAACCTCAGTTACCCCATCCCTGTTTCTACTGAGCTTTCTGTTGTTACTTTACAATCAAAGGCCGTTGTTGAAAACACTAATTGTAAGCGGTGTGAGCACTACAGAGCTGAAGCACTTTAATAAGTTGGAGGATGAAGAACGGAGAACTGCCCAAAACGTCCTCAAACACAACAACATGTATTTTTCCTCTTTCCTGCCTTAAAACGTTATAATGGTGTCGTCGTTAATATAAACCTAATTTGAAGCACATACCAGGGAGGATTAAATGAGGAAAAATGCGTTTTGTCAGCTCTCGTAGAGCAGCAACAGTGTCCTATCGCTACCTGCTACGAGTGAGCAAAAGAAAGAAAGAACAAACCAAACAGTAGTTTTCCATCTGTTTAAAAAACACAAATGATGTCCGCGACGTTTTTGACTAAAGCATAGCTTTATCTAATGTTTTTTTCAACTAAATTTGTTAAAGACAACGAGTCTGTCGAGGTCCGCAATAACAATCAGGTAGCCTGTTTCCCCATTAAACAGGTCCGAGTTCGGTGGTGGGCTCAAAAACTCGACAGAATGAAACGAAATCAATGGATGCAGAGTCAATAAAGAGATTCAAAATGTATACATATTAATAAAGAGGTATAAAGTGGAGATAAACGCTGATCCACTCATAACAGGGTGAGGTGCGTATAACGGTCTCCGGTGCAGCGGACCGCTAGGCGGAGAGAGAGACGCGACCCAGGTATAACGGTACACCACATAGGGCTGTAATACAGCGCTCACTTGCTACTTCCCAGCACTTTCTGTTACTAAAAACTGGACTTCTGGGGTGCCAAACTTTTCGGTGAAATTACCGAGAGACAGAACAGCCTCTGGACCGCTTCCCCTAAAGAAAAGCCCCGCGTCGGAAGTAGTTTTACTCACCGTTGTTCCTCCTCGGGTTCGCCTGCTTTCTGCGCTTACACCTGGGGCCATCCGCCATGATCCTTTCGTTGTGTCTAAATGCTGCCGGAGAGTCACCTCCTCTCTCACCCCCTCTCCCCCTCCTCCTCCTCCTCCCTCCCCTTCACCTCCCCTTCTCCGCACCTGGTTTACGACACTCAGCTTTACGACATCACCTTCCCGCACCTCCCCGACCCACGCTGCCAGTACCATTCATACTAGATACTGGAAGTGAGGGATGAGTGTGTGTTGTGTGCTGTACCTGCCCAGCCTGTTAGTAATGTGTCCTCCATTTAAAACGTAAGGTACAGCTATTTTCTTCTGTTTTTATAGCAATAGTTAAAGGTACATAGGTCTAGGTGATCGTGATTAAGGATTGTGTAAGTACCTGCTGTACCTCTTGTAGTTTACCAGAACACAGTGTAATTTGAAATTTTCATTTATTTTTTATTTAATTGATTTTTGTCCAAAAAAAAAATGTTTTTGAGAAGGGAAAATGTGTCCGTGTCAATTTGGCAATACATTACTTTTTTCTTTTACACACAACAACACACAACTAATATGGCAGAAAATTAATTTTCCTCTGACATCATCAGTCTACATTATAATAGAATCAACACCTGCAGATGTGATATTTTGCTACCCAACTTTGACCTACCAACCTGTTGTTTACATGTTGTGTGTGTGTGTGTGTGTGTGTGTGTGTGTGCACGTGTTCCTGTGTGTGAGAGGCACAGTAGGATAGCAGCGCAGCAGACAGAGTGTGTGTGTGTTACAGAACGGAAGAGGTCATGAGACTGTCATCACTGATTCAATCCTCCACCTAAAGAAAGACCCTGCTGTTCTCCTGAGTCGAGCTCACTGCAGCGGTGATGAAGAGGACGCAGACATGCCAGCACAATCAGCAGGTTCAGACTGTGTCCAATCAGACCTAAACCTCAGCACAAACACACACACACACATACACACATACACACACACATACACCACTTATCACAGTAGATTCTGTGTAAAGAGAAAAGAAGAATCCAGGATCACATGTTTGAGGTGAATTCTTCTGGAAAGTTGTAGTGACAAGAAAGATGAAGTTTATAAACTCAGCACAGAATGAAATAATACTTGAGGTCCCATGACATGCAATTATAGGTCAGAGGAGCACCAGTTGCTGCAAGGCTGTGGCTATTCTTGAAGCAGATGACTATAAGGTTTCTGGTGCCTGGACCTCTGGTATGTGAGATGTTGTCATCATTCAGTCTATTGTGGCAGCTAGACTGTGTAACCCAGTTTTGCCTCAAGTTGGGTGTCCTGTATTGTCAAGAAAGACTGTTTAATGGGGCCATGACATTGTGTGATTTAAGGAGCAAGCAGAAGTTACCACTTTGACTTCTGTCTTTCTAAGATATATTTGGATTAACACTTCCCAGATTTCATAATTTAATCATACACAGACGTTTATGTCACAAACATGTAACTTTGATATAAATCTGCCTGTGAAGTAGTTACAAACTAAGCGTAACAGTCTCCTCATTGCTGGACAATCAGCTTATCATTCAGCTACATGTGACAGCTTGTATACATAGGATGGCAGATCTCTGTGGTGAATAATTCAGTAGCAGCAGAGCAGTCCAGCTCTCAGGGCAGGCTGCCCAGACAGAGAGTAATAGCTTTAGCATAAACAACACCTCCAAACTTGGTCCAGGTGGCCTCTTCTACCAATAGACAGCCAGTCTGAGGGGGGACATGGTAAGAGGAGGGTGCCCTGGCTTTCTCTCTCTCTCTGTCTCTCCTGATGAAAAAGGCCCCAGAAACAGTCTGCATCAGCAAAGATCAATGATGAGACGCTCAGCTAGCCGTGCGGTTGTAGCGGCATTCCCTGCACACTGAGCCTGGAAAAATAGGATGCTTGTTATCCAATGGAAAGTCCGATCTTTCCCATTTTCCTTGGATCACACCACTATTAGCATGAAGTCATTTTTCAGCGTCTGTGGAAAAAAAAAAGAATAACAATTATACGACCACTACTAATACGAAATAGCCTGAAGACATCTCTGATGTGTTTCAGAGCAACTGGACTAAAACAGGGTGATTTATTTTCTCTGGCAAATCTCTGTGTATTTTGTACTGGAGCAAATTCATACACCGGTAAATGTGAAATACACAGGGCTGGTTAAGTTGTTAGATACACGCAAGCCTCCTTATGACCCCTCTATAATTTGGAGGAAGGCAGGGTCAGAGGTCAATTACAGGACATTCATTTAATTTTGTAAAAGCAGCCACCTCACACTTAAACAGCTAATAAAGACAGAGCCCCTTTTTATCATAAAGCCCCCCTGAAGACAACATACAGGTGCTCTTTACCTGAATAATGATATCAGCAATAAAACCGAGATATTGTCTTAACTAAAGTGGGCCATGAAATCAAAGGCTGACTCCTGCTCTTCCTATGGGGAGTTGAAACTGAGGATTGGAGGGGGGAGAGTGAGGGATAAGCAGCCATCCTGCACTACATTAAGGGATCATGCTGCTCCCTGAAAATGAGTATTGATCCTCTTAGGTCCAGGATCGTTTAGGAGATTAATGGTTGAGCTTCGTGGTGCTCCATGCAGGACCAGGGGGATCAGCTCAATGGGACGGCCAACCCAGAGCAGCCTATCGGTGAGTGGGGACAGACGAGCTGCTGTGCAGTTGGGTGGGGCGGGTGGGGGGGTTGCAGCTCTGTCCCGTGCATCCAGCCACAGCTCCGTTAGCTCTGTGCCATCTGGGCTGTCAGCTAAGAGAATCAGCTGAATGTCTATGGGTCAGAGGAGTGAAAAAGGGAGAAGATGAGAGGGTGTAAAACAGAAACTGTCTGGGGGGAATGTGAAGTGTTAGAAGCAGGCAGGATGGATGGAAAGAAAACAAGCAAGCAGAGGAACAGAGGAAACGAGAGTAGAAGAGGGGAACAGAAAGTGCAAAAGGAGGATGACGGAAAAGGTGCACCCTGCCCTGCTCCAAACAGAGAGGAGAAGCGGGAGGCAGTGGCAGTGATAGAGAGAGACACAGCAAAGACTAAACTGCTTAATCTCTCCCAAGAGACGGCAGCTAAATGTGAGGTCCTCCTCCTCCTCCCCTTTCCACAGACCACCAACCCCCACACAACACTATCACCTCCATTGCATTCTGCTCAGCTGCAGTCGAGGCTGTTATCCAGCTAAAAGACACACACACACACACACACCTACACACACACACACTGTAAAAGTGCTCAGGTGGAGCCTACAATGCAACTGATATGATGAGAAGAGAAAAGATCAATTTCAGCCTAGAAGAGAAGCGCCACACTGCACAAAATAAGCTGTGAGAATATGCAGAGTCTGAAGGGAAAACCAGTTTTCGATTTATAAATTCTGCTTCTTTTAAAAATCTGGCTCGTAGCAAGTACGCAGATCTTATTGCAAGCCGGAGAATTTTCTCATGTCTCTTTCTCTCTCTGGGTCAGTTTGGCCCCTTGGGAAAAATCCTAAAACAAATATCAGCTGACGTGTTCAACAGTAGCTGAATGCATGCTGTCAAGCATCTGAAACCCAACAATACAAAGTTTTGAGGAATAGATGTCAATCTCTGGGTTTTCCTCCACCAAGCCGGAGTATTCTCAACTCACTTCCGTCTTCCTCTGTGGATTTTTTCTCGAGACAGGATGTAGTTGACTTGCTGGTCAGAGAGAGCCGCACCCTAAACATGTTAGTTTAGGGAGAAAGGTGAGCAGGACTGAACCAAAGCACTGGCCGGACATCCTATAGTATTCTAATACGCTATAATAGAGGGCAATCCACAGATATTAAAAATAAAGTTCAGTTTACTCATCATGAGTTAAACTGTTATCAGGACTTGCTTCATGCATGACAATTTAGTGGTCAAATGTAATTAAGTGGAGTTATTCAGTTACTTTACAGTAGTGTTGAGGTACTTTACTTAAATATTCCCATTTCATGTTGATGATGCATTGTTATTGATTAGTCTATGCAAGAAAATATGAAATTTTAAAAAAGCTCCTCCATAACCAACTACAACAGAGAAATTCTGCTTGCACATTAATGCATCAATAAACATAATCTAATGATATGATCTAATAAGGATAATGATATAATTGAATAATAGCCACATGGTCAATTTTTCTGCATTGGGTACTTTTACTTTTGAGACTTTTAGTACATTTTTCTAAAACTATCTGCATCCTCTTACTCAAGTAACATTTTCAATGCAGGACTTCTATTTGAATAAAGGATCTAAATACTTCCTCCACCACTGTAATTACCAGGCAAACGTTTAAGAGGCACATGCAATTACATAACTTCAGCTGGCTCACAGACCCAGCAGGTCTTAGAATCTCCCCTGTAAACATCTGTGTCTCTCAAACTTAGTTTATAGTGTAGGCATTGTGTTACATTACAATTGTATGACCCTGACAACCATTACGGCGTGCCATCATAAAAAGCCTCAAGCCCAATCCAAGATTATCCTAATGAAATGACACTGGGGGGAACTTAACCAACTTTCTCAACTCCCTTTCTTTCTTCACTTGATTAGTCAAAATCAGGAGTAGATAATAACTCTCAGGGAGGATCTGACATATTGCGCGCGTGTGTGTGTGTGTGGGTGGGTGGGGTGGGGTGGGGTATTGAAGAAGCCCCCTTCTGACGCTCAGAGTTACACAAACAAACACAAACTCTCCCACTCTCATGATTCCACAGGGGTGGGTGGCCACAGGGCTGAGAGCTCCTGACCCGTGGGTGAACGTAACTTTGCCTGTCTATGCTGCTGGCCAAGATATATACTTGTTTTGGCTAAGGAGGCTTGTGTGTGGACTTATCCTCACACATGCATACACATAGAAATGAATACACCCACACAACCTCAGTGCTCCAGTCGGGCTTGCCCCTGTCTTCTCCCTCCACTTGTGACTGTCGAAAGGAGACAGCCATCCTCTGGAAAGCCCAGTTTAAATTTATACTGTATTTATTGGAGCGCCTGTTGCATTTTACTGTTCATTTGTCCTTGTGGCTGGAACAGCGTTTGCGTGCTCTGCAAGGACGTCAAACTCAGTCTCTCAAGGCGTTATTTTTGGAGGCTTCTTGAAACCAGTCTGTGGTGAAATAATGCGTGTGAACTGAGGTGTACTGCAGTGACAAGATGATGTTTTTCATCAGGTGATGCAGCAAAGATATGTTTTTCAGACTCTTTTCCGTTTCTATCTTGTAAAGGTTTGCCTAATTCCTACCTGTGCGGAATTTAAATTGGACATGGAAGTTACTTTTGAAGTCTGCATTGTTAAATAAAAAAACACATATTTTTTCACTTACAAATATTGAGATCTATCCATGCAGATAGCTTCTATTTTAGGTGTTCAGGTTTTGAGATACTGTCTCTGAGGTGGATTTCATGTTTGGTGCAGAGGACATGACAAAAAGATGTTTCAACGAAATCAAAACCATTGACAGCATGATGTGAGTTGTTGCTATTGATTTTTTTTTTTTTTTAAAGCTGCTCATCTTACTTTTTTTTGCCACATTGGGGCAGCAGCACAAGCTTACTACACCACACCGACATACAGTATTACCACCTTTAAAGTTGTTGTGCTAAGTGCGTAATGCATAAAAATAGTGTATTTACACATCAGTCATGCATGGAGCAACATTAGTATCCGTTTGGAGTCATGTTTTTCACCACCTAGTGAACATAAGTATTAGTAATAGTAAATTTCACTCTCCTATTATCACAATTTGTGTCTCCATCAGGTCCTGAGGAATTCCTCAGTTGCTATGTTCACTAGCTAATTGCTAATTGTGTCTGTCTGCTGCTTGTTGCTGGGCGGGTAGTGTACAGTGGGTTTATCAGAGCTGAAAACAGCTGGCTGCTGTGGCTGGAAATGGGGTTGACAAAAGCAGGGGTTTGTCTGCTAGATAACCAAAAGAAGTGAAAAGACCCTTTAGGGTGGGGGGAAACGGCAGAGTTGGTAATAATTCTCTGTGGGATCATCATCAAGTGTGACCCCATTGACTATTACACACATTTCATTTTCATAAAAACATTTAGAGTAGTTTAGCTTTAAATGTAATTTCATTTTTCAATACTTTTGAGGGCCACAAAGTTTTATTCAACTCCATTTTATCCAGGTGGAAGCAGAGGGGTGAATACATTTTTATAATTGCAGTTATGTTTTTATTTAGCTCATTTTTCACTGATGACTTTGATTAATATGTGCCATTCCCTTGTGTGAGGATATGAATCTATACATCTCATTTCCATTAGCAAACACATCTGAAACTGCCGTACAATGGTAAAGCTCTATGAGTGAATAGTGTGTGGGTGGTATATGTTTGTGTATGTGCTTATGTTTCAGTCTGTGATAGGCCACTGCTGTTTTCACTGGATGAATTTGAATACCACACACCTACTCTTTTCCCACACACACTCACCGAACATCAGAACATTTTTCTTTGCACATGAATAGTGGCGGAGCACTATAAATGAACATCCAAAATGCCAGCCAATTACTATGGTGTCCCTTTACTCAACCTCTCCATATTAAGCTCTGGTTGTCAAACAGATTGTCTCCGGTGCTCCAAGCAGCCAGCGCTGTGAAACAGTTTTCATTAAGGGAGGATTGCCATGGGCCTTAGGCTGGCGGCTTAATGTAATTTCACAGCTCAGCGTCCATGTGGCCACTTCAGGGTCCAACCATGGCCACCCACACCTTTATAAGAGCCAACGAGAGGTGCTGAAAGGGTGATGGGCCACTAGTAAGTTTTAGGAGCGAAAAGGGAGCCCCTAAATGAAATTCCAGCACGGGAAATGACTGCAATAATAACATAACAGCCAGTAAGACTTTGGATATAAACATGTACAGAGATAGTCCTCATTTAGTGTTTGTAATGAAGTGTTCAGGAAGGGGGGAACTCACTCACTGGTGGGTACATTCAGTTATCTGATGTGGAAAGCTTTTTCAAAAATCAAGTTTATATTATGGAAATGATCAGTGATGCGTTACAAGATTTGTTTAAACACTGAATTCTTCTAAAGCCTTTACTGGCAGCATTTAAAAGGACAGTGTTATGTATATTATATGGCATAAATCTCACATTCTGTGCCTAAAAAACTTTGTGTGCACCTTTGTTAAGGAAAATTGTACAGAACTTAGTTTACATTACAAAATTGGTAGGTATTTTCTGCTTTAGCAGGTATAATGTATGCTTATGTGTGAGCATTTTCTTGTCTCAGGTGTGTGCACACATGAGTGGATATGTAAACGTGTATTGTAACCTAACTGTTCGACCCTGACAACCTCTCGAGTATCCACCCCAAAAGCGTAAGCCAAGTGCTCACCGAAAGTCCCTATTGGAAACATGTGCCGAGCATTGCACATCAAAACTCAATGTGACATCTGGACAAAACTGAAAGTGAGATAGACTAGTGTTTCATTTTCATGTTTTACAACTTGGAGAGTGCATGAGGGCCTTGACTTCATGGCTTGGAAGGGAGAAGAGGTCCAGAGAGCAACAAAGCCAGGAGGAGGTTAGGCTGTTGGAAACCTTAAAAAATATTAAGCGTAATTTGTAACTTCTTTCAGCTTTCAGATATTTCAGTCTCTATTTTTCCACATTTCTCCTTCTTCATCCTTCATACCCTGGGATTAGTTGTTTAAAGGAATCTTTCAACATTTTGGAAAATACACTTACATTGGATGTCTTGCTGAGAGTTAGATAAGAAGATCAATACCACTCTCATGTCTGTACTGTAAATATGAAGCTAGTGCCAGGATATGATTAGCTTGGTTTTAAGTGGGGTTATGTACTGGACTATTTCTTGGCTGGGAGTGTTGGTTACCCGGAGTCTTGTCATTACTGAGGTTGCCAGACTCTCAGCAGAGACTCTAGAAAGTCACATGAAATATTCCAGACGCCCATGTAATAAGCTGGGAAAAAAAAAAATATTTTTAAATGACAAAATAATGTGTTAAATTAGTGAGCCTTGGACAGAGCCAGGCTAGCTGTTTTGCCCTGTTTCTAGTCTTAAGGTTAAGCTGCTAACTGACTGCTAGCTGTATATTTGTATCTAATACATGGACATGAGAGTGGTGCTGATCCTCTCATTTAACTTTCAGCAAATACACAAAATTTCAAACTATTCTAAGTATTCTAAGTATACTAAGTATGGCGTTGGAGTCGGGACATGTTTGGCCTATCTAAGTATAGAAATACTACTGGAAATTGGGCAAACAGCTAGCCTACCAGCATTTCCAAAGCTCATAATTTAACACAACTGTGTTTAGTTTGTTTAACTCCTACACAAACAGAAATGTAAAAATGTTAGTTAGAAATAGCTAGCGTGGTTCTGCCCACCTCTTAAGGTCAGTAACTGACATGGTATACAGTATATTGTTTATATAATCAGTATATAAACCAGAATGTAAAAACAGCAGAGCAGAACAGCAGAATAGTTCCCCTCTCTCCAGTCTTTATGCTAAGCTAAGATAAACTGGCTGGTAGCGCCTTATTGACTGTGCAGACATGTGCGTGGTATCAGTGTTCTCATCTCATTCTCATTTTGAGCATTTCCCAAAATGTTGACCTATTCCTTTGACACGGCCCCTTTGAAAACACCCCCAGCTTTACCTGCTGATTCATAACATCACCACAAGGCCACACGCACACACACACACACACACCCACACACACACAGGGATGTGACTTTCATCAGGCACATTACACCGTAGGCACCTCTACCATCTGCTTTTAATCCAGAGCACTAACCCATTATATCACTGTTGGAATAATGTTACTTTAGATAAAAGAACAAACCGTACAGGTACACTCTTTGTCTATCTGATAAGAAATCTTAGCTAAAACAATGGATGACGTAGTAAATGAGTCAAAAACGACAATCAGCCCAACTCTCACATTATGAGTCACAAGCAAGAGACGCTCATGCTTATTCAGTGTGTCCACTGAGGTGTGCAGCCTCTTCATTTAATATTTCCATAAGGTTGCATACGAGAGTATGCTAGGCTATCCCTGTAATAAGGAGGTAATGTATTCTGCACCAATGGCAAAAAGGTACGCTCGAAACATCCCTCACAGGAGCAGCAGTTTTCAACTTGACAGTGGACACATACATAATTAAGCCAACTAAAAAAATGAATATTTCATCTCAAAGCATTTTCATCTCCAAACATCAAAACACCTCAACGTCTCGCACAATGAACAAGGTAAATTACTTTTATTCACAGAGGGAATATTCAAGAAGGAATGCTCACTCAAAGTACCTTTCTTAAAAAATATATCAGCACAGAGAAGAGAAGGGACTCAAGGCAACAACTTACACCAATTATTTTGTATTTTGTCATAATTCTTTGTGTCCTAGGAGGAACTGGTTGTTTTAACATACAAAAGGAGCTAATTCTTTCCTCTGATTGTTTGCCTGACCATTTTTTCTGAGCTGTAATTGTGTTATTATGTTATATTACAGTGTCAGCCTTAATGCTTTGTAGCCTGATCTTGCTGTTACTCATATTGATATGTAATTCATGACATGTCATCCATGAGTCGCCTCAGGACTTTTTGGTTTTCAGATATGTAGGCACATGCCAGTGGAGAGGATAAATTATTCCGTAACCTTGCAGTCGTTGAATTTTACTACTGCGGGTCTATGTAATCATAGCTTTTGCCAAAATTTCTTCATTTCTGTGATGGCACAGAGACTCTCAAATGTCTTAGTTTCCTAAGAATCTGTCATAAATTATACTGCACTAGCTTAAAATGCCTGTGTGGTACAGAGGGGAAAGCAGTTGCACGCTGGAGAGAATTACTTTGACCGTCAAACCTGACTCAGACTGGCTCCCTGTACACCTTCATAGATGGGAATTAACCTGCCACAGCTTGAAACGCTTTACTGAGCGCTGGTCGATACTGTCATTATCCTAAAGCAATTCTTAATTCTATTTGGCCCTGAGCTAAAGATCCTTGTATTGATCACAAAGTAGGGATGCCACAACTACTTTTTTCTATAGTTAAGACCTCAATGTGTTGTTAGAAAAAACTCCCCGCTCATATAGCCCAGAGCTCTATACACAGATACACACATGCCACTGTAGAATAGACTATTACTGTAAATGTTTAAACAGATGTTCTAGAGCGATACCTTAAAATTTATCAAGTGTTACAGTGATGCGACGCAAATGCTGGTGAGTGGTACCACAGTGTTTCATCAAGGGTTACGGAAAAGCAGCTTTCTTTCATATCCTGTTTTGGGAGATGAGAAATATTGATATTACTCGCTCAACGCTATCAGCATGAAACAGAGCCTTTCAGAAAAGCAGCAGTGACAACACCTGTACTGAAGTTCCTGATTACACGTCTTTGTTCTCAAGGCTTCTGTCACTGCTGTCACCTCTCAGTTCATGTGTGAAACAGAGACAGAAAAAGACACAGAAAAATCCTGAGCTGCATGTAACTGAATGCATCTTTTTCCGTTTGTGTCTGTCTGTCATCCACACACACAAACAAACACCGAGGCTGAGAGCATTGCCACCTGCCACAAACTATACACTGTGGCCTGTAACAGTGGTTAACACAACAGGACATGTGTAGCCCCAGGTGACTCAAATTGCAAAACTAACAACACCATGCTTCATTGCACCAAGAGCGCGGTGTGAAACACCAGCAGAAAGGCCGTTTGTGTATGTGTGTGTCAATTTACATGTGTGTCTAAATGTGTGTGTTTATGGGTATGCATTTGTGCCATAGCTGAGTCATCCTTTAATGTACTGCAATAATTACCATAGACTTCATCATGACTCCTGCCTGAAGCATAAACAACAACAAAACAATAAGAAAATTTAGAACTTTTCTTGTTGGTATAATTCTCTTTTTTTATTTTCATGTCTTCCACCATGGGGTTTTGCTTACAGTCTCTTACTGAGATAAATACTAATACCTTTATATATAGTGATAGTATGCACATGTTCTAGGATTAGTGTTAAGCCAACATAAAACATAAGGCAAGGCAAGTTTATTTATATAGCAGCATTCAGACACAAGGCAATTCAAAGTGCTTTACAGAGCCTTTGAAATACATTACATTAAGTTACATTTAAGACATTTATACATTAATTTCATACATGGTATATATATCTGTAGCAGTGTTAGCATGAGTGCTAGAGGCTGTGTGTCATATATACTGTGACCAGGGCTTTAGCTTCATTTATTGGACTGTTAATGGAAAGCAATTAAGTTCATCCAAGTATTGTTCTCATGAACTGTACCTGAGTGCAGCTCTGAGGTAACTGACTTTACTTGAGCATTTCAATTTCATGCTACCTTTACTTTTACTACATTTCACAAAAAAATGTGTGCTTTTTACCCTGCAACATTTATTGTAATGTATATGTACCCATATGTACCCAGTTCAGTCCAGTGCAACAGTACTCCTGTGCTGAGAACATACACTATCCATCCATCCATCTATCCATCCATCCATCCATACACTCTGTGAGCATAAATAAAATAATAAAGCTAAAAGATTTTGACACAGACTATGACCTCTATAAGACAAGGCCATGTTGTTAAGAGGAGGGCCTGCATGGACAGGAGTTTTGGTCCTTCTACCACTGCAGCCCTGGGCAGTTGCCCGTTTTGCTGTCTTTGTAATTCAGTCAATCCAATCAAAAATACCAAAAATGCTTAATAAAATAAAAATACTTAATATTATGGATGTATGGATCTGATACACTGGATGGGTTTCAATGCAAATAATTACCTTATTAAGGGAATCAGGTATCAGCTATGACATTATCAGCTAAGGTATTGAAATTGGTAGAAAAGTTTGATTGGTGCATCCTCAGTTAAAATGAACTCAAGCTGCTTATATAATAATGTTGAGTAATAATAATTGAATTGTGTTATGTAAAATATCACTGAGAGAGGTCATTCTGCCTGTATAATGAGTATTTTTGCCAAAGTACTATGACCTGACTTTTGATCCCTGGTATGAGTCAAGTTCCAAAACTACTGGATCCTACAGTTCCCATAATGCAAAACAACAGCATTTTTATTAGACCCTCACTGCCACTTAAATATCCTCATCTTTAAAACTGGTGGAGTATCCCTTTAATTTAAATTAGGTCATTTTGTGTTGTTGCTACATTTAGATGAATATTTTTTCCACCATGTGTTTTGTTTGTATTGTTCTAACATTAAACTAAAACTTTACAGTGTTGTTACAATGCCCTAAAGTAACTCTCTATACCAGACTGCTTTGATATTTTCGAGCCGCTCAGCTGTCTGACAGTGACAGCTCTGTACCGTACTGCTACAGGTTACTACACAGCCTCTCATCTTATTGGCTGCATTGACCGAATTTTACGAGCCGTACCATTTCTGCCTAAACAGGGGATGACGGGAAAGTAGCAATCGCAGAACACAATTCCTCACTCGTTTGAAGCACATATTGTTTACTGAAAAAGAAATTTAAAGCGTACAAGACTCTATATAATTTCTTTAGTACGCATACCCCGATATACCCCGACTAATAAGTAACTCGGTCATATTTGTGCACCCCCGCCGGATCAAGCTGACGGTTTGGCTCAAAATGGCTGGAGAGAAACAGTTATGAGGATCGACGGTTTTACCAGGTATTTACGAAAAATGATCCTCCCTGTAGTTTGAAGGCGCTCCCTCCACATTACTGGGGATCCAGGTGAGACATGTTTAAAGTTAATCCAACGTTTGCACCCAGCCCGCTGCTTTTTGACAGAGAAAATGAAGCCTATCAGGGCTCGTTTGCAGTGTTATCACGGTAGCCTTTACATGCAGCAGGAAGGATCTCTGGCTTTGGTCTGTATTTACAGTAGTGAATAACAGCTTCAAACTCAAGGAAGAGACTGCACAAAGTATAGATTTTGAGTGAAAGTGCACATGCAACACACAGCGGACAGATAAACGGGACTAGGATGTCATACAGTGTGTGTGTGGCTAATGCAGAGCAGGCCTGTGGCTAACCCTGCAGCTGTGCATCGCTGAAATACGTCATCAGTTTAGGATTCCCTGCAGCAAGGTCTGTGCACAGACATAAACAAGATCTAAGAGATGTGCAAGCACACACTATTTATGCATTGCTAACAACTTCTGGCCTCAGCTCCTGTCGACAAATGTACCTGATAAATAAGTCATGCACAGGTGATGGGTGTGCAGGTGTATGTTGTGCAGATGTGAACCTCAGAGGAGGAGGTTTGACAAGTTGGGTGGATTTTAGTTTGCTTTTTACTTAGTAGTGATTGTGTTCTGTAGACTTGGATGGAGCACCTGTCTTTACCTTCACATGGTTTGATTCAGTATTAGGTTGATTCAAGTTGTTTGGATACTGTGGATGTACATAAGCTAAATGCAGTGTTGCCCAGTTAGTGCAAAGATGTGAATGTTTGGATGAGTAAACACATGATCCTATTAAATAACAAGACATTCAGTCCTGCTGGTATTTACTGACTTGAACGTTATTTGCAACTTTGTATACTTGAGTTTAAAACTAAGTTTGTGCAGATCGGCCCAAGGTTTGGGCAACTTGTCAACTGAGAGATGCTGCCAGTAGGTGTGTGTAGATGGTGTGTTTAATACCTCTGACCATTGTAGGCCATAACAAGCAGTGTCCCAAACTATTCAGCTGGATGGGACTTGCAGTTTTTTTGGTTTTGTTTTGACATGGGGACGGGGGTGGGGGTTACAAAACACTTACCTTGCAGGTCTGCACCTGCACTGCACCTGTTTTACAGCAGTGGTAGCCCAGACATGCGGGTGCAGTCTGATGTACTTGATTGGTATCAGTGGACCACTAAATAGACTCATTAACAGCCAGACAAAATATCACTTTCTTTCTTACTGTGCTGTTACTCACTGGGCTGCTTCTCAGTCACTAAAATTGTATCGCTTGAAATTTTACAAACTATGATATTTCTACACCTGAAAGTTACAGCTTAACGTTACCCTATATATATAAGAATCATTATAATTATGTCTTCACCATGAGAGATGCAGATTTTGAATCAAGAAGGATCAGTGCATTCCTATGTATCTTTATGATGAGTACTCCAGCTGTGATCAGGCTACAGTCTGTTACAAAGCATAATTCTGTGTTAACCCCAATAAGAACATTCTTTATTCTTTATGTTTCTGAATTGCTTGAGATACTGATCTAGTTTCAGTGAACACCCTGTGTGTCTGGTATTACTGCCAGCCTGAGGTGTTTCATCAATGATCAGAGTCGAGATTTGGATTGAACACCTCTAAGATGTCAAAAATGTGGAATATGATCAGCTGTGATGAAATGAGGATGGATTTTGAGGAGAGGTAAAAGAGAAAATTCCCCTTAAGTCAGAGCCATTTCATTGGAAGTGGAAATCTCTCTTGCTGTGGTATAGAGTATGTTCCAGAGTGTGTTCCTGGTTTTCCTTTCCAGATATAACAATTTGTTATTTTCACTATCTGCAGCAGCCCAGATTTTGTCACATAAAAGAAGTTGTAAAGGTCAGCAAACCCTACACGTCTTAGATTTTTATCTGGGGAAAGTTGACTGAAAACAGTGTTTTCTTTTCATTAATGGCATCATCATTACAGTTAACACTAATCCAGAAGTGGGCAGTTTTCTGTACAAACTCTATTCTCTATTTTTTTAAACTATTGAGTGCCTTGCTCAAGGGGTCTGATGCAACTCTGTTTTGTGTGTGTCAGACTCTGAGAGTGTCAGATCAGTCAAACAAAGGTCTGACTCATGTTAAGGCAACATTATTAGAACCTGTGAAATGCTTTCACTGTAAACCCCTTTTCTGTAGAGAAAGTGCTGCCTCAGCAATATTTTGTGCTGATGATGTAAAGTGGGTGACACCACATAAATCAACAAACACTTTTTAACATTTAGTACAACTTTCACACTCATAACAGAAACTCCTACGACAGAGCTAATACCTACTCCACATAGCTGCCTCTTGATGATCACAGTAATCATAACCACTGTCACAGCTGGGAAGTCCCCTTCGCTTTTATTTATCCTAGTTCTGAGATATCGTTTGTGGTGTTTTCATCATCAGGGCTGCCACTACCAATTATTTTCCATTTATATTTAATCTGCCAATTATTTTGTCCTGACCAGGGCCAGAGATACTAATTGAGGACTTTAATGTCCTCTGTATGTTTTTTCATAAATTCAGCTGCTTAGTTGGAGTTTACATTCTCCTATTAGAAACTATGATAGGTATTTTATAAGCTGATTCCAGTGTCTTGTTGACTGCTTTTAGGCCAACTAAATACTAATGATTTACCCCCTGACATTTTTTTAAATGATCATTCTACAAGAAGGTGCCTAATTTAGAGATATCTTACAGCTTACCTGACTGTAAGAACTGAATGAATGTAAACATGGAAGATGTTTTGCCAAATACTTTTTCTAGGCACTCATTGTGGTTATATACAAACATAATGTGACACTGCAAAGGTTTCAGACACTTTCATCCCTATTTAAGCCTTTATTAATCTAACTAACCTTGGGTATTATGATGTTGCTAACCCTGAAGTTACAAAAAGAATGTGTTTTCAGAATTAAACTCTTTATTTCAGGCAGAGTGGAGAAGGCTTTAAAACAGAACAGGCAAAACAATTAAACAGATAGTATAACCAAACAGTTAAATAAATAGATAAATATGAAAAGTCCAAACAATTTTTACAGATTTAGAAACCTTCCTTTTGCTAGATATTGGTTTATTGCAGATGTACCGGTATAAGTGTATATGTGGGCTGATAAACAACAAGAAATTGCATTACAGAAATGCTGGACTAGACAAATAAAAAACAAAAAATCTAGATGATCCATATCAAGATTATTTGTTTATATTAAAAAAAGATTACGATTGGATGATACAATTTTAGATCCTATGTATCAATATCATTTTTCAAGCAATGTTGCCAAAAGTTCTCAAATGTGAGAATTTGAATTTGCTGCTTACATCACAATAAACGGTTAATTTGTTTTTTATTTTAGGTCTTGAACTGTTGTTTGGTTAAAATAAGATAAGACATCTGAAAATGTCTCTTTGTGCCACTTGATTATATTGATGGGTATTTTTACTGTTTTAACTGCAAATTAAATTGATGGTGAAAATAATCATTAGTTGCCCTGATGAAAACTGTCGGCAGTGAATTCTGTGGGTTATCAAAAGAAGTAAGGTGTGGTAGAGGTGCGAGGGGGGGATCTGACCCTTTTTTTTTGCTCTCAGCTTTATAGAATACCCCACTCTACCTTAAGCAGCTCCTTTCTGTTTGCCTTGTTATATAAGTGCAGATCATTTCAGTTAAGCAGAATGGCATAAACAGACCATACAGTTCATGTAGGGCTATTTTCTGGCATATAGGACATAGTCAGTTAAAGCTAATCATATACACATACATCAGCTTTGATTCTGACTCTCCTTCATCTGGTTAATTACATTGCATACTTTTATTGTTCCTCTCAGAGCTGATTGCTGCTCACTTGGAAAATTGGTAAACCTACACATTTTGTCAAGATTTTCTGCCGACTCAGAAGAGCTCTCTGCCCCATAGATGAGTCAGTGTAAGGAACACCCTGTAAGACACACACACACACACACACACAGCTGAGTTGCAACATGAAGGCCTCCTTTATCTTACTGCTCACTGTGGGAAATGTCTCACACTTTAAGGTTCATTGCACACAATGATTATGAAAGAAGAATTACACTGCATGATACCATTTATCATCAGAATATGAGTAAGGGGCTGGCATGTAAACCTGGCATCCAGTGTAAACACATGCCATGCAAACGACTGGAGCGTTTACTTTGGCCAGCGAGCAGTTCCAGTGTGGTTTCACATGTGGCTAGATGAGGAGGGTGAAAGCAGGCAGAGGAAACTTAGATGCTTGTCTAACATTTCCGCTCAATCATAACCAAGATCATGTTACCATAACACACACATTCTCTCTTTCTCGCTCTCTCTCTCTCTCTCTCTCTCTCACACACACACACACACACACACACAAGATTTTTGTACTTAGGCGCCACTCACTGCCAGGCTTTGAAGTACCAGTCTAAAGTCTAAAGAAAGCTGAAAGCATTCCCAAATCTTGTTGACATTTTACATGAGGGGTAAGATAATACAGCCAAACACTGAGCCAGTCATTCTGCATGAACTGTCTTAGAGATTGGACACTGTGTAGCTGCTGCTGATTGTGTTTTTCTGAGTTAAATCTTGCTTTAAGGCTTGGCCTACTTTTTCAATTATGGCTCCACTACATTATGGGTGCAATATAGGCACTACAAAACTGAATTTAAATACAGGTCTCCCCTGAAAACATGAATATGCTGGCTAAATCAGTGATGCATTCAAAGAGAGACTCCTCTGTAAGTTCTGGTGGAAAACATGAGGTTCTAGTCTACCAACCTATTTAGCCTAATTGATTAAAACCATTCAAGTTGTCTGTTTTTTTTTTTTTTTTTTACTTATACCTGAATTACAAGCAGCTGATACATATCCTGTCTGTTAAGTGCTGCCCAAAGATGTCAAGAGTGGAGAGTTGAAGAACAAGGAAAGTGCATCTCTAGTCTGAATAATGAATGGAGACCATATTGTGGATGGAAAAAGGAGGATGTGGCTCAGTAATAGTCTGGTGAATATTTCTCTCTCTGCTAAATTGTTGGTCTTGCTAGACTCTTGTTTCCAAGAAAAGTTAATGAAAATTACATGTGAAGCCTAATGACTGACTTTTACAGGATTTGTAGGCTGCAGGCAGCTAAGGCATATTATTATATTAGGCTGCTCCTTGGAGCATTAGCATAGTTCCTGGCCATGTTCCACTTCTAGCAAACCATTTTGGTCAGCCGTGTACTTGGTAGAAATTTGTCGTCATGTGGTAACATCATAAGAGGTTGATGAGCGTACACCACAGCGTTGGACCTGAATGGTCATTGTTACTGGCTGGTAGTTTTTAGATCTGTCATTTCACTTGCTGTAATGATGCATTTATGATACACCATAAGTCTCTAATAAAAAAAAAGTTCAATCAGACAATTCTTTAGATTTCAGTTCAGCAAAGGCCAGGTTTTATAAATCATGATGTGTGAAGTGAGAGAGCAGATCTGCCCTTGAGCAAGGCTCCTAAATCCAAACGGCTCCAGTGGCCAACAACAGATAAGACTACGGCTGCACAGGCCAGTTTCGAGGAACTGGAAAGTGTAGAGCAGGCTCTTCCTGTAAAACACCATTTGTGCTCTGTAAAAAAAAATCTAAATAAAAAAGGAAGTTGTGTTCTACCACTGTCATGAAAAAGTGGTGTCGTGGTTTAGCCTTACTGTGGGAGTTATTGCACTCAGAGGTTTGTTATTGTTTTCTATTTTTGTGTAGGTACTTTTCAATTTATGTGTAGCGGTAATAGGGATTTTGGTGTTTTTTTGTTAGGGAATTTCTGTAAAGCTCTATTCTTTAAAGGGAAATTTACTACTTGTGATTTGTGTGAGAGTAATGGCTGCTAAAAGAAAAAAAGATTAAACTTATTCTTCAACTCTTTTCAGTCAAGGTCAAACAATTAGTTAACTGATTAATCAACCAACAGAACATTAATCTGCCAAATTATCATTTTACAGGCAAAAATGGCCAAACTATTAATTGATTAATTGTTTAAAAAATGATTTAACATTTTATTTAAGCATAAACTTAATACTAAGATAGTTCCCTTTTTGATTTTAAGATCATGTAGTAAAACTTTGGGTCCTCATCTGTAGATTTAAGTTTTGTCTACCATATGTGCCTTTACTTGGCATAACCTGGAAACCAAAATAACAAAAGGAGGAATGGAAGCAATACATATAAATAAAATGTAGGACATAGATGTGAAAGTGATTTTGTGTTAGCCTATTGAGCTGTAGGACAGGTTAATCTCTGGTTAAATGATTTGGCCTATGTAAAGAGTGTTACATTTATTTATGTCTACCAGCCTAAATTTCTCAATTAGCCCCAGACATTAGGGAAAATCTAAGTCATTTTGGGCCTACGCGTGTTTATTCTGTCTGAGACAGGCTTGTGAATTTGAAACCCAAACCCACATCTTGTCATTCCTCTGAGGTCCCTCCCACCCCAGCGGTGGGTGCGGCACGCGCATGAAAGGCAGCAGAGAGGCGTTCACTTTCATCCCCTGTCATTTGGCTGTTTCCCAAATATACTGCTCCCCCCCGCTGCTCATTTCTCTGCTTGTCCCACCCACCGTCTCCTCAGCCTCTCATCTCCCTGCCTATCTGTCCTCCAAACACATTTGTGTGTCTCCCTCTCTCCATCCCACAGCTATGATTTAGGCGTCAGGGTTTCTCCCACTCCCTCCCAACCCTGGATCAGGTTACCCTGCCATTACTCAGTCGTTCCCCCTGTGAGGGTGCTCCATGTCAGGCATAGCGGAGCCTGCCTGCCTGCTCGCTGCCTGCCTCTCCGGACCTGCGGACTAGCGCAGTTCAACCACAGACGCCCCTGGTCAGTGGAGTCACTCCAGCTATGGCACAGACTCCTTGGAAAATTATGCAGAAGAGTGTGCGGCAGGCAACAGGCTTAGCTGTAGTTTTAGAGCTGCATTTTCAATTTCATTTGGGGTGAAAAACTCCAGCATATAGACTGCTTTCACTTGACTGTAGGACAAACAGGTATTATTCTTTTTTGTTGTTGTTTTTACCCATTCCCACACACCCACAAACACTCTTTGCTGGCAGGGTTGTAAGCCACACAACAAGACCAGCCCTTCCCTGCGTCACAAGTGATTTGTGGACCTCATCGTTTTATGGTTATGTAATGTCGGGTCGCTTGACGAGTAAAACGTCTTGTTAAACCCCCCACCGCCCTACTGCCATAAAAGTGAGTGATGCAGGCTGTGGTACTAGGGCCTTGCTATCCTTCCTACAGTACATGTCATAGGATGGGATGGGATCTTTCCAGTTGGCTTAGCCAAAGAGTGACACTGCAGAAATTTCACTTGCTGGCTTGGCTTTATCACTTGATTAATGCATGCTGAGTAAAACTTAGCTCCTATAGGTCTAATTTATGAGAGTCAGTGAAAGAGGATGTATACCTGTGTCTCTACCCATGCCCTTTCATAGGGTGTAAAGTTTTATAGTAGCTACAGCATCCTCCTCCTATTAAGCCTATTGTGCGCTCATTGTGGAGCCATAACTCCCTTTCTGCTATCACCAAGCTTTCAGCTCCTCTTTAATTTATTTAGGTCTGACATATGGCTGTCCTGTGCGATGCAAGGTAGCGTATCACAGCACAGGAAGGCCTGCTCAGGCTAGGCTAATCCTTTCTAATTGAAAGGGAGGCTGTGTTGTGGGCCAGTGGCTTGTATGTCGCTCATCTCTCTGCTTGTTTTACAGTAATGAGACATCTGGGGCCTGAGAACAGAGCTGTTTGTAGAGGGAGAAACGGCTCCTGAGCCCGAGGGCCTGTAGGGCTGTCACAGACAAAACAATGGAGCTGACTGCTTGTTTTCTCCTGTCTGTATGTGGGCATTTTATTTTGCCCTAACTCTGTCTTGGCCCGTCTCATTTGCCATACTAATGTTACATTAGATTTATATCATTGGAAAGAATAATAAATTTGGGATTTTTAGGACAAGGGTAAGGCTATTTCAGGGTAAAGCAGGACATTTCATTGCCCAGAAGAGAGACTCTGCTAATATTAGGCCCACATTCCCTACATCTCCTGTCTTGGCTGGTGGTGTTTTTTCCTGGATGTAAAATTGTTAGTCATGCTGTGACTGAAAGTATTCTAAGACTGTAGGCTATCTGTATTACTGTCAGACTGAAGTTCTTTTTCTGTTTCATAATTACAGGGATTGGCTTCATTTTCATTCAGTCTTAATTGGTGTGTCTGTGTGGAGTGTGTTGGTTGTAGTTTAAACTTATATATTTATAGTTTCTTCAATGTTCAGGAGCACCTGAGCATACTGAGCTCCAAATAAATGAACTGCAAATGCAGTGTGAACTCACCACACCAGGCAGCTGATATCACCCACCGTCATAGCTCCAGGTTGTATTCATATTCTCAGGTCATATTCTTTCTCTGACTATAATTTAGGTATGATTTGGCAAGGTTTGGATGCATGAACTCTTCTCTGAGGTTTGCGGTTTGTGGCGCTCAAAACAGCCGTGGTAATCCCCAAACTTTGTTATAAACACTTTATTATGAAGAACCGAGGCATCTGGCTGTCAGCTGACCATCTCCATGTAAAAAACACACAACTACATCTGTGGATTATCATTCTGTCTGGAGAGATTTTTCAGATGTAATCTTTTAGTGATTCAAGTACATTTGCCTGTGAGCTCCATGGTACTGGGATGAGCTATGGCTGGTATCTTCAGACCCCAGTAAGTCACATCAAAATACTGTATCTGGATAGATATGATAGAACGTTGGTGAGAGGAAAAACACAGTTAAATGTGCTCTGGGTCCCCCTGATATATTAGATCAACTAATTCAATTTCGGAGCACCTTGCTGCATCAATTTCCAAATTACTGAAGAAAAATGTTTTCTGGAAGCAACTAACAATCCTTAATGCAGTGCTTCCTTTGTAGTTCTCTGCAGTTGTGGTTATAATTCCTACTAGGGCTACAACCAACCACCATTTTCATTATGGATCAATCTGCTGATTGTTTTCTCCATTGTTATTTTTTGGAAAATGTGAAAAAATTGTGCCTGTTAAATTTCCCACAGCCCAACGCGACATCCTGAGATGTCTTGTGTTGTATAACCAACCCTAAGATATTCAGTTCACTATTATATAAAACAAAGATAAGCATCAAAAACTCACATTTGAGAAGCTGGAACCAGCAAATGTTTGGCATTTTTGCTTTTTAACAGGCATTTTTACAACATTTAAACATTTATTAGTGTTAGTGGTAGTGTTATTGCTATTAATGTTTCACTGTTCTGTCATTATTATTCCTTTAGCTATATTATTATTATTATTCCTACTACTTACATTTTCACTTAGACTGTGTATTTGCAATGTTGTCGTTCTCTTACCCCATCTCACCCCCCCCCCCAATCTAAACCCAACCAGTTGAGGCAGATTTTCCTTGCCACAGTCGCCTAGTGCTGCTCATGGTGCGATCTGTTGGGTCTCTCTCTGTAAATTTAAAAGATAAAGAATATGGTCTGCTCTATATGTACAGTGCCTTGAGATAACTTCTGTTGTGAATTGCGCTATATAAATAAAATCGACTTGACTTGACTAAAACAATTGATTATCAAAGTTTTTGCTGTATCATTTTCTGTCGATCGACTAATCGATTAATCATTGCAGCTCTGATTCCTGCTTCATTTCATAACTGTCGCACTTTGGTTTTAACTCCAGCCTGTTGTCCTGACACCTCTGGAGCAGGTAGCAAGTATGTTGCTCTGTAGTACTTTGGCAGGAATGGATGCTGTTGGCTGCCTGGACTGTGGCATGACCTCACTAATCACAAGACCATTATGTTACCCCTAAACTGTGCCAGAACCTTCAATCCTTCAATGTGTCTTCAGTTCCTTCTTGCACAGTCCCATAGTTTTGCTCACCACAGCAACATTACTTTCAGTGTTAGACAGACTGTATCGTATTCAAAGGCGAGAATGCAGTCAAGTTACGCTACTTGGCCTGATGATTAACATTAGCTATTGACCCACTACAAAGCGTATTATAGCGTATTATTTATGACCTGACATAGTTTTATAGTACTCAGGTGTGGATGCCTTACCTCTGGTTGAGCTCAACACAGTGCTGGAGTGGGAGAAACAGTAAGGGCAGTATACAGTGGATTTTCTTTGCTTTTTGCTCATACTGCCTCCTTGTTTATGTGCCCCGAGCTACAAGCAGCCATACTGGCCTTGTATTGCCATTTTCACACAGTAATGGTGACCTGGCAGTGCATTAAGGCAGGTCTGCAGCTACACTCTAGATCCAGTTGGACACGCTAAGCCCTCTACAGCTCACCAGAGACCTCTAAATTACTGCTTTTCACAACCAGAAAAGCACCTCACATGTTTGAGGAGGATTTGAGGAGAGATTTTTCTTTGTTTGCTGCTATGTTTTTCTGTCTCGGCAGCAACTACACACAGACAGATTCGTTTGTACATCAGATATCTTTGCTTGTGCAAGCTGATACTCTCTTTGCTGTTAAAAGTAGAAGTAAAGTTTCTCTCATATATACTCACGTGGACGTGGCACACCAGTATTACTTCATGGTTTATCCTACTGGGGAAAATATACGCTCACACTCTGAAAGGTACGAAACTGACTAACCTTGGCAAAGACACTTGAGAGGCTTGAGGTTAATACTAAACTGCTGTAATCCATTATTTGGTTGGTTTGAGAGCAGAGATAGCAATGGTTCAGCATGTACCTGTCAGTACTAAATGATGCTTATTTCCTGCCAGAGGGGGGGTGAGGTGGAGTAATAGCAAGCAGCTGCCTCAGCTGGACCTTACCTTTCCTTTCTGTCAGCCTGCTGTTCTCATAAGTTAGCCTGCATGCCAAAACGCCTACTTTTGCCCAAGTTCTGCACTGACTGTTCAAGATACCAACTGCTGTAGGTGGCGTGTAATCAGGATGAAGTACAAGAAAATGCTCGATTCATCCTGATGAGTGATAAGTACCTGTGAGGCAGTGTTGGAGTAAGCATTACAAGCAAATGAAAAGCATCATTGTTTGTCCAGCGAGTTCACTCAACGCCTACTGCTTATGACAATCCTTTTTATTCTTCCTACTCTGTACTTCCTTCTGTGATTAGCTAAATGCTCCATCGATCGGCCAAGTTGAGGCACCCAGAGCGAGGGAGCCATATTTATCACATAGTGCAGGATGTTGCACCGGCTGTCCCTCTTTCATTGGAAAACGATAAACATAAATCTGTGGAATGCGTCCGTGTGATATAAGTCTAAGACAGACCGAAGAGGGAGGCGGGGGGGGGGAAGAAAAGGTCTGATCTGCTCCGCTTTCCTCAGGCAGTAGAATTGGAGAGCCGGAGCTCTATGGGGTTTGCTGACATTTGAGGAAAAAAAGCCCACTTTCAGCAAAGGCAGACTTGCAAATCAGTGTCACAAGTGCAGGATTGGTTCTTTAAAATGGGAGCGAGGATGTGAGAGCTTCTGAGGAGCCCCCTCAGCAATGCAGAGGGACTTTGGATAGGGCAAGGCTTCTCCCTGTGAATCACAGCTAATTAACGAAGTAATTAAGATCAGAATCTCTGCTCAGAGAAGGACTCTAAATTGTCTATACATTCAAATAGGCCATCAAAGGAAATCCCTCCCATTCATGAAAGGGGTAAATTAAAGCGTTCAGACCCTTTCCTCTCTATTATCCCTGCCGTGTGTCACACAAGGGACATCTGTTGAAAAGAGCAAGCCAATGTTACACTGAGTTAAAGCCCTCTCTGCTCCATCAGAAGCACTGTTCATAATGCATTCGCTATACATATTTCAGCTTGAGTGAATTTATTTCAATAAATAATGTCACTCCAAGGACACGCTTCGATCTTTCCACGGCGGCCACGCTGGCTGTAAGCCACACCATATTGTTATCTCATTCCTCTTGTGGCAAATGATAGATTAACAAACAGTTTTTAAACAGGGCACCGAGCATGTCCGCACTTTTATCATCACAGTACACTGCCAAAATAACCTCTCTTTATGATGGATGTATTTTCCAGTTTTATTCCTCTGCTATAAGCTGCAAGGATATCTATGGGTATGGCCATAATGTTAGGGCTTACAGGGAATCTCATATAGTAGGCACACAGTGGATACAATTTATAGTTGGGATTAAGTCCAGTTGGCTTTTCTGGTAGGCACTATTTAGGTGGTGCTGTCATCTACTGTGTTGACTTTTTAAATGCCTCATCTTTTCTCCGAACTGCATATTGAAGTGCAATGCTTCATGGGACTCGGGATATACTGCAGTCCTTTCTCTTCTCATAAACAGCGAGCGTCTCAGTCAGTGGTTGATTTACACAAAGTACACACCACAGTTTGTCGTCACTTTTGAAGTCACTTTTTTTTTTGTCTTTTCAGTCTTTTAGCCGGTGGTGTGGCTCTAGGAATCTTAATGCTGGTTGGTCAGTCAGTCCATAACTTGAGTCCAGCATTGCAATACTTTTTTATTCATTAGATACATCACCGTGAAATTTTTCAGACATTCATGGTCCGCAGAGAATGAATCCTAATGATGCCTTGACTTTTTACCTCTGGCACAGAATTTTGTACATTCATGAAGAATCCTTTTGACTGTGGTGTTTTCCTGACTTCTTTGGAAAAATCCCTAGGAAATTGAACACGCACAGTATTTCTATAGTAATCTGGGTGCTGTAATTGTGTGAGAACATGCACCAGGTCATAGTTTAACTGTGTAAGTCATACAAGACACTGATTCTTTGAAGCTCATTTTCAAATTAATCAGCCTGATAATTTCGTCAATTAATTGATTACTCGTTTTGTCTATAAAATGTCAGAAAACTAGGCAAAATATGTCTAATATAATTTTCAAGAGTTTACTTCACAGTGACTGAGGAGGTTTAAAATCAAACTCTGGACTCAGTTTAAATTCTTAGCCTGTGTATGTGTTCATGTATAACTCTTATTGCCGAGCTCAGTCACAGGACAGTGCAGGAATAGGCCTCTTACAGTAGGTTTTACTGGCTGATAAGTGTTCTTTCTCAGGGTACAAAGCAAACCCCTGTTTCCTGAGCTGTCTTGTGCAATTTGTGCTAAACTCAGTGTAGTGCCAGAACATTTCCACTTATGTTTCACCTCAGTGTGTGTACTGTGCTGAAAGACACACAGGGTCAAGTCATTGATGGGGAAATCAAAGCATATTCTATGTTGAGTTAGAGGCCACTACCTTTTTTCCAGTGCTTTTCTTGTATCACATTTGGGCCCTGGGTCTTCACACATCACCTTTCTGCTGTGGGTAGAGATCAGGCTCAGAAAACCAAAAAGGTGTTACTTGGAGGAGGAGTGAAACAGGTTCTTAAAAAGTCTCAATATGAATTGGCTAAATTTAGCATTTGTAAAAATCTGGTTTACCTAGAAATGTCTGCAGGCTTCCTTTCAGGTTACAGTAGAAATTCATCACATAACCCAAATCACTTCCTCCTCACTTTCCTCTCAGGCAGGAAGGGGTTACTCTCCATGTTTCCTGTCCAATTCCCAGAGCTCCGGCTATGTTCTGATTGCTTTCTTGATGTTAAACATTCCCAGGCTCCTATAACCTTCTAGCTTGCCTCCGCCATCCAAGAGCTGTCCCAGGTGAACGAGTGGGCGAACCTCCTGTTTTTAAGGATAAAATCTCTAGAATTTTTTTTTCTCACAGGGGGTGGGAGATATGGGGACTGGAGGGGCAGGCAGGCGTGCGATGGGAAAGCATTCTTTCTTTGCATACCGTTTAGCTGGTGTAAGGCTGTGGGAAAGCACGTTTTCCCAACCATGGTTTGTTTGAAACAGTGTTTCTCGTTAAGTACGGCTGAATTCAAGCTGGAGGTTTGCTTGTGAAAAAGCGTGTGTGTGATGGAATAAATAAAAATGACTCAGGCAACTTTAAGAACACGCTTGTACAACTCATATTTTCTGGATTATCGAGGCTAACGTGCTTCCCTGTCAAACGTCATCCCTTTATTTTTCCTTCCATGACCCCTTCCCACTCACTTCCTTCCCTCCCGAGACATCTGATCGACGGCTGAGTTATGTTATCTCGTCTGAGTCAGCGTAGCCTTCGCATCAGTCATAAAACAAACGGGATCCAGATTGAGCTAACATGCCTGCGTGGAAGCTGCGGTGTGGATATGACCCAGGAGCAGAGCTGGGCCAAGCTGGACTATATTTAGCCCAGCGATGCTCAGGCTAATTGCCCTCCCAGGCCTAATCATTTCCAGGCTCTGCAGCTCACAAACGACTAGAGGGGAGGCCAAACACCCACTAACCTCATGTTAAAGAGATGTCAGCATCAATGGGGCTGTCAGAGTGCTCCACAGACAAGACAAATTAGCACAATGTGCTTCCTCCTCATATGCTATTAGATGTTCTATAAGCGGATTGGATTGGAGAGTCCAGTATTGCTGTCTGCTTTAGTGTATTAATTGAATATGTTTTCCTGCTACTGTATCAGTAATGTGAAGGGTCTTGGCAGCATCCTCTACAGGCGACATTGCAAGGTTGTCTTCAGTTCATCCCTGCTACAGTATTGAGGCATGTTTGAGCAATCCCTTGTGAATGGTAAATCCCTCCACTGCTGCCTCCTACAGCCAGCTTAGCTCTTCTATGTGGGCCCTGCCTGGACCGAAAAGAAAAATGCACCAGTGCCTCCGCCCTGCTAGACTCGCCTTAACTGTGATGTGACGTTGGTAGAGTTTAGCTTGTGACACTTTGTTCTCACCCCCTCCCCGTAAGTTACACCATTTCCTGTGTAGTTCCTGTCCCAGAGACTTGCCCCGGTTAATCGGCGGGCACACGATGGCTCGGGTCAGTGGGGTGAAGGTTTTGTGGTGAGGGGATGGTAGGATGAACGAGTTGAGTCGCCTCTCTGCCTGGTAATCACCTCCAAGCTTCCTTCCTGGTCTAGTTCCCAGAGGTATCCTGAGAGACCAGTTTTTTTCCAAGGCTTTTTCTGTTACGCACCTGGAGAGAGATCAGGTGCTGCCAATAATGAAAACAATAATATAAAACACTTTAATGGGTGTGCACTTGCATCAGCTGGGTGAAAATTAAGGGAAAAAGCTGATTGGAATGGACTTCCTGTTCCTACCTGGCACAGATTTGAAAATTATGTTTATCATATACTATGGCCTTCACAGTCACCAGAACTGTGGGCCAGGGGTGGTCTAATGAGATACACTATTTAGTCACATTGTGGATATCGTGTGTTGACCTATAATAGAGACTAAAAGTCAGGATATCTCTGCCTGTACTGCTGCAGTTTCTCTCGTTAGTCCCCCAGCTGCATGGAAGTGCAATATCATTATCACCTCAACATATTTAAAAGAATTTGGCAGCAGGAATGTTGTTTGTGCAAACCTTTTTCATCTGTCCTTAAAAAAAAACATTCTGCAGTTGTTTTGTTGACAGTGTTGTCATCCTCAGCATTTCAAAATCTCTCCTTCCTAACAGATCGAGGGCTCTGGCTTTCTTCACTAACACCACCTCTGATAGTATCTGTGCAGCACTGTGCACTCCTAAATTTGGAAACAATGTGGATCATGTCACAGAGATTTAGTGGTGATGATGATAAGCTCGCTAAGATTATCTGGCTGTGATTGTTAGGCTACTTTGACTGGAAGAATCATGCTTTGACTAATGTAGATGGAGACAGTTCAGGCAGTCTGTTGAAGAATAACTGGGCATCAGTACTGTTTGTTTTTCACATAGTTTAATCTTCAGGGAGTAAACTGATGATGGACTTTTTCTTATATCAGAGGTGAGTAATATGATATTTCTTAAGAATTATGAGCCTTTGCTGGTATGAGGATAACTCTCTATCATATTTAAACTGTTGTGTAGATGAATAGATCCTAATTAGGATAGACATAGAAGAGTTATGTTGTAGGTCGAAATCCGAGCTTGCTTCCTCAAAAAAATCACCTCCGTATCTTGTAGGTTATAGGCTGTTCAGTCGAAAGGGTGAGCTACGAGCCAGAGGCAGAGAGGGAGGGAGAGAAAGAATAAGTGAACTGTGCTTGTCAGCTTTTTAAACCCTGAAATTGATTCTTCTTCGGC
Source organism: Lates calcarifer (assembly GCF_001640805.2). Lineage (NCBI taxonomy): Eukaryota > Metazoa > Chordata > Actinopteri > Centropomidae > Lates > Lates calcarifer. The sequence goes on along the minus strand of NC_066856.1, from coordinate 3,678,709 downwards.
GCTCTTTATTCTAATGACAAGCTAATCCCCCTCTCCCGTTTCCCTCTGTTATAAGTAGAGCCTCTTATTTCCCAGCTCCGCTGTGCGCTGCTTCTGAAAATTAGCACTCATGATGAGTCTGCGCTCTCAGCAATCAATTTGCCACACCAAGTCCCTCCAAAAAGGTTACCTGTGGCAACTGAGCCCCGGTCACGTAACTTTGAATTTGTCTCTCCTGCCAATTTTTATTCAGCTAATTAAATAAATGGCTCCGTCTGGAGAGTCAGCTGAATGAAATGTCAAAATATTGATGTTGAATAGTTACGTGATTTCAGGGTATTTGTCATTGGGAGAGGAGGGTGGCTGGTGGAGGTGGTGCACAGGGATAAGGGGGCGTGTCGGCCCCAGGGCTAGTTTAATGATATTAGTAGAGATCTGCTTATTTATGAGGCTGTAAGTTATTCATGCTCAGCACAGGCTATCCATCACAGCTAGGTTGGTTTACTGTAGCCTGCAACAGTCACACAGCTCAGTACTACCAGAGTATCTGATAATCAAATATTTTCTTGATCCAGCACTTTAATATCTACTCATTTGGATGCTGTTTATTAGCCTGCTGCTCCTCTTTCAAGTCCTTCTTTTGGCACTGTAATACAAAGAGAATGTTTTTTTTTTCATCTTCCTCCACTCACCTTGCCTCTGACCTGTCCTCTTTATCTAAGGTGTGGAGGAATGCTGCCTGCTGTTTTTGATGCAGCAGCTTCACCTCCTACCTGCCTGCCTCCTTCTCTCTGACTATGTCTAAAGGCAAAACTGTTTATACCTGCTCCAAATGTCCACCCTAAAAGGCAGGGCCAAAAAGCCTGCTGTTACAGCCTCGTCTTGGCTGCATCCCACTGCCTCCCCAATCTCTCTCCAAAAGCACTGTGTCTTTTGTGTGTCTTTGTAGTCTTTATGCAATAAATCTTTCAAATTAAGGCGTCAGAATACTCTGAGGGAAGTGCTTGGTGGATGGTTGGAAAGCTTCTGAAACTCTCATCCCCTGACTCCTTTCTAATGTCAGAATTTGGGGGCTGTGTCCGACAGTTTTTGTAAGTTGTCAACCAACTGACAATCTAACATTCACACCCACTTCACATAGCGGTGGTGGTGGTGGTGGTCAGCTGGATGGAGGAGAGTCAGGAGCCAGAGACTGAGCTTCTTCATCTTTCACTTTTGGTTTGTACAACTAAGTGAGACACAATGAATGCCTTTCAGGGGACACTGTCTGAAAATATGTGTGGTCAGTCAAATGATTGCTGCCATCTTAAACTTATTCTAAACCACTGGACAGTGCTTTACAATCTGATAAGCCTTTAAATTTGTGGCTCTATCACTCAAACCCATACATATTTCATGGTTTCACCAGTACCTGTGGCAATGCACTACATCTATTAATGCTACACTGTTTTCAGTCCAAGCACCCGGTAGGGAGATCCACATTATCAAGACATACTGCCCCAGTCTGTGAAGAAACCTCACGTTTTTACTTTACTTGCAGTGGCATACTTCAAAGACTGCCATGACAGAAAAAGGACAAAAAGTGGCACTGGACCTTTGACCTCCCTTTGAAACTGGATGTCTCTCTGCAGAAAATTCATTTTCTATGTATTCCAGCCAGGAAAAATTACAAAATGCTCTGAATTTTTGGATTCTTATTATAAACAGGTCCCTTTGCTTAAATGCAAGAATGTACGTACGGTACATGTTCTGCACATTTATTGAATGAAATTATGTGTTTCAGAGATTTTTATTGGTTGATTTATTTTGTTGTTACAGTAGTAGAAACCAGGCTCTTTACCCCTTAAACGCATTCTGAGAAGACAACATTAACAAACCAAAAGGAAATCTAATTTTTAGGTCATGGAAGTAGTTCAAGCCTGTCATGAAAAGTCATGGGAAAATTGTAGAATTTGTAATATTAAGGCCACAGTAGGAGCCATTGCAAAAATGACTGAAAGGAAATGAATGTATTCATTAAATGTCACTCAATGAGTAAATCTGATTTGTGGCAAATAATTTTCTCATCTGGCTTTGGTCTTGTCATTTGACCGCACAGGAGTGAATTTGTTGTTGAATTTTTCTGCTTTGATGACTGTGAAAAGCTGGTGATAATGGCTTCATATTGTACCGAATCGGAAAGGGACACACACACCACCTTACTGTGTGTGTTTGTGTGCTCCTGTTGGCGACTGGGCAGGCCAGCAGTTTGTCTGGCAGGCTACAGGGTCTCTGGGTTGCTCTGATAGCGCTTGTTCCTTTGAGGCCCCAACATTCTGTGGATAACGACACCGGCCTCGTCCAGAGTCTGATCTCAGGCCAGCGCGAAACGATCCAGCGTTTCAGCTGCCAGGACCTGGGCAGAATGAAGATACAGTACACCCGTGGTTGATTGGTTGAGCACATCATCAGACGTGTAACACAGGTTTGATAGCTGATAGCACCGGTCCTCCGTGCTCTAGCTCTTGCTGGCACACATTGATGCCTGGATGCGCCCTCAGAGAATGAGCCCACCCTTCCTCTCTCCCTCGTCTCCCCTTGATCTGCCTCAACTGCCTCCCCCCTCCCACAGTTCCTCTCTGTTCTTTCTGTGTCTCTCCCTCCGAAACAGTCTTTCTTCTTCGCCTTCTCCCCTCCCAGTTCCTCGTCAGATCCACAGGGCCAGATTTTTATCGCTTTTCTGCAAGTCCTGCGAGGGGAACCTTGAGGGTCTCAGTGGGATCAATTTAAAAGGGAAGCGCTTGTCTCTCCTCCTCTCCTTGGCCCTCTCGGCTGATTGGGTCCGCTCGCCAGGAACTTGCAGGCTTTTGATCTCAGCCACCCCTCTCACCGCCCCCACCCCCTCTCAAAGTTTTTGTCGGAGCTTGAAAAAAAAAAAAATCTGTTCCACTTTCTGCAAAATGTGGGCCCCATCCCCTTTTCTCTGCACCTGTGAGAGGACGAGTAAAAGTTTTGTAAACCCACTGGGTGGTACTAACAATCTATGATGTGATTGACTTCTCTTTGAAGATGTGAGAGCGATCGGTCTCTTCAGGTGGAGGTACACTGAAGAGGACTTGTGGTCCTCGGGCAGCTTGCTTGAACAACTGGTGAGAAGTTGCTTGGAGCCTGCGATGCATTATTCACTCAGTGTGGGGAATGGCTCTCTCTGTTACAAAGAGGAGGAAGGTACGAGGTGGTGCCCGCGAGCGTTCCCATGCTGCGCTGTGTTCAAGTCGCTCCCTTCTTTGTACGACATAAAGGAACAGTCACCCTGCAGCAAGAGGGACGATGTTGGACTACAATAACCAACCAGGGAGTGTTGAGTCCAGGGTTTTCATTTTTTGTTAAAACCCAGAGCACTGTTTTTTAGGATTAAGGAATAATTATTCCAGTTTCTGAAAACATGGGTCTTATTTTAGTAGTCTGGCCATCATTGGGGCAAGAAACACAAGAAGTCAAACAATGAGACAGGTTGTAAACAAGCCAAGAGCTTGACTTGGATTTCAGCACCAGTTCTTATGTCCTTTTTGAGGAAAGGCTGGTTGTTCTCAGCCTTAAAGTCTACAAGACATTTTAAGATGCATGGCTAATTAGGCTAAACTGTTAAGCCAGGATTGGTAACAGCCAGATCTGGTGTATCTGCTATCAGTTACATTCATTCCATTACAGCAGGCCACAGGAGAGCACTGGTATCAGATTGGTTGTGAATGAAGATGGGATTGGGAGTTGACTGCAGGTTTAATAGTTTGTTCATACAACCTTAGTTTACATTATGGCAATGGACATCATCACTGACTGACTTGGACAAAATGTTAGCCATCTTTTAGACTGTTTTGTTAGCACAGTCTGAACCCTACTCTCTGTCCTTGGTTTCCTTAGTACTGAGATGGCCGTGAAAATGGGTTATGGGTTAAGATTACCTTCCTAAGTACTGAGTGACAGTCAATTATTTGATACTTAGTAGTACCTTAGTCTGTTCCATAAAGATACCAAACTTTAATACCCAGCTGTTATCCCTAATAGAAATAAAGTCCAAATTTATGAAAACAAGAACCAAGTTGTAATAAAACACAATAATCCTTGTAAGGTCAGGGCTTAGCTGTGTGTTTGCAGCAATGAATGAAATTTCTCAGTGTATAAGTATCAGTGTTTGTTGTGTAACATAAGTGGTTTGCTGAGGAATGGGCAGTAGAAACACTGTCAGTGTTTGGACAGGAGCCAGGCCCCGTCACCCTCCTCCCTCTCCTCCTCCTCCTCCTCCTCCTCCTCTCCCTTCTCCTCTGTCTCCTGGCAGGTCACTGGAGGTCAAACAGGAGTTTTTCTTGTCCTACCTCACTGACCTCTCTACTCTCAGGAAAACTCAAGTCACGACGCAGGATTAAAATTCCTGGTAAATTTAGCCAAACCAGACCACAGGTTCTGGTGCTTTTGTTTTTCCAGGCCATAGGAACATCATCTTATTATTTCTTGCCAGTTGGATGGAATCAACAACTTTTCTCAGCAGCTAAGCTTCTCAGTGAGGACCTGTAAGTTTGAGGTGGCTCAGTTGTGAGCGTCTGTCGCTGTAAAGCAAAGCACCCCTTATTTCTAGGGCTCTCTGGTCCTTCAGTGATGACATCATTGCTGTAGTTCTGCACTAATTGAGGTTTAATGCTAGAGTAGAGAGAGCAGGGCTGTAATTTTCCCGCCCCGGCCTGGAATAGAGACGACAGCTTTTCATGTGGTCTGGGCTAATTTAGGTTGCAGTGCTGCAGCTGTGGGACACCTCACACTTTTGTCCTTCTCATTCTGCTCAGACATTTGAAAAATATGGAAAAAGCAGCTTGTTTATAAAGTAGAATAAAGAACTTTGGCCATGCCCAGATTTAGACTTACAGTAGAACTGACAGAATGAAGTGTAAGTCAATAAACTGCTGATGAGACATTAAAAGACTTGGCGCTTCTTGCCCAACAAATCACTGACATGGAAGTTGGACTTTAAAAAAAGTTTTGGTGATATTTTTTCCAGTGCCTGTTGCAAAACCACCAAAGTTCTTAAATAATCCTTGAAGAAATAAATCGATTCTCCCCACCACCTCTGCATGTGAGCTATACTCATTCAGAATGTAAAACAACATATGTCAGGGCAACACAGTGTGGTTTATATAGGCCTCTGTAGGTGGAGGAGGAGGAGGAGGAGGAGGAAGATTGTGAGGAAGAACCAGCTGTAATATGCAGAATGGCATTCAGTGTGTCATTACAATTGCATGTCCACAGAGCCTGGGCGTAATGACATTCATCCTCCTATCCAGGCAAACACACATGCACACTGACACAAACACAGAGCTCTACCTGCTCTTTATCCCATCCGCCATATCAGGGCCTGTATAAACATCGAGCTCTTTTGAAGTGGAAAGCCTTAATCACACATGTAATCATTGACATTGCTATGTGGTTACTGGCCTGCGAGAGGAGGGGCAGAAGAGGCCAGGGATACCATCACCAGCAGCAGGAGACCAGACAGGCAATGTAATACCTTCAGAGGACCATGACTGTTGTATTCTGTCTCTGTGGACAAACTGGAGACATCCATCCATCCTTTACCTATACTACTTGTCCTTTGAGGGTCCGACACATAGAGACTAACAACCAGCCACTCTCACATTCACACCTACAGGCAGTTTAGAGTCACCAGTTAACCTCACCTGCATGACTGTGGGAGGAAGCTGGAGTACCCTGAGGAAAAACTCTGAGGAGTTAGGTCTTACATTTGATAGACTGAACAAATAATTGATTTATTGAAAAAATAATCTGCTGATTAATCACTTATAAAAATAATTGTTAGTTGCAGCCCTACAAATATGAAAAATACAGTTAGCCTTCTGGTTTCATTGTGACCATATATAGTTATAGTGAGCAGGATACATAGAATAATTGAATCAGTAATTAAAAATAATATTGTTTTCTTCCTGTATTCTTTTCATTGAGTCTACTTGAAAAACTATTTTTGGCCATTACATGTCTGGTGTCAGTAAGCCTGGTGAAGGCAGTTTAGTGTCTACCTGCTGACCAGACAGCTTCTTCTGAGGATAGTCACGCCATGACAGAGGTCAGAGGCAGTGTGGATTTAACTTCATTGTGCATGAAGAAGAAGCAGGTGAAAAACCTGTTAGCTATTCAATAGCTAACAACAATAATAATAGCTTGAATAGTGGATAAGTTTTTTTTACTTGAACAGTGCGTCTTTGGGTTTCTGATAAGCCTCTAAAACAGTCACTTGAAATCATATAACATATATGATTTTGCATGTTGAGAATAATGAATGCTGTTATTGTTTAATTCAGTGTAGGTCCCACTGCTGTGAATACCCATTTACACCAAAATAGGCAATTGACTCCTCTCCCATTGCTAGTGGATGCCTTTCTGCTTTTTCTTCTGGTGTGTCATGTTTGATGTCACAAAACTGTTACTGTTTACACGCCAACATCCTGAACCTCAATGTGCATCCTAGCATTGTGCCGGAAAAGGACCAAAACTTAGTGTGTCAATAGGAGGTGGAGTCAGTTAATACCTGTGACTACTGCAGGGTCATTTGACCCGGGAATGAATGCTGATTGTATCCTTTCCCACTGAAGACTGAAGCCAGATGTTAGTGGGTGGTAGTGGGTTTTTAGCCCAGTGTGAAAGGGGCTTAATGTACTGACTCTATCCCAATATTCAATATTCATTCTACTGAGAAATACTCTGTGATAAATGAGGAATACTGCATGGCAGCAGAGGTACATGTATTAACTCAGACAGAGGCTTTTTTGGCAGCAAGATGATGTGATCAACTCTCATATGGGGGAGCTTGTGAGGTAAAATGAAAACAAGCACTACATGTCATAGCACATTGTGTATTAGTTCTTCTGTAATGTACAGTGGCTTTGAGGTGTGATTTAGAAATAAAAGAGTGTTTTGTGATTAACTCCCAGCACACACACACACACACACACAGACACACACACACTGTTCCCATTGTACCAGTCGGGCCTAGCCGGCCTCTGCTTGGGCCAAAGCCTGTTAACTCCAATTCATAGCGTAGGGGCTGGTAATGAGCACTGTCAGAGTTGACATAACAACCTCCCGCTCTGGGGCTGAACGCTGGACTCAGACACAGACACAGAGACAGAGAGAACAGGCAGGTTCCGTCTGTGCTGGGTTGATCCTGGGACAATCTGTAAATTCACCATTGAAATTCCCAGCCAGGTTCAGTTGCGTTTTGGCCATTTGCCTGATATTTGGACATTTTAACCCAATTGGCAGTCAGAACACACCTATATCAGTCTAGCCCTGAGCTCTGATGTGTGGTAATAGAGAAAAATGAACCCAATTTCTCTTTTAAATTTAAATTTCTTTTCCTACAAACTATCTTCACTGTAGTACAGGATCAGGCGGACGTTTGAGTTCCAGGTAAATCGTGTTACAGTATGAAAGACAGTATGCTTTTACATTTAATTCCCTTTAATTCACAGAATTACACTGTACTTTGAAGATTAATATTGGAATATTCAAGTATTTGGAATTACGTTTTACTTTAATATAGTTTGGTTTCTGACTTTTAACTTTGCGTGGTTGAAAATAAACACTCTTTCCCTCAACGTGATCTTCAGTATTTGAGTAAAAGTTGTGTGTATATGCAGAGCTTTAGAATAATTGTAGCTCTTGTACACCCTGATTCATCTTAAATACAGTGATTTCAGAAAGTATTCACCTTTTTCACACCTAATTGTGTTTTAGCTTTAGTTTTAAATGGATAAATTTGCCATTTTTGCCCATTGATGTACACTCAGTAAGCCATAATGACAGATGTTCTTTGGGGTTTAAGGCAGGGCCACTCAAGGACAGTGAGACTTGCCCTGAAGCCACTTCAGAGTTTTCTTGGCTGTATGCCTCAGGTCACTGTAGCCCCAGTCTCAGGTCGTGTACATAGGTTTTCCTCAAGGACCTCTATGTATCGAACTATCTAACCGCCCCTGCCGCTAAGATGCATCCTCATAGCTCAATGCTTCACCGTAGAGATGGTGTTAGCCAAGTGATGAGCAGCGTCTGGTGTTTGCTAGATGTAGTATTCGGACTTCTGTTCAAAGAGTTAAAGTTTTGTGACACTCAGAGCTTTAGAAATGGTTTTGTACCCTTTCCCTGATCCATGCCTCGCCACAGTTTTATCATGGAGGACGGCAGAGAGTTCCTTGGACCTCATGGTTTAGTTTTTGTCCTGACGTGCAGTGTCAAGTGTTTGTCTTTCCAAACGATGTCCAATCAATTCAATTTGCCACAGGTGCCCCACTCCAATCAAGTTCTAGACGCATCTCAAGTATAATTAAAGTAAACCGGATGCACCTGAACACAGTTTGGAGTGCCACAGCAAAGGGCCTAAATACTGTAAATTAGAGATTTCAGTTTTTGATTTGTAATGAATTTGGAAAGGTTTCTAAAAACATGTTTACACTTTCAGTATGGGTAGTTGAGTGTAGATTGATGGGTAAAATGTCATTTATATCAGCTCAGCAAAATGTACAAAAAATGAAGGGGTTTAAATTCTCTTCTTAGTTGTGTCACAAATACAGTATACAAATGTTAGTGCTCTGTTCATTTGTCCTCAAGGTTAATATCCAGAACAGTGGTTTTCTTCATGATAAGCATTTTTATATCTGTCCCCATCCTACCTCATTAGAATCAGCTTATTTAGAGAGCATGACTTGCTGTGTTGTCTGATTTGAGTTCAGGCAGCACAAAAAACAGTTCCCGCATTCCAGCATGGCGTGTCCTGGTCTCCCATTCCTCTATAATTTATCCAGACAACTAGAATGATTATTCTATGAATATGCACTAAAAATCCCTTTCTTGTGCTCTTTCTCTCTAAGTTTGTGCATGTCAGTGTGTGCTCAAGTGTGTGTGCATGTGAGCAAATGCATAACTGTGTTTATGCAGCTCTTTTCCTCCTGAAACAAAGGAGGTGTCAGGGCGAATTAGCCCCCCTACGACTGAACGCCCGAAGAGCTTAGAGATGCACCACAGGTTCTGCTGAGTCGCACATGAGCCGCGGTGTCTGCCTCTTCCCCTCTGCTTCCCCTCCTTTGCCCCCCGCGCTCACCCCCTCTCCACTCCTGAGCTGCTCTAACAAGGTTGTTGGAAGAGGATAAGGCATGTTAAATGAATAATTTACACAGAAGAGCGCTCCTTATTTATTTAATATGGCTGGATCTGACTGAGTGGGCAGCCTGCGTCCCCAACTGCCGAGACACTGTTGGCTAAACGAGCGCTCACTCGGCTTAATGGAGGGCCAAAGCGACAGGCATTTAGAGAGAGCAAGGGGGTGCATGAGAGAGAGAGAGAGAGTCTGTAGGTAGTGTGTGTGTGTGTGTGTGCCTGTGAAGCAGGCTGTACAGAGCTGTGCTAGTGTGCAAATAATGTTGCCACTTTGTTGTTGCACCATGTTACTCTTTATACCTTGATGTTCGCAGATTACATGAGAGATCCTTCACCTGTTTCAAAGTCATCCGGTCATACTTCCATAAATAAATGAAAATATATGGTGCTCATGAATATTAAATAGATAAGAATTATGCATAGAGTTTAATATGTTGAAAAACCAATAGATTATGAAGTCGTTAAATAAATCACTAAAATTTTCTAGTGAAATGTTTCATTTTTTTCATCATAAATCGGCTGTTCTTTTTTATGTGCTCCTGTTCAGAAATATAATGGAATTTTTCACCATTGCATTTTTATGTCATAATGTCACTTTTCATTCCAGTCACCAGTACCTGCCCCCTCACATAGTTTCTTATTTATTTATTTATAATTGAACATTACATATTTCATACTAACTGTACATCAAATCGGTCATAGTGTTTGCCTTGGGACTTGTGTCTTTTGTCTTTTTTCACAATTTATGCTCCATGTCTTTACAGGGGGAGTGTGGAGAGGGGGGGACAGGACCACAACCCGGGCACCACCCAGGAAGAGGAGGAGCAAGGGAGCCGCTGAGGAGGAAGCAATCATCCATTTGGTAAATACATCATCAGCTGTTTTAAGAAAAAAAGATGAGCAGAGTTCAGAGAACTCATTCAGAGTAATTAATGTGTTACAGCAGCAGAACAACAACAGAACAACAACAAGAACAACGACAGAAAACTTAATTAAAAAATAATTTAAAAATAGAATACCACATAATGAACAATCGCTATATTCAAGTGAAGTGTAAAAGGTTTTAAATACTATATACAGCCATATAAATATTTTAAGTGTAATGAGACAGAATAAGGGAGGAGACAAAAAGGTTTTTTTTTTTTTTTTTAAATGAAAGTAAATACAAAAATTGCACTGAGGGGAATGTAGTTTGGTTGTGGGTAAAGTGTCTTGTGTATGAAAAAAATGCCAGCAGTGTTTACTGTCACTGCACTCACATTTTACAGGATTAAAGACAGTGGGAGTCAGGGGAGTGTTATGTATTTGTTTGTTCTGTAACAAAGGCAAGATGAGTAAATTGTCAGTCTTGTTTAATAATCAAGCGTCAGTCCTCGCGTTCTATTGCTAGAGACAGAAAATAAGAATGACTGGACCAGTCAGGTTATGACCAAAATCCTTAAAATTCTCTCCCTGGCATCTGGATGTCTCCGTATCTCCTTCGTGTGTCTTCTTCCTTCTCCCCCACGTCCTCATCTTCCTGTGGACAGAGGCAGTCCCACTCAGTAGGAGCAATACATCGCCACAGCTCCTCTGTGTGTGTGTGTGTGTGTGTGTGTGTGTGTGTGTGTGTGTGTGTGTGTGTGTGTCTCCCAGGAGAATGAAATCCCACAGCTCACACTGACCTCATTATAAAAATAGCTCATCTATCCAGCCATCACATTTCCCTCCATTTCCCCTCTCCTCCACAATCTCTTAGATATATCGTGATGCTCTCCACCTTCCACTCTGCCCTCTCTGTCTCTCCATCAGTGTTTGCGCTGGACTTAACATGAGATTAAAAGCTTATGCCAGTCCTTGTAGCAGCAAGGTTTTCCCTGCACCTGTCATTACCAATCTGGCTGTAATCTGGGATCATAAGATGCCTTTTAATCATGAAACAACTCGGAGTAACACTAAAGGCTGTGTTTACACGATCTGTTAACATTGTCTCTTGGTGAGTTAGTTGCTGCAAGTCATTTCACCATTTGTCCTTGGGCTTCCTCTCCTCTTATACCTGGTCCAGTTCCTCTCTTCACCCTCACTCAAAGACCCCATTAGAGTGAACAGCGCTCACGTCTGTTTAATTTAACAGCAGCATCAGTGATCATTATAGTCCAAGACTGGCTTTGATCCTGCCAGACAGCATTTCCTATGGCTTTAATAAGCCAACAGAGACATCTTAGCAGATGCTCAATTTATGGACTGGAGACAAGATGGGGACAGAATGACATGAAATCTTTAGGAATGAGAAGTGTTTTTTCAGGAGAAGAAACTTTTTTTAGAGGCTTTATTTAGTGAGAAAAAAGGCGATTGAGCATTAATGCTGTTGCTCAGTAAAGCCATGTTTTACATTCACAGTTTAACACATAGTCACCCTGGGAGCTGTTTATTCAAGAGCAGCACTGTTGGCTACTGAGCCTCTCCACTGGAGCAACTTGAGGTACTGAGGATATGCAGTAATAATAAGGGGGGGAATAGTATGAGCGATGTCATTCAGACATAGAAAAGTACGAGTCAGGTTCATATCTCTGAATGCTAAGTTCTAGGTGTTTTACAGAAGGAGGCAGCAGTGTTGCACATTATGGTTGGTTAAGCAGAACTGTCATTCATTCTCTAGTGGTTAGATGTCCTGGATGCCATGTTTGACCACTGGCCAGCTTGTGCCAGCCCAGGGAGTGCCCTGGATTCTTGTGTGTTATGTTTGAGGTGAGCCTGTAAGAAAATCAGCAACAATGTCAGTGCCACTTCCTCCTTTGTCTGTTGATGATGTCTGGCCTGTCGCCTTTTGCACATCTAAAACATCCCACTTTGAGAAATACAGGGAAGAATCTTGTACCAAAGTCTTGAAAGGTTCTTACAGAGTCAGGTTATGAGAGGTGCTGTGTAAAAGACCTGCAAGTTTCAGGTTCTCATATTTGCAACTTAAGTCTGACAAGGGGTCCAAGTCTCAGATCTGAGTCTGTTGCAATATCACATATAGTGTAAGTAATGCAGATATTTATTTTTTTATTTTAAGTTAAAAGATAACGTTATTTAGGAGTTTTATTAGATTTCATGTTATAATGAAAGTATATTTTTGCTTTGACGGAAAATCCACAACAGTGTAGACTTACAAGAAGTTACAATTTAAGTGCAAACATACTTGTTTGTGTTCATCTCTTCTGTGTAACATTACCTTCTCACCTGCATACCTAGCAGCTTATTCCCCCGCAGAAAGGCCATCTTATGTTAAATAAGAACAAGCTGCCTTGCATTGACCTGCTTTTAGAAGCCCAGGCTCACCTCAACAGGAGAACTGTTGGGTTCATCTGCATATTCTTTTGATCTTACACTGGGTCTCTTGGAGCAGCCGTCATTAAGGAAGTTTGCATGACGTTTCTTCTTCTCTCATCGTGGCTGAAACTCCACCACGTGCCCCTTTCTCTGCTAGTGCCCTTCACTTCATCGCATCCCCCTTTCAAAATCCTCTACCTTACTACCTACCCATCGCTTCAAAGCCACCCTAAGTTGGGTTGAAAGCCAAAACCACTCGTCTGTCCTTCACCGCTAAGCTGATGTGTTTGTGTCTGTGCTGGGCTGCCCTTGGGGTGGGTTACCTCCACCCCCACCCCCTCCATATCATCTCTTCTCCTCCCCACCTTGCTGTTTATCTGTCTCTGGGCTCGTCACGTCCCTGAACCTGCTCTAATTAGCATCCTACACAACACTGTTTATTTACTCAGGTACCGACAGAAGGGGAGGGAGGTGAGAATGAAAGAGATAGTCAGAAATAGGGAGAAAGAGACAGAGAACGCTGGGAAGAGGAAGAGAGAGTGCAGGAGGGCTGGGAACAGGAAGAGAGGGAGAAATGATTCAGAGAATCAAAGAGCTATGAGACTCTCTCTCATAACGGATGCAGGGGGTAATGATAGTTAGAAAGACATGATGCAGAAAGTCGAGAAAGTGAGAGACAGAGAACTTTCCCGCCTCTCCACGCCTCCTCTCTGCCTTTTCCAGCGTTTCATCTGAGATGCAGAGTGCCTAAAATTAGCAAGCTGGCAGCTTCCTTCCTTCCTTCCTTCCAGGGCCCCCATTAAAGTTCTCCCAGTGCGTTGAGTGATCATTAAGGTGGGACTGGGAACACAGGTGCTTTCTTAGTGTCCCAGTCGAGGTTGCAGTGGCATCACTTTTCCTCCACAGGGCCAACATCAACAGAAATTCTCTGCAGTCCTCATCTGTGGAAGTGTTTGTGTACCAGTGAATTACAGCAGGCACTGCATGTCTGTCAGTAGGGATGGAGGACCATTTTAATAAATGAAGGACAGAGGGAGAGGATGGGAGAATGGAGCTAGATAGAAATGGACAGGTCCTGATAACCTTTGCAGGCAGTGTAGGTTTGAACATCTTTCATCAGAGATTACCTAATTAAATAAAGGTTATACAGTACATATCAGTTGTAGCAATCATTTGTGCAGTATTCATCCTGATTTGGGGTCATGGTCTTGTGTCACATTTCCTACTTTCTGTGTCCTACATCCCTCCTGTGTGGGTGAGAGTTAAAATCTCAGTATGTTGTCCAGCCATATCTGAAGGCAAAGGTTCATCCTTGTTTCTGAACAGCCTAGAATCTTAGAAAAGGAAAAGAGACAAGAAATGTGGAAGTGGGACTAGCAGTGCAGACTTTTGGGTAGTCTTTCCTAAAAGGCATCCATATGTTACACTTGGTTGTTCACACAAAAAGTGACAAGTATACCGGTGTGAACAACAGAGAGTTGAGACAGAATGTTAAATCATATCTACTGTCAAGCCTCTGCACCTCCTCATGATTGTCAGATCATCATCATTTGGAAAGTCACAAAAATTGTCAGATGCCTCCCCCTCGTTCCCAATGGAAAGGGGATTCAGATCCACTTTGTAATGCATGCCTTTTGTGCAAGTGTTGTTTAAAAAGTTTTGGTCGTCCCTGTGGCATAGGGGTTAAGACACCAACCATAAACTGTCAGGTCTCTAATGTGAAACTGGCCAGGGACTTTTGTTGCACCCCCCACCCCCCATAAAAAAAAGAATATTAAGTAAAAGAGTAATAAATAAAAAATCTGGTCCCTGTGAATAATCCACAGATGATTTCAAAGAGTGATAATGTTGAACTTTTGAAAAATTTTTCATTGGGGTGGAAGCAGAAATCTCATTGCAGATACAGTTATGTGGAAAAGTTTGGCCACCGCTGTGAGAATTACATTTTTTGTTGATTTTTAAAGTGAAGTAAACACAAGTCCTGCCGCAAACAGACATTAAAAATTAGCTATCTTCAAATGTTAATGCAGCGTTTTTTTTTATTTCATGAACTTAAAAAATCGGGAGGAATTGCACAAAAGTTGTGGCACCCTGCTAAGTGACTTCCTTTTGCTGACTGTTTACTGTGGGGTTGGGAGTACTCTGCTTCGGGTTGTGTGGCAGCCAAAAGCACAGGAAACATTACATAGATAGAGGGAAGAATAGATTCCACTAAATATCAGACAATTCTGGACGCAAAAAACTGAAACTGAAGTGGGTAGCTTCTAACAGGGCAATACTGACAGTACCTACTGTTCCAGCCTACATCCTCAGTCTTTATTTTTGAGTTCAACTTTTATCTGCTTCCACATTTCCATAAGTCTGGCATCCAAAGTTGTACGTCAACCAGTATCCTTGTTTTTGTGTCTGTTATCTGCATTTGTAGTATCATGCCAACATTTTGTCGTTTCCTGCTTTGTTCCTGTTGGTCACGCAGCAAAATGACAGCAACAGCAACTTCCTGACTTCAGTAACCACACATTTATGAAACCAAATATCTGCCAGTACTTCTTCATATTCAGCAGAATGGCATTTTAAATTGTCCATCCTGATAGAATGTCACACTGAGTGATGGCCTGCTGCTGTTCATAACTAAATATCTGCCAAAAACAAGAATTTGGTCATAACTAATGGTCCAAACTTGCTCAAATTCCAGTCTTTAAATTCTTTAGCAACACTGGGAATTTCATTCACTGCATCTGTGTCTACTTACACCTTCCCTAACACACTCCCCGTCACCTCCCTGCACTGACTTCTGACAGCCCTCATCCCTCTCCTCTTTTCTTCTTTTTCTCCTCCAACTCCGCTCCATTTTTCTACCACTCTTTAGTGCTGTTTGACCTATTCAGAAGGGTCCAAATGTCACGGCAGAGGGAAAGGTCAGGTAAAGGTTTAGTGTTGAGCAAAGTCTGGATGGCTAACACAGCGCTGGCTGCCTGAGGGGGGAGCACGTTAACACTTGAGATTTTGAACACACACCTCTGCACACACACGTACTCAGACACACTGCTGTCACCTCCGCTTTGTGTCGACGCCACTCAGCTCTGAGCCGACAGCCGTGTCATCTGTGTGCATGTGACTGTGTGTACGTGTCTTCCTGTGTGCACGCTCTTATGCTCATTTGTTTCATCTGCGAGCATGGATGATTGAAGGCATTACAACTTCCTAGGGGATGACACATGGCCTTGTTGGACATGAGGTCAGAGGTCATTGTTTGTCAGGGGTTTACAGCATCCTGCCTTCAAAGGGCATTGCCTCGTTTTTTTTACTGAGGGTCCAGATTCTCTGCAGTGAAATCCTTAAGCCATCAAGTGAATATTTTCTGCCTTACTTGGAATATTTATACCTAGAAAACAGCTTAAATACAAATGAAAGTGATTATAGCATTCATTTCATTATTTCTAAGATGAAAGTCAATGAAAGCAAAACATCCAGAGTCTCAGTTTAGCGCGTTCTACAATAGGAATGGCAGGTTAGCAGTGGGATTTCTGCATCGATTAATCTACATCCACATGCAGGGCAGAGCAGCGGGATCCTAATTGGAATGGATTTCTCCCTTGCATTGATTTGCTCAGGTGACAGTAGATGACATACGGTTGTGTGTGTGTCTGTGCGCATGCCATGAATACTATATGGCGCTGTAATGTTCTCCCTTGCGTCACCTTTCTCTGTTTGTTGTTCGGTGAAAAGGTAGAAGGAGCAGCTGCACGCTACCAAATCGCCAGTTATCCTGTGTGTGCGTGTGTGCGTGTGTGTGTGTGCGTGCATGCATGCCTCTATTCCTTGGCCCTCTCATTCAGCAGAGCTCTGGGACAAAGCTAGAACCTCTGCAAACACTGATTTCATTTTCCCCATGATCGCCTTCGCTCCAGACCCTAGCTCCTCAGCACACACACACACACACACACACACACACACACACAAACACACACACGTACACCTTAGGCTGGAGAGCAAAGATGAGCAGTTAGCATGCATGCAGGAAGAAGCAATCGAGCACAGATAACTCTTTAAGTTCACTCAGGAGGAAAGAAAATGGTATGATCTCATTTCCACTGGACTGCAAGACCCATGAAATGCACCTTTTGTTTTAATTGAGAAAATTTGTATTTTTATTATAACTACCTCTCTCACAATTACTAATGCCACACTGCTGTGTATGTGTGTTTGTGTGTGTGTGTGTGAGAGAGAGAGCGAGAGGGAGGAGGTTGGTGAAAGATGGCCGCTGGACATGGCTTCTCACAGCCGGCTGGCCCCGACCCCCTGTGATCTGCCCTCTTATCTAGCCCAGATCCTGGCCTTTCATCTGGGCTAAAACCTGGGGGAGCTTGGCCTCTGCTGGGTTTTTAGCCCTCCCTCCCACATACACACACACACACACACTTCATTCCAGACCCCCTCCATCTCCAGGCTCTATCTTTGAGTCCCAGATGAGTGTTGCTCTCACCTACGAGGGAGATAACAAACCTCACACTACTCTGCTCCCCGCTCTGCTTTCCTCAAAACACTTCAGATATGATTTTTTAAAAGTCACCACAAGAGAAAGAAAAACTGCCTCCCTTTTTCTATTGTCTACTGTCAACAAACATTGTCCAGAGGCTGACATTTCACATGAGAATGTTTTTAATAGTCTGACTTAAAAAAACAAAAAACAGTCTAGGTTGTCTTGTATTTGGGTCCTGTCCACAGTCTCAATATACTGGGAGCAAAATGCTGGAGTCTGCAGTTCAAACAGTAGTTGGCCAAAAGCGAGACAAAGCAGAATCAGAGAATGCATCAGGGATGCTACCAAAACACACCACGCTCCATGCTTTGACATTTCACAGAGCAATGCGTTCACCCTTCACAAAACTGCATTACTGGCTAACAATAGGCAGGTTGTTTTGGCTGGTCGGCCCATCGGTCTTGGCTGGACCACCTCTTCATGTGACCCAGGTTCTGGTTTGAGGGTGTGAGCCGAAGTTTTTTTTATGTGTGTAGCTTTGTGTAGTTGACTTCATACCATTTCATTCCATTCCAGGTGGATGCCTGGCCCATCCCCTACTTTGCCCTCCTGCTCAACCCTGACCTGTTTCCAGCATAAACAGCAGATCCTCACCTCTCACCCCACTGGCTTTACCTGATAATCTGTCTCTGTGGATCACCCCCACCTTTTTTTCTTTTCTTTCTCCCTCAGCCTCTCACGTTCTCTCCAGAAACCAGGTTTTTGCATCACCCCAGCCCTGACCTCTGACCCCAGTCAGATTAGAGTGGTCGGCGTTTCAAATCCAGCGGCAGATTGAGTAGCATCTGTGACCTCCCCGTGCATTTCTCCCCTAGCTTGATGTGTTATTCCCCCTCTGACACAAGACGAGGCCAGTCAGATCTCAGTAACATCTAAAGTTAGATATAGGTTTGCAGTTGAAGGTATTTTCACTCGATGAAGCAGAACCTAGGCTCATACAAGTGTCCTCTGAGCCATGTAGGCCAATGTGTGTAGGTGAATTACAGTGAACACTTTGGAAAGTATTCTGACCCATTCCCTTTTTGCACAATTTATCGTCTTTTTGCCCATCTGGCTACACACAGTAACCTTTAATTACAAAGGTAAAACATTTTTGGTAATAAAAAATCTAAGTTTTTAGAATCTTTGCTATGGTACTCTAAATTAAACTGAATTGAGGTGTACCCTGTTTGCTTTGAATATCTTTAAAATACCAACTCTCTACAACTTGATTAGAGGCAAATTCAGTTTATTTGGATAAGACTTAGTTGGAAACACACTATTGTAATATAATTCACAGTGCTTATCAGACCAAAAAACAAGACATGAAGTCCAACGAACTCTCTGTGAACCTCTGCAGTAAAATTGTGTTGAGGGTATAAAACTATTTCTAAAGCTTTCAATATTCCTTCTGTGTTTGGAACCACCAGGACTCTTTAAAGTCCAGAGTAAAGAGAATGGTCATGTAGCCAAACTCAGTAATCCTGCAAGAAGGTCCTTGGTCTGTGAGATGACCAAGAAAATTTCAAAAAATTGTTTCTCTCAACAAAAGGTCCAACTATTTGCTACCACCAAACATTTAACCATATCTTGTGGCCTTCAGGAAACATCAAGTGGACCTGGTGTTGACTGGTGTTTTCATGGTCTGTCATTTGTGAGATTTTGACAAATACAGAGCATAGCATAGACCTCCTTTTATGTCCTCAGCTAAAGGAATTCTTTATTTCTCAACCAACTTCAGCTTTCTTTGAGTTGAAGTTGAGGAAAACCTTCAGTAACATCAAACTGAACATCCCCATTTTGAAAATGTATTTAAAATGCAGTTGGATGAAATTAAAACAGAGCAATAACATCGCCTTGATATAATTATAGGTTTTGTTTTGTGTCTGCCATTGATCACAGTATCTCTGCTGTTCTCCCAGCTGTGTCTAGATAATCATGACTAGATACCGTAAAGGTTTATAGCTCTGGCTTTCTTTCCTGTCAGTTTCTTTCCTAGCTTGAAAAACGTAAGAATCACCACATGATAATCGAGAATGTTGATGACAGGGCGAGCTGACATCACTGCTACATCAATAAGTGAACAAACCCTTCCCTACACCTTTGTCTTCTCTTGTCTTCTGCCTCTTTGCCCGCTCCCATGTGGCTGAACTGAAGAGGGAGAGTGTTGTTAACATGCTGATTATGCAGATGGGGGCATACACTGAGAGGAGCATCCCAAAATACAAAGCAGAATATAAAAAGAGAGGACATACACAGAGGAAAGAGAGGATGGAAGGAGAACAGAGCAGAAAAGGGAAGCCTAGAGAGCTTTTTCAAATATTAATATTGTGTGGCCTACACCAGTAAAGGAGACTTTGTCATTGCCCCATTCTCTATCTATATCAACACTCACCTGTTGTATCAGCATACTTCATGTAGTGGAGCACAGAGAGTGTTAAACCAGTAGCTTCAGTGCCTCTGGAGATCAGTGCTGGGCTGTATTATGAAAATGCCAGATGTTATGGGATCAGTTACAGATACATTTGGTCTCAGCAGCTTCTTCTTATCATTGTTCAACTCTTTCCCATACCAATTTGAAAATCTAGACTGACTGTGAAAACACAATTTTGCTGAACATGAACAGAATGTTATTGCCATGGTTCTGAAAAGGTTTGCTTTCCTCATGTTAAGGCACTGTATGCTGTTCTATACTGTTCTGCAGATGTACAGTTTAGAGAATCAGTGTCCTCCGCCAGTATTTTAAATATATTTTATTTAGTATTTGTACACCCTCCTGTCACATGTTTGTCATGGTGGCATCTGTGTCTGTCCTTATACATCTCTGTTTACGCATTTTTAAACACAGCAACTCAAGACCAGCACGTGACAGAAACAGTCAGTGCACATGGTCAGATGAGATGTTGGATCACCTTGCTGAACAAATTTGCATATTAATGAGAAAAACTGTTGGAACAGGCTTGGTGTTTGATAAGTGCTTCTTGCTTTATTGAAGTATTCAGTGTGGTGTCATTGTCTAATATCAAATGCACTGAGTTACTTTAAATGTTAGATGTCTCCAAGTAGTATAGTTCAAACAGGATGCCCCCCTACCCTGACCATGCTGCGCCAGTGCTATTCCCACTTTTCCATGTGGAATGAGACAAACGGATATAGTAAAGCTGAAACTTGTTTTTGTGTGGAGTGACTTGGTGTCAGGTGACGTCTGCTGAATCATCTGTGACAAAAGGATTACAGGCCTACTACTGGCTGCTTCTCCAGCTGTTGATACACACCTTTTTTTCTCCTTAATGTCAAACTATTAACTTTCACATGGTAGAATTAATCGCCAAGCGTTGCCTCTACCCAATTCTCCCACTTTCTGTAGCCACATAAAATGGCCAGAGTAAAACACATCCCACAGTTTTATTCCACTCTGTTTTCAGCCAAAGTCACAGTCAAACTGGAATCAACTATCCACACAGAGGAGGAATATCTCCAGTTTTATGGAGTCGTTATGCGGTAGGGGTACTGTATAAATAATCTCTCCGCACAGAAACACTTCCAGCTGTTAAACAATATGCCCTTTGCAGTTCTTCTTTTCTTTTCCCTCTTTTTGAATGTATAAAGCCTCTTGCCCAGACTGCTTTGAAAATGAATCGGGTTTTTTTTGTATTGAGAAATTATGTTTTTGAATATTTGCCTTTTGTGACACCTCCAGATTGTTGCACTTTATGCTGATTAGCATTAGAGTGGAGTTGGAACTCTGCCTGTATCAAACACTGCTTTTGAAAGTCAGGTCATAATGTGAAATTCAAAGCTCAGAATCTGTTTACAATTAGACCCTTTGAAACATTCCACTGTAATCTCTCCCTCCTTTTGATATAAAGATACAGTATTGATATAACTAAAGGAAATTTAGCCTTTGTTTTTAAAGCCATACCTGTGGCTTTTGATTGATGGATGGAAACTGTTCGGTAGATTGAGATAATAAAGACTTGTTTAAAACCTCACTCTGAGGTTATAGTTTCCCCCTAGAGTTCAGCAGTATTTGTATCAACACAGGCAGAATGGCGAGACACATTGTGGAAAAGCCTTATCCCCACTGGGTAACCATGAAACATTATTTGTGAACAGGGGATGATAAAGTAAATCCAGGGCTTTTTTGAGGGGCATCCTCACTTGCCTTCAGCGAGGTTGCAGCACTGGTCAGTGGAGGGGGAGATGAGAGGGGACTCCACTCTTCATCTGGTAAAGATCCTGCCGTTGGGCAGCTTTCACGCTCCACTGGCTGATCCTTCCAGGAAGTGAGGGGAGGTACAAGGAGCCCCCCACAGAGCCCCAGCATGTACCATGGCTGCATGCTGAGCCCAAATCAAAGGGGGCAGTCTGTCCTTAGCCTGGGGGAGAGAGAGTCTGCTGTGTGTGACCAGAGACATGGGTAATGGGACAGCTTGTCACACTTGTGCAGATGCTTGTATTTTTGACAGCATGGTTGCTTCTCTCCTGCTTCTGTTGCACAGTAATGACACCATCAAAACACAGAGGCCTTTTGCAGTGAGGTCACAGTTATTGTAACGACCTTGGCAGCTTTCAGACAAGACCAGGAAGTCATGTAGCCATCTCTGTTATTCCTATTAAGTATGTTAGATGAAACAGATTTGAGATGGCATTTGCAATCATACACAGTGTTGCAATGTTGGCAGTTACTGTTGATGTGGAAATTTGAAGTCTGGGGGTTTGGGGTAGAAGGGCAATTTAAGGCTAGAAGGGCTAACTAGCCTCAATGCAATAACTAACATCAGTTTTCTTTGTTGTGTGTGTTTCAGTTGGTAGCTAGTGAGTCCAGCCATTCAGATGAAGAGCCTACAATTCCGGAGCATTGCCCCTAAGGCCCCAGCTGTGGTGCCCTCCCCCTCCCCTGCGGTCCTGTCCTGCCAGCCTCCCTCTGCCCTCCCTGAGGCTACCACCGCCTCCAGCCCCAAGTCCATCATTGTGCCCACCCAAAACTATGCACTGATGCAAATAGCAGGTCAGGATGGCACATTCTCCCTGGTGGCGCTGCCCCCTTCTGTCTCCTCTCAGACACCACAGCAACAACAGCAGCAAACCCAGTCTATCCAAAAGAACCTCAAACTGCCCATTCCCAGATACCAGCCAGTGAGGAGCAAGGGGACCACAGATAAGGTCAAATCACCACCACCAGCTGCCAGGATGAAAACAGCCTCCAAGGCCTCTGTGACACCCCAGACCAAGTCAGTGGTGGCTGGGGCATCAACAGCTGTGAAGAAAAAACAACAGGACAAGCATACAAAGGAAACCCTAGTGCCCAAAGAGGAACCTTCAGAGCAGGTAATTCTGATTGACCCAGGCTCCTCTGACATCTCTGTCACTGCTCTGCTCCCAGACAATGCTGTCCTGTATCCCAGCTCTCAATTGGAGCGAGCCCCAGATGGCTCTGAGCGACCTGCTACAGCTGGCCTTATTCAGAACCTTCAGTACCCCCCTTCTGCTGTCAAAAGCTCCCCAGGCAAATCTCCAGAGGAAAGCAAGAAGACCACAATGAGGCTGTGCCAGTCTAAGCCCAATGCAGCCCAGCCCCAGAGCAGTATCACTGTCCTGTCCCCAGCTATCTTCAGTAAAGCAGTCCAGATTATCCCGTCCCCACCCAAAGGTAAACTGCCCATTCTGCCCTATTCTAAAATGAAGAGCAGCCTCATTCCAGCTGCCAAGCTCGGCACTTTGTCCCCAGAGAAGGCGGCTTTCTCCAGCCAGACAGGACACACCAGCCCCATAGATACAATTTCCAAGACCCTTGAACCAGCTGAAGCCTTGAGTCACAACCAGGTATCAAACTCTGCTCTACAGGCCCAGGCCAAGACCACACTCATGCCTGTGCTTGGGACCCTTCAGAAACCACCTGGTAAGAAGCGAGGGAGGAAGAGAAAGACAATGGAAGACATCTTGGCATTTGAGGCCAGAAAGAAGAGGTCCTTGTCCTTCTTCCGCAGAAGGGTCCCTGAAAAACCGCCAGCAGTTGTTCCAGGCTCCAAGCAGAAGGAAGTTGATATTTCAAAGAAGTACCGGAGTATTCGACCCAAGCCCATGTTGGTTATGGAAACAGTTCCACAGCTGGTTAGTTTGCCTGCCATTACCTCAGATGGCCAGGAACAGGAGCTTGTACTTGGCCATCAGCTCCCCACCACCACCACAACCAAGGCCCTTGACTGTCCTCCTCAACCAGCCCCAGTAACCCTCCAGCTAAGAGGTGCCTCCCATCCCAGAGTGTTCATAGGTAGCCGTCCACTCCACCGTTGTCCCACGTGCAGCCGCTGTTTCCAGTTCAAGCACCATCTCCAGAGCCACATGAACAGTCACACAAACAGTCGGCCCTATGTTTGCCCAGTATGCCGCAAAGCCTATGCACACTCCGGCAGCCTGAGCACACACATGAAGCTTCATCACTCTGAGGTACGCCCACGTCGGTCTCTGAGCTGTGAGTTCTGCGAGAAGGCCTTTGGATATGTGGGGGTGTATTTTAGTCATCTGAGAGAAGTCCATAAGGTGGTGCTGACCGTGGAGCCATCCATCAGCCATCATGAGGATGACGTGTCAGTCGAGGGGTAAGAGTATCATCAGTTGCATAATAATGATTCCTAATCCTCTTAATCATGACATTTACTTTGTAGCATGTATTATGCACAGACTCCAACATAGATTAAATGGTTAAATAACCTGATGGATTACCTGAGGCAACATCAAGTGATAAAGTGATGATAAATAAGCATTATTCATTCTTTTTCTCACCAGGGCCAACTCTCCAGAGCCATCAGATGAGCAGGACCGTGAAGACCCAGTGGAGCTGCAGATCAAATGTGGTCGTTGTCAGGCCATCACTCCCACCTTTGCTGACATGAAGATGCACTTGCTTTATGTGCATAGGGAGGAGGTCCAGATTCGACTTCACGACAGGCCAACCCCCGCGGGGTGGCCGTGAGGCTGAGAATGAACTAGTAAAGCATGCTGCACACTACTGGCGGCAACTCAATGAGAAACGCAACCTGGTCAAATGTGGCAGCTGTGATGAGGAGTTCTTCTCCTTCTCCAAGCTTAAGAGGCACATCATGTCCCACCACCGTGGAAGAGAGGGAGAGGACAGTGGGACCATCTCATCACCAGATAGCAGTGGAGGACTTGGTGTCCTTGCAGCAGGTGCAGCCTTTAACTGTGTGCTGTGCAGCAAGGTGTTGGACACTAAAGAGGCAGTTATGGAGCACTGGAGGAGTTGCCACCACTGTGAGCAACCTAGCCTGCTTTGGGATGCTTTGAGCTCCTATTCTGGCCAGGAAGAGTGTGAAGCGGACGGTGATCTGGACACTCCTGCTCCAAGCCCACACTAACCTAGCCTAGCCCTTGGATGGGCATGGAGCCTTTCACTGTGGCTCCTCCTCCTCATACACACTCAGTCCTAACAATCTGCAGCACAGGGATTGGAGAGTCTCTCTTATGTCTTTTAGCACTAGTTTCATTTTTCACCAGCTGAGGCATTTGATTTGGTCAAAAAGAAAAAGAAGGAAATACATCAAGCCAGTGGTGAAAAAAGATTTTTGTGTTACATTTCATAAGGGATATTCTCTTTAAGTCAGAGAATCCAATTTTATAAACAATATTATTTTTCATGTTATTTTGATTGCACTGTTCTGTTTTTTGTTTGGAGGTATGTATTTAATATCCTGTTGGAAATTAGATGATTATTTTTTTTCTACTGCTTATTTAAATGTTATTAAAAGGGTAATTTATAACCTATCTGACACAGTAAAACTGTTTAACAGTCATTTCACCCAAACACTAACCTCTTGTGGTATCTAGCCATGCATATAATTTGGTTTTATATGCTCAGTTTTTGAGATATCTGTGCTGAGCTTTCTGCCTCTTACCTAATGACAATTTACATCACAAAAGTTAAACAGTATTGATTATGGCATGTTATATAGCAATTGTAAAGATATGATAAGAAGCAAGCAAAGTTACTTGGCCAGATCAAACTAGTTTGGCTGGATGCAGATCATGGTTAGGTCTCAACCCCAAAACCATTTTTTTTTTTTTTGATGACAAATGTTTCAGTTTATTCATTTATTTATTCAGTTAAGTGTTATTTTAAAATGCAGTGACTTCCACAACCACAATTGCATTGACCTCCACTGTGTTGGAATGCAGGCAGAAATCTCAAGGACAACATCTTTCATCAGCTGAAACTACTAAACTAATCTGCAAGGCTGAATACCACTATGGGAAAGTGTGAAAAAAAAGTTCTTGTTTATACCTTTTAATTTGGGTGGATTGATCCTTTAAAATACTGAGAAATGTAAATCTCATGACAAGGGCACACTGTCTACTGTCATACTGGCTGACAATTTATCTATTGGCCTTGGATTATTGCAGGTTAAAAGAAATCAGTATCTGTACAATCCTTTTATGTAATATTGCTCCTGTAAGGGAAAATCTATATTTCAGTTATGACTTGAACTTGAACAGTCTGATACGGGGCAGTATTAGGGTCCAGTGTCAGCTTGGACCCATGAAGAAACATTTTCCTAACCAGCACCCAAGTGACATCCTTGTGGCCTTCTAAAAATAAAAAAAGTAGTTCATGCGTAACGTGGCTTATCATCAGTATGGTCCTCTGTAGGCCAAGTTCTATCTCCTTGACTTGTTGATTAATGCCTATATGTGTATTCTATGATATGCCAAGGGTCTATTCACACTAGTGATTGTAGAAGTGAGTTTTGCATTTAAGCTGTTTAACCACTGACGGAATACTGTTTGTTGATTTAGTAAATATGCGAAGGAAACCATCGAATTGCCTACCTGTCGTTGCCAGCTCATGTACGCACCTGTGGAATTGTGTGCACCTAGACTCTAAGATTAGAGTTAATATAAACCGTTGTCAAGTCCAGAAAAATATGCTATTTTATACTCTAGATTAATACAGATCTTTTAGTATATTTATCCTTGTGGTTGGTCCTTAAAGAACCAGCACTGAGACATCTGTTATTTTTGCTTCTTCTAATTTGGAGGATGCTTAATGTCTTGTTTCTTGGTCAGGAGGTCATTACTACATGGCAAGTAGCTGTTAACATTTGTCTGTGTTTATCTTTCATATAAAGAAAAAAAATATCACAGGGTCAAGTGAATGTACCTGAATGTTTTAAAAACCCTACCAAAAGTATATGCTATATAGACTTATTCTATAGATAGAATATATAGATATATTGAGAAAAAAACATATATATTTACATAGAGTAACTAGTGAATCAGCTGCTTTGTTCTGTCACAGTGGAGGAGGGAAACAAGAGATGAATATATCTTTGCCAAAACTGGCAACAAAAGCCATGCAGAGCTGTCCTTATGTGTCTGACACAAAGCGTAGGACTGTGAATGAAGGGCAAAGCACTGATGTGTACATGTCGCACTGAGTGGGTAAACTACAGTATACTGTACTACTGTTCATTGAATGCCATGTTTGAGTGTTCATCAGTGAACTGTCCTTTGTTTTCATGCCCTCAACACAAACCAGGAAGTGACAGAATTAAGGGTCAGACTCTTCTTTCCTCAGTTAGATGAGAAACATACATTTACTGTCAGCACAAGTCAGAAAGTGAAATATCCCACATTAGGTGATATAATGTGTTTGGCTCACTTAATATGTTGGCTGTGTCCAAAAAACAAAACAAAAAAAAAAAGGACTGAAAGTGTTTGTGCTCGTGACTGTGTACCTGAAGAACCTGATGTTTATGAGAATAAAGATATGCTTTGTTGAGAACTTTGTGGCTGTTTTACTCAGATACTCAGGGTCCAAGCGGGGCAGATCAGCTCAGAGCTTCAAAACTATGCTATGCGAAAGCATTTTCTATTAATGACAGAAGAGATATGTCAGTCATGTCCCAACTAGAGGCCTTTTTCAGAATGGGCAGGTTTGGTGTGGTGAACTTTTATCTTAATGCTCTCCACCACAGAGACTCTTTTCACTGCATATCAGCACTTTGGTCTAATGCTTCCCATACGAGATAAAGACACTAAAAAATTCTTTTCTCACTTGTTTTGAACATTGCATTCACTTCATCAACCTGGCCTGCTACCCTGAACAATGAGTGTGCTAACTGAAGCTACTAGCAGCTGAAAGGTGACAGGTGAGCTGCACATGTGTCATTCAGACATTTTGTTCCCAGTCTGGATCCAGACCAGAGTCTGCCCACTGACTATCTGGGCCACAGAAAGTGAAGAACCACAACACTTCTCTGGACATAAGACACAAGCATAAATGTCAGAAACAGGGCTGCAACCAACAATTATTTGTAATTATTGTGATTGTTTGGTCTATACAATGTTGCAAAGGGCAGAAAATGCATTATTTCCTAAAGCCCAAAAAGACATCTTCATATTCATATTTTGTGTTTTGTCTGACAAGCAAAATATCAAAAAAGATATTTAGTTTACAGTCTACACCTGTGCTAGCAGCTCTGTGAACACATGAGCTAAATGCTAATAACAGCATGCTAACGTTGTCATTTACGAGCTACATTGTTTACAATGTTACATCTTAGTTTAGTGTGTCAGCATGCTAACACTAACTAATTAGTCTTGAACACAAAGTATAGCTGAGGCTGATGGGAATGTCATTAGTTTTGCAAGTACTTGGTCACAAACCAAGTTACAGGACAGATTAAGTTGACTTCAATACAAAAATTAAATTGAAATTGAAGATGTCAGTTTATTTTATTTCCAATTAATCGACTATTTTCAGCACTGGTAAAAAAAAAAAACTGACACACAGAAAGAAGCCATCTACATATACACAATACCCTGCAGACATAAATGCCTCATCTACTGTAGCAAAAATGACAGACTGAGTTTAGGGTTGAGACAGATAGGAGGTAGTCACTGTGTATTCATCAGAGGAAATTCAGAGAATGGGATTAATTGATATTTCACTGTGGAAAGGTGTGTGCATGTGAGCAGTGTGTAGGGGTCAAGCAAAGTGGGTTAGCCAAAGGGCTTTTAGGAGCCTACATATGCCTTACCTCTGAGCTCCTCCCCTCCCAACAGACCTTCCATCTGTCTCCTGAAAGCATCATAACATAATCAGAGCCACAGATACATGTGTGCAAATGTTTCTACTTTTTGGTTTTAATGCACTTTGCTATGTCTCTTATTAGATAAGATCTACAGTGCAAAATCTGGCTTAAAAACACAACAAGGTAGAAAAACATGTGGGTTGGAGACAATTTCTGGAAGACTGAGGTTCAGAGAAAGGAGGTTGCCACATTCTAAGAGGAGCATAATAACATGGCTTAATATTTAATGAATGGAGATGACATTAATAATGATCTATACCCCCCCCCCCACCACACCACACACACACACATCTTTATTCTGCATTGCAAGATGCATTTAGAAACACTAAACCACTCTTTTCAAATTCACAGGCAACAGAGAGGGACAAATGCGTTGCTAAGTTGCAGGCCCAGCCCCGCTAGTCATTGCCACACCAGTGTGGAATGCAAGTCCTCAGCTCTAATTGATCTCGAGGCACATGACCCTGCATCAAATGTGAAAGGGCACTTCTAGTGTGATTTCTGTTGTTAGTCAAACAAGCAACAGGCCCAACTCCCCGACACAAAACAACCTCAGCGAGGTTTACATCAACTCCTCAACTTCTTCAAACTACTTTACAAGGATTCAAAGGTTTCAAATGAGAGTGACTCAACTTCAGGTGGCTTTCAGCTCTGGTGGAACACAGATAAAGCTGCAACATCAGTACGTATCGGGCCCCAATCTAGCGTCGCCATCACACCACATCGCAGGCGCAGATAAAAAGGAAAGCGCTATACAGTGATGCATATTTCCCTTTAATCAGAGCTAACGTGTACCACAGCCGTCACGCTGCACTCCCACCTCACTGTGGCTCTCAGGGGGGCAGGGGAGATCAAAGCCACCCCCCCCCCCACTTGTACATGATCAGTGGGAGAGAGGGAAAACTGGGGGCTGCTCTCTTTCTTTCTGTCGCTCTTTCTTTCTTTGGGTCTTTGAGTTACACCCCCTTCAACACTATCATGGCCCTGAAGGTGTTTAGATGAGGAGGATGAGGGACACACATGCTTTTCTAATCCTATTCAGAGAGAAATGTCGGACATGTTGATCTACTCTTGCCAGAAGAAATGAACTTGTGTACTGTGTGAACCTGTTTAGCTTCTGCACGTGCTGTCTTTCTGTCATTTAGCCCTCATGTGCAGACATAGCAGAGTGGAAGTTAGACCATTAAACAACATGCAGGGAGACTTGAAATAACAAAATTGGCGTCACTGGGAGAAAGCAGGGGGAGATTTATAGGATAGTAAAAATGTGACCCACACTGACCAGAAATGTTCTCAAGAACAACTTAGGTGGGGTGTAATGAGAGCGCAACATGCAAGCGCCACCCCTACCGTCTCACTTCTCACTGTTGATGCATGCTCTGTTGCCAGTCTGTCTTAATACACTAACAACTGTGAAGCTTCTGTCGGCACGTGCAATATGTTGGTGATACGCGTGCACATTCATCAAAGTGATTCTATGGTTTCATCAAAGATTTATAAACCCGCCTGGATGTCAGGACTTAGATGTACAAATCGGTAATCTCACATCTATGAACTCTCCCTCCATCTCTCTCGATCTGGAGATGTGATCCGCCCTTCCCTTCCCTGCTGCCTCTCGGTCTCAGGTTTCAAAGCGTCCCGTCTCTCCTCACCCTGCCAGATTAGTCATCTAATGAGCAGCAGGCCTGATCAGGTTAATAATTGATGGCAGGCGGCTGGAGAAAGGCATCGATCCGAGCCGGGCTGTGGCTCTAAATGGAGCAGAGAAGGAGACACCTCAGGAGGATAAGCAGGTGCAGGTACATCACTGCAACATTCCTGATTGCTCATCCTGAGCTTGAAGCCATATTCATACATTTATCCAATTAAATGCTATTTTGGAAGACTGGCTACCCCCACACATCATATCATACCAAGCTTGACTGTTAGCTTATGGATGTTACATGTAACATCACAGCAGGAGGTATGTTTGGATGTCAGTTGACACAAACCTTGTTGACAAAGGATGTGTTATGCAGCTCCACACAAGATGCTTGGTAGAACTGACTTGTGGGAGTATAATTATAAAAGAAACTTGTGTCTTGTGGAGAAGTATATTCTAGTCAGTAGCAATCATGCAAATGTGGATAAATGGACTACACTTATATTGCGCTTTTCTAGTCATATCGACCACTACAGGTCACATTCACCATTCACACAGCACTTGTCCTGCATATAAAGCACTCCAGTGCACACCCATTCACACAACATTCAGAGGCAATTTGGAGCTCGGTATCTTACTCAAAGATACTTCAGCACACAGAGGAGCCGGGGATCAAGCCCCTGACCTTCCTGATTAGTGGGTGACTCGCTTTACGAAACACAGCCACCCCTAATAATACATAATTAAAAGCAGATACTAAAGAAGACAGTACTGATCCCTTGGATCCAGCAATGGACAGTAAAGGAAAATCAGATAAACCATTTTCCTTGAAAAACCCAATCAGTCTGATAATACTTTCTATCAACAATTTGTCATGACAATTAATGTCAAGTGAGATAACATGAATGGATGGATGGTAAAGTAAGTCCCCTTAACACTGAAACCTTCATATGAAGATTAGATTTTGTGTGCCAAGTGCTCAGTAACTGGTTCACATCAAATACATACTCCTCTCCACTGTTCCATCTTCAGTCTGACTCCAATAGTCCCATGCTCTTCAGCATGAGAGAACACAGCACAACTAATCAAACCAAATCAAAAACATGCTTTTGATTTGTAGAGACATAATTTCTGCCAGGTGAGCAAGTTTAACCAACCACTGCAACTTCAGAATTCCAGCAAGCGCTTACGTGGAACAGAGTATCAAAGAGATCTTCACCCTCCCTGCATCTAAGAAAAGGGCATTTTCTAGACAGTGTGAAATGTCAGAAATAGTCAGCGGTTGAAAGGTAGAAAGGGTTGACAAGTGCATTTTCACCCTCCAACCCAGCATGTGCGTCATTCATTCCTGTACAAGATGAGCAACAGATCTAATCACTCAACCCTACAGTGTGAATGTGGGACACATTCTCGCATGGAGCTGATGGACGGTATGTTGGTGACATTGCTTCGAGTGAGTCTGCCTCTCCTTTTCCACATCTCTTCAATGGGGAATCCGCTAAGGGGATGCTGCTCGTTGCTTTTGGTCCAGATGGTCAAGAGCTCCCAGTGTTCAGTGGGGTAGGCGCCGTTCGCCCAGGGGGACTCCTGCCATCTGTTCCAATCCTCTCCTCTCCTCTCATATAACTCAAAGTCTCTGAGCCTCGATGTACTCAGTGTAAAGGCTTTGGATCTGGTAGGATAAAGGTCTGATTCTGTCTGATCCTGTGTTACTCCTTGACTGAGGAGTAAATAAAATCATGTGCGGCTCACTTTGAATTCTAAACATCTGCACAAAACCTCCAGAAGCTGATGAAAAGCACAGAAAGAAAAGTTGTCTTTATTCTGTCATGATGGGCCTATTTTATCTCTGTCCTGTCCTCATTCCTTTACTCTCACATCAGCTTCTATTTCTGCTACCTGTGTGTGTGGTAGCATATGAGTGTGTGTGGGTGTCCGGCAGAATTCAAACGAGACAGAGAGCATCTTTCTGGAGTCATGTTAGCTCCAGGGAATGTGACGAGATAACTGGATGCTAATGCCGCTCTCTGCCTTTGGGGAATTATGTCTGCCTGAGCAGTAACCTACATTTACTGAGCAGTCTTACACATAAGGTTAATGAATCAGGCCTGCTGGAGGACAAATGGACCATACACACACAGATATAACAATCATCAATACAAGACACACACACACACAAACAAGAGGTTTCTGTTTGCTGTGGCGCAAAAGCTAACGAGGTTAGCATGTAAGCAGGCATCTGAATCGGTAATTTATTTATTTAGTCTGGCTCCAAGGAGCCGTAGGCGTGGACTAATAAGAAGAAGAGAGTTCTGCTGCACAGAACTCTGTGAAAGAGAAAGAGAGATTCTGATTCAAGCACCACGGCCCAACTTAATCTATCGCTTCTTTTAGCTCCAACCTTAAATTAAGACAAAAAGAGACAGGTGGGGAAATCTGTGATTTGATAGCTTAATTAGCTCACGCATATGTAACGTCTTCTGCTGTTAACTAAAGATTGAGTAGGCTGAGTGGTGCTGGTCTGGATTCAGCGCATTTTGTCCAAGCCATGATGGGAAGAGGATGTGATGGATTACATGGCAAGTGTGTGTGTGTGTGTGTGTGAGAGAGAGAGAGAGAAACAGAGAGAGAATGGTATCCTCCACACCCCCATCTCTGTCTCGTCCCCTGTACCTTCCCCCCACAGCGGTGACTCTGGCTGGGATCCGCTCACCGTCTCCCCCCTGGGGAAGACCGCCATCCTACTCCGGTCGTCAGAATCAATTATACTCATCACCCTTTTTCTCCTCAGCAGCATTTACATGAGTCACATTTTTCAGACCCCGTCTCAAGCATCCACTTCCCTTCCTTCCTTCCCTTCTTTCTTCACAACAACCCCCCCCCTCCCCCACCTCCACCCTGAGGCCCCCCTGTCAGGACCCAGGAATAATTCCCCTTCTTTTCCAACGCTTTTGGGAGAAAGCAGCGCAAGGTGATAAATCTGCGGCGATGTACTGTAGAAAAAAATTAAGTGAAGGAGAAGAGAAGGGAAGCCGGGAGGCTCAGCACTGCTGCCTGCCTGCCTGCTCAGCACAGCAGAAAAAAAGAACAGTTTGTCCCAGAAGGATGGAGATGGGGGGATTGAAAAGAGGAGTGGCAGAGTGAAACGGGACAGTAAAAGAGAGTTACTCATCTTGGACCCTGAATACATGATCCTAAAGGCAGCTGAGTTTGCGCACAGGATATCATACAGCTGGAAGCCTTCAGCGCTCCTCCTGAGCCTGAGCTGTACGAACATCTTTCAACATAAATGCAAAGCAGAATGACCTAAGACCTGTGATGCTCAGCTGTTGAAACACATGCTCAGGTATCACAGATATTGCTGAGGAGAAAACAATAGATCTGTGACCTAGGGCTGATATGTGGGAGGGTTTGTGTCCATCAAGATAATCAATACCATGTTATTCGCTAGAGCAGAGCCAAGGAGAGGTTCTGGTGCTCCCAACATTTCTCATATTTAATGCCTGACTGATTTTAACAGCTCACACTCACGGGCAAGGGGAGGAGGGATTCAATACCCAGTGTACCAGGCATCCGCAGGCACCTCGAAAATACTTCGGAAGCAAACCTGGAGTGTTTACCTGCCCCGATGAGTAACAAAAAATACAAACAATGCTGGGCGTAATTGGCATTGATGCGCTTTAAAAAACCTCCTCCCCTGCAAACACCTGCAGCCCATGAAGCTGGGCGGCCCCCTGGGAAATCACACATTAGCATTTAGCCGTTTCATCTGCTGCACTAATCAGAGCCAAACGTTTCAATAATACAACACAAGAGCAGTTACGCAACCCAAAGAAAGGGGTGAGTGAGAGAAAAAGAGCACTCAGTGAAAAGGTATTTCCAGAGGTTGCAAAGCATTTGGCGCCCGCGCTAAATAGTTGGATGGATCCAGGTGGGGTAGAGAGCAAAGCAGTGACCCCGACTGACCTCCTAGTTTTTTCATGTAACCACAGTGTGTTGAAATCTGTGAAATTTACCAACTTGCTCAGCTGCTGCAAAATTGATTGCAGTTGTTTAACACTTAGAGTCTACAGCCAGCCACACTAGTAGCTCTGTGAGGCTACGCTTTGGCGCTATGGTGCTTTGAGCTAAATGCTAATCTCAGCATGCTAATATGCCCACAGAGTTGATGTTAACATGCTGATGCTTAGAAGGTAATATTTACCATGTTCAAAGTGCTATCCATCCATCTACTATCTGTACCGCTTATCCTTAAGGATTGCAGGGCGGGTGGAGCCAATCTCAGCTGACACTGGGTGAGAGGTGGGGTACACCCTGGACAGACCGCCAGTCTATCACTGGGGTGACACATAGAGACAAACAACCATTCACGGGCAATTTAGAGTCAGCAGTCAACCTCCACAGAGAACCCATGAAGGCTCAGGTAGAACATGCAAGGTCAGTACAGATAAGCCCCACGTGAACCAGGGTTCGCACCAGGAAACTTCCTGCTGTGATGCAACAGTACCATAATGCCAAGCCGGCCTCTGATTTGTGATAGATTAAATGTTAACAATCACCAAAGTTATTACAATTAATCCCAACTGGAACATGAGCATGTGGACAAATTTCATGCCAGTCCATCCAATATGTGTAAAATTTTTCACTCAAAACCACAAATGTCAATGTCATATCAAAGTCAGTAAGGTTTGTCCTCTGGGTACCATGGAGGTCTGTACCAAATAAAATGTTAATGTATTCAGTAGATGTTGGGACAGTTCAGTCTGGACCAAAGTGGTGGATTCATTGACAGACTAGTCAACACAGCTCCCTGACCCACACCTATCCTTAACCACCAGCAGCACCACCACCGCCCTCAGCATGGCTAAAAAAAATCTAACTCTTGAGTTATGGACACGTGTTTCTGTTCAAATCATACCTGAAATACACTCTGTGGCTGCTCTTGCTCACACTAACTGGCAGGTTAGTTCAGCTTGCACCCACTCTGGAACCACCTACCTAACAATTCATCAACTTCTTACAGTTCCCCCCTTTAGACGCCAACCTCTCCTGCAGTCTGTGCTCCCTTCCTGGAGCTTGGCAGCCCCCGATCAGCCTCTCTGGCCTGCAGCGAGCAGGAAATGACCTATTGTTCTGAGATAATGTGAAATATAATGTTCCCCTGCACTCTTGGAAGGCATTCTGCCCTGACAGCCTCATCGCTGTGGGCAACAGTAGGCGCCAAGTA
Source organism: Lates calcarifer (assembly GCF_001640805.2). Lineage (NCBI taxonomy): Eukaryota > Metazoa > Chordata > Actinopteri > Centropomidae > Lates > Lates calcarifer. The sequence continues at coordinate 3,643,739 of NC_066856.1, read as the reverse complement.
TATGAGCACCTGCCAAACAGAGACGTCCATCAGCAGTGCGGTGATGCTGGTTTACAGCAGAGAAAGGAGAGGGGAATCCCCTGAAGACTTGTGGGAAAACAAGCACCTCTCACACAGCCGTTTCACGAAAACTCACCTCCGCCCACTCAATACAACCTGAGTGATTTTCTATCATATTTCGAAGCACATGTGAAAAAAACACCTCAGAGTGCATTTTAAGCGATGCAGAAAGTCAGGGTGAAACTAAAACGTTGAAGGAGAGCTTCTTCATTGTTCCCCCTGGAAAGAACCAGAGTCAAACACTTACATCACCGAAGCGTCTCAGCTCGGCAGATTCATTCCTTTAAAATCAGTTCATCAATCCACATGATAAAAGCTGCAGCGGACAAGCCAGCAAGAATCAGAGTTTGTGAATTCACACCCTCACAGACACATGTAAGAAATTAGAGTGTTTCCAAATGCGACGACACGAGCCATGTTTCAGAGGGGCCTCACGGCACAGCTCAACATGACGAGGCCCTGCATTTACTCAGACATTGAAACCCTCATTGATCATTACAGTACACTGCGGAGCTGCACTCTCCCTGCTGTGGAAACAGTGAGGGAGTTTGTTTATTTGAATGCATCACTAGCCAAAAACTCATAAATATCCTTGGCAACGTTACAGATTAACAAAGCAGTTTGCAGAACAAGAACAGCAGAAACTGAGAGAGGGACCTTCCATGTTTTGTAATGGAAATAAAGCAATATTTAAACCTAAATGCCTGAAGGAATAGGTTTATGAACACAACATGAGTAACCGCAATTTGTCACTCTCCCTTAGTCAGTAATGCTCATGCATTAGCAGGTTATTACTGTCATCTTTCCCAAACTTACTATATTAGCTCTTCTGAAGGATAATTCTGGGGCTTGTATTTCAAGTCATGATGGAATAATAACTGTATCCAAGAAACTTTATTTAGGATTGCAGCTCAACAGCTGGCAGGACTTAAAAGTTAAAAGGCCTCTGCTGTTACTTGAGGTACCATTTCACCTTTTTTCCACAAAGTCTATTCAGCTGTTGTCTGAGATAACATGTTCTCAGAAACCATGAAGAAATGGTCCTACAACTTAAACATTTTCAAATAGGATTCTCCATGAGGTGAAAAATGTAGAGGGCGGCATATTCAGGTAATAAAAGGGTGTAAATCTGTCAGATTAGTGACAGAAATGAGAGTGTGTGGGATTAAGGTAAAGCATGGATGTGGCTCCTTTCGCTTTATTACTCATCTTACATTCAAGGGATCTTTTTTGGAGGAGGTACGCACCTAAATGGATTAAAGTCACAATTCACTCCTCATACAAAACAGACATTTAGGCATAGATCCTCTTCACTGTATCTTTGTGACTGTATGCTTTGATGTTCAACCAGCCGCCCACTGTGACTTTCTTACAGCTCCTGAATTGTCTGTTCAGCAGAGCTTAGGCTCAGACATTTGGAGGTGCCTAACACTGCCATCTATTGTTCTTCCTTTAAAGGCTCTTAGGTTGCGCTTCACAGTTGGAAATGTATTGTTTTCAGAGATTAAAGGAGGCTGTCCACGAGGCTTCACAGCACAGGGTATAACTTTTGTAAAAAATACTTATAAATAGCTGTGTAACTCACCTGGGCCTTGTAGTTTTTCATACTTTTTGTTTTGGATTATAGGATTTTCTAAATTGTCATTTTTACATTTTGAATTAGTTCATTTGCTCAAGAAAAAAAAGTCAATGTCTAGTAAATGCCAGGGTCTCCTAAAAGCAGCTTTGCTTTGATCAACCATAATGATTCATTTTTCTTATTATCCACAGGTTTGGAAAGGGTTTCATAAGCATAATCTTCTACCATGTTCTAATTAAAGACCCTGTACAAATGGTTTATAAGTTGTCACTATTGGCTTTATTAATAATCAATAAGTCATTTTTAAAGATGAGTCACAAAGGTAGGGTTAGGGTTAGGTAAAGGTGTTCATCCTCCTCCACCATGACACTTCTTTTTTTGTTAGCTTGCTCTTCAGTTCAGAATTTCCACTCTCCTTTTGCAAAAAGGCTGCAGAGAATCTAATCCATATTCCATTTAGAAGATGATCATAGAAGATCATCTAAGCGCCTTTATAAGTGACTTATTATCCCACAGAAAGACAGACATGGGAAATCCATGAACATTTAATCATGTATTGCAGGACTGTCACTTTAAAAAAAAGTTCAAACAAACTAACTTGTAATTTGTTGAAATTAATTTTAACACATTCCACGCAGCCTATCCTATAACACACAGCAGAATTAACCGTGTTCTGTGCTGCTTCACTTTAGTAACAAGTTACCATTAGTTGCATTTATGAAGTGAGCAAACAGCCTTGCATTTTTTTTTCACAATTTCTCTATCTCTGGTTTTGACTCTAACATCTTTCCTCAAATCACTTTCCCAGTATTTTTCGTGTTTTGATGATTTTCCATTTTGCACAGCCCACTAGTTTTCTCCATATTGCGTTTGCAAAGACAAGTACAATATTCTCGAGTATTGATAGGGCAACTGGGCATGCTATGGGTCAGACAGATAACATATTTTAATAATTCTACCTGCTTGAGTATGAGGACTAGGGCTCTTAATAGCATCTAACTATACCTGTGAAGCATTAGTAAATTATGTATCTACCATCAATAAAGCCATAGTTATAACTCAGACTCTCAAAGGGTGCACTGATATTTCACATATTAGTTTTGGTGAAACAAAAAACAAACTAAACGCCGTCTTTCCATAACCATTATGCTGTCACACATCTCATAACAAAACAATATAATTCTTACAAGAATGGATACAAAAAGGTAACGTGCCTGCACACAGGAGCAAGTGAAAGTGAAAACAGGTCTATAAACTTGTAAGCAGACATAAACAACAAAGCCTGTCGTAGCCCCTCTCCGCCTCACATGGTTAACTCAACTATAATTACTGTGCCGTGCACCAGGCTATCTGAGATTACAGGAGTGAGTTACACCTGATGCCAAGGGAAAGTACTCCATACTTTAAATATTTAATCAGCCCTTTCACCAAGAAGCAAATGAGGCGAGGCAAAAGTTGCCGAGTGGCTGGGGAGAGGTGGGAGAGAGGGAGGGGGCTGCCCTTGCTGCATTTTGTGCACATGCGAACATGAGTGAGCACACACATAAATGTGCCAGCACACATACGTGAACACTCATGCACACATACACACACCGGGAAGTTAAGTATGTCATTACCTCCTGATTTTTCTGTTGATAGATCTTTTGCCAGTCTCTCATTTCAGAGGAACCTGAGAACCTCTATGAGTATGTACAGTATGTGTGTGTAGTACGTGTGCGAATAAGCATGTGAGCGCAGGGAGAATGAGGTGGGGGAGGTCTGCACACCTGCCCAGGGTCAGGGCCAAGACTCCGTGAGGCTCAGCCACAGCGAGCCGTCGGCCGTGTGGACACAAAGGAGAAATTCTTCTCCACACTAAGCCGGTTAGAGCTCAACCTGCTTCACTTGAGCAACATGGGAAGTGACACAATCAGGCGCTAAATCCTGCATGCCTTGTATGTTCAAGTGACCATGAAATGAACCATCCGCAGAGGTATAGTTAAAGCGACACGCGATATGGTCTGAGGTACAGATCACAGAGAGGACTTGTCTACGAGGTGCAACCTGATTTCAGCAGTAAAGTGTATTATTCACCTACTCGCTTCATTCACACAGAAGCCATATTTGATTTATTTCACCTTTACTGGAAGATGCTGCATCACTCCCAAAACAAGTACTGTAGTTAAAATTGTTATTAACTACAACTTGTACAACAATATCTTTTATTCTGTGTATTTGTCCTTGTTTTCTTCTAATTTGGAATGGGCCATTTCTCTTGTAGAACTGTAGCTTACCAGTAGGAGTCACTTATGCATCCACAAGAATGTGATCCCTCACCGACTTCTCACCAGCAAACACAACTAATTGTGTTTGCTGTTACCAGCAATCAAACCATTGTCTCTGCAGCAATGTGTGAGAATTGTGCATCTAGGCCAAACATAAAAGTCTCCCACATTAAAGTTAGTGTTAGCAGATGTTAGCTGCTTGGCTAATCCTCCATTTAGTTCTGGTGATTTTGGCTGGCTACACACCTCTTGTACTCGTGCTGTGTGTGTCACCTTGGGGAAGTTCTTGATTAGAGCATGCTCTCTTGACATTGTAAACGAGTGTTCTTAATGCTTTATTTCAGTGTAGTGCATCCTTGCATAACAAACGTTTTGGGTCCAGCCCTGCCTAATATGTCAGACTAGTTACAGTAAAGTATTTCAATTTTTGGCCATTTGGGAGCAGAGCAACAAGCTGTGAACACAACACTGACATATAATGGCCTTCTAAAGTTATTAGCAAGCAGCTGGAAATTCATTTTTCTGTCCACTAAAACAATGTTCACTCTTGTTATAGCTCTTTTCTTCTCCACCAACTCCTGAGAACTACATCTCTATCTGCTAAATGGTTCACTCAGTAGAAGTGATGAGAGCAGTGACACTGAACCAAAACAGTGAGGTTCTGGGCTGTAAAACCAAAACAATAAGCTGAAAGATGCTTGGTAGAACTGAGGGGACCTGCAGAGCGGGGTCATAATTCTTCATTTAAGAAAAAAAAAAAAATGCAGCTTTAAGTGGGAATCAAGGGTTCCAGTTTTTTTCTTCAAAAATGGTTTCTGCTTGACCATTCAACTACACCAAGACTATGGTTATACTGTGGTTATATTTAGGAAATATTCTTGTCATCACAGCTTAATGTTAAGAAAAAACCAAAGGATATTTTTAAAATCCCAGGTCTCCTAAGCCTTCTCCATGATGTTTCCCAGACAGTAAAATATGAACAGGGCAAAGTGACAATGGGAATTCACCATGTGTAATGGATAAAAACACGAGCAAAAATATTTACATCATTTATTTCCAAACTTCACCCCTTCATTTAAAGTAATGGGGGTGAAATAGTTCCATAATGCTCAGTCATGCCAGGGCCATGCTGACATTACACACTGGAAGATGTGCCCACATTATGATTTCATCACACGCTGACATCACCTCGCACCTCTGTCAGTCGAGAGTGATGCGCCGAGGTCTGACGCCATCCCTGCTGTGTTTACTGGACTGCTCTGTCTGTCAAGATGACATCAACGCAGCTTCACTTCCCTGAAACGAGTGAGTCAGCCGCTCCTGTCTGTTTGACGGAAGGAGAGGGGGAGAGGTGAGGAGAGGGGAGGGGAGGAGAGGAGAGGAGAGGAAGCAGGAGAAGCAGAAAGATAGAAATACCAAGGACGAAAATGGTGCGCCCATCAGAAAAGCCTGGAAACTGAGGAACTGGAGTACAAGAGGCGGATGGTGGATAGCTCTCACCTCATGCTCATGTTTAGCATTTTCTGCCCTCATTTTTATTTCAAACAGTCGTCAAGTTTCCATCCCAGTCTAGCACAAACTGGATCAGAATTTTCAGAGCGAATCCTGAGAAAATGCAAATGAATGTGGCCCTTCCATCTGCTGCTATGCAAATATTCTGAGCCGGTTCTTCGAGATAAACAACTGATGAAACTAATACTTCAATCGTGCGCCATTAAGACACAGTGGAAAAAGAGGCTGCAACAAGGTAATGTAATCAAAAATCCCCCTGTCAAACCACAAACAAACAAAAATGATGTGGAAAACATGATGAAATAACGTTTCTGTTTGTCTAAAACAGCATTTGCGTCTCTGCAGAGGAGCGGAAGCTTCAGTGGAATTTAAGTTTCCACTGCGCTGTCGCATTTTGTTTTGACTGATGCACCAACTTTTTAAAAATTATTAGTTGGCAATATTTATTTATTTTTTATTTCTGGCATTCCCATTTACAATTTTTAAAGCTCAAATCTACATAAGTGGATGTAAACACTTACAAAGACACATCTCTATGTTTCGTTAATTCCTCTGTACCCATTTCTATCTAAATTGCAGCTGTTTCAACTAAAAGCTGATGATCAGAGAGACTGACCTGAGGCCTCAGGGCCTCTGCTTGGAACCACATCCCCACTGGGAGAGGGATGAGGGAAATATATCAGACATAAGAGACGAAAAGAAGGTTATGTCTAGTTTAAAATCTTTATCAAATCGATGACAGAGCAAGCAGAGAGGGAAAGAATTTAGGTAAATTGTTAGACAGAACAAAAAACGTCAGAGTTTGGCCGGTGAGGATTGTCTGTGGGGGCACAATGCTGTCATTTGGCATTTTTCAATCTGCACCGTGCACCATTTCTCCCGGCCTGTCCTGGGAGAGGGTAAGCGGAGATGGCCGGGGGGAGAGTAATGCTCTTTAGACAGTGGATCAGTTATCGCTGAGCAGAGGAGGCAGAATCTGTGACAGATGCTGCTCCCCAGGAGAGATGTGGAGTTGGTCTTTATGGAGAGGAGCGAAAGAAGTTGATGAAGGAAAGACGGCGAGGTGAAGAGTTTAAAAAGAAGAAGAAAGGCGATCTCTGAAGAGCTTTGTCTCATGACACTTCTCCTCCACGGGTTGTTTGTGGCTCTGGGTGACTGTGTACTCTTTATTAATGTGAGACAATTTACTGGTGGGAGTGAAGTCGCAGGCAACACAATGTCAAATATAGTATGATCAAACAAAGAAACCAGTACCAGTGAACTCAGAGAGGCAGCCTCTTCTCTCATGTCTTTGCCTCTTTCTCTTTGTTTTCCTTAACATTCTTATTTGTGCCAGTGTGTGTGTCAAAGGGAAGAAAGGCGAAGGGTTTGTTTCCGTACAGAAACTCTCTATGATTCATGTTTCCTCTGCTTTGATCTGCGAGCTGTGCACAGCCCCAGGATAAACCATTTCAGATTGTCTAAACAATTTCCAATCACTGTTTCCATATTTAGGTTCTTATATGGAGGAGAGAGGAGAGGGCCTCGCATGCTAACACGCTCCTTTCTGAACAGCAGGAAGGAGGGGAGAACCTGATTCTATCCATTAAGAGTGAAGCCAGACATTGATTTGTGCAGACCAAGCACACATGCACAAACAAACATGAACACGGGCACATACCCACACATCTGCACAACCATATGCCCCGTGAGGTCAGCTTACCAGCAAACCAAGAGCCCCCTGAAAACACCCACCTCGCTCTCCACACACACACACACATCTGCAACCCCCCCCCCACTCGACTCCAGGCTCTTATTAGTAAACCCCACCCACCTTTTCTCTGCTCACCTTCCCAATTACCCAACAAGCCACTCTGTAAAAACCCACAACAATTCTAAAACTGCAGAGCAAACACACAGAACAACACTTGCAACACACTGCGAGTCCAGAGCTCGACTGTGTGGACGGACAGAAAACGCTTGTGTGTGTGTGTGTGTGTGTGCTGCATGACATCATTCAGCTGTTGCTCTGGGCAGGACTCCATCCAACTAAATAATCCAGGCCAGCTCCATAAAGCAGGGAGTGCCGCCACATTCCCCCAGCCATGAAATATCAAATGGTATTAAGTCACTGTAACTGTCAGCCTTCTTCCTTCCTCGTGCTTCCTCCTGTACTCACACATGCGTAAGTCCTAACACACTTAATTTATTTCTATTTAAGTGCTTTAAGGAAGTTCTGTATGGAACAAAATGTAAAGAAATAAAAAATAAACACTATCTGTTCACAATGTATTCTTTTTGTTTGTGCGACAGTATCAGACGTGCAGTACACATGCAGCAGGTGGCTTCACATTAACCTTCGCCCACAGTGTGAGCGGCACGGCGCTGCAAAGCGCAGCACAGGGCAGGGATCTGGTTTCACCTTCTCACTCTTCCCTCATCCCTCCATTCCTGCATCCCTGTGGACTCCCATTATACATGACATCAGAGCCTTTCAACAGCCGTGCACAGCTGTGGCCAGAGCTGAGCTGAGCAACACCCATGGTCCTCCCCATCTTAATATCCCCTAAAAACTATTTAGGCTACAGGGACTGTAGTTAGTCAGCTGAGACATTTAAACTCTTAATTTAATGTAAAAACATGAAAAAACTAAGTTTAAATGTTGACTTTTGAATTATTTTTCAGAGAGAGTTTTAATAGGATAGAGTGGCCAACAACAGCAGCTTTGCTAATTGGTTAATCTGCTGAGTTGATGCATTCCTGCAAAAGTGAAGCAAACTAACTGAAAGGACTGTAATGATTTACGGAGGCAAGCCAATCACATCCAAGTCTGTTTGTGATGCAGTAACAGGAGAGAGCTTGGAGCTGCTTGCAGGAGTTCGAAAACGTTAAATTTACTGTGACCACTTCACATTTTTAGCATCATTTTCAGTTGATAGGTTTGAGTTTTTATGCACAGAGGGAAAAACCAAACCCTTCCTCCATTTCTCTTGAATTGAATTTGTGAAATGTTGCTCATTGTCTTTCAGTCCTTGTGTTAAACATGTATTTCACCACAGTGTTTCCTCTTTTTTCTCTTGCATTTCTGTTTCTTTCACAACCACTGAGGAATGTTAACAGGTGCTGGCTCCACTTTCAATCTGCAAGAAGTGTAATGGGACAAAAGAACAACTGGCAAGAGCACCTGTTTTCTACCAGGCTGGGAAACTGGATCCTGTTCCCAAATCACACTTGAGAGTCAAAAACAAAGCACCACTATCCCCTGTCTTTTCCTTTGTCACAGCTGAAGATAAGTACATAGAGTTTTCATCCAGTTAACTCCTTGTGTTCTCTTTGATTACTGCCTGTGAATGGCAATGAAGGAGGTTACACTTTCAGTTCTCTGAGATGTGCTTCACACCTTTCTGGGTTGCACCGCAGAGACACCATGTGGTGGCAAATCACAAACCACATCCCACAATCACATTTATACAGACACAAGAAAGATCAACAACTGGTGCAATAAAAACATATTTACTGAGCATACTGAAATATCAATATCCATTTTACTCTAACTGTACTTTAACAAGAGGCACATGGATTACCATGTCCTGCCACGAACTGCATGACACAAGAACACATATGCTCAGAATGCTAGCAAAATTTTGGGGAAAAAAAAAAAAAAACTTCTGTCAACAAACTGTCAGTGTTGTGTAAATTTGCAGTAAGGCACACAACAAATCTAATTTGATAAGCTGCCATAGGTGAAGTATGAAGTATGAAGCTTCCACCATGTATTCTTTTTGAGTCACTGTGTTCACAAGAAACATCAGTTTCCTGCTAATTAAGCTCATTAATTAGATGAGTTTTTTATGTCAGACATGTTTTCCTTTGCATACTATATATCATACAGTAATTTGAAGTGCTCCCTCATTAATATGCAAATGTATGCTGAAATCTGCTCCACATGTGTAAATATGACATTTCTACTGTACATTATTCTTCAGTTATAGTGGTTATAAGAATAAATACATGAAGTCACAAGGTAATAGAGCCACAGACGCCAACATGACACTAGAAATACAGGATCATAATATGTGCAGCAAAACTACAAGACTGACACATTGGACACAGTGAAAATGGTTATGAAGGTTATGACTTATATTAAGCTCCTGCAGTGTACAGTAAGCATGGACATACACAGTATGCTTCTGCAGGGCAAAAAGAAGGCTCAAATCATTTAAATCAAGTTGTAAAATTTCCCATGTCAGAGATGGAAATTTAATTTGCATCAGCTTCCTCTGAAAGAAAAAAAAACCTTTAGTTGAGATCACCTGAGAGGCATAAGGTCAGCCATTCCCCAGAGAGCTCTGTAGGAGACAGCTGTTACAGCTAGCCTGTCCACACACACACACACACACACACACACACACATAAAGGATGTCATGATGGCTGGTTGGAGCCTCTCCAGGGCCATAGGTGCTGTGGAGCCATATGGTTGTTCTAGGTCACCACCTCCACTCAGGGTTCAGAGGTGCCTCAGTTCTCATTGACATTAGATTAGACACATTTAACAAGATTTAACCAGACACAGCCCACCCTGCTCTTATCCCAAATTCAGTATACAGCCTGCTTTGATTTGATTTTAGTTATTATTGTAACAGTCGGTGACGTCGCCAAGAAGAGTGCATGTCAAAAGAGCTTTCCAAAAGGCTCGAAAAGTCTTCGTTCCCATCGTCCAGGAAATTTGACTTGCTGCAGAAGAGCCATGCAAATAAGAATCAGAAGCTAAAGCCCTTGTGTGTGTGTGTGTGTGTGTGTGTGTGTTTCTCTCTCCATTTACTGTATGTGAGTGCGGCTTGCATGCAGAGAGAGCTGGCAGAACATGCCCGCTGAGGTTAGACACGCTAGATGGAAAATACCCCTCAAACACCTCCAAAATAATTCAACAGTCTCTCCCTCTTCTTCTCTTTTCCACACTATCTTTGATCTCTCCAACCCAAGGCTTCTCCTATTCCTGATTCATCTGCCTGTACCTGCCTCTTTACAGCACCACCCTCGTGCTGACTCTGTCTCTTTTCACCAAAATTGGATTCAGAGGCTGCTTTATTCACAGAGGGATTGACTTCAATGCCTGTCTTTTTCTTTTTTTTTCACCTTCGTCTTTTTTCCCTCTCCTGTCAAATGCCACGGTGAGAGGAGAAAAGGGGAGAGAAGTAGCGGGAGGAGAAGTAGGGAGAAGAAGAGAAGAGCCTCTTCTGGATTGTATCTTCATCAGCGCAGCCTGGTGCTGTTGCTGCAGCCCGGGGCAGCTCAGTTGGAAAGCCCTCCATGCTTTGTCTCTTTTCTGTCCGCTTTCTTCACGTGGGACCAGTAAATATTAAAAACACATTCTGTGAATAAGATTCTTGTAATCGAAAAGATGCATTTCATCTCCATGGCTTCTTTTTGGGGAAAAATTAAAATTTTATGACATATCAAACAAAAGTAGGGATGTATTATGTTGCTCTGAGACCTCTTGGGGGTTCTCCTGATTGGAGATGATTGAGTGGCACCCTTGGGCTGCGCTTTGCATCCAATGAAGTGGCCCCCATCTCTCTACTCCTCACCTGAGTAAATGGCCTCTTGTCTGCTGCCAGCTCTTGATTACTACTCTTCATCTGTGCTGGTGAAGAGAATGGATGGAGGGCAAAGAGGAGTGCGAGTGTGTGTGTGTGTGTGTGTGTGTGTGTGTGTGTGTGTGTGTGTGTGCAATAATTAAAACCAGAAGGTGCAAAGTGGCGTCTGTTGCAAACACTCTGTCCTATGACTCCTCCTTCAGCCGGGAAAACGCGCTGTATGTACACCCAGTTGCCAATTTATTAGATACACATATATAAAACTAATGCAACCTAAAACAACAATTATTTCTATCGTCATGAGGGGTATAGTGTTCAGAAGGAGCCGAGTCAAACTGAGTAAACGGGTTTGTACTGAACAGTCTCAGCAGCCAGCACGTACAGCTACGGTAAGTCACTACCTGCATCGCTTAAAGCAAGCTAAAGTCAAGTGAAACTTTCAAACTTTTTACAGTTGGATATGCATTCACTGATATAGCTGCGAGTAATTTGGTAATATATATATACGCTGTATAGGTAGAAGGTGAAAGCCTTGGTCAGCATCAGACTTATTATAGGCAGATTACCAGTGTAAACTCAATTTCTATCAAACGTGGTGGAAAGATTTGTTCATTCACTTTGGCCAGCACAGATCTCTTCTAAAGATGCTGATTTAGCTGCTTGACCTGTTGCTTATATATTGTTTTAGATGTGCCAGTAAATGCAAGTTGATGTTACTGCAAATTCTAAACTAAATTCATCATACAATTTCACTTAAAAGTAAACAAGAAACGGCAACACGACAGACAAGACACACCACAAGAACAAGCATAAAGGTATGCTATCAGGATGACTGTTAAAACAGGATGACTGTTAAAGTAGCTGTAGATATAGAGGTAAAACTAAACAGCTAGTCACAGGAATATCACAATGAATAACATTATTCATTGTTTTAGCTGCTGATTTCAAGCTAAACCACAAACCCTATAAAAATAAAAGCACATAACCCAAAGATTTCCTATCATCTGCTAAAGTAGTTTTTTCAAGTCTTCCTGTCACAAATTTTAAAAGCAGATTTGTGACTGAAATGTCCAGATTCCAGTAGATTTCCATGCAGTGACATGTAGCATACACTTCTGGACCAGACAGTGAGCCATATTTTAGAGAGCAGGAGAGTGAACAGAGGTTCCAAAAGATCACAGCACTCTGCAGTGGAAAGCACAGATAGCTGTAATAATTCAGAGTGAGCAGGTCTGTTCAAACAGCCAGTCTGGGAGTGACAATTTACTGCATTACAAAGAAAAAATTACTGCAGAGTTAAAAGAACACTGTGTGTGTGAACCATTGATATAAAAGGCTTTTCTGTTTATACCTGTAACCATGGTAATTTTAAACATAAAGATGGCAACAGCTGTGGCTTCAAAAAGCGTAGAAGAAATGAACCAATGTGTGTTTAATTTTTGGCGACCTAAAATATCAATTATCTAAATATATAAATATTTCATCAAAATAGAAATAGCAAAATTAAAACAAAATGAGGTGGCACAATTATGAAAATTGCCATGTGTATGCGTGATAAACATTATTGGGGATTCATGGGTGAAAAAAAACACCAGCGTGTTCTCAGTCAGTATCACGCCTGAGCTCTCAAATACATGTTCTGGCCATCTGACAGCAGCTAAAATAAACCTCCTGCTTCTATTTATCTCTACCAACACTCACCTTACTCCCAACTTCCTCTCTCAGTTGTCTAATCACTTGCTGCACTTTGTTCCAAATTCCTGCAGAGATAAGTTATGCAGCAGCTGCTGCATTTTAAGTCCATAGTCTGTATTCAAAACAGGGAAAATAAAAATAAAAATGTGTGAAAGACAGCACACACCTGGGCAGGATTCTCTCTTTGAATACAGTTGAATAAGATCTGTGTGTATAATGGATTCTTGGGCTACCTGTGTCTGCTGATAAACACCAGCAGACACAGGAAACGCGGCAGCGGCGGACCGTCAACTCCAACCTGCTCACAACGCAGACCGGCCTCCATCTGTTGCCACTTTTGAAAAGAGTGCCTGAAAACACGTTTGTGTAATTTGGCATGTTCTTTCAAATGGAAATAATCCGCCTGTTTTTCTTTGCGAGGGGAGGCTCCCCTCTGTCGTAGCTTTCAAGGTAAGATTAAGAGGACGTTTTTATCGCACAGGGTTTAGCTCTTCTCCTCTGGTGATTTCACTGCCTTCAATCCGGCTGTTTGAAATATACAGAAGGCTTCTCTGAGCAGCACACTGTGCCCACTATCTATCTGTGAGGAGGGAACTGTGAATGTTAAAACTGTTTTATCTAAAGAGAAATAGATGAATAAAATTAGACTGCAAAGACGTAGTGTAAAAATCAATGAAAAATCAAAGAACCCCATCACTATTTCTGCATCCAATTTTCTCTATGGTGATAATGTAAGGGAGCTGAGTTGTAGTTAGTGGTATGGTTGATGAATAGAAGCATTACAACAAAACTACAGATCCAAGTAAAACTGCCATATGCACACCAGACCATCTCTGAAGACTCAGCCTCATCTGCTCTAGGATGGATTTGTATAGTACATAGTACAAAAGTTACATATTTACTTTTGACATATTTATTTTTAGTTCTTTATCCCTAAATGCATTGTTTCAACCATACATTAGCTTCCTGAAATCATAATATAAGAGCTGCCATTGCCTGCCACACTCACTTGTTTCTGTGTAACAAGAAATTCTACAATCTAAAACTTTACAGCAAAAAAATGTCAGTGACCCACAGACGTTTTCTTTCACCTCCTGGCCCGACAGCGAACTGAACAGATTGGAGCCTCTGATGCTCCGGCCAACATGACCAGCAGTGCAAGCAAGCGTGACTCAGATAGGACCATATGATAAACAGTCTGATCCCACTGATGGAGAAAGTGGAGGTCAAGTTCTGTATGTGTATGTGTGTGTGTGTGTGTGTGTGTGCGCGCACTATGCTTAAAAAGCTGTGTAAGGAAATATTTTCATTTTCAACACACATGGACAGAAAGTGTCATGTCTGCAGTAAGCGAACATGACTCTTTTGCATCCCATTAGAGGCTCACAGTGCTGACACCACGTTAGCATTTTTTTCCTACACAGCTCAATACAACAGCTCCTTGCTCTAGTGAGAGGAACCATGAGTCTAGACTGGCACAGCAATATCAGTTGTTCACCATGTTCTGTGACATGTACAACAACACCAAAGTTTTACCATTAAATTATGATTAGATAACAGTAATTATATATTTTGTTTGCTGTGGTAGCAAGACATGTTGGCCAGTAGTTTTGTCTCTAGAGTCCTAACACCCCAACTGCTGATATGTGGTAAATCTATTTTCCAGGGCTGACCCTCCTTTGTCATCAGAACCTCACAGATTTGTGTAACACCTTTTAACTGTTATCTATTAAACTCTTTTCAAACTGTCTTGAGATCCCTTGAGAACTATTATTAGTACCCATCAAAATCAGAACATATATGTTGCACATCATTTGTGGCCATTTGTCAGACAAATACAACGCCAGCAAAGGACATTACAATTAAAGGCCGTCCCTCCATAAACACAGAGCATGCACTGTGCGTAGGGCCTCATCGTGCGATAGGGGCCTCTTTTTATGCACATATGCGGCACAAAGGCCTGCTCGCGATATCCACACGCACCAAATCAGCGAGTGAGGTTGGGAGGAGAGGAGACAAAGGAGGTCTCGGGTCTGTCATCGATGATATCGCACGCATTGCTGCAGTGATTGACAAATAAACATCTGACCAGTCACTGCTCAGAGAAGGGCACTACTGCAGGAGAAGAAAAGTTGTCTAAAAGACATTTTGAATCCAAGAAAGAGAAAAAAGAACAAGAAGATGCTTGAGCTTCACTCAAAAACTTTTTCCCCCTCCCAACAGTAAAATGTCTTCCTTCAAAACATATGTAAGAGCTGAGTGAGTATGAGTGTGTCTCTTACTCTCTAACGTTACTAAAGCCTTTGTTATTTTCCATTGCCACAGCATCTTCTATTTTACTCTAAGAGTAATCCAGTCATTTAGTATTGTTAAGAAAAGAAAAGATGTAGCAGAGCCAAACGATATCCTGACTTTCAGCTTCTTGAATGGGTCAAATTCAGTAATAACAATAATAATAATGTAAACAGAAGGCTGTATACAGGAGACATGTTTCATCCCTCTCATGTGTAACTGACAGAAAGAACAGATGCACATCAGTTTCCATACTATGATATAATTACATATTACAGCATAGTACTGTGTCCACACCGACCCCACAGTGTCTCACATTTCACTCTCAGGACTACAAACCGAAACATATTTTTACACTTAAAGTTTATTTTCTTGTGATTTGCACATGTAACTACAGTAACTGTATATTGGGCTTTGGGTGCTGCCCAATACACCACTGGCGTAGATGTTAGACTCTCACAGCTACACATCCACAGTCTGTAACTTAAGCTTACTGTTGAAACTTTGTAGTTTCCAGTCCCAAACTGAGATTATTCAAGTGATGCCATGTGAGTCATTTCTCCAACAAAGCCCCTCCAGCAACAATACAACTATTTTTCACAGGAGTGGTATTCTCCAGTACAAGTGAACTGATTTTGACATGTAGAATTGCCAGAGTGCTGCTTTACTTATACTGTAATTCTTTTTCCCCGCTAAATTCGGAGTTAAGCTATCACTAGACATACTTGCAGCTGCAGCCAAAATATCTGCTACAACTGTAATTTCCAGTGTTTCATTCTCATCTCACCATATCTGAACATTCCAGAAGTCAGATGGTCAAATCGCTGGCCAACTGTATCTCTGCCAGCCAAATGGTTTTGTATGCAGGAGGTGCTCTCTGCCGTTCACTCACATCCATGATCTACCAGCTGCTGACATTTAGCGGCAAACATCACGGCTTACAGTGTTCACACAGATGTAAACACAGCCAAGCAAGCATTCACACGTAGACAAACACACAAATCTCACACAGCCGAGTTCTCGGTGTGGGAGAACGCTGACGTACTCTGACTCTGTATCACAACCACATCACACACTGAGCTCATGATAAAACTACAGCGAGACTGTGGCGCAGCGACGCACACTCACGCTACGCTTCTCAGAGGTTTAGACGTGGGGGAACCTGGGCTCCAGCCTAACCCAGTCAGCCGGTTCTGACCACGCTGCAGCAGCAGATGGGAAACAGCAATACTCTACTGTTTGGGCTCCAAGGTGAGACTGAATGCCCAGGAGGTGGTGGTGAAAGGTATGCTCATTTGTTGCAGCTCCAATATGTAACTTTTCCAAATCAATCACTGAATTTGAATGTACCAGCAGTGTGCTCTCAGTGCTGAAATCTTTCAAAAAGCTTCATTCAGCCATTATTTACATAATGAGACCCTTGCAGTCACCACTTCTGCCCTGATGTGGCACCACAGGGGCCACTGACAGATTTAAGTGCCTCTCTGAGACTAAACACACAACATTTTAATCTATTTTTCAAAAATAAAATAGATAAAAAGAACTGACAGATTCATCACATACAGTTAATCTGCATTAACAAATACAGTCTATAGTGTTGGGAATATGATGTTGCTCATATAACACTTCATTACAATATGGGAATTGTTTTGTTATATAATAACCACAACAGGCAAAAATAGTGCAATTAAAGCTTTTTGGTTATGTTCAGGCAAATCTAATGGCATGGTTAAGGTTAGGGAAAGATTGTGGTCTTGGTTAAATATTGCAACACTTACATGTCTCCATCACAGCTGTAGTTCAGTTCAGTTGGTCTGGATCTGGGGGAAAAAAGAAGGACACATTGTTGCATTTTAGTTCTGGTTGGTTAGGTGTTCATAATGACTTCTTACAAACAAACCAACAAGAGTAAACATGAAGTTATGCTGACTGACAGGCGGCTCATTCACTGGACAGTTTTGGTGGCTGCATCCACTTAATGTATCGTGAGGAAACCAAATTGCTGTGACTGACAACAAGTCATGCTGCACTTCACCAAACTCATGTGTTTATTGACGTACTCTTGTGTTACAAAGAGCTCACAAAGAAAAAGCAGAGTATGAGCATTATTAGTGGAGACTGCAGCTGGACCTCATATGTCAAATAATAATGAACAGGATTTTTCAAAAAAGTATAGTTATTGTGTGGCACTGCATCTCATTTTCTGAAGTCAGACAAGCACAGAACGCAGCTCTTTTAACCCCTTTGACTTTCTGATTGTTCAGGTAAAATCCCTGCACTGTCAACACATGTATGCTTTCACACCATATACATATCCATGTACATCATATACATATATCACAGCAGTGCAAACACAGCAGAGTTAAGGTTGGGAGTTAAAACACCCTCAGCAGCCTCCAACCCTTTCAGGATGTAAACCCTGATCAGAGACCCATCAAATTACCATTCTTTGTACACCCAGCTATAACCCTGATATCCTACAGAACACACTTGGTTAAGCAAATTAGTAATCCATAAATATAGATTTTTAGGAGAAAGGGTGGCAGCATTATTGGAGTTTTCCCAGGTGCTCTTTTTTTTTTTTATCTATGTTAGCAGCACGGCTTGATATGAGGCTCTGTCATTTGGTCCACCACATCAGTCCAGACTGAAATATCTCAACAACTACTGGATGGACTGCTATGGAATCTTGTACAGATATTTGTGGTCCCCAGAGATTAATCCGAATGACTCTGGTAGTTGCCTGACTTTTCTTCAAGTGCCACCCTGAGGCTCACATATGTGGCATACTTTGGTTACTCTGATTTATGACTAAACACTTGACAAATGACATCAGCCTCAACTGGACTTTGTGTTTATCACTAAGTAGCAAATTGAAGCATGCTAACTAACTAAGAGAGCGAACATGGTTAACATTATACCTCATTTTACCAAATGCTACACATTTGCACATTTGCATTGTCATCATGAATATGTTGGCATGCTGACATTAGCATTTAGTTCAAATACAGTGCCTCACAAAGAAACTGTAGACTTTTCATTTCATTTCGGCCCATCTCATAGAGACTCATAGAGTACACGCTGAACTAACAGTGATGCATTGTGATATTTTGTGGCATATTGTTCACTGTGAAAGAAACACAAAGGGAATGGGACTAAACATGCAAATAAAGCCTGTTCAAAATCACAGTGAACATCAGAATTGTCTTTTTTTAATTATTTATTTTTTGCAGATTGCCTGTCTTTTCCATCTGTCTAAAATTGCTAGGTGACTCAGCCACATTAGATGACAGCTCATCAAGTTGAGTGACAGTTGTGGGGGTGCTTTAATGTGTGGACACCTGCACGGGATACATAAACAAGTTAAACACACTATCCCACACTTTCAGATATGCACACATACACACATGCACACACAGACACCACACGCACTTGTACACTCCTCACCTCTATTACTCCTCACCTTCTGGTCCCTGCAGGACAGTTGGATGTGAGCCTTCATCTTCATCTAGTAAACATACACTCTCACTGTCAGGATAACATGCTTTCCAAAATCCATGCTGAGCCTGAACGAATGCACGCGGCCTCACAAACGAACACCCCACAGACAGCCATACAAGTGCACACACATGCGACCCCCACAGAGGAAGCGAGATTAGCTTTTTGCTGCTACTGTAATTCAGTTATCCCCCGCTGCCGGAGGCCAAATGGCGAGCAGGGAGTAGGATTCTGCTGTGTCTGTACTTTGTGTGGCTGGCGGCTTGCTTATCCCTCCCATACACAGGTGAATGCCTTTTTTGCCTGCCTGTCTACTCTACACCTCATCCCCCATTGTCTTCCCACAACCTCAGGACTCCGTGGGTGCCCCCTTGCTGCTAAGCTGTCATCTTAAATCCACCATTGTGAGGGGGGTAATTTCTGACATGGTTTCCCCTCAGGAATTCTACCATCGGCATAGTGTGTTTGCTCATGCCACCTCTTCTTACAAACAAGCATCACAAGTACGTTGGCAGAGGGGAGGCTTTTTGAACCAAGATGGTGGTGGTGATGCTGTGACAAAGCCCAACAACAGTTCACAATAAAGTAGTGGATCCAGTGAGTGCCTGATGTGCCAGAACCCACGTCATTAAGCAGCAAACTTGCACGCAAATGCACACGTACCGTCCATGTAGTGAGTCATGAACACATATGCATTCATGCACACAGTGGGAGGCAGCTTTCTGGCACAGGTTAGCCTCAATCCGGGGCTTTTCCTCCCTCCACCGTAGACCCCTTGCCAGGCCAGGCTTGGAAAGAGGTCACATTCTCCAAGGTGTGTCTAAACAGAGATGACATGTGGATGTGCTGGCACGAGACGCTGCTCTCGGCTCCCTACCACCGCATCTCACGCCCCTGCCAGAAAAGCAGCCGCGGTTGTTTTCTTTCCCTTCTTTTTTCTTCTCTTTTTCTTCTCTTTCCCCACCGAACAGCAGCTCCCTGCCAGAGAAAACAGAAACATTGTTTGTTTTAATGGTTGTTCCATTCCTCAGGTTTATCCTGACTTAAAAATACCAATAGAGTAGAGAACGGGCTTGACAACTGGAATGATGCTTATGTTAATTTGGGTACGCTATTGCTTCTATCGCCTGAGGACTTCTCTCTGTCATTTTTCATTAAACAGTTTTTCTACTGACTGACATGTTTGTGGAAATGTATCGCCGTGACTTATTCCCCTCCTAACATGACAGCATAGTATTTACAGTATATGATGTATCATCAGATCTTTCCCAGGGCAAACAACGAATTACAAACTGACGGACAGTTACAATAACAAATGCAGAAATTCATAAAACGTGTCAAAAAACACACACACAACTGTTGTGGTTTCCTTTACAAAAAAAGACTTAAAATATTATCTGTATGGGTGGATGTTGATACTGGCCAGATTCCTGATTCCTGCAGGGTGTATGATTTAGGAATGACACCTTTCTGTGAAACAAGATGTCTCCATTTAGACTGACTCACAACACAAGGTGAGCAGCACACATTAAAGACCCCCTTCAGACATACAAGACATAAAAATACTCTGCTTTGAACAATATTTTTTCTGACATGGTTTTAGTATGTGCATGTGTGCTAGAATTTTAACATTTCCAGTCTTTCCAAACCATTTTATTTAAGTTGCATAATGGACCATGATTAGCTTCCAAACTAACTGCTAAGTCACAAAATGTTTAAATGTCATGTTTAAATTCAGATATGAGGCAACCTGCAGCTCCTAGATTTTTCTAGATTTTCTAGACTTTAATGCTTCTTCTACAGTGAATGTATTTCTGTTGTACTTGATATGATCAATTGTTTTAGCTCAATATTAGACTGAAGTTGATTGATGTTGAAACTTAATTTTTTTTTTCCCTTTTGGAAAAAAGCTGTAAAGACAGCTCTGGGCACCATCACCTTTAAAACTGACATTGTGAACATCAGTAACTAACAGTTGTTGTCCAATGGGCAAAAAGCAATATTACGCATTTGGAGTTAAGTTTCTGGCCCCCTGATGAATACAAAAGTCTTATTGTCCTCAATCAGCACTACTTCATATGCTGTCGACCATGTTGAAAATGAAAAGTGTTGAAAGTTGTTCCCAACAGTCACCACATTGGAAAGCTGAGTTAAAAGCCGATCATCACAGAGAGGGGGCAGATGGGATTGGGTAAACCATAACCAATATTTTACACTAACAATCTATATAACGACAATAAAACAATGTGTCTTGTAATGATGAACCTACAGTAAATTATCATCTGCATCTGCAGCTCCTCTTGGCTTTATGGAGCTTCATAGCAAGTTTCAGCTCATTGTTTATCTGTCCAGACCACAACCTCACTGCACAACTTCACCGCTCTCATGGTGTTGTTTTCAGTCTCACATGGAAGCTTTCAGCAAAAAACTCTGAACCCACTGTAAATGACTTGCTGAACATCAAACAGCAGACAGACACAGTTAGCAGCCAGCTGGTGAACATAGTGGAGCATTTAGCAGCAGCTAAAGAGCCAGGTATTTCCCTCAGACGTTGGTAGGTAACAAAGCATGACTCAGAATGAATGATAATGTTGCTCCTGATATAAAGTTGCAACTGTGACACCTTTCACACTGCACATGATCATTTGACTCAGTGTTAACGTAAACAATATTGTTTAATGCAGCTTTAAAGGTCAAGAGATCCTCTCTCTCTGAAAAGTGACAAAGATGTCAACTTATCTTAAAATTTGGAAGATATAATGATGTAATCCTTAATTTCAGGGAACAAATGAACTGCTTCCAGGGAGAACTTTAAATGCCATTAAAATTGAGTAATATGTTAATTTTTTGTGTCTAAGTCCAGCACTGCTCCTGTGCCTTCCCAGCTGATAAGCTTTTTAAAGCTGACAGCGCAGGATCACAGCTATCTGGTAAATGGAAATGCGATGAAAGCTACCCACACTCAGCGGATTGCTTTGGCTTGCATCACTTTGCATCCTTGGCTGAATTAGTGCTTACTAGGTGGTAATAAAACAACTGCGAGCTGTTAGACTGACTTCAGGCTGAAGACGGCACAGTGCTCTGAGGAATCTCTAGTCCTAAGCCCATAGGTATGTCCACAGGTCCTGGCCAAGGCCTGAGCGGGTATCAGGTTCGTCGCAGAGCTCATCAGATTCAGACCTGTCCTGGTTTTAATTTACTGCATCCCTGGAAGAAAGCACGGAACGTCACCTGCATCTGGTTTACACTGACAAATCAAACCCAGTTGTGGTGGGAGGGCATGGAAGTTAACCAAAGTAGGGACTTAAATCACTTTTATGGATGGTAGGAGTTTACAGGTTTTAAATACATATTTATGTGTTCTGGTCCACAGGTCCTGAGGACAAATCACAGCAGTGATCAGGCTGGGAGAAAGCCACAGATACAGTGAGCACAACAGCGCAGGTAGCAGGCAGAGCTGAACACACAGAATAGAGATGAGGTGTGGTCTAGATGAGGTCGCTGAGGACAGCAAGGGAGTGGACAGGATCAGGTTCAAGTAAGAGTTACTGTATATATTTCACAGAACTGCAGTGGGTGCAGAAAGTGAAAGATGAGATGTCATTTGATTACTTAATCATCAATACTGTGGATGTAGTTTTTATAGACAGTCAATATGGTAACAATAAGTAGTGCACGATTGTTAATGTAATCAGAACATTATGTAATAAACACTGTACAGCCTTTAGGGATATCAAGGCTTCATTTGACTAGTGCAGAGGGTTTTGTACCCTGAGACTATCACAACTTCTGACAAAGCTTTAGCTAAAGGGATTGTGGCCATATGTTTGCAGTACACTGCAATTTACTGTAGCTACAATATGCGTATATACTGAAATTAATAAAATACTTGTTTTGAGGCCACAGTGACATTGCCACCGTCATCCCCAGAGTCATGAAGTGCAACTAAAACAGTGACTATGAAAAGGACCCTGTTCTCTCCCATTTAACTACACTGGCTTTTCCTTCTCTGCGAGCTCTTAACACAAAAAGTTTAATTTCCCAGTTTAAACAGCTTTTGAGGACAGGTGTAGGTCACACATTCTATCAGTCCAATCAGTCTGTCAGACACTGCTGACCCCCCCTCCTCTCTGGCTAAATTCATTTAGCTATTGACTATTTAAGGTAAGTCCTTATTAGCCTCTTTTATTAACCGTTAATTATGCTTCAGACAGCAGCCAGCTGTTTGCATACTGCTGCTCTCCCTCCAGTTAGCGTCTCGGTATGTTTCTGTGTGTATGTGTGTGGGGGCCGGCGGGTGGGTTGGTGGGTGGGAGGGGGATTAAATGAGCTTGTTTGTCACCTGATGGTGAACTATGCCATATAACAGTCATGTGAATGTGCTGCTGAGGGTCCAAGAGTTTTCAGCTTGTCTCCTCATCACTCGCCACACTCAGAGCGAGCAGTTCGAGCAGGACAACACACACACACACACACACACACTAATCCCAATTGGAGTTGAACTAAAGAGAGAAGCAGTGTTTTTGTTTCCCCTGCTTTGGGTTTTGGAGAGCACAACACCGAGAGAGCGAGTCCTGAGGCTGAGTCACTCTCTCCTCTTGGTTACGCCGCTTTGTGTTTTTGTTTGGATCCATGCGCGTCTCAAATTATACACCTGACCCTCCTCTTTTCCCTACAAGGCACACCAACGTTTGATGTGAAGCTCATTCAAGTTCTGACCGGCACATGTTTTCTACATGACACAGGCAACCTCTTCTTGCTTCACAAATCCAAAAATCCACCTCTGGCTCGCTAGTCCAGCAGAAAATAACTTCTACGGAAGACAACCACAAACATCACGTATGTCAGTGGAACTCTGCTGCTAATTTAGCAGCAACTGCTCCCCTTCTCTAAATCTTCTCTAAATCCTCCACCACCACCCAGCATGCTGTCTGCAGAGGAGCAGCCGGGTCTGCTCTCATCATCACCCACCTGGTTAGCAGCATCCTCCCCCACCCCTCCAAAAAAAAAACCACCCACTAGTCTGCTCTCCACAGCAGGCTGCCAGGCCTGGGGCTGGGCCACAGGATGGAGAGGTGGTGGGGAGGATGGATGGAGGAGTAGGGGGAGGGAGGGGGAGTGTGTTTGTTGGTGTTGATTAGAGCCTCTAATGATGCCAGGTGGCAGTGGGAGGGCAGTCTCTTGACTCTGGTCCAAAGGCTTCGATTTGGAGGTGTGGTGCACACTTGGAAGTGCACACATATACACACACACACACACACACACACACACACACACACACACATACATGGGGTTACACCTAATGGTGAAGTGCGTGGTGGGGGAGCTCCTGAAAGGCTAAGATACCTTTGATTGATACAGTGATTGGCAGATTCTTCAAGCAGCAGTTACCCTTCTTCAGGCTGCATGGAGGGAATAATGTGACGCAGACTGCTGCTTTGAACTTTCAATTTGAGTAAACACTCATTCTAACCAGGACGTAGCACGGAGCCAACGTGCACAAGCTACTAAAATACAGCATAGACCATAAGTATTTGGACAGTTATGCATTTTTTATTCTTCAGGCTCTGCGCTTTAGCACATTCAATTTGAAATAACGTGATGGATCCTACACTACAGTGCCAAGTCTCAGCTTAAGAGTATTGAGTAGGTTACAAGATAGAGAGTGTGAGATATGGCTCTTTGAACATACAGTGCCATAAGTTTGGAACAAAAAAATGTCTAACTGTTAAATACTTATGGTCTGGACTGTACTCAGTTCTTAAGAGTAGCTACTCATAGATAGAAAAGTCTCTTCTTTGATAGTCAAAAAACTTCTTAAGTCATTTATCAAGTAAAAATGTCAAACATTTAAATGTCAGGATTTGCTGCTTCTCTCTCTTTTACATTTAAAAAGCAAACCAAATTCAAGGACTGTTGGCTGAACAAAACAAGCAGTTAAAACACTGTGAAATTATTATGAAGATTTCTCTCTCTCTCTCTCTCTTTTTTACATCTTACTGACTAAATGATGAAAGTGAAATTTAAAAAATATAATGAAAATAATCACAGAGTGTGAAAGTTTATTCTTCATTGTTGACCTTGCAAAGTACTTTGACAACATAATCCTAACTCACTGTCAGATTACCAGCTTTGCTTTATGGTCTTCAATAATTGAAGGTTTTTTGGTGAGGCTTTATTTTACAGATCTGTCACTTCCTGACAATTTCCAGTGATGTTTCCTGGAAAGCACTACATAATATGATTCTAATTAAAGGAAAGAGAGTCAGAACTCTGTACACTTCCAGTTAATTACATCTAATTAATTGCCAGTGTAACCTAGAAAGTCTTGTCAGAGCACAGCAGGTCAACTGAACATTCAAAAATGTAAAATTTGTCTCAAGGAGAGCCCACAACTCAACAAGAAGAAGGAAATAATTACCACCAGTTGTGGTTCTTTCTAGGGAAATTCCTAGGAATAAAGAAGGAAATTATTAGAACATGACAAAAAATCAGGTTCTTTCTTTTCTACAGTGTTTCTACTTGGGAAGAATGGACACTGAAATTTTGGAAACTCCTCAATTGTTCTTTTTATCCAAGCTGTCCATGCAAAGGTGTTCATCTACATTCAGATGGAGCTAGCTTTGACATTTATATGAGATTTTTTAATTTTTGTGTCAAAAAATAATCATTAACAGCAGGCCTACTCTCATCTTACTAACTTTTTTTTATCTTTCCATCTAAAAGTCAAAGTGGCTGCAGAGGAAGAAGGTTAATTCCATCATAAACCTGTGGAATAAAGTCTAAACTCCTGTAGAGCTCATGCAGTAGTGTGTGGTCCTCTTTTTGTTCCAGCTGAGGAGCTTCAGATGGAACAGATCCTCTATCCAGCTTTAAAAGTGACTGTCCAGGTCTAAGTTGGACTGCGAACAGGAAAGACACAGCAAGCAAGGGGACCTGAGGCACGTGGCTGCGCTCCACATTATATAAATCCACACCACTTTTATGGGCTCCATCAGGGTAGAGATCTAAATCTGGGTTAACAAGCATAGCTTACCACTAAAAGCCCAGGGCACCAGAAAAGAGAAAAAAAGTTTGCTTTCTGAAATTTATTTCCCATAAATCATCTCGGCCCAGCGTCTTTGAAGTGGCTTTCTTAGACTTTGGACAGGAAGTGTTGGGCTTAGAGCTTTTTTCCAACCTGAAGAGAGGAGAGCCGAGGATTCAGGAGAGGAAAAGAGAGGAGGAGAGGGATCAGGACAGGAAAGGAAAGAAGGAGAGGAAAGCAGAGGAATCAGGAGAGGAGAGGAAGGAACCCAGAGCTCCATTGTGATGCTGAGTGCAAGTGATAATCCACACATAAATAGAAACTCTGAACAAAAAGGAAACACAGCATGCAGAAGAATATCTGCTAAGCCTTATCTGGACTCTCATTGTTCGCTGCTTGTCATCATCTGCGGATTGAGGAGAGGGAGAGGAGGAGAGGGGAGGAGTGCAGTTGGGCAGGCATGCCGCCAAATGCAAATATTGTGGAATAAATGGTGCTAAAGCTCAACTGTGCCACTTCGCACCTAAGCCTGTGTTGAATTAACAGTGTTATCATAAACAAAACATTATGTTAGTGTGGAAGTGGGCTGAGCGTCGGCAGATGGTTAAGAGCATTAGGGAGATACCAGCCAAAGGGCGCTTTTCACCCCCTGTTCGGGCTATTAGAATTCACAGGCGAGTCATGGCTGCAAAAGCACCGGTGGCATATGGCCCAGTAAATATTGACTGATATTTTAATTACCCCTTGCATAATCTAATAATTAATCACAAACATTACAGTTTCACCTTTCCCCCTGCACTGTTAGAAAGGTGCAGAGCTTCAGGATGATGTGCTGTCACAAACTAATCAGGCTGTGATGTTTCTGTCCAGCTTTTATTTATTTTTAATGGTATAATTCAAGAAGTATGCAGATACTTTACTTCAGTGAATGGCACGACACAACACCAACATACTCCATGACAGGTGAAGTGCTGCAATAGCCATCAGGCAAAATGCAAACTTTTTCCACATTCATTTAAACGTCAGACTCACCTGATGAGATGGGTGGGCACTATGCTCGGAGAACAGCGAGTCCATTGTGGGTATAATTTTGAGGATGGCCACTCGGAGATCGTCACGATCTATGTTTATTTATAATGTAAGCCAGTACCAAAAAATACTGGTTAATGCTTAGACATACATATTATCCTTGGATTAAAGCCTGGGATACTGATTTGAGCTAGTTAGCAAGAAATTGAACTACGCGCTCACGTGCAGTGTTTACGGAGGTGCTGTAAAGTGACCTGCAGCAAGTGATGCCGCTGATGACGTTATTCTGTCGTAATCACCTCAAGGGTCAGGTGGGGGAAGGCTGGTGACATATTTCGACATATATTTTATTTTAAATTTAACTACTATTTTATATTCCATAACAGTTGTGGTTAAAGTATGCTATTCCTAATAGTTTTAAATTTTATTTGAATTTTGAAAACTCATGAAATTGTCTGTCCCCCGGCCTTATGGAAGTGGGATAGACAATCTCTGGAGAGTCCTGTGCAGTTTTTGACTAGTACTATGGAGCTTTTGGTTGTCCCTGTGCATGATGACACATGTAGGCAGTGCCATACATATTAGGTGGTTGCCTAATATAATTCACAGTGCATGCTTTAAAGTAGACACTGTGAAAGTGTAAGGAAGTGGAGCTTCACCAGTCTAGAAGCCCTCTGTAGTGCCAGAACCACATATTATTCATCATCAACAGAAAAAGAGCAAACCCAGGTTTCTTTTCAGCTCTGTAGCCAGGCTCTGTTGAGCCATGTATTCATTTAAAGCAGCATTATGCAACTGTTTTACCTTAAGATTACATCTTCTAAATCATTTTGGTGGTGCACTGACAGAGAAGTACCAGGGGCTGAGAGAACAGATGTGGAGGGTGAAGTCCAAAGTGGTCCCTGTGGTAATAGACAACAACAGATCTGCTTTCACTCAGTGTTTATTGGACACAGACCTCTGGCCAAATGAAATGCAATTGTATTGATTATTTCAGTTTGACATTGGGAGCTGGATGGATACAATGGATGGATGGAATTCTGTTGCAGTTTGTGGTGTCTTTTCGGGTGGACAGGTTACTTGTTAGTTGTGTTGCTTTGCGGTGCAGACACAAGTCTCAGTCACTCTTTCCATTTAATTTGTTCTTGTTTAACATGGCTAACTCTAGATCAGAAACACCTCCAAACAACACATGAAGATCCATTTCAAGGGATGAGCAATTATGTGACACTTTCACATGATCAACAGTTAAACTTTAAAATAATTCAGTTTCTTGTGTTGAAATGGCAAAATTATTTTTAAAATTATTTAAAGTATTAAAATGAAAATCAGCAAATCTTCACCTATGAAAAGCTGCAGCTTCTCCAACTAAATCTCTGCAGTGTCATAAAGGCTGAATGTTAGAACCAGGGACAGGAAGAGTTGGTTAACCACAGTGACAGAGACCAGTTTCAGAAACCAGTTTTAGAAACCTTCAGCTTCAATGTCTGAATTTATTAGTTCAGAGTTTCTCCCGTCCAAGTGAGGAGAAGAAACAAACTGACCTGGATCAGACCTTCCTTACCAGGATGAGACCTCTGAGGATCTGACTGAGATCAGACCTCTGACAGACCACCAATCAGATTATCAACCATGATCAGACTTCTGAGGATCAGATCACCAACCAAGATCAGACCTCCAACCAGCAGGCAGCACTGATGCTGTTCCTGGAGGAGAAGGTGCTGATTGACCTGAAGGAGGAGGAGGAGGACCCGAACCTCGCTGTGCTCTCGTCCTTCATTGGCAGCCTGGAGGACAGAGAGTGGCAGAGCCTCCAGGACTGGATGATGGAGCTGGTGAGTAACTTTAACCCAGAATCACCTGACTAAAATTGTACCCGCACTTTAATCCATTAGTCAATCATCAAAACACAGATCAGTAGTTTAAATAAGTTGAACAGTCTCCTTCTCTTTATGTACAAGGCCCTTGATGACCAAGCTTCAATCCCATTTTAAGACCTCATACCAGCCTATTAACCCAACAGAACACTTTGCTTTCAAAATGCAGTGCTTACTTGCAGTAGAATGGGAGGCAGAGCCTTCAGCTATCAGGCTTCTCTCCTGTGGAACCAGCTCCCAGTTTGGGTCTGGGAGGCAGACACCTTTTCCACATTTAAGATTAGGCTTAAAACTTAAAACTTTTTTGTGTGTGTTGTTCATGCTCAACTACAAGACACTTGGCACATACACTGTGTATGGGACGTTAATCGTGATATCCACAGAAACAAGTGACTAGTTGTTTAGAATCAGAACTTACTGTTAGTTTTCTTACTTTCTTAATATTAGTTACTGTATGTGTGTGTGTATGTTTTTCATGCAGGCACATTTATTTGTAACTTTATTTACTATATAAATTAAAATGTTTTGTCTATATCTGTCACATTAGTACAGATTTGTACAATATTTCCCCATGAAGTGCAGTGGAATAGAGCAGTAACATAGCATTCAAAGCAAATATTCAAATATCTCAGAGCTGTACTTTTAACAGTTGGTTTATATGCTTAGATGCCAGTGCAAGAGGAACTCTGTGATTTTGCTAGTCTACCAATTTTATTAAATGTGCTTGTAAGCCCTGAAATTAACTGCAGGAGTGTTTTACTGTGCTTTATGTAACATGTGACAAGGGGATTTTTAAAATTAGAGTACTTGAACCGAGTAATAAAAATTCCCATCTCACAGGAAATTGATGGCATAGTGGAAATATTTTTACCAAAGAAAAAGTCCCTTTGAAAACTGAAGACACAGATTTTTAAAAAATGTACTAGTCACTGCTGCTATAATAAGGTAAAACTGTGTGGAACTTAAATCATTTAGCCAATCAGAAGAGTACAGATAAAAGAAAGAATAACTGTCAATCAAGCAAATGCAAACAGATATGTCCTTTGTGTTTTTTTTATGACTTACCTCTACTTTCCATTCTGTTCTGTAAGTGTGTTTACTACATCTGTTATATGACAGCAGCTGCCATGTGTATTGTACTGTACAGATTGTACTACACAGGTGTGTGTATATACCTCATGGTGTTTTGCATTCATGTCTTTGCATCCTGTAAAGGGATTGTATCAAAAGAAAGTTGGTTGGAGCTCAGCACAGAAACTGGGCTTAGAGTCAAAAATGGGTTCAGAGATACTACACACACCTGGCAGTGTGTGCACAGCAACGTACTGTACATCCTACTGTCTTTCTGGAGACAGCGAGTGGAGGGATGGGGGGGAGGGAGTTGGAGCTTGTTGCACTGAGTGGTTGTGGAGGAGTGGGTGGGGGCGGATACGCACTGTGTCGCACATCAAACTCCTCACAGGCCAGAGGAGTTCAGTGGAGGCATGTGTAACAGAATAATCTAGCACAGGCTCCGCATCCAACAACTTAGCATGCAAGAGAGGGCGAGCAGATGAAAAACAGTGAGAACCACGCAGCTCCTTGCCAACCTTTTTGGAAAAGGCAGCAGCTTCTTCTCTCTCTTGTTGCTGTTTCAGGACGAGCTGTCAGTAAGACTGTTAAAATATTGAGCAACACTCGATCAACAGTTGGATGGACAGAAACCTGCTGTGTATATTGTTCTACTGTGATTGCATGAAATTCCCCTCTAATTGCTCTTGCTCCTAAACACAGGCCAACGGCTGATATTGAGAACATCTGAGAGCTTTCAGTACAAGTGTGTGTGTGTGTGTGTGTGAGTTGGAGGGCAGCCTGGAAAATGAGCCTGTGAGCTTTAACAGGTTGGATGGCTGATTGTAGCTTTCACCTGTGTGGGTATGCAACTTTTCACATAGGTAATTGAGCTTTTAACAGAATCCATAAAGCTGCCATATGGGGAGCATACAGACCAAATGTAGGTTGTAGATCAAACCCCAAAGCAGCAGTGGTGATCACAGCCGCTGACAGAGGTGGTAATATGAGTGTAACATCAACACACAGTGACTTTTTCATTTGAATTGCCAGTATTAATACATTATTCCATGCTTCCATGCTTCATGTTCCAAAGTCACTGGGAATTTACAGAGAGTCAGTCTTGTCAGTTGTGACCAAGCATCTTTGGGTTTGTTAGGGGTTAACTGCCTCAACCAGTAGTTCCCAAACCTTCTCTGTCATGATCTCCCTTGGAAGCTTAACATATTGTTTACCTCCCCAACACTGTGTAAACTACTGAATTTTTAGCAACTGCTAACATTACTTTTCTTCTCATAAGTTTGCCCGTCTTGTGGCTTAAATGTATTTTGCTTTCTAAATAAATCCTGCTAACATGATAGCCTTGGGAGCATCAGAGCAGTTTTGTTTCTTTATTGTTCCCAAATAGGATTTTTTCACCAAAGACATTTTAACATGTTACAGGAGGATAATCACATAATCACAGATGTAATTAATACAATTATGGACAGCTTAATTGTGTTTATCTGCTTCAGTCTCAGGGTCCTGGTATAGTGTATGTCAGTTCACTATCGTTACTTATGGGGACACTTGAATAGAACAGAGCCATCAATAATGTTATTAAAATAAATTATTAACACCTGTGCTTTTCCTACCATGACAAAGTATCCTCTGTAAAAGGCCCTGTAAATCTGATTAATTCAATTTATATTCATCTCTGTGATTTTTTTTTTTTTTTTTTTCCTGCATGCTGCGTTGGCTCATGACTGTTTTCCAAACAGGCTGACAGAAAAAATGAATTTGAATTTTTCTTTGCAGTACGTCCTAGTCAAGGATCTCTGCAGGGAATCTTTGGATCCTTAGGACAGATGACATCAACATGACCCAATGTTTCAATTGTGAAACATAGAGAAAGTGGCTTATGTGTTTGTCATGAGAAAGCTTGTGGAAAATACATTGTGCTCAGTGTTATTGACAGTAACAGAGTGATCTAATTTGACTGACCATTAATGTAGCTGATAGGTTCACTTTCTGCAACATTTAGTGCTATACTGCCCTCTACTGGGTGATTCACACTATGACTGATGACATTCTGTGGTTAATGCTGCAAATCAAACCATTTTTAAAACATTATTATTATTCAGCTCAAGTGATGCTACTTTTGTGATGAGTTTGACAGTACCATTGTAAGTGTATTTTAGATAAAGACAAAAAAAGGTGATGCGTTTTCAGATATCCAACTTTCAGGGTTTATTTCTCTAATAGTTCTTTATATCACAAAAAGTCTTCAAAATGCAGACTATGAGCTGTATAGAAACTGTACACAAAGCAAGGCACTATACACTGTAGGATTTAAAAATCACATACATTTCATCATCACACTATCTTCACCTTTAATAAAGCCTATATCTTTTCTTCTGTCTGAAATAATAATGACACTAAATGCATCCAAATGAAGCTGCAGCATCTGATTCATAAATGGCAAATGGTGAACTGTACAGCAAGACCACATGTCTGTAATATCCAGTATTTATCAACATATGACACACACCTTCTTAACATTTATTATACAGTTTATTTCATTATTTTAGTTCAGAGAATATTCATGACATTTAAAAAAATCCTATATAGATTTGATATAAATATAAATTATTTGTAATGCATAAACATACATACAAGAATAGCAGAGAGTCTGATGTGAAGTGTGTTGAACAGGTTGACAGACCTGCTCCCACTCTAACAGATGGCTGCATTGCTGACAATGTAAGGGCACTGGCTGTCCTGCATATTGTACATACAGTATGTACATACATGAACAGAATGTAAATTTAAACAAGCACTATTAACACATTCACTCATAGGTGCATCTGCCTACATTTGTCTCCTACTTACACAACCAAAATACCAACACAAAAGCAGATGAGAAGGGAATCTGCAGCACGAGAAGCTGGCACACCTCTCGCCTGCTGATTGTCTCTTCCACGACTTTGTGACTCCTCTCGTCTATCCTCAACCCTCCATTACCGAGTTAACTCAGGAGAGGCTACCCCTGAGTCTCTGCTGTGTCCAGGCGTAAACAAAAGAGGAGGCGAAACAACATCTTGGTGGCTTTCTCTGACGTCATCAGTTCAGCTCTCTGTTTCAACTGTTTAGAAAAGTCCTTTGGCTTTCTTCAAGTTTACCTGTTTCCAGACAGGCAAACCCCCATACTCCTCTCTGGTCATCTCAAGGGCTTTCTGTGGGACCAATCGTGCACACAATCAGCATGAAGCATGAAGATAGTTCATCATACAAACTGTTCAGAATTTCAAACCAACAACCTGCAGCCGGCATGGTGAGGAATGAGTAACATCTGAGAACACACTCATGCATCAATGAGATTAAAAACACAA
Source organism: Lates calcarifer (assembly GCF_001640805.2). Classification (NCBI taxonomy): domain Eukaryota; kingdom Metazoa; phylum Chordata; class Actinopteri; family Centropomidae; genus Lates; species Lates calcarifer. Next base: position 3,610,909 of record NC_066856.1, on the reverse strand, counting down.
ACACCATTCTTCTTTCCCAGTAAAATATGGTCTGTTTCAAGTTTGATTAAGACCTCATATAACCAGGATTCAGTGTGGTGTACACACCAGCTTGTTGACTGTGAGTAACAGCATGCTAAACAAATGAGAACTCAGATGTTTCATCAGAGAGAAAATAAATATAATAGTGAAGTAGAGTTTAGAGGAAAATGGATTATGAGTGATAGAGTAGAATACGTAGTGAGGATGCTGTGCAACGAGTCCGGGTCATCCATGCTCATCTCTCATGACTCACCTGCCCATAAGCCCCCACACCCTGGAGGGTGGAATGAATAAAACAGATAAGTTCACAAAGAGACAAGAGGATGGAGAAAAGATGACAGAAATTAATGAAGGACAAGACTGCAGACTGAAAAGCAAAAGAGAGGGATGAATGAAGACAGAAATCTGAGCAGGCTGAATGCTCAATAAAGAGCCACAGGACAGGACAGACATACAATACTGTGATGGGAAACATCATTTAACTGTTAAAAAATACATCACACTTGCACTGTGTGACCTCCCGTCATTACTCATCAACACACACACTAGTTTATTTTGACTCAATCCCAAATACTACTTTTTTAAGATCACATCTCTAGCAGGGATCACAGGGTTTGGGATGAGAGCCACATAAAGGGTGGGGGAAAAAAAAGGATGGAAAGAAATAAAATACGAGACATTTACAGCGATAAAGCAAACACCAGCAAATTTGTTTTTTAATATTCAGTCATCTGCTGAGTCTTGGGTAAAAATATTGCCAACTTGCGCTTGTCATGGTTTAACACAGCATGGTTATCTGTTCCTTTAGGTCTGTGGTGCCAGAAATGGGAATAACTTACTCATGCACATTAATGTAATAATAATAAATTATATTTATGAGTAGCGTCTACAATTAAAAACAAACACAAAAAAGTCAAATCATTGTGTATGGGAAATTGACATGTGTGAACTTACCATACAAGTTAAACATTTGTATGTAATCTTAAATATAAATGATTTTTGGGATATTTGACATATAGTGATTTTACTGATGACATATATATTTATTATGTTGGCTTGTTGGTAATATTATGGATGGACATTTTCTTTGTGAGTCATCTGATATTCTCCTCATAATGTCAAATAAACTAAAACACACATTTTCTCCTTTACTAAATTATTGACAGTTATACTAATGTCTAAAAGTGTATGAACCTTACAGTAATATAAGTGACAGTCTGTAGTCTGCAGGTTCCTACCTCAAAGTCCTCATCAGACAGGTAGACCTCCAGACGAAGAGGGTCGACTCCCTCAGGCAGCGGCCGGGCCAGGAGGTCTGCCAGTGGGTACGTGGTTTTACATAGCCTGGCCAACACGTCCTCCACCAGGATAATCTGGTTACACACCTCTGCCTCCTAAGAGCACACACAAAATACTGTACATATCATTTCACTGCAAAAAGAACCTGGAGAGTTGAGAGTTTATTAAATAATGAATTTAATTAGGAAAATCAATAAGAGATAATGGCTTACACATGGACTGAGCTGCTTTTTTTGTACAATAAGTGCATGTATTTCAGTATATGAGAGTACACTGATGGATACACTGTGAGCTGTGGTGTTTCATATCAGATGATGTAGCTGGGAGTAATCAGATAAAGTGATTTGATCCACACACCCTCTCAGTGATCTCAGCGATGTCCTCTCTGTGCTCCCAGCTGGGGAACATATTGGTGAAGGTGAGTGGCTCCAGACCGGCGTGGATCAGATATGCTTTGGGAGGCTTCTTCTCATTCTTTTCTGGGGAAATAAAGCAAAATTAGGTCACTGGTTTTGAAGCAGCACCTTTCTCAAAATTAGGTTACAAGCATAGGTTGTATTTTAGGTTTTGCACTACATTTTCTATTACTAGTGTAGCTAGTGCTCTGCTTTGAGGATGCTTCCATTTAAGACTGACCTAACATGAAGTGGTTATGGAAGCAATAGCTAACATGCTATGACAATCAGTGACAGAGTGCAACAAAACTTGTGACTTAGAAATGATAAGACTAAAGTGGAATACCTCTACAGTACTGCAGCACAGTCTCCATGGCACACTTCCTGTCAGAATCCCAGCGGATGCGAGCTGAGCCGGTGCTTTCACTGTCTTGAGGCCACCAGCCCTGCCACAGGTACACCTCATGGTGGTTGTCCACCAGGAACAGGGCTGAACATCGGAGAGAGGAAACAAGATGATCAGGGGTAACTTTCTGAGTTTTATATATATATATGTGTGTGTGTTTTGTGTGTGTGTGTGTGTGTACCTGGCTGGGAAGCTGCATAAAGGTCCTCCTGTAGGAAGGGCATAGAGTTGACCTGCTTGGGGTCTCTGGCTGGGTAGAGGAACTCCACAGCTGCAAACTCTCCTGAACTGCTGCTCAACTGGTAGAGACGAGGTGTGAAGTTAAACCTGCCTGGGTCTAAGGTCAAAGGTCAAAAACATGACACATTAACACTGACATTAGTAAATTTCACTATTCACACCCTGTATCCATTTGCCATTAAGTGTAAGGTTTTATGCTCTTATGTTCCTCCACCTTGCAACATGCAGTCGTATGCCTTCCTGTCCCTCCTTCCGAGGGCCTCCCAGAATCCTGTGGGCTCTGCTCCCTCATCGCATTCCCGAATGGTCACCTTGCTGCTGCTGTGGAGGCCTGTTTCAAGAGGACAACTGCACAAAGACAAAAGTGTCACAGTGACTGATGATGGCGCTAATAATACAGAAAATCTAAATAGGCCATATGTCAGTAGGTTTCTGATCAACAGACACTGGTTATTATCTCGAGATTTCCTGTCACTCACTGTTCTTTGATCTTGTTGGCAGCGGTGCGTGCCACGTCCCGTGTGTGTGTCTGAGACTTGCAGCCGTGCCACAGGTAGATGAGAGCCTGGCTTACACTGAGCAGCACCATGGAGACTCTGGAGCGCAGGCTGCTGCAGTGACAGGCTACCTCCAGCAAGTGGCCCTCCACCTCCACCTCTCCCCGCACGCAATACAGACGCCAGTCACCTGAGGAAAACGGGAGCAAAGTGAGGACGTGAGGTTAAAAAACATATTTTACATTTTAGGTATTTAGCTGAATGAGTTGTGTGTTCACAGTAACTATAAAAGAGGAAAATTTCTAAAGTGAAACTTCAGACAAAAGCTACACAACATAAGCTCTGTTTTTTAGAGGTGTAGCAAAATACAGAGCTCCTGAAATTTTCAGTGGGAGTGTTTATGCTGGGTGGTTTCTATTCTTGACATCCAAACCTTCTCTACGCTACAGTTGTTGTTCTCAGATATATACGGCATGACTACATGACTTACATGACTGTTACAGAGGCAGTCATTGTGAATTGTGAGTCTCATTTATTTAGACCGTGTCAGAGATTGTGTATCAGAGTATAATTCAGAAAACAGAGATCAGTGAACACTCTATTGCCCTGCCTGTAGAAAAATACTGAAAAGGCAGCAGAGACTAAATGGTGAGTTTGTTTTTCTTGATAGTGCTGAAGTAATAATCTGGGCTTACTCTGTGAGTTTTCCTCCTCCTCTTCTCTCTTCCCTGAGTGGACAACCATCCCTCCTCTGAAGCACTGCAGGAAACAGGGAGGCTCCTTACCCTGCTGGACTTGAACCTGGAGGAAAATGAAGTGAAACAGGAGGAGTCAAGCTATCTGCACGCTCCAAGAAAACACATGGGCACACAGAGAAAACAGACTTGTGTTTTGCGTACTGGTACCTGTGCTCCCCGCTCTTCGTCCAGCTCCACTGTCATCAGCGCTGACGTTCCTTTCTCGCTGACGGTGGAGTTGCGGCCCTGCCAGAAGAAGTAGCAGCACTTCTCCTTCCCAGCCCCCGCCGTCTTCAGCTGCTCTGGGTTTTGCCTCTTTCCAACTGATGGCAAGTGGTTGTTAGAAAGACACTAATGATGATCGGTTTTTATTGTGATCTGCTGCAAGCCCTGACTAATGGAAGATTTTGTGTCTGCGTGCAGGTATTGTTGTGTAAAGCCACTGAAATTAATTCATCCACATTTTCATGGAATTGAGTTGAGACACCTTTATAAGCAAATAATAAACCCTATATAAAGTATGTCCATCATATTTTTTGATCATATAGGAACATATTATAAGAGAGAGATGGATTATCAGATGGATGATATTTTTTTCATAATTACACTCTAAAATATTACAGCAGGAAATCTGCACTAACCTGCGGTGCTGACCATGTACTTCCACTTCACCACGTAGGTGTCGCCTTCATGGAACTGGCCGATGCTCTGGCGAGGCAGGCGGCTGTAGTCGAACTCCAGGATGTGCCACACCTCCACCGCTAGAGTGCTGATCTCATAGCTCCGCCACTCCTCTGCCTCCACCAGGCCGTACCCCCGCCCCACGTTGAACCCGTCTAGTCTGGTGCAGACAGGCGCCTGATGGAGGGGCAGCATCAGGGAGGCATCATACGCTCGGGGCTGATCAGACGTGTGCTCCTGGGGTGAAGATGAGAGAGACAGATCAGCATCTGATACTGTGTATAATCCTCTGTGTCACATTAATGACAGTAGCAGGACTTTTATGTGATGAATTACTTCTGCATACCTTTTGATCTGTGATGTGGTCGTTGGTGTTTTTTGTGGGGCTGGGTGTTTTCCTGGCGTCACTCCAGTCCAAGAACTTCTCTTTGAATAGAGTGGTTTCATTGTGTTGAGTCAGTCTGCCAAACACTGCCCAGTCAGGTCGGCCCTGGCCTTTCCTACAGGTGAAGAGGATATAGTGCATCAGTGACACAATACTAGCACTTCAATCAATGAAGATGTTCTCAGTGTTATAGTAATAGTGGTTATCTCTGCCATTCATTCATTAATGATAAATACTGAGAGTATTTAGAGCATTAAGTGAGTTTGGAAAACTACTGCATGCACTGGAAGTATCTCATCATGTGTTTGAGCTGTAGTATGTGTTTCCATACTTGGGTATGAGTGGATTGCACTCTCCTGGGTCGAGGGGGTTGATATCACAGTTAGTGTAGTCGAAGGTGCCGTTCCACAGGTGCTTGGCCAGCTGGAAGGCCACCTTCCTCTGTGCCAGTGTCACCTCCTTCCCATGCCATATGTACATCTCACTGCCGAAGTCAAACACCAAAACCTGCACAGGAGACAGACAGAGAGAGGTGTTTTTTAGGAGTCATTAACAGCAGCATGTATTGCTGTCTGCCACAATGTCTGTATTTTTTTATGACCACTTGGGGGAACCAAAGTTGAACATTTTAAAATGCTGCACATAATGGCTTTAAAAACACGTGTTAGATCTGACTGAGTTACAGCTTCACGTCTTGAGTTATTTAAAATGTTAGACATGTCACCAGTTAAAAAGGCTCATTTAGGTTGTCTGACCTCCTTGGGGTTGAGCAAGGAGCAGCGAGGCATCTTGGCCCAAAAATCATCATCTGGGACCAGTTTGTCATCCATCAGGCGGTAAATACAGTTTGTCTCCACAATGGCACCCTCATACAACTCATCCTCATCTGGGGTTCCTGCAGCTACAAGGAAAACAAGGGCAGCATTGCATTTCAGTGTTTCTTTAATTATCCCAGCTGCATTCCATATCAGATCAGATCCTTACACTGATAACTTGACTGTCCTCCCAGAATCTTCCAGAACTCCTTGGAAGCATGGCTGTGTGTGTTGACACCCTCCTCGATGATCTGGACATAGTTAGCACGACAACCCAAATCTCTTTTGCTCTGGATGAAGTTGGCCAACTCTGAGGCCTGAAACGATGAAATGGGAAAACTATTAATTTCTTGTTATGGATGAGTTCCAGTTAAATCTAACTCCAAAAAAATACCTGGTGTTCTGTTCTTTTCTTAGAAGAGAAAAAGTTAATGTACTGTTTATACTTGGCAGAAAACACAAGGAAATGCATCATGGCGATTTTTAAGTTAATCTCTAAAGACCTACATATCATTCTGGAAGGAAAAATTTGGTTCAATATTCTCTAGAATACAAAGACATTTCTGTTTAAACTTGGTCATGTTATCAATGAACTCATAATGAACTGAACTAAAACATCCCCTCATAAATTACGTGGCCTGTGGTGTAGAGCTTTTTTTTGTTGTCAGCTTGAGGTCCGCACTCTGTTGAGCCAAACGAAGGTCATCAGCCAGTCTGGACTTTGAACAATAGCCTTATTTTGTGTCAGTTTCCTGCAACAACTCCGCCAACATGCACACACACACACACACACACACACACACACAACCCTTTTCACTCTGTCCTTACACACTTCTTCCTTTGCTGTGCCACTGCTGCTTCCTCCCACAGTTGCGTTAACATCCTGCACGTGAAGCCTGCCCCACATAACAACATCCTCACTCCACCTATGTTGACATGAGTGTACCCAAACAAGCTTGTCCTCTAATGTTTTGTGTTACTCTGTAGCACTGAAAAGCCAGACTAACCTTGTTCCTCTCAATGACGTTGGCAAACTCTCCGGTCCAGATGAAGCAGTGGTGCGGCGTGAGGAGCAGGAAACAGTCGCCGCTGTTCAGGGAGGACGCTCTGGGCTCCACCAGCCTGGTCTGAACGTGCCTTCGGCCTGGTTTCACACACAAACACACAGGCACGTGGCTCATCAGTGACTGCTCTGATTATCACTGTCAGCATGCCTGGGTTATCATACTCTGGGTGTCAGGGCAACAATATGGCAGACATCACCATTTGACCCTGTACATGTGTGTACATTTAACTGTATCTGTATACCCATCAATTTGTTTTAGAAACTTCTTAAACGACAACTGACAAATGTAGCCAAGATAGAACACAAGTACATAATAAATCATAAGCTGGTCTAAATACAAGTGCAAGGTTGTTCAGGGGCTTTGGTGGTTCAGGATCTCTTTGGCTCAGCGGAGACCAGCAGAAGCTACTCTAAAACAACACTGTCAGGTTAGATCAGTTGACCTCCTAACAACTGGTACCCCTGGTGTAGTGGATTTGCTCTGGATTACACACACTGGGGTTTGGAGGAAAGGATCAGCCCAGGATCGCGTGTGGTGACCTGGGGAGAATGATTTAGAGCTACAGCTGTCACCAACAGACTTTGGAGGAGGTGCAAAGACACCAAAATAGACCAACTCTCGTCTCCCATTTTAGATATCCTCTGGAAAGGACACCCTTGAAGCAGCATCCTTCAGAGCTGAGCAAGTCAACTGCTACTAAAGGTACAGGCTTCACCAGCTGAATATTTCACAGGAATGTTTCCACAGAACAAGCAAATATAAAAGATATGGAAAATGTAAAGCTTATTTTATTATATTTCTGCTTGGCCATAAACTGTGTCCTCAAGTCTGTCTGTTTGAAGGTGCCTTCAACTTCATTTTTCAACACAGGACTTCTAGAGGTACAGATTTTTTTGGTACAGCATGATAACCCCTCAATGTGTTAGTCTCTATATTTGTCCTGTAAGGTGCCTGACATCTGGCTGGAGTCCCTGTTGTAAACCAGTGGTTCCCAACTGGTGGGTTGCGGTCTAAAAGTTGACCGTTCTCTAACACCTGTTTGAGTTTTAAACCAGGGTGACACTGTTTTAGTTTTCAGTTTGTGAATTGAAATTGCTCAGTAGTTATCCACCGCCTCCTCCGGTCCTGGGTTCAGATTCACTGACACTCAGAATGGATGGATGGAAATAAAACTGAATGTTAAGCCAGCCTATGAATAGACCTTGACTTGATGTCTGAGGGAAAATGTGGACTCTGAGGCTAGACCTGTTGAGAACCACTGCTCTTATCTGCTTTACTAAATACTATTGACCATACATCTCTGAAATGTATACATACGTCATATATTTCTCTATTAGTGAATTCCCATTACAACACTTAAACTTAATCTAACAGACTACCCACAAAATGTCTGTATTCTAAAAATACAGATGATATAATATCCTATTATGAGTGCAGGTGCACCTGTTTGTGTGTGGTTGAGGAAGCCTGTTCATTCAACTGACCTTTGACCTGCAGGAGCATGAGTTTTTTGTAGGGCACAGCACTGTTGTTGGACATCTGCTCCGAGATGTTGACGCTGCGCAGGTTGACACTGCTGAAGTTCTCCTTGCTGGCGAGACCAGCCAGAGCCACCTCAGAGAAACCCGAGTTCTTATTCACTGCATTGAACAGAACAGAACACGGGTGGGGGGGACATGTGACAGAGAGAAAGGTCATAACACATATAAAAGTAAAGAAACAAAAGCCAGACACACATGATCTTTCAAGCATGACAATGAAGGTCTTTATATGTCAGCATCAAATACTCCAGAGATAGTTCCAGTGTCCAGTGTCAGAGGAGGTGAAGGAGGACGTTACATGACTTTGACTTTGTGGGTCCTCTGACCATGTGCAGCTCAAAAACAACACTCAGATTTTGAGGACTACTCTGCACAATGACAGGAAACTGACTCCAGTCCCAGATCTGGTGTTAGAAGTGGGTCAGTTCCAAGTCCCAAAGTAGCTTGAGTGGGTTAATTCACAGCCTGGAAAGACTATTTATAAGTTGTATAATATTGGTAATGTTGGTAACTGTTGCTCTGAGCCTTTTTGTTTCAAACACTGGATGTCAATATGTCAGTACATCTTAGCCAATATCATAAAGATGAGACAAAGTCAGACATTCATTGCAGTAGGTGATTACAGGACATTCATGCGTTTACCATGTTCAGCAGGTTTTTACAACTGAAAACTGAAAATGTGAAATTCCTATGTAATTGGCCAAGATTGGATATTAATTCATGAGAAGAATTTGATGCCTTACTCAAATTCAAGAGACTGATACTTGAAAACACTGAAGATTTAATGCAGTAACATGAAGAATTGTATTTGGAGTTTAATTGTGCAAATTTAGAACTAATTGACATGTGACAAAGTGGGTTGTCACATGTTGTATCCCTGTGTAGTTTCATCTCATCTATTCTCCAGCTCCTCATCCATTCTCACTCACTCTTCTCAGCCTTCATCCTCTTGCTCTCCAGCAGGCCCACATTGAGCCTCTGCTCTGTGTACTCATGTCTGATGTCCTCCCTGGCAGCGAGCATCTTCAGAGGGTTCCTGGATGACTGGACGTTACGTGCCGGGCGCACCGCTCGCTTGTGCTGCACCATTTCCGAGGTCAGCCTGGGACGGGGTCAGAGGTGAAGGGTCACAATTAACAGGAGGAAAGAGTCTCATACTGATGGATTAGTCAGGGTTATTGACTTGAAATTGACCTCTGGCAGCGAGAGCTTACTTTGGCTCCTGGGGACCGAAGATGGCGTCAAAGTCTTCATCTATCTCCACCTTGTTGGTGATGGAGGGGAGCTCCTCCACATGGCGGTAGAACTTAGAGAACGTTTCATCTTCGAGGGTCATCACTTCCTTTACCTTCTTCTCTGTCACTGTGATGGTAGCTTCTGGCAGTCCAGACACTGGGAAAATAAGACACAGCTGGGTTAGGATCATACATTATCTAGAATTCATTTAAGCTGCAACTAGACTATTTGTCAAAACAAATATTTTTTTAATATTTTTAATTTACATTGTAATTTTTCTTCAACTTTACAAAAAAGCTATTAAAAGCCATACTTCTATGCATGCATTAAGGAAGTTTAAAATCATGAAACTCATTTTTGACACTATCCGTTCCTGTCATTGTTACTGGCAGGATGTGTCTTTTTCTGACTTCAAATTATCTACAAACAACCAAAGGAAATGATAGATGTATGTACTGGACATAATGTGGAAGACCAAAGCTGGTGCGTGAACATTTCATGTAATGCAGGAGACATGGTGAAGTGCAGCTGTTGTTGACTTCCCCACTTCTGTTGCATTTTTAACAGAGTAGCCACTCAAACCTGTTTACACATCAGTACACATCATTCTGAACAGAGCTTTTTGGACAAAAAAGTGTCCATTATGTAAATGTTGCATAAGGGACCTGACAGGATCATTATACAATGGCCACAGTAACTGCATGGTATTTGGTATCTGGTGTATGAGAGGGAGCATTAGGTTAAGAAGCACTGATGTATTGGAAAAAGAGTTTTTTTCTCTCTCAGGCAGCATCGCTGATAGTTTTAAAAACTTAATTTGCTGTTGAAGCCTAAATTAAAGACCATCATGAGGAACACTGTGAAGTATGGAATGACATGAGACTAAGTTGTGACTCTTGTTTAATCCATACTTGCTCACAGTGCTGCATGTAAAGCATTTTGATATTTTTCTAAATCTTTAAAATCTTCTCTACATCTTTTAAATTTCTAAATTTTTTGTCACAGTTGCACTGAAAGGAAAATATACAGACTGATCTGATCAGAGAGGAATCTCCTCCACAGCTTAAAATGGGATTTTTCACAGTGTTTCCAGGTTTATTGAACAAACTAATGATTAAGCCAAAACAACCAGGACTGAAATCTTACAGATCATGACTTAAAGTGGGGAAAATACTAGATACATGCAATATGGGCCTGGTAAAATGCATGTGAAATGAATCATAGTGAACTAGAGAATACTGGTATGTATTTAATGCATTACGTTCAGTCTCAGTTATACATCAGATCAGAATGAGATGTGAATTCCATTTTGTATTATTGGAGCAGTGTGATGGTCCTGATTCCACACTCAGTGACCAGGTATGGTGTTGAGCTGAGACATGATGAACTTGTAGACTGCGTGCTGAACAGGACTGACCTTTACTGTTGAGCTTGCCTAGAAATGACTCCAGCTTATCCAGCTTCCTGTCTGACTCCAGGTTCAGATCTGGGATGGCCTTGATCTCTGCACAACCACACACACACAAACACAAACACACATACACACACACACACACACAGCTGTTAGAGCCATAAATTTACATTGTGTTTCATTTTAGCACAGATCTCATCTCTGAGCAGGCAGGCAGTCTGAGGGTCTGTTGCTTGTAGAGTTGCACTTGTCTTTGATGCTGTTGTTGTTTCAACAATGACTGAGCATGATGAACAGTTACATACAATCACAATGGAGTTAATGTGAACAGAGCATTTCATAGTCAAGAGCCATTGAATATGACTTCTTCCTCAGACTCATGCATATTTATTAAACACTATCCCATGATTTACATTCTATTAGGCTTTGTAACCTAATAGAAGTCACAGCAACATCAGCACGTTAGTGTTGATGATATTGGTGGTTTTGGTGATAATGATGAATTGTGCATACAGTGCAACACACAAATAAAGTAGGGATACACCTTCAATATCAGACATCTCCTCCATGTCTTTTGAAAGAGAAGCAAAGGCAATAAGTTACACAGTGTCCAAATGAGACCTGACTCAGCATACATTCAAAAACTGTCAATCTAACACCAGTGGACACACTGTCAACTCAATGGCTCAGAATCTGAAATCACATAACACAGGAAACCAAGTCATTTCAAGATAAGATTTCAGTTAGTTCATTGTATGTAGAATTTGTTTTGGAAAATGTGTGTCTGGTGACAGCTGAGGATGTAACAAAGTCATGTCATTAAGTCTAAATCAGATTAGAGCTGAACAATCCAGCTAAAACTCAATGGCTCTACATGATAGCAGTATGACATACCAGGAGAGTGTAGAGAGGCAGAAATTAACATGTTAAATAGTTATAAAATAATGTACAGTAGAATAAATGAGTGAGACAGCAGGGAAGAACTGACCTTCTTGTGGTTTAGAGATGGCGAGGCTGCTATTCTTAGGTTTGGATAGCACTGGAGACTGGAGGGCAGTGGGGGAGGCCAACCCTGATGAACGAACACAGGCAACAACAAGACATGGTTACACTGGTTATCCTTTTCAACTGATGAAATACATACACAGGCATTTACTGATTGATTCAAAATTGATTGCAGACAGAGAGCAACATGTTTCTAGCTATCTGGTTCATATCTGCTCAATATTTACTCTCTTTATAGGACAGCTCTGTTCTGCTTTACACTAACTCCTGAGAAAAATATCTGGATCTTTGGTTGTTACATGCACCACTATGTTCACCAGCTGCTAACTTTGTGTGCTGTTTGGTGTTGTAAGTACAGGTGTACAGTCTGCTTTTCTGTGGCCAAAAACATGATGCTGACACTGAGTTAAAATGGTTTAGTTGTGTGTGTAAAACCACAGTGAGCTGACACATTGAGACATCAAAATTGAGCAATATCTCAACTCATAACTTGTCACTGTGAGTGAATTCATACACATTATAGCAATTTGAACTATTGTTAATATAAAAATATTGAGTAGGGCAGCTTTTCAACAATGCACAAGAATAAGCAGAAGTAGATGAATTCTTCAGCTGAACAGTAATAAACAATCACTGGAAGTTGCAGATGCAAACATGAACCTAACAGGCAGTCACAACTGTAGAACTGTCTGCGATGCTTGGGAAAACACCAGAACCATTGTTTCTCATGTGGATCCTTCCCATATCATTCACCAATTCCCCCAAAACACAAATTAAACCTTCCATTAACTGCCCCCACCTCTGACCGGGTCCAGAGCTAATGGGGAAAAACTCCAACCATTAAATCATCTTCTGCCTGAGCAGAGGCCTCAGAGCAGCTACTCTGTCCTGATGTGTTTGGGCCTAATGGAGGGAAAAGGAGAATCATTTCCCCCAAGCTGCTCATTGAGAAGGGGGCTTTGGAGGATTCAGGGCAGGGATCTGGGACTGTGCTATGGAATTACCTCTCTGTGGTGGAAAGACTGAATGCATTTCAGCGTGAGTGCATACGCTTCCAAGAGATGGAGACAGAGAATTACAGAGACAGTATGTGTGTTCAGTATGCCCTCTAACCTTTCTTCACCATGCGTGCAGCCACAGTGAACTGGGTGGAGTCGTTGGCAGCTCCGTGGCCTGTGGTCTTCCAGGCCTCTTCTTGGGCCACTATCAGCTGTTTCCTCTCCTGGATGGACATGTGAGCCTCAATCCTCTGGCTCTCCATCTCAGCCTCAGCTATTCTCTAAGAACACAGTGAAGAGAAGCTGCAGTCACTTACGCTGAATACTTTGGACGGACAGAGAGTTAAAGGAGTAGTTAAAGGAGTAGTCCACCCTAGGGTACCTGTACATTGTAATATAGACTCAATTCGTGATGTTTGATGCATTCCAGGAACCGCTTTGTGAGTAAGTAATGGAAGATATCTTAAATGTATGAACCAAAATATGACGGCTGATGTTTCAGATTTGAGTTGAACTCAAACTAAAAGGAACCAGTGCTGCATCTTCTAATCCCACTGGCTGTTTTTAACAGTGTCAAAGTGTTAAAATGTGGAATTTTCCTTTAACAGCGGGCCACAATCACAAACAGACAAAGGAGGAAAACAAGGATACCAAAGGGAGGTTACTAATACTAATAAACATGAAGCACATTAATCCTTGGCTCACATTGGAAACAAGCCTTTTGCCAACATCTCTGCTGCTGGATGCACACGACTGTGAGGGCAGATATTGCTCCTTGTAACTGACCTTTAGACACATTTTAGTGTCTCTTGTGTAGTTAAAATGAACAGAAGGGACAACAGCAAACAATATCTTTTAGTAACCAACATTACTGTGACTCATTTGGTGTAAAGTTTGAGACACTTTACTCAGTGTATGTGCCAAGGCTGCCACTAGGGAGTAGGTGGTGGTGGGGTTTTTCAAGAGTATACAGTATTGACACAGCTGGGTGAGTCACCTTCCGTCTCCAGGGGTGTCTCTCATCCACCTGCACGGGTCTGGGAGATCTGGTGGCCTTCACAACCAGAGGAGGGGATGAGGAAAGTAAGAAAGGATGAGGGTTATGAGATCAGGATGAAAGAAATAAGATAGCTAGAAGCTGCAGGGGCTGCCATGCTGTGTCACAGGCAATGATGAAGTGATGAAGCTTTGGGCCGGGAATGAATATTTGGTGGCATCAACAGGGCGGCGAGGTAGCTGTGAAGGGCTGCAGAGCACTAGTGATCATATTGTGTTCTGGCCAAAATAGCCATGCCAGCACGGCTGCGACTGAAAGAGTAGGAGGACTCAAATATAGTGTAGTATTTGTGATGAAACTATCAATCACACAGGAATGGCTGAACTTTGATAAGCCTTGATTCTCTCTCTCAAGGAGTGAGTTAAAATCTAATAATTAAGCTGCCAGTCAAAAAAATGTGGTTTGTGATTTGTGTATTTTAGAGCTTAGTGACGGGGGGGGGAGCAAGCGATTCAGGCAGAAAGACCTGGTGCAACTTCATACCTGACTGGCTGACTCATCAGGGGAAGAGGTATGGAAAGGAGGCTCAGGAGAGAAAGTAGAGGCAAAGACTGGCTCCTATAAAGGCCACAGGTGGAGGAAACACACACACCATCACCAAGAGTACAGCAGCTGTAGATTCATGGGTAGGATTTTAGGAATACTGAGGTCATGGGGAAAACACTGCCACAGAGAAACCCCAAGATTGTTCAGTTTTTTTAAAGGGTCACTCCACTAATTTTAAACATGAAGCTCAGTTTACTAGTAATGTTTAGAGTGAAAACAGCTGTGAAAACAAGAGCCTTTGTCAAGTCTGAAGAAATAACCTTTAACAATATCACTGAGGTTATCTCAGATATCAGATTTTTAACAGAAAGTCTGTTACAGACTGAGGGTGTGGAGTTTGAGAGATGTGTGTGTTTATGAGGCAGCGAGGGTCTAATGAAAGACACTATTGAGTTTCATTATTGAAAGTGTAGCATTTATTGCTTTTGGAGCATGACCCATATTAGTCAAGATATTCTAGCCTGTTCTGCTTCAGTTTTAACCTTTTTTTTTTAAATTTATCTTACAAATTCCAAACCTTTATTATTATAATAAAAACATTTTATTCTTCTGTTTCACTGTTAAAGTTATTTAATCCAAACCTTACTGACATAACATTACAGTTATGGTCTAAATGTTTAAAACCTCCTGTACCTTGCTCACATTACTTTTTGTCCACTTGTGGGCAACAAAATGGCAAATGTTTTAGCAATTAGTTACCTAGCAACATTATCCTTCATTCTGAGTCATGTTTCCGGCCACCTGATAAATGTAAGCCTCCTGAGAACTGGCTATTTAGCTGCTAAATGCTCCACTATGTTCACCACCTACTCTCTATTAACTAATTTAGCTCATTCATCTTATTACACGCCTGCATTCATGGAAATATTACAATGGACATGACCTCAGTGGTAACTACAGAGCTGTGGTAGGAACGGAGAGGAAGTAGGAAGAAGAGCAGAGAGGTGTGCCAAACTGAATTAAAGGTCTTTGCATGGTTTTAGAAGAGGGATGATCACAGTCGTACTCTAGCTTTCATACACAGTTCAAAATACCAATGAACATCTTCAGTAACGTTATGTTGATTAGAGACAAATAATGGTTTGATTTTAGAACCAAATGTAAAACTTGAAACACTCATAAAAACACACACAGAAAACACATCCACAGTGTGTGAGACTGTGAGAGAAATCCTCGATACAGTCACAACTCTGACAGCCAATGAGCTGGGGCACAGCTGGGGTGAATTAGAGAAGCACACACCATAAGTACAACACCTTCACCATGAATATAAAGGGAAAACACCCACACAGAGAACCACCACCAATACCACCACATGTACACACACATTCACACACTCACAAACAGCAGTGGTGTATTTATCAGGACAGCGTGTTAGCAGCCAGGAAATTCAGTTAAGGATGTAAAATTTAGATCACTAATCCAATTTAAATGCACTTAATAAACACCACCGCAGTGTGTGTGTGTGTGTGTGTGTGAGATTCTGGCCTTGCACACTGGCCTTACCCATAGCTGGTCGGACACAGCAAACTCATCGATCATCATCAGTGCTTCATCGTCCTACAGACAAGCAACCGCAGGTGAGAAGGGACATGTTTTCTGAAGGTTGTGTTGTCCCGAAAATAATACCGCAGCCAAATCACATGAAAACATCTTTGATCTTTCTGAGCTGATCCTTTCATTTTAAGGCCCTTTAAACAGCTACATACTTTCTTTTGTGGAAAATGTGAAGACTATATTATATTATTACTACATTATATGTGGTGTGACTTCCATCAAAAACCATGTCCTTGTTTGAAACAATCAGGTACTCTGTTGTTGACTTTTGTTTGACTCTGCTCAGTTTTGTATCTGCCTCATCTTTAGTGAAGCTCTTCTTTGATTTACAACAGGAACCTGATTTAATTGTGTCCACTGGCTCTGATGAATAGGGGGATGGAAACAAGATGAACAACATCAGCTGGCCTCACCCTTGACCTCTCTTGAACTTGATCAAAAAAGTATTTAGATTTCCTGATTTGATTAAAACATCATGTGTTTTGTAGAAAAAAATCCAGACAAGGCTCTTCCTGACCTGAAATGAACTGAAAACCTGAAATCAGACTGTGTACAGACAGAGCTGCTGCGCCGAGCTGAACAAACCCTGATAAGCAGCAGGAAACAAAAACAGCCGTAGAGAGTAGCTGTTATGAATATGTCTAAACAGAGAGGTACATGTACCGTCCCACTCCCACCCCACCCCTCCCTTCAAAAACACACAGAGGAGGTTGACACAGAAATGCACTCAACATGCAGAGGATGAAATGATGTTTATTTTCTTTTAAAGGTAAAGGACATGCAAACAGAGACAAAAGGCAAACAGAAAAATGAAAGGTTACATGTAACATGCAGTTCACTGGAGAGAAAGGTTGAAGCCAGGCATGATAAAATACAGAGGCTACATCACACCAGACAGTTAGTCATTACAGTCACTGACTCCTAACAGTTAATCAGACAGTTGTTGTTTTAAAAATGCAAAGTCACCTTTCTCTGAGAAAAAATAGACTTTGCATTTCAATATTTGTGGAATTTAGGCAAAATTGGGCTTTCAGATTCAGCTGTATGTACTCTAATCCTGATCAACTCTGATCAAAACAACTGTAACAAATAAACTTAAGTTTTTGTTTAATTGTATTAAGCTTGTACAATATGTATGGCAGTCTTTGGTTGCTACTATTAAAATGAAACAATTTCATTGAATTTAAATGAATTTTCCACCAGAGTTTGCATGATGTACAACTTTCATGGATGAATGACACTTGTCTATAATGAAAATTAAAATGGTTGATTTCACAAAAGAAGACTGGATTATGAAAAAGTCCATCTTCATTATTCATACAGTCTGTGGTTTCATTTTCAAGTTTAGGCTGCATATTATTAGCCAATTTGAACACAGAAAATCCATTTCACATTGTATTTCATTATTTATACTGCACTGCTACGCTGGAAATTGTTTGCCATCATTTTGGCAATAATCATATATTTTGAATCGTAACTAATTTATTTTATTTTTGAAAAATTTACTCTTATTTTTTAATGTTGTATGCCATATGCACATAATTAGAAAACTCAGTTTCAAATGACTGAATTATTCTCTTAAATATTGGCAGTCATTCATTTCTGTATCTATAGAATAAAAACAGTGTGCACTATGATATAATGTGTAAATGATCCAGATACTACTGTAAACTATTGTCAGGACTGAAATGTATAATGTATAATAATGTAAAATGTATATGAACTACTGATACAGTTCAAGCACAAAAACATGCAACTGCAGTTTATGAGACAGAAGAGAAGAAAGAGTCAAAGAGATCAAAAGACACAAACATGGACAATACACAACCTCTCTGTTTAGAGATATCCTACATTCTTACGTTTACTCTGCAGAACTGATTATTTAATGGCTGTCAGCTCTCTCACACGTCTTTAACTTCACAGTTATATGTCAGTGAAAGAAGATTAAAAACATCCTCAAAGCTCTGTCTAATGAAGAGCCTGATTTCAGAGGCCAATACAGGAAATACTTGCTGTCATGATGTGACACTGTGGATCAAATCAAATCACTGAAACATAAGTGGCACGTTGCTGCCACTTTATTAGTGCTGCATTCAAGTCTCACGGGCATTATGTACTGAAGTGACAGTTGAAAGCTGTTCCCTGGAGATCTTTATGTGTTTGAACTTGTTTGAAGATACCATAATGGGAATTTGAAGCACAATTTGATTGCTTCTAATAAGTAGGAAGAAGTTGTAGTAGGACTCTCTACCATCCTTTTAACATGACACGAACGCAGCATAGCCATGACTGCATATAAAAACACAATGCAACAGACATGACAGACATAACAGTCACAGACAGACTGGCTGTCTCAGGCGTGTCTGTTGTGTTGGGTCAGGAGTGAGTGTGCAGGTCAGATGGTTACCTTCTTCTGGAGGCTCTGCTCCACCTCCCAGAGCTGAGCGTGCTGCTCGCCCACGGCAACCCTCACCGCATCCTGCTTCTTATTGATCCTATTCCTCCAGTCCTCCTCACCGCTCTTCTTCAACAAGGCAACCCTGGGGAGAGAGAGGGCAGAATGTGGGGAAAAGTTAAGAGGAAAAAAACATTCAGTGTGTTTAAGCAAGACGGTGTGAGATGCAGTGTGTTACAGAGACACTGTTGGACTTGACTCAAAACCTGATTCACATGACTCAGGACCAAAAATGTGGGTAAAAACTACCCCAAAATAAGTTACTTATGATTTAGTTGAAAACAATAAAATCATTAAGTATTATCAACATAGTGTTGTATAATTGTTGTTGAAAATCTTTTAACAACCACAACTTTATATTTACCACGATGGCACATTGAAAATCTTATCTTTGCAAACCATATTTTTCATGGGTTCTATCTTAACACCACACCACTGTAACAACATTTCAGTATTTATCGTTGTTGTTACACTAGAACAGGTATGAAACTCACTTAATTAAGGAAACCGAAATGATCTCATGTCTGTACATTAAGCAGATAGAACAGTGCGTGAAATGAAGACATACAGTCTACTGCATAATGTTAGCATGCAGTAAACCCTCAGCCTTGCTGTCACAACACTGCAGCTGACAAAAAACAGGGGTGTTCCCACACACTCTATAGTCTCATCTACAGAACAGTTTGCAGAAAAGATAAATACTAAACAGAGGCATCCAGTGTGTCATTTAGCAGGCACAGTTAGAAATACTATATAGCTCTGGAGGAAGCTATATTGGATCCAGATAAACAGACTGGGACAGCTAAAGTACAATTAGACATAAACATCACTTAGAGACGGCAGTCAGTGTTACTGGAGCTGCGACAAAGGTAAGCTTTGGTTTAAACAAGGACAGAAAAGGTGCTGGGTTTTATTTTAGCAAAAGTACATTTCAACAAAACAATGAGGGAAGTGGGCTATATGACAAACAGTGGTACAAAATCACTTTTTGGACTTGCAGTCTTTTAAATAAGGAGGCGTGAAAAACTGGGATTACATATAATGCACATGGATGCCTATAGAATCACAAACTGAAGTATACTATGGTGTGACAAGAACAGAGGTTCAGTTATTGAGCCTCCTAAATGGGGAGCAGACAAGACCCACAGGGGAGGGGTCAGGGTGTTGGCAGCGCCCTCTGCCCTTCATACAACCACCCCTCTGTGACCCAGTGAGGGAAAGTCCTGTTCTGCCCCAGGGGCTTCTTCACAATGTCAAAAACAGACTGAGAGTAACACTGAATAGATGTCACCAGCGGTAACTGGGATACAGATCCTGACTCCCATGCTTTGAAATTGGGAAAGACTCAAAGACAACCTAGAGTGAAGAAAAACGCATGAGATGTGATGTAGAGTACGACAAGCAGACTGGAACAGAGAACAACACACACTTTAACACCAGTTTAAATGTAATCCCATTATGTCATCAATCAATTTAGAGTGTGAACGCTGCCCCGTGTGTCAGTCCAGACCAGAAGACTGTGCCTGCTCACACAGTGTGACATAACTGGACTTATGTAATTGTTTCATGTGTTGGGGAATCCTGTACTGGGCTTCACCATGAGCGCACACCCTGCTGCTGGAAATACTCACCTGTGCAACAAATGTGTATTAATCCACAGCTGAAAACAGTCCCCAACAAATGCACTATTTCCTCCTGTTTGATTAATGTTTGCTAAAAACTACAGAGTTCAGCTGGTTTGGGAAATGAATTCACCTTTTTTCAAACACAAATACATATATTAGTGATAGGTTTTCTATTTGTGTCTTCAGTGGAAACATTAAGCTTGGTGCTGAAAGGAGACAGGTCAGGGAGGTGGGCAAGTACTGAGAGATGAACCAACACACTGCTGGTTTTGGTCTTTGGGATTTGTGGTCAGTAACAAAAACACTGTACATAACCAGCATTAGCAATGAGCTACAGTAAAGCGGAGTACAAACAGTATAATTACTTAAACTTTGTACTTCTTTCTGTCAGAAATATATAATGACTATGACTGATCTGAAGTGCCAACCTACAGCAGGAAGCTTGATTCATGGTGTTAAAAAGTGCTTCACTATTTTTCTCTAATGAGGGCATACAGGATTATCTCATGAAGATATCGACCTGAGTCATCAAATTAGCTTTTGTATCCTCATGTACTAAAGTTAAGTAGCATTCAAGAGCTTCAGTGTGAATGTAAATGTCCATTCCATCTATTCTATATCCTGATGTTTTATTCCATAGCCTAGCAGTGGCTGAAAATAAAAAACTCCAATAACCCACTAACTCACTCTGTTTTGTCCTCATGATCTCATTTTCTGCCTCCATCTAACCCACATTTGAGCAAAGAATGAAAGGGATTTTTCTCTTCCTTCAGCCTTAGTTTTGTTGGATATATTTGCGTGAGTATCTTTTTTAAGTCAAGCTGATGTGAATAGCATTTAGATTAAATGAGAAGTTCTTGGAAACTACTTGGAAAAGCTCCACCCACCTCAAGCCAAAAACAATTAACAGTTGATCGGTCTCACCTCTCTTTGATGGACATGTGTCTGGCCATCATGTCGCTCACTTCGTCTTCCTGCTCAGGCTGAACCAGGCTGGTTATGTGTCCGCTGTCGTCAGTGTGTGGATCTGCTGCTGGAGGCTGACACACCGTCCCGGGTGAACCAGATGCTGCTCTGGATGTTACCACAGCAGACTCCAGCAGCTCTGCGAGCACAAGCAGACAAGCGCACACAAAGGGTTGAGTAGAATCAATAACTTGACAGCAGCTACATAGATGCTAACAAGGTTTCCATGGTGGGCTGGATGGTATGCTTAGCAATGACTTAGAAGAAGACAAAGAGTTTTTAAAATGCATTCTGGAAATGATCTATTTATCAACTGTCAAACTGTCTAGGATACACAGTATTCCAAAAATTCCATGACTACAGGGGTTCACATAAAAGTACAGTCATCCCTCTCACAGTGCAAACTCAGCAGCAAATCTAGCGTGGGAGTGAACATATTTCATGCTTACCAAGAGGCTTTCATCGGCTGGTGAGAAGCAGCGCAGACACTTTTCACAGCTTTAAACATCCTGTCACAGCCATAATCAAATAACCCATCGCTGTTTTATAAAAAACACTGGTACTCTCTTGTCGATGCACTACTGCCTGATCTTTGTCTGTGCACACATACTGCCCTACCACTGTGTCCTCACTCCACCAACAGATGATGGCAGATTTTCTTCGGTGTGCGATGAAACTGATTTCAGTGTTCTCTGATACAATCGACACGTCTGGTTCAAAGTCACTGCTGCTCAGTCAAAAAGGAAACCTGAAAACCACAACCTGAATGTAAACTTCTCAGACACAGGAAATGAAGCTGAGTGAGAAATGGCTGTTGACTGAAAGTGATACCAGAGTTTATTTAGTCGTATAATTTGCTCTTTAAATATTTAAAGCCTGCCTCATTCTCCTGGAAAAATCACTTTTGTTGTTTTTAAAATGGATTCAGTTAAACCCACAGCCACTTATAAAAAATTCTTGATACACTTTTGTGGATAAAATACATTTTTCAACATCTCTTCTTGTACATAAAGCAAAAGTATAGTATTTATTTGAAAAATTTATATTAAAAATACATACAGGACTGCAATGACTTTCACCAGCGACTACATCTGTACACAGAGAAAAAAACTGACTGGTGTTATTTTCTCTTGTGTCAAAGCCTGGTGTTGTCATAGTGGATATAGAAAGGAAAAAAAAGGCTAAAACTCTCCAACAACAAAGGAGTAGTTCTGTAATATAAAGGAAGCATAAAAAGTTCAAATATGCTTTCCCCTCTCTGCTTCCTACCTCCACCGATGGCCCTGCTCCTCTGGCTGTCAGGGTAGTGTCCTTCCCCCCTCAGATAACCCCTCTGCTCCTGCCTCTCCAGAAGCATGTGGCTCTCTGAGCTCTGCACGGCCCCCTCTCCCCTCCCTCTGGACAGCTGCTGCTCCACCTCCTCCACCTCTTCCACCTCCCCACTCCTCTCTCTTCCAGTCTGGGGCTGGGGCAGAGCAGCCTGCCTGACCGCTCCCTCAGGAGAGGGCAGCTTCCTTTTCCCTCCTCCCAGATCAGCTCCGTCCTCTCTCTGGGGTAGGTTTCGGTACCTCTGGTGGTCCTGGGACCTCCAGGCCTGGTCGTCTGGATGGCGAGGGGGTAGGGACCTGTCAGAACTGGGAGGGAGGTTTTCGACCTGGGCAGGTGCTCTGGTTATGTGGATGTCTCCAGCATGGTCAGTGGATACGGTGCCTCCTGCTCTCAGCGCAGAGGAGGACGATGAAGAGGGGAGGTGTCCGAACCGAGAGCCTGTACCATTTTGAAGCTATGTAACAGAGAGGCAGAAAGAGACAGATAAAGAAAGAAGTGGGTCAGTTTGCCACAGAGGCTGAGAAACAGGCCGGACAAAGTGCCCACGCACACAAAATAAAGGGAATCACGCTGACTAATCACTGCCTGCCTGACTCACTGCACTTCCTGAGCATCAAAGGGCAGCCGCCTATCTGGCCAATCAGTTGCAGCCCACATCACAAAGCCATGCCAGCAACCCCCCCCCACACACACACACACAATGCAATCAGCTGTAGCCAAAAAGACACACTCTCCTATAACGTTTACTTGGCATCAAATACATGTCAAATTTTAACATGTGAAGAACAAACCTTATATTTTTGCTGAGCAACAAATGAACAACAACAGTAAACATCCATGGAATGTACAACAGTTGAGAAAACTCGCAGAATCCTTTAACTTCTTTTTCTTTCTTTTCTTTTCATCTCTCTGAAACTGTTCCTAGTTTCGAATGAGCTCACGACAAACAGCTGCTTTCACTCCATGTGGCGGTGAACAAGAGCTGAACTACTTTTGTTCTCTTCTCTTGCACCACAGAAGCGTCTTTCAAGCCCTCAGCCTTGCTGAAATATGGCCGTTAGCGTCATCCATCCACACATCACAGCCTCTTTATTGACACTGTGGGATGATGAATAGCTGAGTCAGACCTTTATCAGAAGCGAGGCCATGCACTGTACATTCATAATGAAATCACACAACATACACATGGGCCAAAAATGAGATGTCCATGATGTTCACAGTAAATGTAAGGCCATTTCTGAGCCAGGGCGCTCGAGCTGTGTCAGCCTCCAGTGTCACAGGCAAATGCATGGTGATTGTTCAGAGGAACCTTACTTGCAGGTGCTCTACTGGGCTGTCACTGAGCTCCGGTTCATCCCTGATGTCTATGTCTGAGGACTCCTGGAGCAGAAATACGCACATGCTACAAAACTTGGTTCATGTATTTTCCATTTTGATAAATGGAATAGATGAAGTGCCTGAAACTCTTTGGCTTATTAGACTTAATATTTGTTTAATAATAATATATGTAATGTACTTTATATCTGACAAACAAAACCAAACTATTAGTAGCAGCTGTTTCACATCAGATATATTGCAAAATTAAACTCCCCTCTTTCTTCTGGAGATTATTTAGTCACATGTTTTTGGCTGTTCAGCTCTCAGCTGTTTTAACTCCCTTTATGTGGGAGTCAGTCATCATTGTCTCCCCTGCCAGGCTCCTCACTGGTACCAACAAGTGAAATCATCCCTGCACTGACCTCCCTGCACTGGTTACCAGTAAAATAAAGAAGTCGGTATAAGCTTACATCTCCAATCTCCACAGTCGTGTATACTGAGTACAGTCCCTTCAGATCCTTACTGTGAGTTACCACTCACAATGTTCCGTCCCCACCTAAAGTTCAAAGGTGTATATATATATGGCACCTATCACATGTCTATCCATCCTGGAAAAGGGATACCTCCACTGCTGCTCTTTGTGAAGATTCTCATTTTTCCCGGCTGCATTTTTCTTTTTTTGTTTTATTTTGCTTTATGAAGTTTTTCCTGATCTTCATCTAGGGTCTACAGGCAGAGGATGCTTTTTAAAGAATGTAAGAGACAAATTTTGGATTTTGAGTGATATAAATTTAACTTAAATCTGACTTTTGATGATTTTTGTACCTGTGTTTTCTTAAAAAAAAAAAAAGGAAAAAAGAAAATGTGGTTAGAGAATACTGTTATTCTGCTGGATAAACTGCACATTATCCTGCTCCTCCCGTACCTGCTCCATATCTCCCAGTGTGATAGGTTGAGTCTGGTAGCGAGCGTTGGCCCTGCGTTGGCGTGTGTCCCCTCTGGTGCGGGTCACTCTGGTTGGCGGCTGAGCCAGCCGGTTGAACAGCGCCATTTTTTCTGCCAAGCTGAGGGTGCAGAGGTCAGGCTCCTCCTGACTCTGACTCTGACTCTGGACTCTTGCTCTGGCCTTTTCCCTCCATTGTGGACACTGGCTTAGAGCTCTGGGTCTCCTGTGCGTCCTGCACCAGCCGCGCCTCCCGTGCCTGCTCCTTGGCAGCAGCACTCTGCTGTGAGGATGCCTGTAGGCTGAGGGGAGGATGACACCCAAGACACAAAGAGGAAGGAGAAAGGGAGACTTCTGGTAAGCTTGGGGGGAGCTCATGCATGCTAGCAAGTGGCATGCTACATAGCAGAGCATTGTGGAGCTGTGTGACACCCAAGTTTTAAACAAAGTGCAAAAAAGGGCTACACAGGCAGTGTGAGTCATGCCCACTACAAATAAAACCATGACATAAGTAACAACCTTCTAGTCTTGTGAATCATTTAGTGACTCAGTCATGTAGTTTCCTCCAATCACACAGGAGGGCACCAGAAGATCAAAAACAGTTTTACATTACTGAGAACTTAGATCCATTTATATCCTGTGGGCTAAAAACTACTTGTGAGAATACCACTCTGAAAACAAAACTGTGCTGTGGTGAATGAGCAGCAACCAATAAACATGTTAGTCACACACTGCAGGTTGGCGTGAGCGTTCATACCCGTGCACACGCGTACGTCGTGTACCTGTATGGTGGGACAGTGCTGCAAACTAGGGTGGGGCTAGGGATGTGTGCTACAGCAGTGTGAGGAGTCACCGTTTGTGGCACATGAGAGGGGACGCTACAGTGGTCAAGGAGAGAGATAAAGCCACACACACACATACAGGTGGCAGAGAAAACACACAGGTGAGGGAATGAACTAGGTGATTGAATAAAAGAACAGTTCAAGCTAATGGAGAGGAGTATAGAGCATGTTGAAGGGTAGACAGTGAATACATCTGTGTAGAGAAGGATGACTGTGGCTCAAACCAAAATTTAATTTCACAAATGTCCTATCTCACACTCCTAGTAGTGTGTAACCATGTGGATAGGGTTTGTTTTATAGAGATATCTGACTCTGAGATTTCTGCCTCTGTCATTGATTGTTGTCATCAGTTATTCTAGATAAAGTGGATGGTAAGACACAAATATGGCAAATGAGAAAACATATCTTTTATAAATTGGGTGAACTGACCCTTTAAAGCATATTAGGTGTTCTTAATCTAAAAGAATAATTGTGGAGATGAGTTCATTTGTTTTCTTACTTTCTAGAGAGTAAAACTAAGTTTTAAAAACTTACGTGGCGGCAATAACTACTTCCTCAGTGGTGACTGGCTGAGTTCTGGATCGGTCTTGCGTCCGCCTTAGTCTCCTGTCCACTGCTGCATTCCTGGACCGTAGCTTAGGAGCTCCACCATCAATGCTCTTTTCCAGTTCCTGGAGGAAAACAATATGGAAAATCAGCATAGGTCAATGGAATATTTTGCCTCACCTTAACCCTAATAATTTAGGATAATTTAGGGGGCAGAGTTTCCTCTCGGTGTGGAGTTGGGACAACAGTGAATGGTTGTTGAGACATGGGCTTCACAGACTATAAATAAGGGAATATTAGCATTGAAAGTGACTGAATTGGTTATGGGAGTAGATTAACTGCTCAAGAAATCAGCAGCAACAGTGACTAAAGAAAAAACCTCTCTGGCAGTATCTATTGATCTCAAGCAACCAAGACTACAAAGCATGTTTGGGGTCAACTTCACAGATGTGGTGTGAAATGTTCTCCATTAAAATGTTCTGTCTGGTCCAGTGAGATGAAACTAAATCATGAGTATTTACAAGTTCTCGGCTCTAAATCCTCACAGTGACGAGAGGACAAAGAGGAAAATCAGACAGTGTCAGTTTGCACCCTTGATTGGAAGCACATTTCTCCTTGGTGTTCAGAACCAGCACAGAATCTGTAGAAACGAGACAAACAGCTGATAGTTGAAGCTCACCCTGAAGAGGGAACGTTTGGCTGCTACGCTCAGCTTGGCCCGTTCATCTAGCTTCTCTTCATCAGCTACAGAGAGGCAGAGAAAGAAGAAGACATTAAAGATTTTGGATGATCTTCTCCATAAAAAATGATGATCAGAATGATTTTAACAGACATTCACAAGCAGTGGCCTAGTAGATCAGTCATCACAAACTCATGCTGTCCAACATTATTCTACCTCACAAGTCTTTATTGTAACTTCTAAAGAAGATTACCAAGTTTTTACAGACACAAATATGGCAGGCTGTATTTTGGAAAAAATGTGTTATAAATTATGTACAAGATACCTAGAATACTTCCATTTGACAAAAACATGGAGACTTGGGTTTGTGTATTTCACTTGATATAATTTTGGTAATATGTTACAACTAGCCATCACAGAACACGTGTGATACTGTCAGACAGAGGCAGAATAAGATGATATTTCCAGCCTTAAAGCTACTTAAGGGGAAATAAAACAATCGGGGGTTTTAATGGAGAACTCCACCATTTTACACATAAATATAAGTTTACTTGTCATGGTGAGTACTACTTATGGCCTGTGAAAAAGTTATATGATGTCTTCTGTGACACTGTGAAGGAGCACAAGTATGAGAAAATAACCCCATGATGTCATAGCAGATGATGTCACCGGGGTTAACTGGGCTTAGGAAACTTATTTTCTTATCATAAAGCCTGTGTACAGTCAAAGGAAATTGACTATATATACATTATATATATATATATATATTATATATATATATATATATATATATATATTTTAAAGTCAGTTGAAAACTTTAAAAAGTCAGGTGTAGTATGAGAATACAAAGCTTGATGGGAAGACCTGATCTTCAAAAAAAGAAACTAAAATTAATGGAAAATCAATTGCATCACACTTACAATAATATGAGTTGACTTTTGACTGTGGGAAACACAATTTGGGCACTGTCGAAGTGCAAAAGTGCTCCCAGATTCTACATCTACTGTGATAAAAGTAGACTTTTTCTTTTCTAAGCAACAATTTGTAAGTGTAATGTACTTTACATCCCCTTGTGTTTAGCTTCATTATTATCACCACCAGCCCCATCTGGTTTTATCGCCGGGAGCAAAGATAAACCACTAAACCTATGACTGGCGTCATCGGGGAAACTATCCAGAGCTAGACAGGTGTGAGAGACTTTGCTGCGTGCACACACACTCTTTCTGCAGAGACATATGACATGACATCACCAAACAACTATTCCCTTTGATTGACGCCGCTGTGCTGAGCTCTGCTCCCTCTAATTCTTGTCAGTACAAAGAGCGTCCCAGCTGAGTGTGCGCTTATAAGAAGCAGATGAGCTAGTTCTACCCTCAGTGGAGCTGCTGTGCTGTTATGCTACTGTGAGCACCAGTAATGACTCTATAAACTCCACTTCAAAATGTTGTGTTTTCCTGTTAAAAAAATAAGATCTTAAAAAAGAGATTTGAGTCAGTTGGCCTCCACCCTCGTGTCTATTCTTGGAGCTTTGATATATAAAGCCACTGGAAAGTCACATTTTCATCATTGTGGCTGGCTACACTTGTGAAGCTTCAGATAATCACATCAATTGTGCTGTTTTCACTGGCAAATGTTGAATACAGTTAAAGCATGGCCCACTAAATGGTTGAAAATAGTATGTGTCGGCTCCGAAACACTATGGAATAAACTTAACTGGGTGCTTTTCGCATCACCGTGATCTCATCAACTCAGCCCATCCCAAGACAAAAGACTGGTGAAATTTTATTTACTCAGAGAGCTGTGCTGGTATCTGTGGATTACAAGTCAGTCAGCTTTTGGTGACATTCTTACTCTTTAAGAACCTAAATGTATTATTAAAGTTTGCCTATGATTCACTAGCCACCAAAAAACTGCCTTACTTTTACTGTTGTAAATGTTCCACTGAACACTATGCAACTGAAGTCACAGCCAAGCAACTTCAAAAACACACTGATAATTCCACTAAAGCGAAGCCATGCTTAATAGATTATTTCACCAACACACGAGTACAGAGGCTACAGTACGGTCATGAGATTTACTTTTATTGATGTACACTACGTGTGTTTGTAGAGCATCTGTTGGTGAAATAAATCCTATTGACAACTATATACAACAGTAAATATACTTGTATTCTGCCTCTACTTCTATTCTTCTGTTTTGGAAAGAAAAAACTACTTACCCTCAGTGGAAGCAAAATCTGAACTCACACAGGACCTTTAAAAGTGCAGAAAGAAAAAGACAGTCAGCAAAATCTCCTAATATCTGTGCAACAACAGCGATATTAAAGAGTGGTGAGTAGTCAGGAACAGGAACAAGAAAACTGTGGGCACATAAGAGGTGAGGAGACACAGTGAGAAGCAGTCGTTCCTGGTATGCTGGAAACGTGACAGTGAGTGTTAGAAGAAATGAAAAAGGGAAAGAGCCTAGTAAAGCAGACTAAGTTGGAGAATTAGACGGAATTACAGAAGCCTGTTCAGTTCCATGGTCTCAGGGAGTGATTACCAACAAAGGCCAATTCATGCTTCCTTGGTATGGTCACATGTGATGACCACTGCCAAAGCCCAATCAGAGGGACCTTTGGCCTTTAAGCTTCCCTGTTGCTAATGTTGTTAGAGCAAGGAGCACAATCAAGGAGAAAGTGGGTGCATGTGTGTATGTGTCTGTCAGGCCCATTGCCCTGTGGTAGAGTATGATCCAGCTCATGGTATTAATGCACTTAAGGACTTACTACATACTAGAATATTATTTAGTGTACTGTAAACAGATACTTTATGATTAATCAGTATAGTGCACCAAAAAACCTGATTAGAATCAACACTTATGTGCATCAAATGTAATAAAATCAACATTAGGTTATGATTTTCTTTGACATGCATGATCATATGGACATTTTCCAGCATTCCTCACTCTTAGCCATGCATTCTTGAGTCCAGGGCAGTACCTATCAGTCTCCTGGCGCTCAGCAGAAGTGATGGGCTGTGTCCTAAACCTCTCTGAGGTCTTTCTACTCTCCCCCGGATAGATATATTGCCGGGGCCTGCGCCCCCTGTCCCTTTCCCCTCTCCAAGGGGCCTCGTAGCCTGTGAGTACCGAGTCCACCTCAACCTCACTGCAGGGGTCACCCAAGGAGAGGGACCAACAGACAGAGTACCCAAAAGAAAGAGAAAATACAGTGTAGTAAGGGAGAGATAGAGAGGGACGGGCAGCAAAAATTGAATTATTTTAAAGCAGAGGTACATGTTTGACTATTCAGTCACACCCCTGGTTTTAAATCAAGTATATGAGCAAGGCCATGCACATTTATTGAAGGTTACAGCATGCACACGTTCATTGGCCTCAGGTAGTAACCAAACAAGTCACAGTGCCAGTAAAATAGAAAAACAAGGAGGAGGCTTGATGTTAGGTGATTAATGCATGAATGCCATTTCTACAGATTTGAAACTGCAGTAGAATCATTGTGCTTTGATGTTAACTTCACATCAGACTTAGTTGCTTGTTAGTCATTCAGTAGCCGGGCGATGTTATGTAACAAGCGTCAGTGTGAGTTCCACAGCAGCTAGCCAGTGAGAAGCAGCAGTGTAGCGTTTTACTTTGCCACCTACAGTTCATTCCTGCGGCTGGTTGGAGGGGTGGTGGTGCTCTCCATGTAGGAATGTCTGAGTTGGGCAACAGACACCCGGGTGTCATGGTGACTCTCTCCGTTACTGAAACCTTCACCCTGTCTGACCTCCCAGGGGTCGTGGGTCTGATGCTGCAGATTCCTCTGACTGGGCCCTTGTGGATCCCCAACATCTGACACTGAGCGACCCAAGGCCATGCTGGAGGTGGAGCTTCCTGGGCCTGCCTGTGCCACTCTGGGCTGGATGTGGGCTGGTGCCACCCCTTTGTGGATATAAAAGGCATTTTCTCTCTCTCTGTGCCTGTTTTCTGCTGCTTGCAGACGCAAAGTGTGCTCTGTTTCATCCCTCCTGCCTCTGCGTCTTTCTCTTGCAAGGTCCTCTGTCTCAGCCTCCCTTGCCTGGTTGAGGCTTTGCACCTTGTACAACTCAAGGTCCTCTTCCCCCCGTCCTCTCCGTGGGTCCTCAGTGCTCCTTTCCCTACGGCGGATCTCTGAGGGCAGCACTGCTTTCCTACTCCTCAGAAGGCCCTCTGTCTTCACACCCTCTGTCTCCTCAGCCTCCTCCTCCGGGGCCCGCTGTGGATGCTGCTGCTGCTGCCCCCCTCTGGATGTGGGACCAGAGGCCATGGAGAGGTAACTGGGGTAACCAACAGCTTCTTGTCCTCCCGGTTGCCCGGGTCGAGTGAGCTGAGCCTGGATATGATGGTGGGGGACTGGTGGGACTGGTGGGTCTGTGTGGTAGCGTGTAGAAGTCTGGGTGTGGTGCTGTTGTCTGCGGTACACTGGGGCCTCTGTAACATTTCCCAGCTCTGGGCTCCTCTGGCGGCCCTCCTCCCTGGCAAGCCTCTCCCTAACTCTGATTCTTCAAGGAAACAAAGGGCTGGTTAACATGTGTACAACAGAAACAGATACAGTCTGTTAAACTCATAAAGATGACTATTGGTCTAATGAAAACAGACACTCCTTCTCTGATCTAGATCAAT
Organism: Lates calcarifer; assembly: GCF_001640805.2. Taxonomy (NCBI): domain Eukaryota; kingdom Metazoa; phylum Chordata; class Actinopteri; family Centropomidae; genus Lates; species Lates calcarifer. The sequence continues at coordinate 3,579,672 of NC_066856.1, read as the reverse complement.
CTTTGTGTGTACACCTTTCAACATGAAGTGGGGAGCTGATTGTTTCTGTTCTATGTTGGGCCTGGATACCAAACTTGAGTACTTAAATAACTTAACTATTCACAATTCCTGGAATGTAACTGTGGATGTGCAGACTGTTATCACTGGATTAATCTAAATGATGATTATGATACAAAATCTAATGTTATAAAGAGTGTATTTATAATGATGGACACCAGAGGTATCAATATAAGTGACACTGAATCTAACAGTAAGTATCTCAACTGTACTGTAATAGTTTTAGCATTGTTACCAAAACTCACATTGTGTTTCAGAGGAGAACTGAAGAAAAAAAGAGAGAAGATGCTAACTATAATCTCAAACCTTTAGTCACTGATAGAAGGTCAGAATTACTCTAGGAAAAGAGTAATATTGGAGCATCACAACCTTCATTAGTAGGTTTAATAGAACATGTTCCTTTAAACATTTGTTTTCACATGAGGATTAAATTGAACACAGCAACATGTGCATGAGAAATGAAGTTATGGACCAAAGCAAAGGCAGAGGGAGCATGTGACGATGAGGAGGATGATGGATGAGGCGATGTCAGCTGACTCTCGAAGCTCAAAAGCAGAGATTCTTAAACATTTGTGTCTTCTCATCAGCCCAGGACCCAAACTGAGCAAATGTAGCTTCACCCTAAAAGATGACATTACTGGAAAAGGGAAAGTGTCTCCGTTTTGAAGGCAACAGTGTTTGGTCCTGTCCTGACCCACAGTTTAAGAAGCACTGCTCATAAGGGCTGATGGGTTTTGGTAAGTTGAGCTGAATGGGAACGTGGCAGGTGAAACTGAGGGGAGACACAACCAGCTTGGGTGTACCTCGAGGGCCAGTTGATGAGGGAGTGGGTGTCGCCCTCAGCATCAGTCTGGAGGAACCAATCAGTGCTCACTATCGCCCTCGCACTGTACCAATGGAAACCCAGCAGGAGACATGAGAGTGAGTGATTGAGTGGGTGGGTAATAGTCTGGATTCAGCATTCAGCTCTTTTCTTGGAGCGCGCACACACACACACACACACACAGACACACCGCTGCATTACACACACCACTGACTTCACATTGAGTTTGACCAGAGTGAGAATGTGTTTGGCCACCAGTAGGATCTCACTAAGAGTACAAGTTCAACTTCCTGGCGAGGTTTTTCATCATTATTATGGTTTTGGAACAGGCATCGCATTAAAAAAAACTAAATAAAATATGAACAATGAAAGTCTTGTTAAATGTTAAATGAAAAGCAATTGCCACAAAACAAAAATGTACTTGTTGTACTTCTTACTTCTAACATGTTATCAATGCATCACCATATTTAGAGAGAAGGTTCTCTGTAGTCAGGACTGTCTAACTGAGGTCTTATCTACTGCAGCAGATTTTCAGAGGAAATGCCATCTGACTCTTTGAGAGCCAAAAGGCAGATGAGTCATCCTCGTCCTCCAATGCTAAATAAACACAAACAGCCTGAACTGCTTCATTAGGCACGGGCAGACTTCAGTAAAATCAAGGAGAATGTCTTGAGGACTGGAGAGGGAAACTTCAGGAGGAGGAAAGCATTTCATAAATCAAACACTGTCTTTTTATTGTAACCAGGACCAATAAGACAAAAAGTTCAATCTGATGGGAATGTAACCACATATAAAATTATACTCCCCGCTTCCTCTGATCTGGGATTAGATATGTTTAATAGCCAAGTGGATCCAAATGGATCTTAGCATAGCGAGCAACAGCTCTGATCACGTGGTACATCATAATCACAACTGTAGGATGGACAGCCTGGTAGCTGAACAGTTAAGGCACAGGGTCCCCTTTGGATTGGTTCTCTCTTTTTTAAAAATGTACTTATGCACATTGGGATAAGGCAGATTTTCCATGGGTCCATTTTTGGTCAGGTCCAACATGTAAAGACCTCTTCTGTGAGCTTTTTGTGAACCTTGGTTAAAAACCTCTGTTGACCTCTGTTCACAACATTTTACGACTCTGAGTCCTAACGTTTAACAGTTTGTGTCAGACTTGTCTGAGGATTTTGAAGGGCCCACAGATACCCTAAGAAGAGGTGAAGGGGACGCTCTCCTATTTGCTTCTTTCCTCTCTAGCCTCACTAGTCTTGATCAGGCCCAGCTGTGGGTCAGAGATCTGAACGTGGAGTCACACTGAGCCGCCTAGTAACACAACACCTTCCTGCACCACAGACACACACACATTGGCTAAGTTTTAAAAGGTGAGGGAGGGATGGGGAGAGGGGGCGATGGAGACAGGAGCAGAGACAGATAGGGCACAGTGGCCTGGTCAGATGTAGAATCAGCACTACTCAGTCCTTATTTTGCAGCAGCAATAAGTTTATCTGCTTCAGAATAAACCACTAATACTTTTACAGGTACTTTAGGATAATAAACATTTGCTGAATGCTGCCAGTTTATTGTAATTTGTGTAGCTCTGTCCATCATCGCAGTTAAGGTGACATTAGACACTAACATCACTACAGCAAAGTGTGAACAGTGGTAATAAATGAGCAGATGAACTCAGTGAATGCCTGTGCAGTTTGTTTGTACTACAGTGGATGTCTACATACACTGATGTGTTCACAGTTCGTCAGTGTGTAAAGGTCTGCTTGTACAGTCCATGTGGTCAAAAATTTAGAGCTGGACTTGGACTATGGGAAGATCACATAAACCGTAATGACCATGTGGATGGGGAAAGTAAAGTGTAATTTTGGTTTAATCTCTCAGTGCACAGGAAGCTGTGTGTGTGCCAGGACCAAACTAACATAGGGTACCATGGGGCAAAAATGAACTGTAGGCCTCTATATGAAACTCCTGACATATTCCCCCATGGTCCATTTCACCCTAAATCCCAGAAACTGTCCTGTGTTGCTGTAAGCTGGAACACTCCCCTGTCCCAGGTTTGCAGCAAGTCAGTTAATGTGTCAATATGCACCTTGCAAACATAACAGCCAATAAAATATTAATAGGCACTCAAACTAGTTTTAGGGGCGTTTCCCATTTCAGGTTTTCTTGTGTTTTACTGGTGTGTATTACCAAACAAACTGGCAGGTAATCAAATTACCACAACATAACTACCACAAAGACAATCTTGAGCCTCATGGCAACTGCCCAACGGCCCCAGACCATTAGATCTCTCCCTTTGTCCACTTGGTAAACCCCAGTGTTGCTGCACGCAAACCTACAGCTAATACAGTACAGTAAGTCAAAGCTGAACCAAGTCTTCAAACTTTGATGGATGTTAATAACAGACTGTCTGGGTAATAATTATTTGGATAATGATAACTCAGGGAGTGCATGGTTGTAATAAAATCTGTGTGATGTGCATCTTTTAGGGATGAACTTCATGCTCTGAACTTCACAGCATTGGTGAGCTGCTTGAATAGAGAATGTGGATCAGCTACAGATCCCTCATGGTTTATTCATCCAAACAGCCTTGGAAATACATCGTCCTGACAAAATAGCAACAACTCAGCCAGTCAGAGTTCCTTCTGGAATTTAAAAAGTATAACAATTTGCTATTCTGAACAAATCAACCTGAAACCTCTGGAACAGAAACGTAACACACACATTTTGTATTAATATGCCTGAGTATTTTGCAAGCCCCGCTGTAGGTCTCAGTGGTCTGCGCTCAACGATTGTTCCAGAACGAGTTCAGGTTGTCTGACCTGCTATAAAAACCACAGTCCTGCCAATAGGATGACCCTGGACATGTGTGGATGAGAAGAGGGACAGAGACAGAGATGGAGGAGGGGAGAGTCAGTGTGATGGATAACGCTGTCACAGCAAATCCATCTATTAAAGAGAATGATACAGCAGGGTTCCGGCCCACATGGAAACCATGCTTGTACCGTGTGTGTGTGGATTTGAAGGGAAGCTGGGGTCTGCACCCTTGGAGGGAATGGTCTGCTAATGAGATATCAAATATAGAGCAGGTCAGACTGACTGTTTTTACAGAAACAACTTAACATCTACTCTATTTTTAAAAGTTTAGATTACTAGGGAGAGATTTAGATTACTAGGGAGAGATACTACTTGGGTGGATAAAAAAGGATTAAAAACAAAGTGGTCATTAAACCCACTCACCCCTGTCTGTTGAGGATGTTGTGGGCCTGCTGCTCGATGAAGAGATCTCCAGGAGAGGCACCATGTTTAGGTGAGGAGAGGGAAGAATGCCTGCTCAGCTTCGGTGAACTGGGTGGCATCCCTGTGACTGGATAGTCCCTGGCAGGCACCCTGGCAGCTGAGGACAATGATGTCACATCCATGTATGAGGATGAGGATGGTGGTTCAGGAGGAGCAGCCCTGCGCTGATTCTCCAGGTTCATCAGCCTCTCCCTCTCTGAGAATGAGTCCACCCTGCTTCGACCCATCTCGTAGCTTGGGTCGGTGTGGCTGTGGTGTGGTGCTGTGCGTCCCGGCCTTGGGCTAGTGGTGGAGCTGCTGGTGAAGGAAGTCAGAGTGATGTCTCTCCCCTCTTCCCCCACAGTCTCCCCTCTGTTTCGCCTCTCTGAGCCCTCCGACTCCTTCCGGGTGCGAGTGTAGCGGGAGGGATGGTCCAAGTCTGGCTCCTGATCTAAGGAGATACCATAGCGCTCAGCCAACTGCCGACGCCGTTCTGCCTTGTAGCGGGCGATTCGTTCGGCCTTGGACTCCAGCTCTAGGCCGCTGGTGGTGGAGCCTGAACTGTGGATTGGCTCTGTGTGGATGGAGGACTGAGGGTCAGGCCTACACCGAGCTCTGGACTGTCGCTCTGGAGCCATGAGCTGCATATCTGGGCTTTCGAATCCCTCTATGCCATACTGCTGGACTGGAACTAGAAAACAGAGAGTGAGCACAAGTCAGTTATACACATACAAGCAGAGAAAAGAGACAGAAAATGACCCAGGTCTGTCCATGTCTCACCACCACAGGGTTCACAGGGGTCAGAGGCCCTGGTGTATCTCGGTGTATCCTCCTCTAGAAGCCTGTTGGCCACCAAGCTAGGCAGCAGAGACGGATGCACCTCACCCTCTATGCCCTCCAACCGCCGAGCGATGCGCTCCTTTCTACACACACACATGGACAGGAAAGAAGAAGTAGTCAAACTATCTTCCTCAACATTCTCATTCTAACAAAATGCTTTTATACACATATCATCACCTTCTTACCTGTTCATTTCAAAGTCACTTGCGCTTGTGGTAATGCCTTCAAATCGTTTCCTCAATTCAGAGACTTAGGGGGGAACAAACAACAAAATACTGTTAGAGCTTGATAGAATAAAAAACATCTGTTTTGGGAGCAGTGTCTTGTAACAACATCGATGCAGCAGAACAAGAGATATTATCTTTTTTATTCCACACACTCTTCCTTGTCAAACCTTGCTACATTAGCCATAAAGAAACTCAAACAGCAAGAGTTCTGTCAGACATTTGTGTGTTATGCTAGTTGTGGCTTATGTAGCTGTGAGCCTCAGTCAGAGGTTTGAGGAGGGGGGCTGGAGAGGTCTGGAATTTTCACTTCTTTCCACATCCACATCCCCAGATTTCTTTCATTTTCACACATGCAGTCTTAAGACCCAACTAACAACAATAATAAAAATAATAATCATGATCTCCATGAATACTTCTTTTCCAGTTGAAGACTTTTTTGATTTTCCACTTGACACACTCCATTTTGACCCTTTCTCCCTATTGCTCAGTGCTCGGGGGTTGTGGCAACATCCAGAAAACCATTGTCATTGTTCCTACTCTGATGAGCCAAATCCTGAATAAGCTGCTAAAATCATTTTTTGATATATTTTCCGGTAATACACCAAGAATAAAAAGTACTGGATTCAGAGCCAAATCAATATCTTATAATAACCTTAATCTCTCTTTAAATATTTTGCCAGTAACACAGAGGCAATCCCAAAATATGAGTCAGAGCACATCAGCCCAATTAATGTTCACAACCTGATATTGAGATAAGCAGCAGCAGAGATGAAATGTGTATTAAATGTATTAGAGACAGTGAAAAACTGGTTTGGCCTACTTACATGGCACTCCTCATTTTCCACAAGCTACATGATACAAATATACTGCACTGATTCAAAACTATTAACTTGCTAAGTTTAAATTACTGGTGTAAGATGCATTAACATTTAACTGGGAGATTCCAACTCTTTAAATTGACATGACGACTCATCACTTAGTTGGTGTTACTGCAAAAATACAGTCAGCACACTATGTCTATGGCCGGATGTAGACATCGGGTTGAAGAGAGCACATCAATCAAACAAGATTACAATTAATTTTGACCAAGTTTTTTTAGAACATTCGTAATGTTAATTAGCTGCAGGTGAATTGATATGGTCCGTTTTAACCAGAACGCTGTTAAAAATGAGAAGCCTGCTAACATTACATGAATGCTTTCTACACTGGTCTAATAAAAAAAAGAGAAAACAGCATTACTGTAAGCCTTTATTATCTGAGGTCTTTCTGTTAAGTTAAAATAAAAGGATTCTGACCACTGACAGAAAGGCATAGAAACATTTTAATTCAGAAATGTATGTTTCAATTAAATTAAAATTAAATAAAACATGTATATATATTACCAGAAGTGGTGGAATGTTAGAGGTGGAAATAAACCTATCCACTAGTGAAGCTGCACAAGATCCAGCAGTCTTCTCATCTTGGCTTATTGCCCAGAAAATTATGCCATGCAACAACTTAGTCATAACTTATAAGCTAATCAAAAGTGGCCTTCAACAGCTCATCAAACCATTATATTAACCATCCACTAACCAGGACTCGACAGACCCACAAACCTCTACAGGACCATATCTCTTTATAGGTCCAACATTTTGTATTAAATGGACCCTGTAGAGAAAATAAAGACTGTGTCGGTTCATATTGTACAACATGTGAGGACTGTGTTTGTAGAGAAACTGGTTTTAGACAAATCTTGACATGAATCCACTTGGCAATGTGCTGCTGTTGCACAACAGTGACTTTCAAAAACCTGGGAGAGTCCTGGGAGGGACATTGTGAGGGCCAGCTGCAAGCAGGCAGAAATTTAAAAAACCCTTACTCACCTTTGGGGAGACTGGCCAAGAGACTAACATCTATATCCTTGGTGCTTTTGGCTGGGTCGTCTTTTTCGTCGAAGGAGAATTCTTTCTGGAAGCTGAGGGGTGCAAGAAAAATACCAACTGTTATTGAAACAGGGCTGAGCTGTGGGAAACTGGATTTGTTTATGGACCGACAGTATAGGCAGTTGTAAGGGCCTCACTGAATGAATCTGAACAGTCATCCACATCATTAAAATCTGTTGCTGAGAACAGATCAGTTTGAATGATGCTCAAGAGTCTAGTCCATTAACCAGTGGATTATGGATGAAGCTGCATAAAGCAATTAATCATCCAAATAACACATCTGGATCTCAACCTGTAAATTTCATCAAGTTTTCAATCCCCTTATGTTTATGTAGAAATTATGAGAAGGTTTTAACCCCATCAGTCCATCGACCTCACGCAGATACACAGCAAATCTCTCTCTCAGAAACATGCTGAAGTCATTTATGGATCTGATTCCAAACCACAAAGTTGCAACACAGCTATAAAAGAACTGGCAGTAGATTATTGATGTGAAGAAATACTCAAGAATTGGGAAAACATGACTTTGTGGTTTTGTCCGTTCCAGCAACCACAGAGTTGTGAACACGCTAATATACAAAGACATTGTGGATCCTTTTCTATCATAACAGCATCTGTTTTCATGAGTAAGTATCTTCTAACGTGGGAGTGTTTCAAAGCCACACCCACACAGTTTGGCACCAACTTTGGTGTCATGGTGTCCTCGCTGCCGTAAAGGAAACTTTCTAAATGGAGACTAAGGTGTAGGCATGATGGAGCATTTGACACTCAGCCAACAACATGATGCGGAGCAATCCTGCTAATGCTGCAGCAGAGAGGTTTTACACTGCTGAGGAGCAGAGTGAGACGATCTTTTACTGTCTCACTGAGCTTGGGCACAAGCTGTATCTGATAGCACACTATCTGTTTGTTTCACAGTACTACACTACAAATGTGTGTAATGGATATTTCCATATGGTTTTGCTTGAGTCCAGGATGGGGCCTAATCCCTGTCTGTATCTTTGCTTTTTGAATTTTTGATTTTTCAACATCAGTATGTGTCAAATTAGATTTACTGTAATCTGTGACTAATTGTGATTAGGGCTGAACATTATGCAAAAAAAAAAAAAAAAAACACACTGCTTATTTTGACAGATCTTGTGATATGAATCACAATTTTAGTGGGAATTTTTGAGTTTGTGCTGAGCTGCTGACAACATTCATATTCAAATTGGCTCTCAGGTTTTTACTTAGCAGGTCTTTAACAAAGTGACCTCAGACAACAGAAATGAAAACCTGATAAGAGTGTGTTAACACACCAAGCCTTTTAGCATCTCTTACCTCAAAGCTCTCTTCTGCAGCAACCTGGGATTGCTTAGTTTTATAGGGGTCTCACTGCCGAGTCCTGTGGGCAGAAGAAGAGAATAACATTTAATCATGTCGCCCTGTTCATTCATTAATTCCAGTATGAACAGCAGAACCTTCGGTTTTAGCTTTTAATGAACAGAGAAACATTACAACTAGGTATCTTAAGGTGAACCAGCCAGCCTGTCTCTGCAGGTCTTTGGCACAGACCCACATTAATTAAGTGGACTTCCACAGAGAAAACAAATGATGTGGAAAACAATAATCTGCCTGCCTGACTGAATCACATCAAACAATAAGTGATCTGTGTAGTTAAAAGGCTTGCACCCTCAACCTCCACCCCCCCCACCCCCCCACCAACAGCGACAGACACACAAATCATCACTGCGCTTACATCCTGAGACACTGACTGTCTCCATCCTAAGTACCAGTCTATATGACATGCGTGAGGTCATAGGTAGTTTGATAGAGGTTTGACTGTCAGAGGCGTGTCACCGCCTGAGGCAGGCGCTGTAAAGTCTGATCACATGTCAAGGTTGCAGTGCAGTGAAGCTGGGACGGTGCCGGGTGGAGCCGAGCACATCACTGTCGCTGGGCAGCATTTCTGTACCCTCCATGAATACAGATAGGGGACAGCACGGAGAAACAGAGAAACCACACTTTCCAATTCACCCAAAACCTCACAAACACACTGTTACGAAGCTATGTGATAAAACTCAATTACACACACACAAGAATAACAGTCTAACCTAATAAAGTCTGGTATCTATTAGGAAAATGGCCAAAGTCAGTAAACAAGAGCAAAACGTGACATAAACACCTGCCCACAGAGAAATTCAGCCTCATTAGCAAGAGAAAGGGCATTAGTGGGTATTAAGCATCGTGAACAGTCGTGCGAGGAATTTGAGTTCTGTGGAGCATCCCTCTGAGGAATGTCTACGCCTGCTTCACTTATTGATTCCAAACCTCAAACGTGCGGTTTTGGCTGGCCTCGGACCTCAGAGTGGTCAGAGCCGTGCAATTTCAGGACAAACATGTGGTCCCACTTCCATCCCCTCCGAGTTCACCTCAGGGCCGCGTGACGCCCTCCGACTCCCCCGCTGCTCCACACCCAAACCCCTAACCTCTCCCTCGAGGACGCCCACCCCCCCAACCGCTCCCCCAGTTTCCAGATCTGTAAGTTCTTATTAAGGATGTTTGGGTTGATGCTTTAAATCCCTCCTACTTAAGCAAAACATCATTTGAGAAGAAAGATGGCTTATTTGGAGAGGGCAGTGTGCCTGGATGTGTTTGGGGATAGTCATGTATTGTTTCAGCTGGGTGGAATATGGCTGGTGAAAACACGGATCATTCCTTACAAGCCTTTGAATGATGATCCTGGTTATCTGAACTGATTGTGTTTTCTTATAACTCCATTCTAGTAAATATTTCAAAGTATAAAATAATAAATTCTGAGTGTACGCATCCTTTCCTCACTGAGACAATAACATATAATGCAACAGTCACAAACACCTACCCATGTGTACATGGCATATTAAAATCTCATCTTTATCGGCACTCACCAGCGGCTACAGAACATAATGCATGCAAGTCTCCAAGTTGTAAAAATAAAATTTCATAAGATAAATGAGGATTCCAGCTAATTGTGCTACAGTTGCTTTGCAGTTTGCTACAGCAGCTTTCCTGTGGTATATTTTGGGGCTGGACAAGTATTTTGAGGTGATTTCTGTGGAGCTGAGGTGTTTTAGAACACTTGCAAGCTCCTTGCCACAATCAACATGTCTTTGCTGGAGTCCATGTTTCCACATGTTGATAATGCCAGTGATGAGTAAAATGTTATCATGACCATTAGTCATAAAGATAAAAAATATAACACCCAAGTTGACACACACCAGAATGTTCCTAAAGAAGGAGTGTGAAACACATCCAGATGTCAACGTAAAGGTTAATTAGCTGCTAGCATGAAATAATACAAGCATCTGTCCCCTGAGGGCAGCTGTGAGAGGCTTTTGTCAAGTCTAACATATTGAGGTCTCAACAAGCCAGACCTGTAGTCTTTTTACACCTCATACAGTCTATATGCAGTGGCATGCAGGCCATCAGGGGCGACCCCCTTGGAAAGCCTAAGTGCCTCAATACATTCGTCATTCCAGACACAGACATAAAAACCTCCACAATGATCACAGATGTCACAGAGCCTTTGATGCTGGCTGTAATCTACAGAAACACTATGGCTGCTATAGCCGCAAGGGAATGCGCCAGGAATTCCTCAGTAACATGCTCCGTGTGTGTTGATGAGGCTGTAAAAGCGGCTTGACACTGATAAAACATGGGGATGAAATGATTTCATGATTCAGTGGAGTGTCATTCAGGCTCTGAAGTGAGGAAAGCCTTTTATGTGACCGTATCAAAGGTGTGAAGCACAAAGACTGTATAACACTGTCTGTACACAAAGAAACTAAACTGTCTTTGGGAATGCTCCGCTCTGATAAACTCAACTTTAACCTGGGGCTAAGGCTAAACCACACAGCTTTAACACATTACAAATAAATAGGGGCCCATTCACAAGAAACCTAGCGTAGGTGTCAATCACACAGCAATGCTTACATCACGTCGTAACGCACAAAAACACTTGGTGCAGTAACCAAAGAGGCATCAGGGACTGAGCATATGTCCAAGTTGAGATACGGGATTAACTTCAATTCCTGGGATTACAGTGAGCCCAAAAGGAAGTGTGTCACTCTTTAACTGTCTGTATTACATCACTCTACATATGCATGTGTGTCTTAACATCCCCCCAACAGTTACTCACCTACTCTACCTTCACCCCTGCCTGCTGGGAGACTCAAATTCTAACTAAAGCCTCACTGAGAGGGGCTTAAGAAGCAAAGCATTAAAAAGATGAGAATCAGAAATTAGGTGAGTTCAAGAATATAAACAGTAGACTTAACAAAAGGAGGTGACAATAAGCCAATTATGTCTTTAACACTAATAACAATGAGTATACAAGAAGCTCAGTCTCAAATTCAATTCTGGTAGAGAAACAGACACACACTACTGCTACACTGTCACATATAACCCCTCAAACAAGCTTCAATACACACACACACCCTTTCCCTAAAACCAGATTCCATGCTCACATAAAAGCCTGAAACTGTGGGCCACCTGTTGTGGATTCCCAGCCAGTTAAGCACAGAGAAGCCAGATCTCAAAACTCAGCTCTCACTCAGAAAGCATTACAGAGAAGGGTGGGAATGAGAAGCACTCAAAGAGAAGCAGACATGGACCTGCTGCATAATCATCTATGTCAAAGGTTGTGTACACTAGTGCTGGATAATATAATCTATAAATTGTCATATTTAGGCAAGTAAAATTCAATTAACCATGAATATGTTTTAATACATTAGATCACAACACTTCCTTTCTTGTGCTGACTCACTTCTGTTGTTCGACTGATGACAGTACAACAGCACTTCTGTATTAAGGCCCTGTCACATCAGAAAATGACACAGCAAAATGAGTCCACATGTCTCTTTGTGAAATATGTGGTTCTTGTTGTGATGACTACTCAAAGGGCTCACTGGTGAAATAATGTATGTTAGCACTCATCTGTCATAATAGTTTCCCATGCTGTTTTCTATTTTGCCTGAAGTCAGCCATTTATTTTTTATTACTTGACTGATTTTCTCCATTTGGATTCTCTGGCTCTCATTCTCTGGAAGATGCACTGTCATGATGGCTTGCTGTTGGTCACTGGTGTGAAGTGTTATTGTACTGTTAGTGTATTAAAGTGCACTCAAGTTAAACTAGCAGCCCATGCACTCTGCCTTTACCCCAGAAACATCTTCGCCAATGTGAGCTGACTTGCTGATGATGGCAATTCCATTTAAATTAATGGATTTGGCTGTTTTAAATGCTGGTGTGCATGGGCTGTTCCACTTTGGCCTGGTTGAACCTCTTAAATCATTAGATGTTTAGTAATATGAAATTAAGACAATTTATTTCTTGAAAATTATGATGTGAATAAATTTAGGTCAGTAAGAGATTCTTAATGTTGGTAATTCAATCAGTGTGTTGTTTATCCAGCCCCAGTGCACACATACACATAAATCAGAGCAAATGTAAGCATATATCAATACATGCAACTACACTTAAGTAAGTCTGAGTCCAAGCCCAGAAATAGCTGCCTCCCTAAAACAGTCCCCTGCACTGTCAAGAGTCCCTTATCTCTGCTACGTAGTGTCCTTGGAGGCTACAGCTGCAGTGCAAGGACAGCTGGCTGGAAAGCAGGACAGTGAGCAGAGAGGAAGGGAGTCTGCAGTTTGTTGCTTGCCAAGTCTCAAGTGCTCAGATTCCCACATCCACAACCAGAGTAACCTGTCCCTAAGCTTCCAGTCTGAGCTTTGAATCTCAGCTCTGCCCTGAGCCAAAGAGCCCCATGTTGCTTTCTTACCTTGGCTGCAAAACTTGACATGAGTCAGGTAATTTGAGATCCACGGGTTCCGGTACATTTTGGCAACAAAGTCGGGGGGAAAGGTTAAGACAGAAAAGAAGTGAAAGAGAGGGTAGAAATAGGGGCAGCTGCCTAAAAGATGATGCAGCTACAAAAACAGTCTGTCAGTGCTCCGGGACAGACAGAGAGGGAGAGAGAAGGGAGTCAGGTAGTGTTAGAGAGAGGCAGAGGAGGGAGGGAGGGGAGAGAGTAACAGAGAGACGTCCCAGCCGCAGTGCCGGCACAAGTAGAGGTGGTCCTGGTAGGCAAACAGAGGAGTGGTGAAGCTGTGGCTGCAGCTCTGCCCCTTTTCAGATCCACTCCTCCGCTCTGGTTCCTCTTGCTAACCACTGAGGGCTAACCAGTGCCCACTACAACAACAACCTGCAGGGCTAAAAGCTGCTCAGCACGGGCTAAGCTCATTAGCCAAGGCAAGCAAATCAGGCCCCATCCCTACTACGGACTGGAGCAAAGTGTCCTGCATGCTACAGAATGAGCCTCACAGGCACAGAGAAGAGGAAGGAGAGACAGAGATAGTTAGGAGTGTCCCAGGAGAGCGCTGCCTTCCCTTGGCTCACACACTCGAGTGGGATGCCAAAGAAACCGTTGCAGAGCGTCAGAAAAGGGAGGGAGGGAGGGAGAAAAGCGTGCAGGATGTGGGGATGGGAGTGGAAATAAAGTGAGCAGGGGAAGAGGAGAAAGTTAAAATGTCCCTCTCAGCCAGATGAGAAATTCCAGTCATCTCTCAGCAGGGACGAAATAAAAAGGATCAGCATGCAGAGAGAGGGAGAGAGGAGGAGGAGGAGGAGGAGGAGGAGGGACGGACAAAGAGAAGGTAAGAAAGATATCGTCAAACAAAATCAGGGAGAGAAAGACAGAGGGACCGTGCAAACGATAATGAGGGAAAGGAAGAATGTGAGCGTTGCTGTGTCCACTTGTGTTAAGAGATGCAAAGGGAGGTAAAACAGGTCGATTCATTGACGACCCCAATAGTTCTCCCTTTAACACACTCATCAAAAGTGTTTGTGTGTCCCAAAGCACATATAAACTGATATTCCCCCTGAGTCATGGTGTGTATAAAACCATTTCCTAGTGTGATTATGCTGTGAGTGAAAGCCAAGAATGAGACAAAAGCACATGCGCACACACACACCTCACTTATAAATCCAATGTGATGATGACGTGCTTATCATTGTACTGAGAGGGTATTGCAGGGAGTCTGGCACACAGCCCAACACTGCTTTTCAGACATCGCTGGTAAAAAACTGAGCGGTATCTTATCTTTCTGCAGCATTCACAGCAAAAGCTGTCACCACCAAACAGGCAGGCAGGCGTCAACATAAAGCAGATCTATGGAGGAAGCAGTCACAAATGTTAGTTTCCCAATTCAGTTACTAAGAGTGGCAAGAGAGGTCGATCAGAAAAAGCCTGCTGTCTTTTCCAGAGCACAGGGATCTCAGTGGAGTTCTTATTCTTAACTTAATCTAAATCTAAGCCAGGTTGTTGGGAGTATTTCAACAGCACCAACACAGAACAGGCTTATCACATCATAACATTTGTCAAATCTCATAAATCTGTCCAGTCTCACCGTCAAGGTCTGCACAGGTGTGTCAAAATGCGGCCCCAACTGAAAGACCAGAGTGTGTAGACTTTAGAGGTGGCATGTTTGGATCCTTCTCTGAGATGAGCTCACCTGGCTCAGCATGTGAACTGCACACACACACACACACACACACACACACATCACAAACCTGCCAATTCATACTGGAGGTGAGGGGATGGGAAAAGCACTACCTGCACCCAGCATTTAAGAGTCTAACAGACGACTGCCAGACTGACAGCTGATGACTCATAAAGTAATGTGCGATTAAAATAAAAGTGATTTGTTATTTAAACCTATCCTAGGGTGAATGCAAATTGGAGTAGTTGAAATATAACTTTGCTGGAAGGTGGATTTTACCTCAGGGAATAAGTGAGCTGAAGAGACCAGATTGTTTCATTTGAATTTCATCGTTTAGAGTTCAGCTATCACCTTTTACTGTTCAAAAGACATCGCCACTGCCGTCAGTACACTCAGTTTGTGTTCATGCTGCAGCATGAACACAAACTGAGAACAGGTCTTACTATCCAAGCTGTTATCATCACCTCTGCAGCCACCACCATGCACCATCTGGCAGTCTGACTTGTACTACATGTAATGTTTGTTTCTTTGACTCATCTGCAGCAGGGATGACATCAGACCTACAAAACCAGCATGATGATTACTACCCTGTTATTAGCAATGATGAGTCTTTACTGCCAAGGATGGGCAAGACCTTACAGGTCGCTGCGATGATACAATAACTACAACAACTACTCTTGTTCGCTAATCTTTGTGGTGGATTGTAGGATTCATTTCGACAGTAATATAGGCCCCTCAGAGAAGAAGCATGCATATAAACAAACAAGCATGTACAGAGGCAAAGTATGCACAGATGGACTCAAGAGAAATGGTATTTATTTGGTGTTCAGGCCTGTGCCCAAACATTAGCAGCTATTCTGTAGCAGGTATGAGGAATGTGAGTATGTGTAGCTGTACTTCTGCTACACATGTAGCAGTGGGTTTACTCTAACAGAGCCCTGCCAGTGACTCTGCAATTAAAAACTTCACATCTACTTTACATTTGATTTGGTACTGTTGGATTATGAATTAGATTCTGAACTCTCATGAATTATTTAGAATCCTTTGAATCCAATACATCATATTATAACAAGACAACCCTTCCCATAAGGGGACCATCTGCTTTGTGTGGAAACTGTGGGAACTAAGACCTAAGTGTCAGTGGAAGTGCAAGCATTAAAAGAAGTCGAGCTGTTGGTTAAAATGTAAAAGCTGAAAGCAGCAGAAATCAGTTGAAGTGCAATCGTAAAATTTCACTTTCAAGTGTAAACCTTGTTGGCAGAGCCATCCGTTTGTATGTATAATTGCCAGTTGAGGAGTTAAAGTAGTTAAACTGTCAAATGAAAGTGTGTCAGGTGAAGTTTAAGGCATGAAAGCAAACTGACTGAAGTATCAGTTGATGTATGAGCACTGAAAGCAGTTGAGTCTTCAGTTAAAGTGCAGCCACTGAAAGGATTTGAAATTTTACTTTCAAGTTTAAGACCTGTAGGCGGTTGAATTGTTAAGTTTTCATGTAAGCATTACATGAGTTGAACAGTTAGCAGTTAAAAAATAAGGGATAACAGGAATCTGAAATGTCTAAGCCAGTAAAAATACCAGATGATGACGAAGCAGTGAAAGCAAATGAAGTGTAAATTGAAGTGTTAACAAGTAAAAACTGAAATTTCTAGTGCCAAAGAGATCTGAAGTATGTGTCAGTTGGAATATAAATGATAAAATGTTAATTGTATTATTATGTCATTATCAGCCTGATATATTGGTATGTTAAACATGTAAAACGCTACGAGAAAGCCACTACACGGTCTTGAAATTTAACAGCACCAAGAGCGAGGCAGATTGTGTTTAACATCATAATAACAGAGCCACACCTCTCCACTAATCATCCCCCCAGATGTTCAGTCAGCTACACAATCAGAGCGGGTGCTATTTCAGCCTGGACAAGCTCACATGTGCAGCCAGTCAGTGGGTCATTATTAGATAAACACTTCCAGACAGTCCATGTTTGCACTTAAAATGACCTCTAGCGCACAGAGGCATCCCGACATGTCTACTAGGAGAGAAGTCCTTAACTGGCTGCATCACCTTCACGGTCGGAAAATGGAGAGGGAAGAAGAACACTGAGAGAGAGGGAGAGAAATAAGTATTAGCAAAGCTTGTCTCCTGCTCTGGGCTCTTTCACAGTGCTCTTAGAAATAAAGTCCAGATTTATGGCGTCCCCTAGGAAAGATATCCGTCTTGTCTGGCGAGAGAGCGGCGGAGGGATCCAGTGCGCGCGGCCATGCCGTCTCTGCAGACACATAACAGAGCCTGAGCCTCTGCAGCATGACCATAAATTCAGAGTGGTGGTGGTGGGGGGAATGAAAGGTAAAGATATTCATATGCTCACATAAAGGGAGTTAGACGGAGAGAGACTGAGGCTAAAACTCTATTTACAATGTTGTTTGATGTCTTTTACAAGACATGATGGGATTTCAGTATGAAGCAAACAGATTCTTCTATGTGCCCTTTGACCTTAAAAGAGTGTTAAGAAACAAAATGTACTTTGCAACAAATCAGTGATTAGACTATGGAGCTGGTGCTTTCAACTAATTGTGGGATTTGGTATTTAATCTGAATACAAAATCTGAATCCAGTATCAAACCAGCCTACTGGATTTGATCTGTTGTTTTCAAATCCCTTGTCAAAGTTATTTAGGTTTAACTTTTGGCAGTTCTGAGTAGCAGCAGTTTATATTAATTCAATACTTAACAACTAATACTCAAAGATCCACATTTAAACACCTGATCTGTTTTGCAGAGTTTCAAGGAGCTCTGGTGCATTTTTATCTGATTCAAACGACTGACACCAAAGCTGTTTGATAAGATCTTGATCCAGATTCAAACAGAGCTGTCCAGATTTTTGTGGTGACAACACAAAGCTGAATGACTACAGGATTGTCTGATGCCACAAGTGTGCAGCATTTCCCATAAATAGTCTATGCTTGGGTGGATTTGCCCAGGTAGATAAAATCACTCACCGCCTAGCTAGCATCTAGCAATAACTTGCATGTGAGGCGTTTAGGGAACATCAGTAAATTTTAGCATCATCCAATGGCTTGCATGTAACAGATAGTAAGCTGAGTTTCACTCTCCCACCGTCCCCTGCAGCACAACTGTCACACCCTGAATCACCCATCACCACAAGTAAATTCTCAACTTGTGGAAAACACTGCTGTGATTTTGGCATTCAAAAGCCATATGCTTATGAAGGAAACTGTCAAGAAGAATATGATCGCGTAGGACCATTAATTAACTGTACAGATATGCTAATACATTAGCACATGAGTGAGGAGATTATGCTGAGTTCTTGTTCTACTCTATATTTTCTGGTAGTTCACTATTTTAAAGAGAGGGACTGATGATCCTGAACTGGTTCATAACAACAATGTTCCCAATTTGATTCTGGCCAGTTGAAGTGCTGCAGTAGATGAGAGTTGTGTGCTCATTGAAACCAGTCACAGACTCAAGCTGAAATGTTAATTTGTTAATAAAAAGTTACACAATATACAGCAGGCTGCTCTGTTGGTCGGCTAGCATGTCAAACTCTGCAAGAATGAAGCTTCAGGATTGCGTTGAGCTTCTGCCCTCCTCCCTTCCCTGACTAATAATGCCACACAGAAGATACATTTACACAAGAGGCACAGTAAACTGGAATTCTATTCCTTCACAATGGTTCATATGACAGTCACAAAGCTGCTCAATGAAGAGTCACCTGTCAGTCCATATAAATTCATATCTATACCTCTTCTGTAATAAGTCAGCATGAACACAGAACAGACGAGATCCAAAAAGAAACAATGTCTCTTTTTTTCTTTGTTCTGGACCAAATCATCTGAACTACATCTATAAATATTAGTGGAGAATATATTAGACTGTGAGCTTAACAAATCCTCAATGTTTTTCAGACTTGGTCTCAACAGGTGACCAATTTGAAATTGCTCAGGCAAACATGTCCTCCTATAAATGCACAGTGTTAACAGACTAACAAGCTGGCTTAACCATCACTGTGCATCTGTATCTTTTGTGACCTCCTGACCCCTGCAGGGCATCTGAGGTCACATATGACAGACCTCAAACTTCAAGAGACACTCCTGGACAAGAGCTTGAAACCTCGTTATCGACTTCTTTTCATGGCTGCCTCAAGTCCTTGAAACTTTACAGCCGCACTGAAAATAGATACAGCAAGACAACGCTGACCTTCTCTGGCCATTGTACAGTGCATTAACACCCAGAAACATGTACACACAGCTCAGCATGGTTTTCCAAAATAAGACAGATAAGAGGTGTTGAGTAGGGGACTTGAAGACTCCAAGTGGAGCGTTCCAAGTAGTCCAGCGATGTGTGTCTCTCGGCCTATCAAAGAGCCTAAATCTGGCCCTGGGCATCAGCGAAGCACCAGTTACAATGACTAGTGGAGGAACTGAGGTGGCTCTGAAAATTTGACTGACATGAATTTTCCACATAGCCTTTTGAAAACCTCCCATGAAAAGGATGTGACGTTGTGGCTTTCATCTCTTTGGTTGATGATGAATCAACTAATTATTTCAGCACTATCCATTATTTAGAAATCTCTTTTTTTTCCATTGCATTCTGGTGAGGCAACTGTTCTTAAGAACTAGTGTTTCTGCCCTGTGATAGATTGGTTCGTGTTTAAATGCTGAATGATGGTGAAAAACAGCAGCTCTAGGAAGAAATCTTTGTGATTGCATATGCTGACACCAAAACCTGACATTTGCTATTGCCATTTTCTTTCTGCTGTTAACTTAAGGTTGCTGAGAACATCTGAAGTCACGTTGTCTACTTTTGTCCAATTATCCATGGGAATAAAAAGTAGACCAAACAACATAACAGAACAAAAAATGCAGAGAACAAATCCAAAAACCATTTGTCACACTTTTTTATGACTTTTCCTTTTCCTGCCCCTGAATAGGTATTTAAATAAAATACTAACAGTGAGTAGACTGCACACTTTCCATAACCATAACTTCAATCATGATTAATTTATAATTATAGAAGCCAATATAGCACCATCTGTTCCTCAGTGATGATATGACCCTTGAGGCATGTGATGCACCTGAAATGGTGATACACACGTCTACACTATCTGATTCAAACAAAGCCCTGGGGAAAGATCTGTACCCAAGTCAGCACACACATATACAGAGCCCTCAGCTGTGCATACTTCACTGTGATACAAATAGCACATCTGGTCAGGAGAGAGAGCTACAGCACCAGAATTCTTCATCGATCCAGCTTGCCAGAGAATTCATTTCCATCCCCAGGCGCCGCGGACACCTTCCCAAGAACTGTCATGCTGCAGGACGGGAACACTTAAAGGGATGGAGAGACACTAGTGGAAAGCTTGTGTCTCTCATTTCCTTCCAGAGTCGACACAGTGCGAGTTGAGCCAGCAGAGCGGAGGCTGCCATTGGTGAACTAAACCAAATGTAGCTGCAATAACCAGTGCCTGGCAGGATGCACCTATTTCCAGAGTAAGAGCTGGGAACTCAGTGAACTATGAGCTCTGTAGTGCAGGTCTGCTATTCCTAAATAAACATTATCAGTGGCATAAGCACTTATCCATGGCTGATCAGTTAAGAACATTTGATCATCCAGAGAAGTTGGAATAATATAAACAGACCTTTCACTAAACTGCCCACTGAACAGCAACATCAACTGCTGGACTTCTCCACATGTTAAAGCTGCATGCATCACACTGTAATAAGAACAATACTCTGCATTTAAAATGAACCAATTGGAGACATTGAAAAGTCAGCCTGAAATTGTCTTCAACCAACTCATGAACTAGCTTAATAAGTTTGCTAGCCACAGCTAATAAAATCTGCTTGCGACAGATGTCATTTTTCGTAGGAAAATCAATGGTCGAATTGAGAAGTTGTTTTTTTCAATAATTTCAATAATAAATCTGACAATGTTATCATTATAGACTGCGAATGTACCACATGATCATTTGTGACCCTATTTCCCCTCAAATTTACAGATTTTCTCTGGACATCTTTTCACCAAACAAACAATTCAAACCATAATGATTTCACCTTTCCACAGTTACATCCTATCCAAGGTTAAAGTAATTGCTCAAGAGTTTATCTACAAAGACTTGTTGACAGATTGTCAACACAGACCTGGCATACGGTCCCACAGAGGTGGTCTGTTTTCTCTCACTCGGTCCTTTTCTTCCAGCTACGTTTTGTCTGTAAAAACCAGTCCTGAATTACAGTTCAGCACATAAAATCCAATGTCTGAACAGAAAATGACTAGAAAGTCCAGCCAGACTTTATGCAAAACAGAGGCAAATCTACTGTCCAAAAACTAGTCAACATGAGACATGTAACTTTCTGTGTTGGTCTTCAACACCACAGCTTGGTTTGAAAAAGGTGTATGATTTGAATAATGCTTCTTTTCTGGGGTGTTTAACTGTTACAAGATGAATGCCTATGGTCTGCAGTGCATCTGAGCCACAGCAGTTCATGTCAGAGCTCAAGTCTGAGGTCAACGCCAAGGGCAGAGACCCCAGCTCAAAGTCCTATGTGCTATTAGTGGCTCATCATAAATCACCACTAATTAGATTTTAAACTGGGACCAGTGGGTTTAAGGAAAGGCTGTCATGGAGGAGCAAATATGCACTTAAGACCCACCACGTGAGCCCACCAGGACTAAGCTTTCTGTAAGACTTTGGGATGCTACCACAAAACCTTGAGCAGGTCCATGTGTCTTAACACACTTAAGAATGGCCACAGTCTTGTTATCATTTAATAATCTAGTTATTGTATCTGTCATTCATTAAGCAAAATAGCAAACATATTGATGTAAAGCAAGTAAAATATTAGTATATTTTAGTTTTGCATTTTAGCATGCTAACATTTGACACAAACCAGACAGTAAACCTTGAACTTTCAGGACCTCAGGGCTTGGGGAACCACTGCCCATTGCAGGCTTTGAATGTTTTTCCTCTCACTATTTTATGACATTTTATGAACAATTCATTCAAAAAAATTAATCAGCAAAGAAAATATATGTTAGCTGTAAATCACATAAGCATGACAGATTGTAGTAAACTTTCTTGTTAATTTAGCACAAAGAAAAGTTGGCACACACTGTGGAGGCTCGTCTATGGCGACAGAACAGTAAGCAAAACAAAATCTTAGGTGTGTCTAAGCCCTATTTAACTTGTCAGCCTTGTGTTTGGTTGACCCTGAGTGTTGACAAGAGGTCATCAAGCTAAAACAAGGCTTTGAACAGCAGCATGAGACATGTTCAGTCATGGTGCTTTTATCAGTGAGACATGAATCCACATATAGGCCTGACTAATGCACACACACTGCTGTAAGTCTTCCTCACAGTTTATGTGTCATTTGAAAGACCAGCTCCTGATAAACTGAAAAGAACTATCCATTTTGACAGGTGAATGAGCCATCAGAGGCTGAGCTCAAAAGAAAATAAAACACACTGACTGTAGCTCTCAAATGATTACCTGGACCCAGACACAACACAGACACATCGATACTCTGATACATGAACACAGTGCACTTCCTCTCAACCCTGGTAAGAGATTACTTGCTCTGAATCTGAGCCAGTCAAATCACAGTGATTCCCCCACTGTAGTCTGACACCGTGACACACAGCTGAGAAAAGTGACAGTGACACAACCAGAGTGACGGTCAAACACTGACAATGTGTAACAGAAGACAGTCACAACATCACCACTCTGCTTCTCCTCCTCCCACACCAGAAATCAGATCAGACCTCAGCCAATTAAGTAACTCTGAACTAGGGCTCATGTATATTTGGAGCAGAGGGTAAAAATAAACCCATTGCTAAGGGCATCATGATTTAATGATACATATGGCAGTGTGTGCATAAATCTGAAGTTATTTTGAACACTTAAACAACAGAATTACATCCTGTTTTGGTGTTTCTTTCATTGAAAATAATAATGATAAAAAATACTTTTCACATTGTAACTGTTTAATTATTGTATACATTTTAATTCTTGAGTGTTTGGAAAAGCACCAAAACTTAAATGGACATGAGTAATGATTAAAGACAAGGTTTGTATAAATGGAAAAACTTGTGTAAAATGTTTAGGGTGTGTGTGTTGCCCTGTTAGGCAGCACTCTATTTCTGTCTGTGTGTCCTGACAGAGTGAGAGCAGGTGCAGCACAATGAACAACTGTAGTCTCCCCAGCCAGTCACTCACCACTGAATGAATCACACATGGAGCTCAGCAGCCCCAAAATCCAAATCTCTCTTAGACCATTCATTTCTTCAACTCATATACACACACAGATAAATACACTTACAGAAGCATCAATATCCATGAATCACTGCCAGTCAGGAGACTGGGCCAGACTCACATTTTAACATAAATTACTTTACAAATAAATCAGTTACACAACAAGGAGAGCTTGCTGTATTTTTGTTTCTGAGCTGCTTCTGGGTCCAACCTGGATCTAACAGTGTCATCAGACAAATTCTGATTAACTAGACTGTAATTAAATCTTCATAACCATGATTCAGAATGGATTTTTATCCAAACAAATAAGAAAAAGAAAACACATTGAAACCACTTTTCTTATAAAGCATTTAAAACATTAGGAATCCATTGACATCGATCCTAAACCGTCCAACATGTAATCTAATTGTAACCATGATAAAAAGAAATATTAAAGCACAATATTTTACTTCCAAAGTCATTCAACAAATCTTATGGACAGCTTAACCTGTAGTGAGTTGTCAAATCAAAGTCACATACCTTCTTAATGTAAGTTATCTTCTCAAAGAGCCATTAGGTTTTAAGGTTGAAGTGTTTCAGGTGGGTACAGTAAGAAGTAGTTAAAAGTCTCCACTGTTTTTTTCAGCTTACTGGTTCTACAAGTCCTGTAGAAGGTCAGAGCTAGAGGCTTGTGGGACAGGACTACTGGGACATAAAGATAGACAGGCCCACCATCCTCCCACCCACTTTCTATCTACAACCCTCCTTTAGCATGTGTTGTGGCTAGATCCACAGCAGGCATGAACCCAAGGGGTGGGTGGGTAGGTGGGTGATAAATTTAGAACGGTGCTTTCCCACTCCATCAACGCTAGGCCAGATCAATCAAATGACAAAAGTTAAGAGTCAGGAAGCCGGTCACACTGAAGCAATGGGAAACCAAGATGAGGGAGGAAAAAAACTATTCTGAATTTACAGTTAATTACAGCTATAAAAAGTCACTGTAAAATACTCTATAAAGTAGTGTTCATGGACTGAACAGCCATAAAACGCTTGATCCATATGATTCTTATTGCATTTTTGTTTATCTATGTTAATTAACTTGGTACAGCAACTATTGAAGTAGTATCACAGTGATCTGGTATTCCACTTGAACAAAGTTCGGAGACTAGACCAATATGTAAGAAAGAGTCAAAATTAAAGGCTGAGATATCCTGACTTTTGGCCTCTAGCATGGGCCAAGCCTCAAAAACTGGATCCTTAATTTCCCAAAGTACAACTAAATAGCATCTTTCATTCCACCTCCCCTAAATGCCCAAAATATTTCCAACTCCATGCCCACAGTTCGTAATACAGGCTTTATGTTCAAGAGTTGTAGTCTCCACGCCCAAGCAAACCCTCATGACATTGCCATGGTTGTTTTCTCAGACTGTGGTTCCTGCTGAGCCACAGAGGACATTATATAACTCTTGTCACAAGCTTGTGACAAGTGGTGATATGGTGATAGTTCTCCTCATGACAATTAAACAGTGAGAGCGCCAATTGCATGCTTGTACCTGGGACCATGACATGCGACTTCCTTTTCGTGGAAGAGACCATTCAAGTACCCTGGTACCAAAATCTCCCCAAAATAGATTTCTGCTGGTCTATGGGATCAAATCAGCTGTCCACCAATAATCCCCCCAGTATCCACTAACTAGCTAAACACAAACAAACCAATTACCAATTACAGTACTACTCAATGAATCCAGTAGGCAAATAGATGCACATTTGCTCAAAACCTCAAGTGTCAACCTGATCAGATGGGGATGAGGGGGGGGGACCTCCAAATTTAGTAGAATTCATCTTTTATGAACCATGCATATCTGTTCAAAAAGTCAGGGGATTATCTGAGTTGTGTAAAAGTCATTCTTTATGCACCATGAAATTTCCATGGCAATTCACTCAATAGTTGTTGAGATATTTTATTCTGGACTAAGGTGGTAGACAGACTAAGCAACAGATGAATCAATGCTGCCATGGCTAAAAACCAGAACACAGGCTCTGTCAGACCTGTGGCATGCAGAGAACAATCTTTAATCACAACAAAGACATCAAACCTAACAACTCACCATCTCACTTGCAGAATCCAGGGTGCAGTGCTAAAAAGCAACCTGAACATGAACGTACTGTAAACAGTCAGTTCAACAAGTTACTCAAGACATGACAAACCTCTCATTCATCATGCTGATTTAACATTTGAAGTTCCGAAGCAAAGTGAAGGACAACACTGGACAGATGGAGAGGAAGGGAGGGAATCAAACTCACACAAAGACCCAAAGATAAGGACAGGGCTCCGATTCAGCTGGCCAATGAACAAAGGGCACACTGGGCAAGAAAGAGGACACTGGGACACTGCCAGTCACATGGAGGGGAGAGGGGGACAGAAAGGACAAGGCAGAATTTTCATTAAATGCCTTTTTAGTGGAGGGAAGCCTATGAAACCTATAGGCTACAGATCGCTAGAGCAACTGGCATGTACTTACTATCATTGGAGTTTTAAGGCAAACAGCACCATCTAGTGTTGACAACAGGGTACACCCAGAATGTTCACTCTGACCTGTTTTTTTAAGTCTTAAACCTTAACACCACCTCATTCTTCAAGGTATCACACCAACTGATTTGTTAAAGGCCGTGTGAAAAGGTAAACTCTAAAACTGATTCATGATTTTTCAGCTGGTTGTGAAAGCAGCTCTGGGCATGAGGCCAAGCTTCGAGATTCTTCAGCAGGGCTTTGAAAACGGCGCAATTCAGCCACTCCAGAGGTAATTAGAAAAGATGAAACATTAGTTCTCCCAAAGCCAGCAAAGAAATGTCAGAGCAAATGTGATTTCAATTTAGCATCTTGTTATGCGAGAGCTGAATGTTGATTGCTAACATGCCCCGACCACACTGAACTGTCAGCACAACACAGAAAACTGAGGGCAAAAGAGCTTGCCTCCTGTTTTTCCATAAACAGCTGCAGATCGACCACAACAATGTCCCGGGATGCAGAAAAACTGGAAATGTGAGTACTATTAAACCCTCTCCCCTCCCTCACTGCCTCGCTTTGATGATTGTCAGACATAAGGGCAAACTCACACTCAGCAGCTTTAGTCAAAGGAATATTCTGTATAGCAGTCACAGCAATAAAGACAGGCATGAACAGCTCCTGAGACTGCAGAGCAGACTTAACCAGACAGGGCCTCTTCAGCCCCATCCAACAGCATGGGACACCATTCACACGGAGCACTGAGCATGAAACACCAGCACCAATTAAACTGAGACACAATAAAAAGTCTGTTTAAAGTGTTGTGAAAAGAAATAACAGATGGGAAAAGAGAACAACACAAGAACAGGCTGAGGAGAGAAAAAGAAAGGAAACAATTGCTTATTTAAAACCAAACTATGTCATCATTACCACTGAAAAAGCAGCAGTAGACTGAGTGGGGAACAAAAAGATAGTCATGTGCTCCAAGTGTGGGATTTCGGTCAGACGTGTTTTAAAGCAAAGAAATGTTGATGTTCTTGAAGAAAAAAGGGTTGAAATCATCATATACAGAAGCAAATGTCAGGGACTCAAACATGCAGACGAAGGTGCAATGTTTAAAAAAAAATGAAATGCTTAGTTTGCATGACTTATTGATGAGACAATTAAAAAGAAAAAGGAAACAACTGTCTTTGACCTTCATCAAGGTTAAAAAGCAAGGAGAAAATATTGCTTTGTTTTGTTTATGATGATAATAAGCACCATCCATAAAACACTTTACAGAACAACAAACCAATAAAACTATTAGAAAGCAGTAAATGTAATCTGATATATTTATAGTACTCACTTTTATCTGATGGCTTTTGTTGTTACTGCTACCTCAGCTCCAAGTGATGACATGTGGGCTGGGCTGAGAAACAATGCTAAAGTCATGTTATTGTCTCATTTCTGACAGAAAAAACTTAGTGAGAAACAACGCAGCTCTAAATGTTTTTTCCACTGCATGAAATTACAAATTTGGTTTGTAAGAGGCAATAAAAACAAGCACTTAACTACTTGTTTGGATTCACACTAATATATCTCATGTGTAAATTCAGACTTAGTGGGGGAAAAAAACTGAAATAGTGAAGTGAAATAGTAATGCTTGATACACTGGCATCCAAAGAATATCCCAAAAAGTTAACACCTCACCTTGACCTGCTTTTTCATTCCCATGAGTACCCCAACAAAGTTGATTCAACCAAGCTGTGCTCTCCCAAACTGCGTGGTAAGCATCCAGATGTGCAGAGTGGTTTTGATCAAAGCTTCTCCCTGTTGCTAAACACTCTACAAACTCGACTTTGCACCTCTGATGCAGTGCACATTAGGACCACACGCAGCAACACAAAACCATAGGGGAGAGTTTACCCACGAGCACCTTTTAGTACAGCGCATAACACAAGATTTCAAGGTGTCATTCAGTGGCTGCAAATAGAGCAAGAGCAGATAAGAGCTTTAGAGAGGGCAGAGGAAGAGGTCAGAGGGTGAGAGAAAGAAGAAAAAGATATGGGGAGTAGAAGACGTGAGTGTATGAGTGTGATAAAAGCACAGCCTCTGAAATCAAGAATGAAGAAAGAGAGAGATAAGACAATAAAATATGTATTTTTCCTCAACCTGAGGCTGCACTTGAGCAAGAACCTTTATCTTGACAGCAACCACTGATGACAGCTCCAGCCTCTCTGCTCCCTCCATCCTATTTCACCTCTTCCATCCTACTCTGCCATGACCTACATGTCGACTCAACGCAAGCAAATTTGCTGTTACACAAACCAGACCCCCTTCTCCACCAAAGCATACCGCCCAGGCTCCCAGCAGATAAATAGGCTTTCAGAGCACATTAATGAGCGGATATGTCCAGCAGTGAGAGCAATCATACAGCTGAAGGAAGACAAAATGCAAACAGAGGATGAGATTTAGAGATTAGATGATGGAGCAGGGATGAGACAGTGGACTGTACCTTTCATAGCTCCTCTGGTTCCAGCTGTTATTTGTAGAACAGATTATCTCCAGTTAAAGTCAGTATCCACAGTCAGAACACTTGAGAAAACAGCAGGAGGGAAGGAAGAGATAGGAAGGACATAGTAGAGAAGGAGACAGACAGAAAGAGTGAGACTCCTAAAGGGTAGGACTGGAAGGACTATTGGGAGTCACATGATCAGACTGGAAGCGACTGGCGGCTCACCAGTAACCACGGCCCACAAAACCACAGGGTGGGTTTGGCGGTGAGACCAGCATTTGCCCATTTAGGCAGCAAGCAACAGGGGCAGTTATAGAGTCAGCCTGGCATCTGGGAGTGGGTCACCAGGATCGCAGCCAAGAGACGTACACCTGGAGTGTGTCTGACAGCACTAACGGACATTATGACAGCGATGAACAGAAATGGCAATCTGTCCTAATGAGCTCTGATGAGGAATGAGGACCAAGGGGTGGGAGTGGGTAGGACAGAGTCACCCAACAGAGATAGGAATGGGAGGAATCCCTTTATTTCTTTCAGCAGCCCTGATGAGCCAAACAGAGGGACAGTAAAGCAGAAAAAAGCAACAGCTCAAAGGCAGAGGGAACCACTTTCCCACATGGCTCAAGACCAACGGCCATAACTGACAAACAGATACAAACATTTCAGTTTCCTGCAGGAGATAAGTGTGTGTTCTACATCACTCCCTCTGACAGTTTGAGAGGCAGTCTCAACCTCCAGGTCAGAGGTTAAATAGACTGATTTGGTTCTGTGCCATACCATACTATTATACTGAACCCAAGAAAGAAATATGACTTTCAAGTCCAATGGATTCAACACATCATTTCTTTATAAATGTATGCAAATCAAAGTATAAAAAATGAAGATAAATTAAGATGAAAACATGTATACGACAGAGATTTTAATGTATTTTATGTATTTAATCAATATCTTAATAGCCGAACATCTGTAACAAAAATTCCAATGCTTCAAGGTTTAACCACCATGGGAAAACACATAAAAGTGCCTTTAGACAATGGGACACTAAAGGCCTCTGTTGAAACTAGCACTAATTCAATTTGTAGATCCTCAAGCCAGCATGGCCCACTGCAGCTATTTAAAGGCTGGAGAAAATCTGCCTCAAATTCAGGAGTAATTTACTAACACACATTAAAGCTGCATTTATTGAGTTTTAGCCACTTTGGCATAGTACAACAAACTGAAAACACATAATCTGATATATTATCTATAATATCCTCTATAAAGTCTAGATGAAATGGGAAGTAAAGAAGCCGCTACTGCTGTGGTGGAATCCTACTCACTAAATCATATTTAAATGGCATAAAAACAGTTATTCTCTTTTTTTTTAAAAAGTAAAGTTTGAGAGAAATTTGTTCAATTTTCAATAGACAAAAAGAAGTTTTCTGGGCTGTGTTTTTATCAGCTGCACCAACAGTAATCTTAATGTTTGTGGAGGTGGGGAGATCAAAATCATGCTGAGGACTGCTAAATAACAAGCATTCTGCCTACACAGGACTGATGGTGAGAAGCTACCGTGCTGATCTCTTGCTGACTTGGTACCTGGCTGACTGTTTCATCTTTTTACTAAGAAATTGTGGATTGCAACTTTGACAATTTAAAATTACAAGCTGCCAAAAACAGTTTGATTCTGCCACCACAGTATTGGCAGTATGACTACAGAGCACAACACATACAGCAAATTAGTCAGTGGATTAGTAAACATGTTAGCAAACAGAGCCATTGTTAATGTTATCAGGAACACCTGGGCCTTTCTTACTGTGACAAGTCAAAATATCTGCTGTTAAAAAGGCCTATTGGTCAGAAATGAACCAACATTAGCATTAGCATTGCCATTTTTCTGACTCCCCACAAGGACCCTTAAATGATAATCCGTATGGAAAATGGATGGATGGATGGATGGATAGGTAGATGGATTTTTTAGACTTGTGTATCTCTCCTTTTAGCTGTGGATGGTCTGTTTCTTTACCAGTTAGCCGCTCACTGTGTATGTGCTGGACAGGTAGTGTCCAATGGGTTTATCAGACACTCTTTAAACACTCTCAGTGCTGTTTGCTGCTGCTGAAAACAGGGAGGCCCACAATGTCTGGGGAACTGGAGAGTTGGGTGATAAATCAACATGACTCCTGTCACTATCAGGAATACATAGTCATTTGACCTGATGTTAACAGAGAAATATGGATTAGTGCATCTGGAAAAATATGCACTGTAGGCATTTTATGCAGCCTTGGTCAGGAAGGAACCTCCAATATAGAGGAAGAGAACAGTCACAGGCTGATATCTGATACTTAAATGACCAATACTGACCGCATGTAGCAGCAAACAAACCAAAAGGAGTTCAGCTGTTTAAGGCATTTCAGACAAGTGTTTATTGTGAAGGAAAACATGCAAACAGAGCAGTTTATGGCCTGAGTCAGACTAAGCTGACCTACAGTCCCAAGAGGAGAGAGACCCGAGGTAAGCCAATCTGGAACAGATTGAGTAAATGTGGCAGGAGCAAGCGAAAAAAGGGCCAAAGGCTGATTAGTCCACTCTAAAAATCAACACATATTTTTGTACAATACTGAGTTTTCTTCAGCTGAGTAAATACGATTTATTTACACAGTCGTGCTTATAGGTCTTAGATATTTTAGCCTAATAAGGTTTTGACAGGAGTCCCTTTGGCAGGAGATGCTTTAAGTTTATCAGATTAATAATAGATAAATTAGTTTCACTGATGTAATGAGAGGTATTCAGCAGCTCTGTGATTGTGCATCAATGTAATTTCACGCAGAAAGTAAGTACACACAGAGACACGTGTGCACACCCCCACACACGTGCTCCTACCATCCCAGGCATCCTGCGCGAATGCTTTCCTATAAAAGGCAAGCTGTTAGCCCCAGCATGGCATTAGACCAGGGACAATGATGAGCAGCACCAGGTGCAGGTGAGTGTTCATATACGTCTGTCACCTCAACACAGTTACCCAGTCAGGCTTTGGCACTCCATGATGACTCCCCTTTAAGTCATCACCCACCTCTGATCTGTGCTCACTAGCTAGACATGAAGGGGGGATGAACTGCACCTGGAACCACCTGATAACATCCAATATCATGACCTCACACACTCCACCACGTCAGGCTCTCTTGTTTCAATTAGTCATGGGTCAAACATATTTTTATTGGATGATTGAACCCATGTGGAGTACCAGATGGGTGGCGTTTCCCTCCCCAGCACTGGACTAATAGCATCAGACCGTCAATCCAACATGACGGAGAGACCTGAATTTCAAATATCTGAACTGAAACAACTGACACAACCCATCTGCAACATCTATTTGATTCAGTCCTGCTGTTATTGTGAGGATCCTGTTTCAGCATGAGTCACGTATTTCTCATTCTGAGAGCAACAAGCTTCATCAGGAGCCAGCTATGAATCTGTCACTAACACATACAAGGCAGAGTGTAGTAAAACACACTCCAGTGTTCTACTGAGGGGTAAATGGGAACAGTGTGGGTGGATCTGGTGATGGAGTGTATATTTGTGTTGGAGGTGTGTCAGTGTATGTATGGAGTCTAGAGGAGCTCAGAGGGTTGAGAAGTATAATCAACGTTTGGCCAAACAGAAGGAACCTGTAACAAACTTGTCAGCTGATGTTACTCTAAAAATGTGCACAGAGTTGGGCTTTAAAGGTGGTTTTTCTTACATAGACGTATTATTTATATAAATCTAAAATATATCAGAATAAATTGTTGTATTTCAGAGCACTACCATACTTAAAATCAAGTTTTATGTTTTTGCATCTCTACTGAAAAGGTTGTTGTCCTTTATTCATTCTTTCTCTATCTCTGACTGATCCCCCACATATTTGTATGTGAATATTAGCTGGAAAGTAAAATTTTTGTTTTTAGACATTCGTTTAAAAAAAAAAAAATCTAAAAGATTACAGTAGTTCTTTCAGCCTTGATTTGTGTCTGCAGCTTCTCCTGACAGATCATATACAGCCCAAAGAACCTTCACCAATCAGAGCGTTAGGACAACCTGAATGCAGACTGTGAAGCAGAACCCAGGAGACCACAGAGACATAACTTCAGTTTAAGGGGTCCTAAATCAAAAGGTTGGAAACTACCAATCCAAACCACATTAGAGGTAAAACCCAAAGTGAGGGCTACAGAAATGTCAGTAATAATCCCTCATTGGACAAGACAACTGTGTGCACACAACTAAGGCAAGTATGGCAGCTGAACACAGAAGTAAGTTGGTTGTGATATACAGCGCAGCTTTGTTCTAGCTAACCTGAGGGTTAGCCAAATGCATGTGGAATCCGACCCACCTCTTTGCTCTCTTAAATGCCAATAGTTATTGTTGTAAATATAAACAAATTCCAACACACTCTCTTGGACCTATGGATACTCAACTGAGCAAAAAATATGAAAAGTATTGATGATGAATCTGTTTCTTGGTATGAGAATATCAGTTAGTGAAGCAGGAATAAACATGTTTATAGGTGGATCAAAGTCCATTAGGGTCTCTGCTAAAGCACTCACTGCACTCTGCCACTTACTGACACAATTAGACCACTCAAGTCTGTGTGTGTGTGTGTGTGTGTGTGTATACTTGGCAACACATTACCCATTGTGTCAACACAACAGCTGCTGAGGTTTAATCTTTCTAACATCTCAAAAGGCATACAACACAAACAGCGGAAAGTTTGTCCATCAGTGCCAGTGAGGGTGTTGGATTATTAATATTAGAAGATTGCGTTATCAGTGTGAAGTGCTCTCATTACTACTACTGTTTTGGAATGACCTACAAAAAACAATACATTTTCAATTCTGAACTTCGCATGACCCCACACACAAAGCCGGCAGCAGGATGAGACATTGACTTCTAAACTTTAACTGGCTAATGTATTTTACATCACCCAGGTATCAGTGTAGACAAGAAAGAATGTCAGCTCTGCAGAAGGCGGGGTTGTTTGTGTGCTGAGCTCCCCTCAGCACAAAGCAAGGTGGGGAGAGACGAAACTGACAGAGGAGACCGGCAAATGGCCAACAATCAAAAACAAACAGGCTGCTGGGTCCAGCTCCTCCAGGTGGTTGAAGCCTGGGGAGTTCAGGGGAAATACTGATTTATGACCACAGTGCTGAGATGTCATTTTATGATTAAAGATATAGTTTGATATTTTACATACTCTTTCTTGCCAGGTTTTAGATGAGAAAACTGATACCACTTTCATGTCTATGTTCACTGGTGTGCTAGAGTGCCCATAGAGTTAATTAGCTTAGCTTAGCATAAAGACTGGAAGCAGGTGGAAACAGGTAGCCTGGTTCTGCTTAAAGCTTTGTGGCTTAACCGTGAGTTACATGCTGGATCCATTTCTCTCTGGTGGCAGTGACTTCCTGGAGTTTCCATTGGTCACCTGGCATCCTCAACCCAGCACCAAGAATCCACAACTTAAAACCTTTACAGTCTGGATTTTATAGGTGAAGGAGAATTTTAGAACTTTGGACATTTGTATGTTAGTTGTTTCCCCATTTCTGGTCATTGTCTGCTCTGGGACACCTGTCTTTTGTGGCTATGAATTTGTTTAAGGCTCAAAGATGTAAAATAATCCAGTATTGTAAAAAAAAAAAAAAAAAAGCTACCAGATTACTAAATGACCAGTAAAAGATTTGTGAAGAGTCCAAAAAATGTTAATTTAGTTTTTTGTCTCATAAATTAATTCCCATTAATTATTTACCCTTTAAAAGGGACACAACCCTTAGCACGCAAACACATTGATGCATCAGTGTTAACAATCTAATAAGGCAAAGGAGAAATGCTTATGCTTATATTTGTACATTTACTTCAGCACAATTTTAAATGCAGTTCATTTTTTTTTTTTAAATAGTACTTTGTACTTTGTATTGTAAACTTTTACCTAAAGGATTTGCATGACGGATTTAAGTACTTTTACTGCTCTAGTTTACACACAGACCTGAGAGTGGTACTGATTCTGTCACCTAACTATAAGAAATAAGTGTATATCAAAAAATGTGAAGTTGTTCCTTTAAAAACAACACAAAATTGGAAGTACCATGCTTCCATGATTTGACATAATGCAAAATAGAACACTGCATTCTTTGGCAGCCATATTGAAGTGATTGTAAACACATAAAATGTAGGAAAAATATCTTTGTAGGACTAACATCTGTGTTACCTTTTGTGGAAGCACAATAAAACTATAAAATGATTTCTGGATATGAAATTTCTGGCTGTTTTACAAAACACTGCAATGTGGAATTTATGTGAACAACACTATTTTCAAGAGACTTTATGATCTGAGTTTCTATCATTATATCATAAAAATATACTGCCCCTACTAAAAATTCTAAAACAAGAAGAGACATAATGTAAACATTTGCAAAAGTCATACGACCAAAACCAAAAAACTGGAAGTAAAATAAGAAGAGAGTCCAAAACTACTTAAAAATAACAACCACTGTAAAATCAAAAACTAGAATGTCTGTAACCACAAAAGACACACACACACCAAACAAGAAGCTGTTACCATGGTGAGGAGTGTAGAGTTTGGCCTTTTCTGCACCGCCAGGGTCTGTTGTTGATTCACCTCATCATAGCTACACATGATGTCATTGACAAATGGTTACCGCTGATTGGTGAACAGAGAGGGGCCTTCTACAGGTCGGCTCATGTCTGGATGACCCCAGGAAAAGGAAGGATATGTGTGTGTATGAAGAAAAAAAGCTGACCCCACCCCCCCTTCCTGTGATCAATGGGCTATGCTGCTCAGTGATGTACAGTATGTCCTCTTGGCTGCGGGTCATTTTTTTTGTCCCATGAAACCTTGAGACACTTTAGGAGAAGAATCTGTTTTTACGAGAGGAACAAATGGACTCAGCTGATGTACTTACAACATGACCACTGAGACAGAAGAGTCCAGCTTTCTTCCCCAAATGTCCAGGCTCCTGAACGCCACCTGGTCCTGAAAACAAATCATTAACTTAGTCACCAGAGTGTGTTGGGAACTTCAACTTAATCTTAAAGCTGTGTTACTACTTTCATTTTCCCCTTAGATTGTGCAAGATATTGAGAAAATAGAAGTATAGTGAACAAACAAAAATTCACACCAGTCCACTGGTATATTTTAAAGGACAGCGAGCAGTATACGTCTATATTAATTTACAAATACCCAGTTCATGTACTCATTATAAACTGCTCGAATGGTATGCTCATTACTCTCCAATTAGGTCAACAACTTTAACTGACTGTCAATTAATGTGCAACACTGAAGCATTGTCTGTGTGACCTATATCAGCCTATACCCAGACTACACATAACAGATGCAACTGTATGTAAGGCCTGTGAAGCCATTAGTCCTGAAGCCCTGCAATACATGAGTAGAATAGGTCTCAAATGCAAAACCAGCCCCTCAGGAACTAAGGGGCGATATGACCATATATCCCATGAATGGATTTTAGTATGACTTTTGCATCTTGATGTTTTAGTCAGTGGCTTATACAAAACAAGCATTTGGTTTCATGCATAAACAGGTTCAGAATTTTCAATGTGCAATATCATGATATATATTGTAGCTGAAACAATTAGTTGATTAAACAATACAAATTTTTAAAAATCATATCATACCATCAGGAAGGCATCTGACCAGTCCTAAATTCTCTCTGCAGTATGACAATGAGCACTTCAACCTGAATGTCCATATAAGTCATTCATTCCTACCTCCTGATATGACACATAGGAGCACCCCCCCCCCTCCAGCAGTAGGAGATTTGCCCCAGATGACATGTTCAAAATCCAAGTTACTTAAATAACTAACTCCTTTATGATGTGACAATGACTTGGTAAAGGTTTGGGTGTTTTTGCAAACAGCTGCTGCAAAAGCATCATGTTCATTTTTAGGGAAAGATCGTGGTTTGGGTTAAAATAAATACTTTAGAGGTTAGAGGACCTTTGTTGTCATGGTCACAATAAAAAAACAGGTAGGTAAAAGAAACAACGCTGACTATGGGTTTGAAACAGGAAACAAACAGACCCCCTTTTGCCTTTCTTAGACGGTTCAAAGAACAGAAACTAAAGAGATTGTGAGATAAAGTGGAGGCCTTTAACAAAGAGCCTG
This sequence comes from Lates calcarifer, assembly GCF_001640805.2. Classification (NCBI taxonomy): domain Eukaryota; kingdom Metazoa; phylum Chordata; class Actinopteri; family Centropomidae; genus Lates; species Lates calcarifer. The sequence goes on along the minus strand of NC_066856.1, from coordinate 3,543,602 downwards.
CTTCAAATTTAAGTGCAGACTGTTGAATTTACACACCTTACAACACTGAGCCTCACAGATGCTCTTAGATTAGCAGGTCTGCAGATCTTTATGTGCAGAGGAGACCAATGGTAATCCTTGTTTTGTAGGTCCAAAAAGATACACAGCCTCTTAAAAGCATGCTGTTCCAGCCTAGTGGACTTTATATCTTCATGGTTTTCCTGTGCTGTTTGTTCGCAAGTTCCAGATCAGTTATACTACAATGCAAAGAACATCTATTCCTTAATCCTTTGGCTGTGACATTTGGGGGATTTTACTTTTGTTTTACAAACAGTACTATGTGCAATACAGATCAACTCTGACCCACACATTTTTTATGAATATTTAGGAGTTTTTGGGAGATTGATTTACTGGAACAAAAGAGGTGGGGCTGCTCTGAGGATTATAGACTTACAAATCATTCCTGTTTTGCATGTTTTCCCTATGATGTCATGGCAACCAAGCCCACCCAAATGATACTTCCAACCTACGTCAGCTGATCATCAAATACTAATAGACAAAAAGCACAGAACTCATGCAAAAACTCCATCTATGTTACAGGTGGAGCCTCGTTTCATCACCAGCACTGAGCCATATTTCCCAGCAGGACAGACTCCATAAGCATCTGCTTCCAATAGCATCTCAACCCCCCAACCCTTCCTCATCCACTAAGGGGGTCTGTGGGAGGCAGCAGACCCACTGGACTCATCTGACGCTCCAGCCCCAGTCCTCCAGACCGGGGCCCCCAAAACAATGATGTAACACCCAACAGGCTTATGTAACTAACCTCTGCTGGCAGTTTCTCACTCTGAAACACAGAAGGTGGAGACGCTGGGAACACTCACAACAAATAAGTACACTGGACTGTTATTCATTGTGTGCACAGGCACTTTGACTGCACACTGTTCAGGCGACTCAGAGGCTTTTCCCTCTCATAACCAGAGATAAAACATCATCAACAAACCAACCAAGAGTTCAGATCTCTAGTTACTATATAGGCCTACTGTACACATCCATCTATGGGCACTTCTAGTATCATGTTGACCAGTGTTGTTACATACCATGCTCCAAATTGTTTGTTTATAGGCATAGGTCATGGCAGCAGTCACACTAGAATTTAGCCCTGAATTTCTGATGCAAGCTGTCTCTGGTCCCAAAGTCCTCTCTCACAGCAGACAGTGAGCAGGGAAAACACAGGTGTAATCAGTGTCATTAACGACAGCTCAGTTCCACTGAGTGTGCCTCTATGCCATTCTTACCAGGGCCCTAACAGAACACGGTCGTTATTTATGTAATTAATCACACCTGCACTATTCCTGCTATGACATGTCCAAATATCCTGTTAAAGCTACAAGCTCTCATCCAGGTATATATTTACAATTTAAATGTATGTAAATATTTGCGGCTGGCAGATTTACCTCCCAAAGTTCTTAGTAATTTTGAAACATTGTGTCCTTCATTTCACACAGAAATAGAGAAACACAGCTTTTTCATATCTAGCCAGCAGACATGGATTTTGTTAGCTAAACTGATGACTGTCACCAGCAGATTTCATCAGCTAGCTATTAGCTTTCTACTGTACTAGTATTAGCATATGAGTGCATTCACCTTCTAGTAAATTATCTTACTATGAGGCTAAAGCCTCATGTCCCTGCCTCCTCAACAGCTGATGATTCATGTACAAGACATAGAAATACATTGCAGCATTGTTCTTATATAGAGTTGTGAAATGTGACAAGGATTTTCAGATGCCCCTGGTTCTGGAAGTAAAGTTCCTATTCATTTTTCCCATTGACAATGTTAATGACTTAGAGTTGGGGCACTTCTAAAGCATGGATCATGAAACTCTCCTGGTCCAATCATCAGTCCAAATGATTTACAGCTGTGTTAGAAAATATCAGGTTCTTTGACAAGAAGTCAAAAGGTACTTAAGCTTGTGTATATAAAATGACCTGTGACTGCTTTCTTGTCCAATGGTTCCTTGTTATGTAAGACTAACACCTTTTTCATTTTCAACCACCGCTGCACACACAAACACTAAAATAAGCCTCCTTAGGCTGAAAACAAGACATCTTATTGGAGACAAGCTTTGTAGGCTAGCAGTCTGCTGGGTTGGAAATAATGTGCACCCACAGCTTTATGCCATTGCTACTCAGCTAATCACAGCAGATAGGTTGGAGGCTAAATCATCACTTTGATCCCACTCCACTGGAATTTCCATTATTATTTCACTGACAATGAAGAGCTTTTTTCCACTAAGACTGTTTAGCATGTTGTTCCTTGTTTTGTAGGCTCAGGCTATGAGGGCCTCCAGGTCAGGCTGATAAGCCGACCTTTAACTTGGAAAAGGAAATGTGTCTGTTTTCACTTCATCCTTGGAAAAAGCCATATCCCATGTAAGGGGAGACAAAAGCTATGAATGCAATTTATGACATTGGGTAGGCCCGAGTCTAAGCTAAATTTTGATCGGATGTTGATATAAGTCAAGCTAGACAACAGCATCCAAGTAGACGAACATGAACAAAGGGAAAGGTTTCCTGTTGATACCTGTGAAAACATCTGACTGTTGTTTAAATGAATCAATATCCTCAGCAGATTACATTATACCTGGTCCACTATGGGAAAACAGCACCAAAGCTTGGCATAAGGAACTGATTCAGTTAAGAGTTACTAGTTCAGAAAATCTGTGGGAAAGCAGAAAATACAAGTCAACTGGCTTGATCAACCTAAAGCCATGCCTCTCTCTAACAATTAGAATGATCAAGCACAAGGTACTTAAGTGTTGTCACAATCCCTCTGGGTTCACTGACCTCACATCTTGAAGGTCCTGCACTTCCAGTGTGCAGGAAAAACACATAAGCAGCCCTCCAAATCAACCAGAGGTTATTTATTTTGGTAAATAATAAGCACCAGACTACCTGCCAAATACGAAGGACAGGAAAGCACTTGGACAGTGCTTTGAGTATATATGTTGATGTGTGTTTAAGATACCCTAGACTACATATGAATTCAAATTCTCAGCTGTAGCATAGCCTATTCTACACTGGTTACAACAGACATAGCCAACTGTACAAACTTACAGTGCAATGATGTATTTGACATAAACTGTTGCAAATCATGGTAATATGCAGGGTGCTTTAAAGATAAAGAAACACATAATCAGAAAGCATCCTTTCTGTCAGTATATTTGCATTTACCACACCAAACATCATATGAAAAATTACATTTTTAAGCTGCTTTGCTCCTCATCACCGGTACAGGACAAACTGAAGGTGACTTAAGACCTTTCAGCAGTCATCGATGTCCTCTGGTTAATTCGGCGGGCAGATACTCCTATACGCAGCACTTCACTTTAGAATATTATTAATTTTAGCATTTGGAAACGGCTGATGACAGCCCATCCCTGCGTACTTTAGTAGAGAAAACACTATGGGGATAACTTACGTGCCAATCATAAAAGTTGAAATTTCGCCTTAATAACCGCTGCATGGTGTGTAGGATACATGCCGAAATAAAGACTATATTGTACCGATACATATAAGACTGTGCCGACTTCTACTTGTTACGCATTTCTGCGGACGAGCAACGCAACAAGCAATTAGCGAATTCTTCAACGCAGTTTGGCGTTGCATTCTCTACCTACCGTGAAGCGCACGCACCGAGGCAGACCAATGTCCTCTCCCCTCTGCTCTGGTATTGAATGTCATGTACACTGTAACATAATATATATCTGGCGCCGAGAGATAATAAAATAGTCTATTGTGGCCTTGGGTCCGGGTCTTTAGTTTCACAGGTTGTCTAAATGCTGACACATTACTCCACCTTTTACTTTCCCGGTTGATGTGATGTAAGCCTCTGTGGATGGTGTCTTGTAAATAACCTCCACCTGCCGGAGGATGGGCTCACCTGGATGTGCACTGTGTCTAAAGGATCGCACGCTTAACAGCACACTATTTCTTAATATTTTAAGAATTACATTTCAGAGGAGTCATCCTAAAAACACAATCTGAACTCTGCAAAGTCACAGGCGACATTAGTAACGTGCTTTGAGGCAGGTTATCGCGTTGACAGACTTGAAACTTCGTTAAACTCCTGTTCTCCTGCCGTTGCATCAAAACCAACCAAGCAGACAAAATGTGTTAGTCCTTCTCAGGTTAGAAAACAACAAGGGGCTTGGATTTCCATGCACTAAACATTCAATCAGACTCACTTACCCACTCTGTTCCTGGAGGAAAGAACTAGTTTGTAACGGCTGTTAAACCACCACCAAAAACCAACTCCTGCAAGATCCCGCGGACTCACACGAGCACGCACACCCGACTGTCATTCACACAGATCCGATGCAGCCTGCTCTAACTTCTGCACTCCCGTCAAGTTAACAACAACAAAACGAGTTGCTGATGGGATTTTCAAAATAAAAGCCCAGTTGAAGTTGCTCTACATTCACAGTGGATAGCCGTGACCAAATTGGCTCATTATTGTACAACTGGTTTCAGCTTAGTTCATGAGATACTGTTCTTGATATTGTTGATATTGTTGTATATATTCTTGATCTATGTATTTCTGTGTTTTTTCTGTGTAGGTCAACAATCTTTTTGCTCTTATCTTGTCTGAGTCAGTCATCATTAAAACATATGCATTTCAGAGTTTATCCAGAGTTTTTTATATTCCACTTCAATTTTCCTCTCGTTTGTTGTAGATTACTGTAGTTTCACTTGACAGGAAGAGGGTGACAGAACAGTGTATTAATTCATTTATGCAGTATTGTATTTGAGTATGACTCACAGTTGACTGTCTCATTCACAGCTGTCCAAATGATTCCAATGATGCCACAGTCTCTGCATACAACACTCATCTTTTCCTCGTGGGTCATTTCATGATTTTATTTTGAAGGCCAGATAACATTAGCATTGATCTTAATATTCTCCTTACACTCTTGTCTATCTTGACTCAGCTCTTTCCTGTGACAGGACTGAATTCTTTCTGTTCAGCTACACTGTAATCACCTGTGGTCAGACCAACAGCAGAGTATAGCTTCTTCTAAACCTAAACACATTGTACATTTAATTTCCTCTTTACTGTAAATCAGTCCCAGGTACAGCAGGTCCTCTTTCTCTATTTGTCAGTGCAATTTTCTCCTCATCTGTCTATTAATATTCTCCAGCCTGTCTCTCTGCACATACACAGACACACACACATTCAATGTGTCTTTGCTAGAGCGAATTATGAGGTCAGCCTCGATGCAACAGACAATCAATTCCCAGTCTGCTCTAATGGCAGAGTTAACAGCCCGCATAGCCTGTCCATTAAAACCAAGCCCAGATAAACATTCAATTTGACCACAGTTGGAGCTGCTCCTATCTCTATGACTGCAGCACTTAATAGGCTTGTAAAATGCAAAATGCTGGTGGTGAATAGATCGCCCTCTCTTGTTGTTACACCCGACTGAAAGAGAGGATACATTATTTGGAGGTTTAGGTCACAGCTTTCCATCAGATGTGAGTTGCTACATAGGAAAGGTAACCATGTGACTTTGTTTGGCCGACTTGTCACCTCTGCTCTTTGTTCACTTTGCCTCCTTTGAATAGTCTCCATAGTGGCGTGTTTCGCGGCACGTTGCTATGGGAAACGGGCCAATGGCAAACAAATGATCCCCAACCACAGTCAGAATGGCTGATGAGCCTGTAGTGAACATGAAACTCACCAGCAGCCATATGGAAAACACAGAGAGGAGTTAATTGGGTGGGTGGGGGGGGGGGTTGGATCTGCAGGTTGGTAACAAAGCCCACACGTTTCAGTGCATCCCTTCTTTACTGTGGTGATATTCTAAGTTATGCAGCATTGTGGTTGCAAATGTGGGCCACAAATGTGGTATCTTTATCATGCGTTAACCATGAAAGATAGAGGACTCTTTGTTGAGGAATGAGGAATCTCATACACAATGCTTTTGTTGCTGCTGCAACTGCTACCAAATACCTTTCACAACACTGAAAAGGATGGCAGACATGTTGTTGAATAGTGCATTCCATAAATTCCAGTAGCTAAGATGTGAATATTGTAAATCAGACACACATACGGGAGATGGGCAGACCACAGACCGCCAAGTGAACAGGGCACCAGTTCTATCAATGAACATACTGACCTGTATGTATCATTACAGACTGAAACATAAGACATTAGGCTAAAAAATGTAGTATGTCTTCATAGTAACTATTGAAAAGTAGCAACAACATCTCTCTTCTTGTTTTAGATGTCCATGATACTGTTTTGCTATATCCCCTGATTTGTAATGTAAACGTTAAAGGCCGCTCTCTCCGATAAAAAGTCTTCTAAAGGCTTGTTGACTTCCTGCATTTCATTATTAATCTCGTCTGCAACCATACGTCTCTGTTGTATTGATAACCTCCTGTCAGTGCTTCACCCAGACGTTTCTGATTCATGTCTCTGTCTTCCACAGTCAGTGTTTGTTCTGTCGCCTTATAGGTACATGCAGCAGAGCAACATCACCATTCATTTGAAGTTACAAACTTGGATAGAGTTCAACATTCTCTCTACTTTTCTCTCTAAAGCTCTGCTTTAGACTCCTCCAAGTGCTTAGCTGCTGAATGTTCCATTATGTTCACCAGCTCATTACAAACTATGTCTGTCTGCCATGTGCTGCTGGGCAGATAGAGTGGGGTTTATAGAATCTTTTTACTGAACACCTGCTGGGACTGAAGATGAAACCAAAGCAAAACAATGAGCTGACACAATCTAAAATGCTTTGTAAAGCTGAGTGTTCCTTTGGCTGCGATGGCTGGGAATCGAACCCAGGTCAACTGCTTGGAAGGCAGCTATGCTCACCACTATACCACCATCGCTGTGTAATCTAAGCCAACCTACCATTACAAAATATTGATTAGAGCAGGTTTAAGTTTCTTCCCTTCCAGATCAAGAGTCTAAGTATGTTATATAGCTTGTCAAGCCTGCAGAGGCAATTTTGTGATTTGTGATTTTGACCTGCATGAATAAAACTAACTTGACTTGACTAAAAATGTACCAGCAGGTTTACAACAGGCTCTGAAGGAGTTTTTACAAATCATTATCACAGCAAGTCATATAAGGTAACAATAATTTTTCTTTTCCCTTTCCCCTTGTGGTCTATTACATTTCAAGCCATCAGATTAGTGTGTGTTTGTGTATTTGTGTGCTCTGTACTGTATGCTTGCATTACCCCACGGTCAGTACTTGGTCAGATATCCCATAATGGTCTCTTGGAATAAGATGAAGGCCAATTATGGTAATTTCACTTTCTTGACTGTGGGAAAGCGTATCATGAGATCCATATTACTGTTCTGACTGTAGCCCCCTCAGCCTGACAGAAATATAGTCTGCCGTGTTTTCTAAACAGGACCAGGTTCTCCGGCACTTCAGGAGCGGTCTGATGGCAATTCCATTTGGCACTCAATGCACGAGAAACACATCTGGCTCCAGCAGCAGCCTTTGAATTTGTGACGTTGCACACATGGGTTTGGCATCTATCAAACAGCAAGGGCAACCACGAGGTTCTCAAACATCACATAAAACAGACAGGCTGAGTGAAAGCCATCTGAAAAACATCATCACATCATCACAGAAGAGTCAAAGCAGAAGAGTTTAGAGTCAGTCTGGGATAGTAATACCTCCACTGAAGATTTCCATCTGATGCATCAGTCACTTTAACCTTTACTTTTCAGGCTCAAATACTGTCTACTATATTTTTTGTGTGCAAGTGGAAATTGTGGCTGAAATGTAAAAACAGTTTGTACTAGCAGTTGCTGGACCATGAATCTCTAACAAAAATTATTGGCAATCCAACAAATAGTCATTAAGATATTTTACTGGATAAGTCAAAACTTTGACCCCCTGGTGTTACTGGATGAAAGGTCAGGGAGATTCATCATCTGGACACCATGGATATTTGCATCAAATTAATGGCAATCTATCAGAAAGTTGTCTAAGATGTTTCAACATCAAAGCAAAAATGTAATGAATAGTGACACTAGAGGCAAAGTGTTGGGCTCAGCAAAGTCAGCAAACTTCATCTTCAGGAGTCCATACCTTGTTATGGACCAAAGGCACATTGTGACCTGTGACTGTTCCTTTACATTCATTACTGAGAACACTGCTCTGGTTTTAAATTGATGAAAAAAATATGTTATGCATGGAATATTTTTATTGACCTCCATCAACAGTATATGTAAAGAAGAAAATAATAATCCAATCTGGAAGTAATTTGTAGGGATACAGAGCTGCAGATACCAACCTCTGTTTATCACATGACTGATGTTTCACACTGAGGTCACATGACAACTGAGTCAACACCATCACTGAGTGAAGACAAAGCTGTTAGGTGGAGCTTCAGTTTAGATTATTTTGGTTACATAAAACATTCTTATTCACTGAGTACTTCTGTAGAGGGGTCTGAATGAGGACTGAATCTTTTGCAACAGATATGTTGTCAGTGTCCGCACATTTTTATTTGTTTGTTTGTTGACATGTAAAAAGTTAACAGCAATCTTTTGTCACTTCATTTTCCATCCAGTATTCCAAACTTCTCTCCCCCTCAGAAAGCAGTGTTTCTATTTAGCTCCTTCAGTGTTACATAAAAATGTTGGCTGGAAAATACAGTAATGTCATAACTTTTACCCTATTACCAAAAGACTATTATCACTGGTTGCTGAGGCTACAGCAACCATGTGCAAACTGGCTGAATGATGCATCTGTGTTTTCAGAATGGCTCTCATCTACCCACACAATGACACTGGTAAATATGTCTGATAAAGATTATTACTGTGAGCTGTACATGCCTGAAATGCAAATACTCCCCCTGCATGATATTCACTACTTTTGTTCCCTGTCTTGCACAACACTCAGTGATATTGCATGTCTTTGTTGAACTTGCTGATGTTTGGGAGCATTAGGCGAGCTGGGTTTGTGTGGGTCTGTCTCATTGCTGCATGCCAAATGAGTGTGCATTCTTGGCATGGGGTTGTCTTGTCTGTTGTGCCGCTCCACCCCTCGTCAACTCTGTGACTAGTATAAGCCGCAGTAATGAGGTCAAACTAGAAGTGTGCTCTGGCTCCACAGGCTACACTAACAAGACCTCTTTCATTCCATTGTTCTATACATCTCTGGACGGACTGGACTGAACTCTGTGTTTCTGCACAGCTGATGTTTTAGATCCCTCCCTGCCGTTACTTTTAATTGCATTTTGCAGTATCAGTATTGATTGTGAGTTGCAGTGTCTGTTTTTCTGTTGATGAGAAAGATGCAGTGCATGCCAGTAAGTGCTCATAATGGCCATTTGAGAGAAATCAACAAGTGAAACAGGTTGTGGAAAAACCTTCTTCATCATCCATGTGCCTAATGATGGACTCCATCAGCCTCAGAGCAGGAAATGACCTGCAAAAAAAAAAAAAAGCTTGCCTGCTGAAAATTGCATACTTGTCAACAATGCACCATTTAAGTCCTGGAGAATCCTCACCCACTGCAATCTATATCTTGTGTTTTAATTACAGTGGATGCCCAAGATAGCTAAATGAGCTGTTATTCAGGGCCAACAAGGTACTCTAATGAGTATAATTTTGGACATCAGAAAAGCTATGATTGCACAGCACTCTGCTTGGATTTGAACTTTGTCCTTCTCACTATGGTGAAGGCCAGCTGAGGTTCTTTATGTTTCAGAGGAAGAAGAAAGCTCCATTTTTAGAATTTAGTTTCCCACAGCAATCATACACCACCCTCTCACCAGGGGGCTTGTACACCTAAGAGAAGCTATTAGATGGAAGCAGTACTTGTGACCCTGAACAAATACACTCACTCAGGTGAACTTTGCCTCACTTTGATTCACACCATGAAATGAGTTCTTTCAGTTAAGCAGTTTAGTGTGTTTAAGGCTTTTCGACACTCGCTGAAGGTGATGTATGGAATTCAAAATGGACTTGCTTGCACTTTTAAAAGGCATCCTACTGTATGTATAGTTAGAACTGAATAAAGTAAATGCTGATGAATTCAAGTTTAGCCTAAGACCAGATATATCACAAATATTTGATGCCAGTATAAATGTCAGAATGTGGCACAGCAATGCTTATCCATGTATCTTTGAGAAACACATTCTTGTAGCTTGGTGATATAGGGATGACTCAAAGTGCTGTCAGTAAGTCACAATAGCTCTCTGAGCTTCTTTCTGTTTTGCTGGACCATACACCATTTGTGTGTGTGCATGTGTCTGTGATGACCTATTGCAGGATGGATGTGATCCTGGCTGGTAAAATTTAATTCCAGACTGACCCCATAAATGTCTCCTACATATTAAATCCTTGCAATTACAAGTGCATGCTTACAGCAGCCTTAGGCAACAGCTCTGGCAGGAGATGGTGCTGCACTGTGGAAAAGGTTCAAGCTAACTTTGTCATTTACACTCAGGAAGGTGAGATTATTTGATTCATCTCAAAGGTAAATCAGAACAGTCATGTACCACTCTAACCACACTGGATATGCATTATTTGCAAATATTTCACTCACATTGCAGAAAAACAGGGTCAATCTCAATGCTAAACCATAGCTCTTTTTAATTTGGGCCTTTATTTATTTATTTATTTATTTGAAAGACTTTGTACAGTTTTAAAAAGATTTATACTAATGTACTTATGTTTTTAGGTGTGGCTGTGTAGTGTACATGTTTGTTTGGGTTTATCTTAAGCCACCAGTCAGATTTTGTTCATGATATGACTTTAGAAACACTTGAGGTTTCAGTGTCACACCATGTGACCTCACACACATGCTTTTCTTAGACAGCCATCCTCTAGTAGAAGTACAAATGAAAAACAGGTGAAAAAATTGTGTGCTATTGAATTGAGGAAAATATATGTCCGTTTTTTTCTAGGTTCGGTGTTTCTAAGATTACCAAGACCTGTGACGAGTCCAACCAATGAGATATTCACATCTGCAACTGATTATTGTAAAATAACAACAAATTATATGAGACAGTTTGGACGTAGGCCAGTGAGCATGATATAACTCACAGTAATTTTGAATAAGGTCATGGTTCATGGACAATCATAGACTTTTGTGCAATGATTGTGGCAGAAAACATACTCATACCTTTCAACAGTTAATCCATTTTTAAAACTATAATATTAGGCATATTCACAAATAAACCAGGGTGGATGAAAACAGCAAACTCTGGCTTTATAAAAATGACAGGAAAAAGTGAGCTCCTTTTTGTCTTTAAACAACATTTTTGAGACTAATGTGATGCAGCTGGATATACTTTCAGTCTGATCTAATGCAAATGGGTATATGGCATTAATTAACTGTGCCATGTCAGCATCATACACAACCTCTTCAGCCTTTGTGACCCTGTAGGCATGCCATGGCATATCAGTATCTATCTAATCACGCCTCGTTGTCCTCTCTTACCAAAGCAAAGTCACATGGAAAAATTAACAATATTTGGGAAAGCATGTGTCTCTGCAGCTCAAAGGACGAATAATGACAAACATATAAATAATGCAACAGCTCAGCAGGCTGTGCAGATTAGAGAGAGAACAGAAAACAATCTGCTTATTGCTTACAAGGCAGACTCGTGTTGATGGAAGGCTTTGCACGCAAGAGACAGAGGACAAGAGAAAACATGAAAGAATGGAGGGGATAACAAGATGAAAACAGGAAAAGAGGGGAGGAAACATGAGAGAGAGATGGCTGTCTGAGCAGTCTGAGCAGTCTCAGAACCAAACCTGAGATTACACAAATGAGCCAAAGTGAGGCCTTTTCTCTCCCATCACCTTTTCATAGGTTACGGTTAAATTACACTTGAGCATGTAGTAGTTAGGGTAACTCCTCACAAATACGACAACACTGCCCTGTGAGTGGATGTGTATTGGCCTGATAATCAGACTGACAGACCATTTCTATCATTCATTCTGCCATTGTGTTCATGTTAGCTGTTGGGGCGGGGTTGTTGATCAGTGGCAAATGATGTAGCCGTCCCTCCAATGCAATTTTCAATCATCACAATGCTAGCATGCTAGGAGATGTTCACGTTTCAATATTTTAATATTAGCAGTATTAGAATATCTCTGTGTAATGTGAACTGTGTTGCTCATAGTGATGAACCCACAGAGAATTATTATTATTTTTTCAGCTTATTGCTGTGATTTTACAGTTGGTAACTTGATTGAATGAACTTTTGGTTCATTGTCACAGCTCTCATCAACCTTATTTTCCATTTTGAGTTAAAAAGCCCTGATAAACCCATTGTACACAACCTTAGGCTGGCTAACAGAAGAACAGGTGACCATGAAGCAGCTAAAGAGCCATAACTCAGCTGTTAATGCTGTTTTGTGTCTGCTAAATATGTTAATAGTTGACTGTTTGCCAATATGTTTGCTGAGAGGTTAGCATAGATGGTCTGATTATGTATCTGCCCAAATGAAGTTACTTATTCTTATATTATATATATCTTATATTATATATATTATATTTTATTACTTATTCTTAGATTAGTAAATTTTGAGTTTGATTTGAAAAAAGAAAAAGAACTGATAAAATGCCAATGTTGTTCTCAGAACTTGTTTCATTGCACAATTTAAGAACTGCTATGTCTGTCAATTGACTGACAACAGCTACACTGCTTACCATTTTTACTGCCATGTTTTTGTCACCAGGGACATTATGTCCTAATTCTTTATTACAGCTACAGAGCTCTGATTCACTCAACTGTTTTTCTTACTGAGGAAACAGCTGTCATGGTACAAAACTACACACATATTTCAATCAAAGACAAAAATCCTATTTGTGGACAACAAATCAGAGGGGTGGGACCAGGCTGGGTTTGTAGGTCTTGGTCTTATTTTCTCAGAATGTGAATGTTTGGATCTATTTTGTGTGTCTGTTTGTGTCTCAGTTGGTCTGTTTGTGTGAGCTAGTTTATGTTTCCTCGGCCTGTGTGTGTTTGTATGACAGTGTGTGTGTGTGTGTGTGTGTTTGTCAAACAGACAGTGGTCCACAGATATCCGACCACTCTGGCTCCACAGCTGCTCCGTCACTGTCAGATCTTGTCAGCAACACAGCGGCAGCCCAGCTTCTCTGTCGCTGCCTCTCTGTCTGTTGGGTTGCCAGATCCAGGGTGGTCTGCACCACACTCATCTCGCCCTGTCCGCCCTTGTTGTCAGGGGGATTATGCAGATTTAGGAGTACTACCTCATTCCTTCACCTCTCCTCCTCAGTCCATCTATCCATCCCCTCCTCACTCTCCTCTCACCACCACTCATCCCAGCTACGGAAATGTCCTTTCCATTAATGTCAGAGCAGCTGGCTCTTCGCAAAGAGATAAAATTTCCATTGTGCCTGTGATAAATGTCAAACATGCTAGTTAAAGCTATAATACAAGAATTACAAGCTATGGTGACGTATCTCAAGAAAAAGTTTCATAGACTTTTGGAAAGAAATCAAAGAATCAAAGAAAGAAATAAAGTGTTATAAAATACACATTGCTATATGCATAATGTTCTTTTTTATTTATGCATATACTGTGTCATTCTTACATGAAAAACATTCACCTGATTCACCACCCTCAGACTACTGCCTCTTCCCAAAGATGAAGAAGGAGCTTGGTGGTCATTTTGACAGCGATGATGACGTCATCGTTGCTGTGGACCATTTTCACAGACTTGCAATTTTCAGTCACCCAAAACAGAAATACCACAAAAGTTATTAACTTCACGACAAAGTGTCTGCAGAAAGCATTGAGTTGCATGTACATGCAATGAGAGCTGTTTAACTCATCTCCCTCTACCTCCGGCCACAAACTTATCAATTCCACCCTAATATAACAATGAGTAATGTATTTCACTTTATTTCTTTGTTTGGTTTGTTTTCATTTAGGCATTTTAAACCTCCCATACAGTCTGGGCTACAGCTCTTGTATGGGACACCCAAAAACACAGAAAATTATTTTAAGTAAAAGAAAGGTTTTGAGGTTTGGGAAAGGATTACGCACTTGTGGCTTCTCTGTTTCTGGCTGCTCTGGCTATGAAGATACTGGAGGAGACCATGGTTGTCATGGTAACTTAATTGTGACTTAGCCAACTCTTTATGGCCAGACACAGACAACGCTTGAATCTTGCACCAGTTAGAGAGTTAGAAAAATCAAAGCGCACAGAAAAAGAAAACAGTATTCTTGGCTGTAGATGTTCTTACAAACATTCCCTCAATGTTTTATGTTACACTGTCATAATAACAGTGTTCAGGTTTGGCATCTTCTAATCTTTATCTAACTTAAGTCGGGATCACAGCAGAGGCGTTTCATGCTGTGGGTTGTTTCTGGAGTGCAGCAGACAGGAACAGGTCATATGATCAACCTGAGGATGGCTCAGACTGTCAGCCCAGTTATTGGCCAGCTATGTGGAAAGAAGTCAAATCTAAGTTTAATGACCACACAGCCATAACTGGAGGAATTTGCTTGTGGTGAGTGCAGCTCTGTTTCCAATGCACACAACCCACATGAACACATGATACATTAACAGTAGCCTACTGTACATGCTGTACATATAATGTGGACACTGACAAGAATAATTCCTCTGAATTAATTCAATGTATAGCAGAATGTAGGTATGAGTGGGCAGTGAGTTGTAGAATGTAGCAGGGGGCGTCAACTTAAATAACAATCTCTGCTGAGAACCAAGCAGCCTGAATGTTGTATGAATCAACATGAAGCCACAGGGCAAATATGGAGACGCGTGGTAATACATTACCATGAAATAGTTAAATAATTCAGTTGTATTCTTATTTCTTGTTGTTTTTGTTTTCCACTAATATCATAGCAATGAGATGAATTTTTGAATTTATAAAAAGATTTCACAATTTCATGGTTGTGTTACATGTCTTGTCAGTTTTTATTCACATATCATTTAGTTCATTGTCTTATTTAATCAATTAAAACAAAACATTTCTGGTCTCCATGGATCAAGGTACAAGTGTAGTTTCACTTAATGTGTTTGTCATTATGTGAACCTTGATTACAGCATGATTACAGCTCATGTATGATTCAAAGTGTTTGGTAATGTAAGGTAAAATTGTCTTTGTATTTTATTGCTCTATGCCAACAGAACTTTTTAGGGCTATTTACCTAATGCAGGAAGAGAACCACTCAGTATCATTTACCACTCTGTGTCCTCTAGTGGCCTTTGTACATCTCACTCACTGGGTATAACGATAAGCCTAAAAGATGTGAAATGTACTGTAACAGCACCACATGACACAAATGCAATGATACAGTTTCCTTTTCCAAACTCAAGTTCTTGTGTGATTGTGGGAAGATGTAGGTCCTTTAGGAATAAGAAAAAAAAGTGTACATTAATTTATGAAGCTGTGACTTGTGTGTGAGTGAAACCACAGTATTTTCTTTATGGAAAATTCCATAAGCAGTGACATATGCATGCACTGAAACTGATGCAGATGTGTGAAAGACCAGTAGTGAAACTCAGCACTGTAACAATATTTGAGTTTCTTAAGACTTTGCAGATTATGATTATGAAGTAGAGATCTTGTGTTTTGACAAGACAAACCTGAGTGGTTTGTATCTCTAAACAAACTCAGCGCTAAGGTCTCCCCAGTTCATCCATAATCCATGGTTACGCCAATGCTGAATGGCTGGGAGGCTTTGTACTGTTTGTGGCCCACTGTTAGCCAAGCTGAATAATTAAAGACAGAGGTTTCCTCTCTGTTGCCGTACAGTGTGTACCTTGGTAATTTACATACTCAGTGAGGTGGAGATACAAAAGGGAAGGGTCTTACAAAGTAGCAGCTTGCTATGCAGGACTTGGATGCTACAATACACTGTTCTTTTAAGAGTGTGGCAGCTGGTGTTGGTACACAGTATGTTATGTTATATAAAGTTTCTCAGCTGGCCAGGCATTCATGTTACTCATCTGGGTGTACTTTCCCAAAGTGAGGTAACGTTTTTCAATCCTCTCTCCCCAAACTCTCAGAGCAAATAATTTTGCAATGTCATTTCAAGTGGGGCTGTTTTGTGAGTTTTCATTCCAGGAAATCACAACTCTGTCCTTCGTTTTCTTCATTTGATCTGTGCCAGATGTTGCCCTCACTCTGCATTTTCTCCACCGTTCAGGCAGTCCAGCTAATAAAAAATGCTGCTTTCTGCTCTCTCTGAGCCCCTCTCACCACACTAACAGACTCTGTGCTGCGTTGCTTAGCCATGATAGAGACCAAACAAAAACAAGTTTTCTGATTTTTGACCACATGTGAGAGAAAGGGTGGAGGGGAAGATGATGATGTCAGTGACAGGGGTTGGGTAGCTTCTTCCTTAGGCCCTTGACCCCTCTCACTGAGACACTGGAAACATTCTGTCAAATTCCTCAGTGGAAAGACCACAGTGGTTTAACAACAGCTGGATCTCTGTGGTCAGCTGACACACACTGGAGCTCTAACATTGTGAGGAGAGACAGATTGTGTAACACTGAGAAACTTTAGTAGACAATGGAGTGATCCTGCTACTGCCTGATGTGCAAAAAAAAAAAAATGCTGTTCAGGTGTTTGGCAGTGAGAGCTTGTTCTCACCACAAGATCAGTGATTTTCTCTGAGTCTTAGCCTGCAGACAACATGTGTGTTTACATGTTGGATCATTTTGCCAACCAGCATAGTCGGATGGGTGGAGCCCATTATTTTATACCTATGGGAGAGTGTTTCAGGATGGGACATTACTGTTTATGAACACCCACCTGAATGAAGCTTGATTGCACTCCAAGATGAGAGGTTATGATAATTTCCACCTCAGTGTTTTAGCCCATTCAAAGTGCCTCATAAATTAAAATTAAAGGGTGAACGTCTTGCCAAATTATGGTGATTATTGAGACATACTAAAAAGCTACACACATTTGCTTGTGGACTAAATTGCATACCCAGGTCAGCTGTCCACAATGAATGAGCTGCATGACACCAGGAAGGAACCAGGACTCTACCTTATCTTACTCATCTGACAGATCAGGTTGAATTTTTGTTCATTTATAGTGGAATAAAAGTCTTATTTCACAGCAAATATCTGGTCAGGTAATAGTAGAAACGAGATGTGCTGAACTCAGCCTTGCAAGTAACATGAGTTCAGAATGTCTAGGACACATATGGAATGATAGATTGAAATAATTAAAACTGACAAACATACTGTTTTTAGCTAAGAACGAGATATATTCATTGTTCCTCTCTTTTCTCAAGATTATAATTGATCAAATTCTTTATTTTTCCCTCTTTCTCTTCAAATGTTCATTTGAATGGGACTGATGTATCTGTATATATACATAGTATATATGGACATGTGTATGTATGTAGATATATAGACATTTTCTCATTCATGCTAATTCTATACAACAACATTTATGTGCAAGTATGAAATTATAATTAACATACATCATATATCATGGATCACCAGATCAGATGTTTAATTCTGGTGGCCTTGGTGTTTTATTGGTACTGTTGAATACCAATAAATCAGAGTAACTGTTAAAATGAAAATGCCATCACCAATATCAACCCAGGGGGCAATAAAACATTCTGACGTCACACCAATTTGGTCAAACCTTGGCCACACTCCCGCAGACCTGTGCACGTGGTTTAAGATACTCTCGTTTAAAAAGTAATGGCGGCAAAACAAACAAACAAACAGACAACATCAAATGTAAAAATTCGTCTACGACCGAAACTAGTGGCTGGTATTTCAGTTGTCGAAAGGCCAAGAACGAAACTTGTCGGCAGGTGAGTAGCTGAGCTAACGCTAGCAAGACGGAGCTCGAATCATGTTTATTTCAGCCTGTTACCTCCTCTCTCTGCTCCTCTACAGCTCGCAGTAACTGTGATTTCTGAAATGGAAACCGTTTGATAAAAGTAGGTTGCGAGAGAAAACAAGGTTGAGAAAGTTGATAACTGTAAGCTGTAATATGCTACTACTACAACTATCTGTGAAATTGTACAGTAGTCAGTCAAGTGTCTTTCAACCTCCACAGTCATTAGAAAAACACACACCACTACCACTGAATTAACTTCCATTTCCCCTCTTTTGCATGTTTAAGGTTTAACAGTAAGGCCAACATGAGGAAGACTCTTAGTTTGTGTGAGAGGTGAGGCCCTGATGAAGCTTCACTCCACCTTGAAAGGTACACTTCATCACACTCTGTTGCTTTTCGTGTGTTACAGTGACTACATGTCAATTAGTGGTGGGTTACCTCACAGTGACTTTTAGAAGAATTTATATTTAATCCTTTATTAAATAGATTGTATCCCTGAAATAGTGATCTCTTTTTCAAGAGACTTCTGTACAAGAAACATACATAACCAGTTGAAATGTGGACAGACACAGATCATTCACTCACATGGGTTTCACATAGATAAACAGTTACTAGTTGAACTACAAAGACTTTAGTGGAATCTCTTTAAACTTGATATAAAGTGTGATAAAATGCACTGTGATATACAGAGTCGAGAAGCCTTAGTGGACACAATATCACCACAATCAATATGAGACATAATTGTAGATTCTACAATGGTCTTACCACTGGCAAAAGAAATGTGTTTCTATGTACAAATCCAATTTTGATCATCAGTTTGCTTGTCAGGTTGCTCTCACAGGTCTGGTGAATGTGAATTACTGCCATCTTGTGGCAGTTTTTTGGATAATCTACCGACGTTCTCAGAGACAACAATATTCCACAACATATCCCAAGTTGAGGTTTATTTTAAATAGACAAACCAGTTGCTCTTTCAGTGGTTTGTGTGCAGACACAGCAGTCATTTCTTTACTGCATGATGTGCTCAGAGTATAGTGTGGTTTCTAGTTTTCTCTTCATCATTAACTCTGAATCTTCCTGCAGTTCATTTACAATAGTTTCTCAGCTATGATCATTCTGTTGCCTTTGAATGAGTGTTACTATTACAAAGTAGTTATGAGTATGGTTGGCAATATTTGTTTGTCAGGTCTGTGCATGTGTGTGTGTAAAGTTGTACAGGGGATGTAGCTCAGTGGTAGAGCGCATGCTTTGCATGTATGAGGCCCCGGGTTCAATCCCCGGCATCTCCATTGAATTTTATATTATCAACGATGAAGCTTTGAGTACATCTTGCATGTACTGAAATAATTTGTAAGTTGAAAGCACTTTACACAGAAGAGATATCAAAGTAGTACAGTTCACATGCATGAGCACAGCCTAAAATGAGAAACACCCTCTGCTAGGGGAACTCTAGATTTCTTTTTATGTGTCTCTAAAACATGTATTTCAGTGCAAGGTCTCTGTTGTTACACCAAGACTGAAGAGTAACTCTGCAGGTTGAACTGTAGTGAAGAATATGTGATAAATGTATGCTCCTCACACCCACCAAAAACTGCTTGTGGTGATTGTTGTTATAGCAAAATGTTTAAGGTGATGGACTAGAGCTCCAGTGGCACCTCCCAGTGCAAGTTTGAAGCCTGCTGACAGTGTTAGACGGTTTTTAATAGTGGGGGCCAGAAACAGTGCATAGTTCTCTACTTACAGACACTACTGAGTTGTGAGCAATGTAAAACAAGGTGAAACCTTGACTGAAAATATGGCTGTTGGGGGATCTTCTGTATTCTGTATCAAAATCTCCTCTATAAAAAATACTAAGCCTATAGTGTACTGATATTTCAATTATACTTAGTCTAAACAGAAGTGGCTAATCCATTATAAACACACCAGTTTAAAATTGACCTTATCCCACATGGTGTTTTGAACATAACTAATATTAAATACATTTACCTGTCTATTATACATTCTCAGTTGTGATAAACCATTCACAGAACTGTGGCTCTGCCAATTCAGCTGCAGTATGTTAGTTCAGTGTCTTTATCAGCAGTTCAAATCCTGCCATACACCAGAGCGGATGAGTAATATTGCAACAGAAGGCTGTTTGGAGGACTTTCTTCACATGGCTCGAGGTGTGAATGGGGTTAAATCACCTGGTTAAGGATCTCAAGGTCTTGTTACAGTTGGCTGATCGTTGTAGGCCACCACCTCTGTTTAAAGATGGATGTTCCAGATGGACATAGATGGCCTCTTCTACACCTCTCTCAAACCATCTGTCCTCTCTATCCAAAAAGTGGACATTATTGTCCTCGAAGGAGATCACATAATCTTATAAAGATCCCCCACCAAACTTTGACAATAAGAAAATACTCTTGTGAAGGCCTCCGTCAGTGCAGTGGTTACAAAGTGTGGTCATGTGAGCATTGGTGGTTCAGTGGTAGAATTCTCGCCTGCCACGCGGGAGGCCGGGGTTCGATTCCCGGCCAATGCAACAGGCTTTTTATTCAGTGTAGTTGTACATGTTCAAACATGTGTTTAATGCAATGTGAATTGCAGTGCACCTTGTAACCTAGATCTTGTAATCATGTAGCTTAGCGTTACTATAGACCATCATGATTTTGTGCTTTGTCTTTATCAAAAGTGAAAATCATCTACTAATATGATTAAGGTGTTTTAATATTGAGGGGTGCAGGAGGACACACAATCCTTAAGTGTAGTTGTGACCACGTCAGGCCATTTTGACACGGTCAAGCGAGTCGTTTGGCTCACATGAGCCCAGGTGTGACTCGTTGGTCGGTCGTTGCCCCACCTTGACGTCATGTGAGTCGTTAGGGTCACACGGCTCGAGGTGTGAATGGGGTTAAATCACCTGGTTAGGCATCGCTAATAGTTCAGTCAGTTGTGCTGTTCTGTGTGTGTCTGATGTCTCCTGTGTGTTTGCAGAGGGGATGTAGCTCAGTGGTAGAGCGCATGCTTTGCATGTATGAGGCCCCGGGTTCAATCCCCGGCATCTCCATCAGCCTTTATGTTGACAACTACACATCACGTAGAGGGTGGAGATCTGCTGAAGAAACTGTAAATAACAGCCAAAGTCACAGATGGATGACAGAGTACAGGTAAAATCAATGTCTGAGGCGTCTTAGTAAGAGTTTGAGCCCCATGTGCTGCCAGAACAGCTTTGTTGCACAGAGATTGATATTGTAGAAACTGTACAAGTCTCTGGAACTGTACTAGAGGAATGGATCCCCATTGTACCAAAAGATGGGGTGGACTGAAAAATATAAGCACCTCTCTCCAGAGTAGTAGCAATGAGAGTACAGTTGTAGTTTTTGTTTGGTGGTGATGGTGATCTGTCACAGCTGCAACATGTTTGCTGCCCCTCCTCCTTCTCTTTTCCCTCTCTCCTCTCCTGTGGAATTCCTGACACAAACTGCTGACTCTGCAGTGGAATTCCTTGTTTTTCCACTGCGATGGTGGTATAGTGGTGAGCATAGCTGCCTTCCAAGCAGTTGACCCGGGTTCGATTCCCGGCCATCGCAATAGTTTTTCTTTCTGCGGAATGCTCACAGTACAGCGTACGCTAACTTTATTGTAGGATCAGTGCTCGTCTTGTTTTTTGCTGTTATGAGAGTTATGAGCTGTATGGTATGGTTGATGGGTACAAGTTGACAAGTAACAGGATCATATTCAGGTTTCATACTGAACAGGGCTGTTGTTAAATTGAATGGTTATTACAGTCTGAAATGACTTTGGCTCATCCACAATATAAAAATCATATGCACATTTTCAGTGTAACTGGGAAACTTAGTTCAGTGGTGAAATTTTCACTTTCCACGTGTGTTTGAGATGCACCAGTACACATTATATCTGCATTTTCTGTTGGCATTAGATGACCAGATTTGAGCATGTACAGATCCATGCACAGACAAGCAGTTCTGACAAAACATACTGGGACTGGGACAACTCTTTCTCTACAACATCCAACACACTGTTCTCAGTTTCTCATTGTTCTGTCTACATAATGAACACGTACCTAAACATTTGCCCCGTGTGAGGCTCGAACTCACGACCTTCAGATTATGAGACTGACGCGCTGCCTACTGCGCCAACGAGGCCCGCAGTGCAGCTGGTACAGAGGAGATAGCAGGAATCAAAAGAAGGAGGTGACTTACTGTGTTGCTGATTGTGGTGCAAGTATGTTGAAATGATACAGTTCTTATGTGACAAACCATACAGACAGGGAGTTTTGTTGAACAGTAAAGCAGTAAAATGACGCGTGAGTTGCAACTCCTGCATGGCTGTTCTCTATGAACACTTTTGGTTTCTGATGCAGCTGGCCAATATGTCCATGTTTATATGAAGAGATAAAAACTTTGACGTTTTGATGTGGTCATAAAGATGTCACTGGGATGTCACTGATATTCTATTCTGTTCTATATAGAAGCTAGTAGAATATTGCTCACTCAGTAAAGAAAACACAGTAACGGATTATAATCTAAAAAAAATCTTTATCAGTGGTAGAGCGCATGCTTTGCATGTATGAGGCCCAGGGTTCAATCCCCGGCATCTCCATTGAGGGGTGCAGGAGGACACACAATCGCTAACAATTATGTAGTTGTCGTGGCCGAGTGGTTAAGGCGATGGACTAGAAATCCATTGGGGTCTCCCCGCGCAGGTTCGAATCCTGCCGACAACGTCAGACCATTTTGACATGGTCAAGCAAGTTGTTTGGCCCAGGTGTGACTCGTTGGTCGGTCGTTGCTCCACCTGTGAGTCGTTAGGGTCACATGGCTCGAGGTGTGAATGGGGTTAAATCACCTGGTTAAGGATCTGAAGTCGTGTTACAGTTGGCTGATCGTTGTAGGCCACCACCTCTGTTGTGTTTGTTTTACACCTCTCTCAAGCTCCTCCTCTTCTCCACTCCTCCTCCCTCTACTTATTATACTTAGTCTAAACAGAAGTGGCTAATCCATTATAAACACACCAGTTTAAAATTGACCTTATCCCACATGGTGTTTTGAACATAACTAATATTAAATACATTTACCTGTCTATTATACATTCTCAGTTGTGATAAACCATTCACAGAACTGTGGCTCTGCCAATTCAGCTGCAGTATGTTAGTTCAGTGTCTTTATCAGCAGTTCAAATCCTGCCATACACCAGAGCGGATGAGTGATATTGCAACAGAATGCTGTTTGGAGGACTTTCTTCACATGGCTCGAGGTGTGAATGGGGTTAAATCACCTGGTTAAGGATCTCAAGGTCTTGTTACAGTTGGCTGATCGTTGTAGGCCACCACCTCTGTTTAAAGATGGATGTTCCAGATGGACATAGATGGCCTCTTCTACACCTCTCTCAAACCATCTGTCCTCTCTATCCAAAAAGTGGACATTATTGTCCTCGAAGGAGATCACATAATCTTATAAAGATCCCCCACCAAACTTTGACAATAAGAAAATACTCTTGTGAAGGCCTCCGTCAGCGCAGTGGTTACAAAGTGTGGTCATGTGAGCATTGGTGGTTCAGTGGTAGAATTCTCGCCTGCCACGCGGGAGGCCCGGGTTCGATTCCCGGCCAATGCAACAGGCTTTTTATTCAGTGTAGTTGTACATGTTCAAACATGTGTTTAATGCAATGTGAATTGCAGTGCACCTTGTAACCTAGATCTTGTAATCATGTAGCTTAGCGTTACTATAGACCATCATGATTTTGTGCTTTGTCTTTATCAAAAGTGAAAATCATCTACTAATATGATTAAGGTGTTTTAATATTGAGGGGTGCAGGAGGACACACAATCCTTAAGTGTAGTTGTGACCACGTCAGGCCATTTTGACACGGTCAAGCGAGTCGTTTGGCTCACATGAGCCCAGGTGTGACTCGTTGGTCGGTCGTTGCCCCACCTTGACGTCATGTGAGTCGTTAGGGTCACACGGCTCGAGGTGTGAATGGGGTTAAATCACCTGGTTAGGCATCGCTAATAGTTCAGTCAGTTGTGCTGTTCTGTGTGTGTCTGATGTCTCCTGTGTGTTTGCAGAGGGGATGTAGCTCAGTGGTAGAGCGCATGCTTTGCATGTATGAGGCCCCGGGTTCAATCCCCGGCATCTCCATCAGCCTTTATGTTGACAACTACACATCACGTAGAGGGTGGAGATCTGCTGAAGAAACTGTAAATAACAGCCAAAGTCACAGATGGATGACAGAGTACAGGTAAAATCAATGTCTGAGGCGTCTTAGTAAGAGTTTGAGCCCCATGTGCTGCCAGAACAGCTTTGTTGCACAGAGATTGATATTGTAGAAACTGTACAAGTCTCTGGAACTGTACTAGAGGAATGGATCCCCATTGTACCAAAAGATGGGGTGGACTGAAAAATATAAGCACCTCTCTCCAGAGTAGTAGCAATGAGAGTACAGTTGTAGTTTTTGTTTGGTGGTGATGGTGATCTGTCACAGCTGCAACATGTTTGCTGCCCCTCCTCCTTCTCTTTTCCCTCTCTCCTCTCCTGTGGAATTCCTGACACAAACTGCTGACTCTGCAGTGGAATTCCTTGTTTTTCCACTGCGATGGTGGTATAGTGGTGAGCATAGCTGCCTTCCAAGCAGTTGACCCGGGTTCGATTCCCGGCCATCGCAATAGTTTTTCTTTCTGCGGAATGCTCACAGTACAGCGTACGCTAACTTTATTGTAGGATCAGTGCTCGTCTTGTTTTTTGCTGTTATGAGAGTTATGAGCTGTATGGTATGGTTGATGGGTACAAGTTGACAAGTAACAGGATCATATTCAGGTTTCATACTGAACAGGGCTGTTGTTAAATTGAATGGTTATTACAGTCTGAAATGACTTTGGCTCATCCACAATATAAAAATCATATGCACATTTTCAGTGTAACTGGGAAACTTAGTTCAGTGGTGAAATTTTCACTTTCCACGTGTGTTTGAGATGCACCAGTACACATTATATCTGCATTTTCTGTTGGCATTAGATGAACAGATTTGAGCATGTACAGATCCATGCACAGACAAGCAGTTCTGACAAAACATACTGGGACTGGGACAACTCTGTGTCCCAAACTGCGACTGCACTGATTTCCCCGGTGTCTTCTCTACAACATCCAACACACTGTTCTCAGTTTCTCATTGTTCTGTCTACATAATGAACACGTACCTAAACATTTGCCCCGTGTGAGGCTCGAACTCACGACCTTCAGATTATGAGACTGACGCGCTGCCTACTGCGCCAACGAGGCCCGCAGTGCAGCTGGTACAGAGGAGATAGCAGGAATCAAAAGAAGGAGGTGACTTACTGTGTTGCTGATTGTGGTGCAAGTATGTTGAAATGATACAGTTCTTATGTGACAAACCATACAGACAGGGAGTTTTGTTGAACAGTAAAGCAGTAAAATGACGCGTGAGTTGCAACTCCTGCATGGCTGTTCTCTATGAACACTTTTGGTTTCTGATGCAGCTGGCCAATATGTCCATGTTTATATGAAGAGATAAAAACTTTGACGTTTTGATGTGGTCATAAAGATGTCACTGGGATGTCACTGATATTCTATTCTGTTCTATATAGAAGCTAGTAGAATATTGCTCACTCAGTAAAGAAAACACAGTAACGGATTATAATCTAAAAAAAATCTTTATCAGTGGTAGAGCGCATGCTTTGCATGTATGAGGCCCAGGGTTCAATCCCCGGCATCTCCATTGAGGGGTGCAGGAGGACACACAATCGCTAACAATTATGTAGTTGTCGTGGCCGAGTGGTTAAGGCGATGGACTAGAAATCCATTGGGGTCTCTCCGCGCAGGTTCGAATCCTGCCGACAACGTCAGACCATTTTGACATGGTCAAGCAAGTTGTTTGGCCCAGGTGTGACTCGTTGGTCGGTCGTTGCCCCACCTGTGAGTCGTTAGGGTCACATGGCTCGAGGTGTGAATGGGGTTAAATCACCTGGTTAAGGATCTGAAGTCGTGTTACAGTTGGCTGATCGTTGTAGGCCACCACCTCTGTTGTGTTTGTTTTACACCTCTCTCAAGCTCCTCCTCTTCTCCACTCCTCCTCCCTCTACTTATTATACTTAGTCTAAACAGAAGTGGCTAATCCATTATAAACACACCAGTTTAAAATTGACCTTATCCCACATGGTGTTTTGAACATAACTAATATTAAATACATTTACCTGTCTATTATACATTCTCAGTTGTGATAAACCATTCACAGAACTGTGGCTCTGCCAATTCAGCTGCAGTATGTTAGTTCAGTGTCTTTATCAGCAGTTCAAATCCTGCCATACACCAGAGCGGATGAGTGATATTGCAACAGAATGCTGTTTGGAGGACTTTCTTCACATGGCTCGAGGTGTGAATGGGGTTAAATCACCTGGTTAAGGATCTCAAGGTCTTGTTACAGTTGGCTGATCGTTGTAGGCCACCACCTCTGTTTAAAGATGGATGTTCCAGATGGACATAGATGGCCTCTTCTACACCTCTCTCAAACCATCTGTCCTCTCTATCCAAAAAGTGGACATTATTGTCCTCGAAGGAGATCACATAATCTTATAAAGATCCCCCACCAAACTTTGACAATAAGAAAATACTCTTGTGAAGGCCTCCGTCAGCGCAGTGGTTACAAAGTGTGGTCATGTGAGCATTGGTGGTTCAGTGGTAGAATTCTCGCCTGCCACGCGGGAGGCCCGGGTTCGATTCCCGGCCAATGCAACAGGCTTTTTATTCAGTGTAGTTGTACATGTTCAAACATGTGTTTAATGCAATGTGAATTGCAGTGCACCTTGTAACCTAGATCTTGTAATCATGTAGCTTAGCGTTACTATAGACCATCATGATTTTGTGCTTTGTCTTTATCAAAAGTGAAAATCATCTACTAATATGATTAAGGTGTTTTAATATTGAGGGGTGCAGGAGGACACACAATCCTTAAGTGTAGTTGTGACCACGTCAGGCCATTTTGACACGGTCAAGCGAGTCGTTTGGCTCACATGAGCCCAGGTGTGACTCGTTGGTCGGTCGTTGCCCCACCTTGACGTCATGTGAGTCGTTAGGGTCACACGGCTCGAGGTGTGAATGGGGTTAAATCACCTGGTTAGGCATCGCTAATAATTCAGTCAGTTGTGCTGTTCTGTGTGTGTCTGATGTCTCCTGTGTGTTTGCAGAGGGGATGTAGCTCAGTGGTAGAGCGCATGCTTTGCATGTATGAGGCCCCGGGTTCAATCCCCTGGCATCTCCATCAGCCTTTATGTTGACAACTACACATCACGTAGAGGGTGGAGATCTGCTGAAGAAACTGTAAATAACAGCCAAAGTCACAGATGGATGACAGAGTACAGGTAAAATCAATGTCTGAGGCGTCTTAGTAAGAGTTTGAGCCCCATGTGCTGCCAGAACAGCTTTGTTGCACAGAGATTGATATTGTAGAAACTGTACAAGTCTCTGGAACTGTACTAGAGGAATGGATCCCCATTGTACCAAAAGATGGGGTGGACTGAAAAATATAAGCACCTCTCTCCAGAGTAGTAGCAATGAGAGTACAGTTGTAGTTTTTGTTTGGTGGTGATGGTGATCTGTCACAGCTGCAACATGTTTGCTGCCCCTCCTCCTTCTCTTTTCCCTCTCTCCTCTC
Source organism: Lates calcarifer (assembly GCF_001640805.2). Lineage (NCBI taxonomy): Eukaryota > Metazoa > Chordata > Actinopteri > Centropomidae > Lates > Lates calcarifer. The sequence goes on along the minus strand of NC_066856.1, from coordinate 3,516,095 downwards.
CTGTGGAATTCCTGACACAAACTGCTGACTCTGCAGTGGAATTCCTTGTTTTTCCACTGCGATGGTGGTATAGTGGTGAGCATAGCTGCCTTCCAAGCAGTTGACCCGGGTTCGATTCCCGGCCATCGCAATAGTTTTTCTTTCTGCGGAATGCTCACAGTACAGCGTACGCTAACTTTATTGTAGGATCAGTGCTCGTCTTGTTTTTTGCTGTTATGAGAGTTATGAGCTGTATGGTATGGTTGATGGGTACAAGTTGACAAGTAACAGGATCATATTCAGGTTTCATACTGAACAGGGCTGTTGTTAAATTGAATGGTTATTACAGTCTGAAATGACTTTGGCTCATCCACAATATAAAAATCATATGCACATTTTCAGTGTAACTGGGAAACTTAGTTCAGTGGTGAAATTTTCACTTTCCACGTGTGTTTGAGATGCACCAGTACACATTATATCTGCATTTTCTGTTGGCATTAGATGAACAGATTTGAGCATGTACAGATCCATGCACAGACAAGCAGTTCTGACAAAACATACTGGGACTGGGACAACTCTGTGTCCCAAACTGCGACTACACTGATTTCCCCGGTGTCTTCTCTACAACATCCAACACACTGTTCTCAGTTTCTCATTGTTCTGTCTACATAATGAACACGTACCTAAACATTTGCCCCGTGTGAGGCTCGAACTCACGACCTTCAGATTATGAGACTGACGCGCTGCCTACTGCGCCAACGAGGCCCACAGTGCAGCTGGTACAGAGGAGATAGCAGGAATCAAAAGAAGGAGGTGACTTACTGTGTTGCTGATTGTGGTGCAAGTATGTTGAAATGATACAGTTCTTATGTGACAAACCATACAGACAGGGAGTTTTGTTGAACAGTAAAGCAGTAAAATGACGCGTGAGTTGCAACTCCTGCATGGCTGTTCTCTATGAACACTTTTGGTTTCTGATGCAGCTGGCCAATATGTCCATGTTTATATGAAGAGATAAAAACTTTGACGTTTTGATGTGGTCATAAAGATGTCACTGGGATGTCACTGATATTCTATTCTGTTCTATATAGAAGCTAGTAGAATATTGCTCACTCAGTAAAGAAAACACAGTAACGGATTATAATCTAAAAAAAATCTTTATCAGTGGTAGAGCGCATGCTTTGCATGTATGAGGCCCAGGGTTCAATCCCCGGCATCTCCATTGAGGGGTGCAGGAGGACACACAATCGCTAACAATTATGTAGTTGTCGTGGCCGAGTGGTTAAGGCGATGGACTAGAAATCCATTGGGGTCTCCCCGCGCAGGTTCGAATCCTGCCGACAACGTCAGACCATTTTGACATGGTCAAGCAAGTTGTTTGGCCCAGGTGTGACTCGTTGGTCGGTCGTTGCTCCACCTGTGAGTCGTTAGGGTCACATGGCTCGAGGTGTGAATGGGGTTAAATCACCTGGTTAAGGATCTGAAGTCGTGTTACAGTTGGCTGATCGTTGTAGGCCACCACCTCTGTTGTGTTTGTTTTACACCTCTCTCAAGCTCCTCCTCTTCTCCACTCCTCCTCCCTCTACTTATTATACTTAGTCTAAACAGAAGTGGCTAATCCATTATAAACACACCAGTTTAAAATTGACCTTATCCCACATGGTGTTTTGAACATAACTAATATTAAATACATTTACCTGTCTATTATACATTCTCAGTTGTGATAAACCATTCACAGAACTGTGGCTCTGCCAATTCAGCTGCAGTATGTTAGTTCAGTGTCTTTATCAGCAGTTCAAATCCTGCCATACACCAGAGCGGATGAGTGATATTGCAACAGAATGCTGTTTGGAGGACTTTCTTCACATGGCTCGAGGTGTGAATGGGGTTAAATCACCTGGTTAAGGATCTCAAGGTCTTGTTACAGTTGGCTGATCGTTGTAGGCCACCACCTCTGTTTAAAGATGGATGTTCCAGATGGACATAGATGGCCTCTTCTACACCTCTCTCAAACCATCTGTCCTCTCTATCCAAAAAGTGGACATTATTGTCCTCGAAGGAGATCACATAATCTTATAAAGATCCCCCACCAAACTTTGACAATAAGAAAATACTCTTGTGAAGGCCTCCGTCAGCGCAGTGGTTACAAAGTGTGGTCATGTGAGCATTGGTGGTTCAGTGGTAGAATTCTCGCCTGCCACGCGGGAGGCCCGGGTTCGATTCCCGGCCAATGCAACAGGCTTTTTATTCAGTGTAGTTGTACATGTTCAAACATGTGTTTAATGCAATGTGAATTGCAGTGCACCTTGTAACCTAGATCTTGTAATCATGTAGCTTAGCGTTACTATAGACCATCATGATTTTGTGCTTTGTCTTTATCAAAAGTGAAAATCATCTACTAATATGATTAAGGTGTTTTAATATTGAGGGGTGCAGGAGGACACACAATCCTTAAGTGTAGTTGTGACCACGTCAGGCCATTTTGACACGGTCAAGCGAGTCGTTTGGCTCACATGAGCCCAGGTGTGACTCGTTGGTCGGTCGTTGCCCCACCTTGACGTCATGTGAGTCGTTAGGGTCACACGGCTCGAGGTGTGAATGGGGTTAAATCACCTGGTTAGGCATCGCTAATAATTCAGTCAGTTGTGCTGTTCTGTGTGTGTCTGATGTCTCCTGTGTGTTTGCAGAGGGGATGTAGCTCAGTGGTAGAGCGCATGCTTTGCATGTATGAGGCCCGGGTTCAATCCCCGGCATCTCCATCAGCCTTTATGTTGACAACTACACATCACGTAGAGGGTGGAGATCTGCTGAAGAAACTGTAAATAACAGCCAAAGTCACAGATGGATGACAGAGTACAGGTAAAATCAATGTCTGAGGCGTCTTAGTAAGAGTTTGAGCCCCATGTGCTGCCAGAACAGCTTTGTTGCACAGAGATTGATATTGTAGAAACTGTACAAGTCTCTGGAACTGTACTAGAGGAATGGATCCCCATTGTACCAAAAGATGGGGTGGACTGAAAAATATAAGCACCTCTCTCCAGAGTAGTAGCAATGAGAGTACAGTTGTAGTTTTTGTTTGGTGGTGATGGTGATCTGTCACAGCTGCAACATGTTTGCTGCCCCTCCTCCTTCTCTTTTCCCTCTCTCCTCTCCTGTGGAATTCCTGACACAAACTGCTGACTCTGCAGTGGAATTCCTTGTTTTTCCACTGCGATGGTGGTATAGTGGTGAGCATAGCTGCCTTCCAAGCAGTTGACCCGGGTTCGATTCCCGGCCATCGCAATAGTTTTTCTTTCTGCGGAATGCTCACAGTACAGCGTACGCTAACTTTATTGTAGGATCAGTGCTCGTCTTGTTTTTTGCTGTTATGAGAGTTATGAGCTGTATGGTATGGTTGATGGGTACAAGTTGACAAGTAACAGGATCATATTCAGGTTTCATACTGAACAGGGCTGTTGTTAAATTGAATGGTTATTACAGTCTGAAATGACTTTGGCTCATCCACAATATAAAAATCATATGCACATTTTCAGTGTAACTGGGAAACTTAGTTCAGTGGTGAAATTTTCACTTTCCACGTGTGTTTGAGATGCACCAGTACACATTATATCTGCATTTTCTGTTGGCATTAGATGAACAGATTTGAGCATGTACAGATCCATGCACAGACAAGCAGTTCTGACAAAACATACTGGGACTGGGACAACTCTGTTCTCTACAACATCCAACACACTGTTCTCAGTTTCTCATTGTTCTGTCTACATAATGAACACGTACCTAAACATTTGCCCCGTGTGAGGCTCGAACTCACGACCTTCAGATTATGAGACTGACGCGCTGCCTACTGCGCCAACGAGGCCCACAGTGCAGCTGGTACAGAGGAGATAGCAGGAATCAAAAGAAGGAGGTGACTTACTGTGTTGCTGATTGTGGTGCAAGTATGTTGAAATGATACAGTTCTTATGTGACAAACCATACAGACAGGGAGTTTTGTTGAACAGTAAAGCAGTAAAATGACGCGTGAGTTGCAACTCCTGCATGGCTGTTCTCTATGAACACTTTTGGTTTCTGATGCAGCTGGCCAATATGTCCATGTTTATATGAAGAGATAAAAACTTGACGTTTTGATGTGGTCATAAAGATGTCACTGGGATGTCACTGATATTCTATTCTGTTCTATATAGAAGCTAGTAGAATATTGCTCACTCAGTAAAGAAAACACAGTAACGGATATAATCTAAAAAAAATCTTTATCAGTGGTAGAGCGCATGCTTTGCATGTATGAGGCCCAGGGTTCAATCCCCGGCATCTCCATTGAGGGGTGCAGGAGGACACACAATCGCTAACAATTATGTAGTTGTCGTGGCCGAGTGGTTAAGGCGATGGACTAGAAATCCATTGGGGTCTCCCGCGCAGGTTCGAATCCTGCCGACAACGTCAGACCATTTTGACATGGTCAAGCAAGTTGTTTGGCCCAGGTGTGACTCGTTGGTCGGTCGTTGCTCCACCTGTGAGTCGTTAGGGTCACATGGCTCGAGTGTGAATGGGTTAAATCACCTGGTTAAGGATCTGAAGTCGTGTTACAGTTGGCTGATCGTTGTAGGCCACCACCTCTGTTGTGTTTGTTTTACACCTCTCTCAAGCTCCTCCTCTTCTCCACTCCTCCTCCCTCTACTTATTATACTTAGTCTAAACAGAAGTGGCTAATCCATTATAAACACACCAGTTTAAAATTGACCTTATCCCACATGGTGTTTTGAACATAACTAATATTAAATACATTTACCTGTCTATTATACATTCTCAGTTGTGATAAACCATTCACAGAACTGTGGCTCTGCCAATTCAGCTGCAGTATGTTAGTTCAGTGTCTTTATCAGCAGTTCAAATCCTGCCATACACCAGAGCGATGAGTGATATTGCAACAGAAGGCTGTTTGGAGGACTTTCTTCACATGGCTCGAGGTGTGAATGGGGTTAAATCACCTGGTTAAGGATCTCAAGGTCTTGTTACAGTTGGCTGATCGTTGTAGGCCACCACCTCTGTTTAAAGATGGATGTTCCAGATGGACATAGATGGCCTCTTCTACACCTCTCTCAAACCATCTGTCCTCTCTATCCAAAAAGTGGACATTATTGTCCTCGAAGGAGATCACATAATCTTATAAAGATCCCCCACCAAACTTTGACAATAAGAAAATACTCTGTGAAGGCCTCCGTCAGGCAGTGGTTACAAAGTGTGGTCATGTGAGCATTGGTGGTTCAGTGGTAGAATTCTCGCCTGCCACGCGG